>NC_135330.1:62715050-63423356 GCF_023851605.1 Tamandua tetradactyla | reverse complement strand
GAGGGCGACTCCGCCGTCCATCCACGACACTCAGGGTGGAGCCCACGACCTCAAGGACGAGAGGCCATGATCATTCCTAAACTCCCAGTTTGAGGGGGAAGGGGCAGCGATTCAGTTTTTCTTTGGTGGTTTTAATCTCCTCCTCTTTTTCCCCCACCAAACATCCCAAAGCTGAGAGTGTTTGCTGAGAGCCAGAACACGGGCAAGCACATGGGGTGTGTGGGTTCTTCCTTGACCCTTTTCAGATTCTTCTTCACCCAAACTTTTCTAAGCCTTCCAGCTAAGGCGACCCTCAGGGATTGTTTCTCCTGCTGGGGTCCTTGATCTCCAACCCTCACTCTCTCCACCCCCTCACCCGACCCCCCACCTCCCCAGCCTCTTTGAACAGCAGTGGTGGGGGGGGGGGGTTCAGACTGGTGGTGATTTCTCTTCCTGCATCCTCCTTCCTTCTTTAATTTAAAAACAATTTTTTTAATTGTGAAAAATAGTATATATACAAAAGAGTAATACATTTCAAAGCACACCACGACAATTAGTTGTAGAACAGCTTTCAGAGTTTGGTATGGGTTACAGTTCCACAATTTTAGGTTTTTCCTTCTAGCTGGTCCAAAACCCTGGAGACTAAAAGAAACATCAGTATAATGATTCAGCAGTCACACTCATATGTTAAATCCTATCTTCTCTGTTATAACTCCACCTTCTCCTTTGATCTTTTTAAAAATTATTTATTTTAAATTGATATATATAATATATTCACATACCATGTAATCAAAGTATACAATCAATGGTTCACAATATCATTGTATAGCTGTGCATTTATCATCACAGTCGACTTTTTTTCTTTGTTGTGAAAAATAACATATATATATAAAAAAGCAATAAATTTCAACTAACATTGCAAAGAGCAGTTGCAGAACAGATTCCAGAGTTTGGTATGGGTTACAATTCCACAATTTTTGGTTTTTACTTCTAGCTGCTCTAAGATACTGGAGACTAAAAGAAACATCAATATAATGATTCAGCAATTATACTCATTTGTTAAACCCTGCCTTCTCTGTATAACTCCACCATCACCTTTGCTCTTTCTCCCACTCTTTAGGGGTATTTGGGCTATGCCCATTCTAACTTTTTCATGTCGGAAGGGGCTGTAGATAATATGGGATGAGGGATGGAAGTGGCTGATGTTCTGGAGAGGCTGGCCCCTCTGCATTTCAGGGCTTCCTTCTTCCATTTTTAAAAACTATTTCCCCCTAAAAAATAATATTGATTTTTGATTTCTATTAACAAAAGCAATTTGTGATCCATATAGAAAATCTGGAGAAACAAAAAAAGTTCCCATCTACCTCCTTAAAAAAAAATCAAAATCATCTTTCCCACTCTGGGAAAGCCAGTACTAACCTTTTGGATGTGTCTTGCTTATCATTTTTTTCTATATGGAATACTTTTAGATTTACAGAAAAGTTGGAGTCCCTACATACCCCTCGTTCAGGTTCCTCTAATGTTAAAATCTTGTATAATTATAGTATGATTATCAAAGATAAGAGATTAACATTGTGACAATATTATTAACAATAAACCACAGACGTTATTCAGATTTCACCAGTTTTTCTACCAATGTCCTTTTTTCTGTTCCAAGATCCAATTCAGTTTATTATGTTGCATTAGTATATACCTTTTTTTTCCCCCAAAAGTATATCTCACTCTGCTCCTATTCTGTTGCTGGTTTTTTTCACTTGGTACTATATGACAAACATTTTCCTAGTCAATTGAAATTCTTCGACATCATCATCATCATTTTTAATACAGTGTAGTGTTCCATTATATGGCTTTGCCATAGTTTATTTAGCCAATGTCTACATTTAGATCATTTCTAGTTTTTTACCATTATAAAGAATGATGAGATGAGCAACTTGTACTTCTGATAAGCATGTCTCTGATTATTTCCATCACAGAAATCACATAAATGGAATTACTGTGTCCAGGAGACTTGGCTCCTTCCCCCCTCCCCTTCCAAGTCCACAGCCAGAATTTAGCCCTGCTGATGTGCCTTATGTTAAAAGAGTCTCCTCACCACTGCCACCCCCTCCCCCCATTCTGAGGCAGGTGGGGAAAGAGGCAAAGAGACCTCATTATGGGAACCTGGACGAGGGGTATATAGGACTCCAACTTTTCTGTAAATCTAAAAGTTTTCCATACTGAAAAAAATGATTTTAAAAAAAGAGGCAAACAGCCCTTGGATGATGAAGATGGCAGGAGGAGATGGAAACATCAAGGGGACATCAGGTTTTGTATGACTTCTCAGCCTTCTTAGAGGCCGGCCTGCCCCAGCTGGGTATCTCTCTGGAGAGTAAGGAGGATGCTTGTGATGGGTTGTGGATATTGGGAAGGGGCTTTGGGTGGGGGGTGGGGTAGAAGCTGCTAATGCATCTGGCCAGCATCTTTGGTTTCTCCCATATCCAGCCAGACTATTAGCAGTTCTCCAGGGGATAGCCTTGCCCCTCACGTCATCCCCCATTTCCTATAAATGGGAAATGGCTAGGGAGTAGTTCGTATGTGAATATATCATAGGGGTGGTAGAGGAGAGAAAGGGAAATGGACATGGTTGTTTTACAGCTGACAGTAGAGAACAGTGAGGTTCAGAGAAGTCACTATTTGGACAGAGTGACACAGCATTTTGGGGTGTAATTTGGGTATTAAACTAGCCTTACGACTTTCTCTAGGCTTCTGAAGTCACTGGCCAGGCTAGATGAAGGGTTGCTTCCTCTGCCTTGTTTCTGGAGTCCAGAAATGAACTGGGGGCCAGGAAATGAACTGAGGAATTGCCTCAATTTCTTTTATTTTAAAATCTGAAAACAGTACCTATTGTTGGGTTGTCCTAAGGATTGAATGACTTAATACATGAAAAGTATCTAGAACAGTGCCTGTTATGAACAGTCATGGCTAACTCATTAAACAAGGCTACATCTGCAGAAAAGGGGAGGGGGCATCTTCAGAGCCTGGGACCTACAGCAGTAGCCTGTGCTGGGCGGGCCCTGGAGAACACATCCACCTGGCTTAGTGGGGAAGTGTCACCTGCACTGGGGGTGGGGGACAGGCAGCGGTGCACTTACTCAGGTGGCCAGGCTCCTGGAGGGGGTCTAGAACCTCATAACTCACCTGTCTGCTCATCTTCCTGAGGTCTCCTCCCATCTCCCTTCCCAGGTCACCAGGCATTAGGCATGTAGGCCCTTGGCAAGAAGCTGGGGGCTCCATACTCCCCTGCTGTGGGATAACTCTTCTACTCCCAGCGTTCTTTCCCTGAATCTGGAAAATACCCGACTCTGTAATTTTCCAACTGACCCAGGATTCCCCTTGGCTTCTGTCCTTTTTCCTGGGACAGAGGGGACACAAGCTCAGAGACCCAAGACCCAAGGCTTAGACTCTCTGCTGGCCACAAATGGCATGTCAAATACTTTGGAAAGTCACTGGGGTTCTGGTGGGTCACCTGCTGGAGTTTGTGTGTGCTTCCAGGGGGGCAATGCTGAGACAATTTTAAGTTAAATTAGTTAAGTGACTCAGAAGGCTGATTCTCAATTTTTCTCATCTCTGCTGTCACATGCATGCAATCTCTCTATCTTTCCCACAGTCACTGGGCTCCATTGTTTACCTCTCCCTTCTCTATTTTCTCATCTTGTCTGCCTCCCTTTGAGGCCCAGCTGGAGGTACTCTCAGAGATCCACTGACCAGCTCCCTCTGCCTACTGAGGCCCAGAACAGGGAAGGGGCTTGCCCTACATCACACACACACACACACACACACACACACACACACACACACACACACACACACACACACACACACACACACACACACACACACACACACACAGTGGGTTGGCAGCAGGGCATCTGAACCCAATGCCCCAATCCTCAGTCCAGGGCTGCCGGTCAACCAGCTCACCCCTTCAAAGACCTCTTCCTGGGATTTCGGAATGTTCAAGTAAACAATCTGCATAAATTAAATTTTTCTCCACCACCCCCAAAAAACTCTACGGAGTAAAAAAAGACACAACTGGGGCTCTTCCCTACTCCAAGGCCAGCCCGGGACTTCTGTTCTCTGCCTCCCTCCTGCATGGTTCTACTCTCGTCAGTCATCCTAGAAACAGGTATGTGTCGGGACTTTGCTTCAACAGTTGACACGAGGGGGGCATTTTACTGGCAATATATCATCCCCTCTTCCCCAAGCACACCTTTTAGGAGAATAAAATTGGGATTTGCCTTTTAGCTGCAAGAAGAGGGATTGGGTTCGCTACAAGAACGCTCTCTCTGCCTCGGAGAACAGCAAACAGTAGGAAGAGTAACTGGGAAAACGTGACCTCTCCTTTCCTAGGGATGGTCCTGGATGGGTGGGGAGCAACTCTACCTGGAGAAAGGAGTGCCAGAACGGCTCGTTTGGGTAATGGTCGCAGACTGGCTCCAGTGAGGGGCGGCGCCCCGCGGAGCAGGGACGCTTTTACCTAAATGTTTTGGTGGCGAGCGGCAGAGGGGGTGTTGCACCGTCCTAGGTATTGATAGGGCGCACTGGGAGCCACGCGGGGGCTGCCAGCCGCGGGCGCCGCTACAAAGACAGCTTCGAGACCTCCCGCTTTCTTCCCTTGGGTACCAGCCCCACCCCTCTATACCCCCTCCCAGCACCCCCCACCTCCGTCCCGCCTCGCCCCGCCCCCCTCCTGGCAGCCCCTGCGCGCATGCTCTCTCCCCCCGTGGAGTAACCTGGAGATTTAAAAGCTGCCGGCTGGCGCGCGTGAGGAGGGGTTAGAAAGGGAGGGCGAGCTGGCGGGCCTCGGCCAGGTAGGAGCGTGCCCTCTCCTCTCCCCGGGAAGAGGGGCCCGGCGCGGGGAGGGGAGGGGCTCGGGCCGGCTGGACTCCCGCGGCGTCGCGCGTTCGCCTCCCGGGGAGTTGGGGCCGCGCAGTGATGGTTCTGCGCGCCGAGCCCCGCGCGGATCTGAGAGGAGGTGGCGGGGCTGCCGGTGTCCCCTGGAGTTCTCCCGGGGCGGGGCGGGCAGTGTCGGGCCCCGCCGGGGTGCTCGCGGAGCTTTCCTTTATTCCGCGCAGGGCGGGCTGCGCTGGCGGCGCCCGGGTGTCCCGGCTGTCCCGGGCCGGGCGGCGGGCTGGGCGGGGAGCGGCCCCTCCCCGGAGCCCTGCGCGGGGCGGACGCCTGGCGGACCCGCCGCGCGCTCCTCGTGCAACCTCGCGCGTCAGAGTTTTCTTTGGAAAGTTGCATTTATTTTCTTCTCTTGTCTTGGCTTCACCGGAAAGGGGCAGGATGAGTCACCGCGGCGCGCACAGACTTGGGGGAGTCGAGAAAGGGGTTTGCGGCCGGGACCCCACGGGTCCTCAGGCCCTGACCAGTTTTCTTGGAGAGGAGAGGAGGATTACTAACGCAGGGAAAGAGGACTGAGCCCTTTCACCTGGGGCTAGACTCTAGGTAGAGAGTTGTAGCTCGTGTGTAGCTCGTGTGTGTGTGTGTGTGTGTGTGTGTGTGTGTGTGTGTGTGTGTGTGTGTGTGTGTGTGTAAATCACTGTCATCTGTTCGGCCTCTCTGGGAGGTGGTGGGGGAGTCTCCCGTTTTCTCTACCTCCCAGAGCTTATTTGCGGATGGTGATCAGCATCAGGTGATCACCTGATGATCAGCAAACAGGTGTGATGTGTTCTTTCTGGGCGTCCAGTTTCTCAGGACTCCAGGCTTAGGCAGCAGCAGAGCTCGTGAGAGAAGCTGCCAGAGACCTGCAGGGGTTTTTTGTGTAAGGGGCAGCTCTTCCTAAAGCCTCCTGTTCCCCTCAGGCCCTGGAGCCTACTGCTCTTGCTCTTGACCTCTGAATCAGCCTCCATCTTCCTGACAGTCACTCCTCCGGAGTTGCTCAGTTTTTCCCCTTCCCCTGAGCCTCCTGCCTGGTGCTTCCTCTTTTCCCAAGGGGGCGGAGTTGGGGGTGGAGAGGGTTTTGGCCTGGTGGGTACCTAGTGAGGGTTTGCCCTTCAGCTGTTAGGCCCCATCCTAGTAGAGCAAGGAGTGGGACTAGCCCAGCTACTGCTTGGCTGCCCTAGAGTGTGCAGCCAGGTGCTGCCAGTGGACTGGGGACCAGAGTGACCCTTGCTGAACTCTTGGAAAACTTTGCTCAGAAATGGAGGTGAGTCCTGAGGGCTTCTGGATGGCTCTTCTGATGTGATGAACAGATCTTTCAGAGCAGGGACAACCCTGATGTAGACTCACCTGCCCCCATTCTGATTCCCTAGGAACAAGCTGACATGTGGGGAGGGAGGTGGGGGGAGAGGACCCAGGATGTACAAGCTGGATGTTTCAGGAAGCCTAAAGAAACCCATAGAGCAAGTTATCCCAGAGAGTGAGTGGGATGTAATTTGAGGTCACAGCCCTTTCTGTTGGATCGGGCCCATTGCTCATTCCTCCCTTATCTCCCCCCGGCCTGTCCTGGAGCCAGGGCTCTGAGATCCTAAAAGAGAGGGTGCTAAGAAAATGGAACTTGAGTCAGCAGGATGAGCCTGAAGATAAAAATACAGCTGTGGACATACAGGCCTCAATTTAGTGTGTATTTGGAGGGGGGAAACATTTCCTTTTTCCTCATGGAGTGTATGGTAGGTTCTCTTTGCCCCTCCTGGTTCTCTGAGCAGCCCCTAGAGAGGAAGAGAAGCTGGGCAGTGATCCTTGGTGGCGGCACTGAGCCCCTTTCAGGCCACTGGGTGGTGGGGGGGGTGGTGTGAAGGCTCCTCTTAAGCTCTCCCTTGCTGGCCAGGGCTCAGGAGAGTAAAGAGGTGGTCTGAAGACTCCGGAAGGAGAATTAACTACCATCATCTGGACCATTAGAGTCTGATAACTCAATACATAAATAAAAACTAAGACTGTCAGAAAGAAGAGGTTTCAATCTTGACCCCTCCACTAGCTGTGAAACATTGGACAAACGACTTAATCCCCCCTAAGCTTCATTCTCTCCTGCTGCAAAATTGGGATGATAATTTCTACCTTATAGCTTTATTGTAAGGGCTAAATGCATAGAGAGCACTTAACTGTGTGCCTGATACATACTCAATAAAGGTTAGCTGTTAGTGTCTAAGTCCATCACCTGTGGCCAAGTGGACACCAGAGCCCAGCCTGGGATTTTTTTCTTGCTGTAAAACAAAACCCTGCTATCGACCTTATAGACATTGTAAATTGGGAGTAAGTTCTCCTGAACTTTTGGGAGCCAGACTCTGGAAGCAATTCCTCCTTGCACAAGTTTCTTTTTTTTTTTTTTTGCACAAGTTTCTTAACCTCTCTGTGTTTAAGCTTCCTCCTCTGAAAAATGAGGACAATCGTACCTACTTCGTTGTATTGCAAGGATTAGATGAGCTGGTATAGGTAGAGTCCTAAGCAGAGCAGTTGCATACAAAAAGAGCTTTGTAAATGTCAGGTGCTACTATTTGGTGACATTGGAGGCAATCATTGTGGTTTGCACATAGAAACCAGCATTTCTTAGCAAGGGAATTAAACCATATATAACTATATATAAATTTATATAAATGACACATTGTATGTTGACCTTATGGCCCGGTGCAAAGACTATACCAGGACCAGAAGTCCTAGTTTCTTCCCTGTCAATAACCTGTGTGACTGCTGCTTTTTAATGAGTTCAGAGGTCGCCGCCCTGCCTTCCTCCCGAGAATGTCCTCCTTAAGTTGGAAGAGGGTACTGTGAGGGATGGAGGCACATATACATTCTGCAGTGTTAAAGGCCTTCTGTGCAGAAAGGTTATTTGTTATTTTTAGAAAAACTGTATGTAAGGGAGAGGGTACCTCTGAAATGGGGTTCTGTTCTGTCTTTCCTCCCTCCCCACCCCTTTGAAATCTTTTTCACTGCTCACTGGTATCCAGAAGAAAAAGCCAGTCTGGCTTTCTTCGAACAGTCACTGGCCCTGTTTGCTGGACAGTGAGAGTAGAGGCTGGACCAGTTGGTACCAGCCTCAGTGTCTCGAATGCTGATGCCACTTGACTCCCAGCAATAGAGCTGGAGTGTTGAGCTTTGTCCAGTATATTAAATGTCCCTGATTGGAGGCGGGGGGTGGTGACAGCCATCACAGGATGGTCCTGATCCCTGGCCAGAACTTCCCATTCAATCCCCTCCTTGGGAAGAAGTCTACCATTTTACCCCCCACCCTGAATGAATTGTGGGGCTTCTTGCTTCTGATGTTGGGGATGGGTCTGCTTTACCTATTGGGCTTGGTTTCTTGGTCTGTAAAATGAAGGTGGCAGTATTCATCTTGCAAGGCAATGGAGAGGATGACTGTGATGTTGCATAGTTAGCAAAATGCCTGTGCAGATCAGAGCTCAAGGCATATGTGTTCTCTTCCCCTTCTTCTTCTTAAAGTATGGAGATCACTGTCTGGGGATCAGGTATGAGCCAAGAAGAAGGGAGATGGGTACCAACCCTGGTGCCACAGTCCCTCGGTCATCAAATTCAGGCCAAATACCATGTCCAGCAAGACAGGGTGCTTTTGGGGCAGCCAGCCTGCCATGAAAGTCCCTCTTTTTCTGATGCTTGCTGTCAGGCCCACCCTACCTTTCTTAGTTGAGTGTAATTTGAGCTGGCAAACAGTGCCCAAGCTCAGAGTGCCTGTTCCATCCCAGAGGATGAGGCAATCTATCAATCTATTTTCCCACTGTTGAGAGTACAAATCTTGAGTGTGGCCCTGCTTGAACCCTGGACACTGGTTAGTTTGCATCTGAGAGGCATTCTCCCTCACCCCTGAGGACATCTGCTATGTACCCACCCGTCTCCGGGGCCCTGGGAAGGGGCGGGGGGGGGTCTCTTTTGGTGAAGTAGGTCTGCAAACCAGAGACCATGAAAACCAGGTGCAGTATCCAACACTGGGGGGTGCCTGGTAAGCGCAGCTGGAATTTGGGAGAGGGCTGGGACCCTTGACAGATTGTGTTCCAGGGAACCCTTGGGGCAGTGTGGGATTTAAGCTCTCAGGGTACAGGTGAAAGGCAAGTGGGGAGTTGCTGGTGACCACTTTTTCAGAGGCAAAAATGAGCCCAGTGCTGATGAATTCCCCGCTCCTGTGCCCAGGAAGTTACGACCATTCATTTAAAGACACATAGATAGCTCAGCCAGATCTGAGATCAAAAGCCAGGCCCATGATTTGGGGTCTGGTATTCTTTTTCCCATACCTCACTGGGGAGGGGCGGAAAGGAGGGGTGGAGCATCTAGAAATCCCAGGACTGGAACCTTTTTTTACATAGCATCTTCCTGCTCATCTTCCAAGGCTCAACCTTAAGGCCACATCTTAAGGAAGCCCTGGAAGAATTGAACTTGCCTCACCCCTTTGCCCCCTTCTCTGCGGACTTCCGTTTTAGCACCTGTACCATCTCATTGCACTTTGATTGCATTTTATTTTTTCTACTGAAGGGAACTATATTCAACTATAGCTGTATCCCCAGCATCTTCGCAGTGGACTTGCATACACTTAGGGCTCAATACATACATGTTGGGTGGGTGGGTGGACGGCCGGATGGGTATGTAGTTAACTGTGCAAAGGTAGGTTGCAGTGCTCTTTGACATTTGTTTGTGGGAGGTTAGGTTGTGTACACTGAGAGTGTGCAAACTAGGGCTCGTGGGCAAAAGAAAAAGTCTCTTTGAGGCCCACTGTCACCTTGTTTGCCACCGAGTGACCGTTTTTGAGGATACATTTCTGTGAGGACTGAACCCTGATCCAGTGCCCACTGATTATAAAACACCAGGTTTTAAATGGGGCGGGTCACAGACCCTATAGTGTCAGGGCTGAAAGGGTGTCAGTGACCATCGAATTTGAGATCATTGGTAAGGGTGGGACATGGCAGAACTGAGACCAGCACCCTGGTCCTTTGACTCCCAGTCCAGAGCTCTGCTGATCTGCAGGTTTGCCCAGCTCTTCATCCCCTGTCCTCCATCCTGTATGCTTCACCTCCTAAGCAGGGCTGGGCTGCAGGGAGGGGACCAGGATTGGCTGTACGGGGAGGGGGAGTGCTGCCTGGTCTGGCCTGACTGACTGGCAAGGTTCAAGTTCACTAGGACAGAGGCTGGTCAGGTTTCACTGTGCAGGGGCTATAGAAAGAGATAGGAGGTGGGGGCAGGGACTTCCAATTGGCCTGGAGACTGCGCCCAGTTCCCCTGATCCCCTCCTGTGTTCCTCTTCTCCTACCTGGCACCAGGGGATTTCTTAGTACTGCTAGCCCACTTTGTAGGGCAGCATTTACTGTGACCCAAATCAAGAAAGAATTTAGTTACTAATTTTTGCAGAGTCCAACTCTGGGAGGAAGTGGGGAAGAGGGCAACTCTCCCCTCAGGTATCCTAGTTTCTCCGCTCAGTTTCAGGTTCCTGCTGCCCCTTGGCACTGTGTTGTTGCTTGACCAGTGTGTAGGCGGGTGAAGTGTGGAGTGAGTGCAGCTGGGGAGCCCTTCTCCACCTGGCCCCCCTCACTCTTGGTGGAAAGCTCTAACCCCTCCCCATGCCTTGTCAGTGAGCCTTTGGCAGGCATTTGCTGGGAGCAGGGGTAGGGGAGAGGAGTTGGTGTGAGACCACATGGTGGGATAGTAGTAAAGCATCTTAGATATGATCTCGTTTAGCTCTTGGTTTACAGGTGCTGAAACTGAGTCCTAGAGTGGTGAAATGTCTTGCCCAGGCCACACAGCTGTAAAGTTGCTGAAACAGGAGAGCACTCTCCAGGCTTCCGTTTTGGAGCACTTTCCAGAATTTTTGAATGGTCTAAATTTTCCATTCAGCCACATTTTATCAGTGCAACCTTGGGCGTGTTGATTTCTTGGCAACTTCATTTTCAAATTCATGAAATGGGAATAGTTAATGCCTAATTTGTAGGATGGGTACATTGATTAGAGAGGAGATATGTTGGATATCCATGTGTAGGACACCTGGGCGGTTAGTAAGGTCAGCGGCTGTGATTATTTTTCCCCGTGGAGGGAGACCACCCTGCTTCTCAGCTGTGGGACCTTTATCTCACCTTCTCCTTCCCTTCTCAGGCCTTACCGGGCAGGTCTGTTTCAGTGACCCCTCCTCACCGACTGGGGCCAGCACCTGGGGAGGCGTTTACATTCTTGGCATTCCTGCTACTGCTGGGGACTGAAAAAGGCACTCGTGCTGGGTGGGGAGGCACGTGGGTGAGAGGGCCAGAGGGGCATGGAAGCCGGGAAGGAAGACTTGGTTGTTCCCTCCTGATCTCTGCCGCTTGTTTGGGAACCAAAAGTCCCTTTTCCTAGACTTCCTCCATTCACCGCCTGCCCAGGCAACTGAGAAGTAGCCATCCGTAGCCCATCGGGGGACTCGCACATACTTTATCTGAAGCACACTACATGTCTGTGAAATTGGTGGTATTAATCTGAGTTTCTTCACCTGTCAGATGGGTCTACTAATTGTACTCACCTGAACAAGTGGTTGGAGGATTAAAACACTTGGAAGAGGGTCTGGCATGGAATAAACCTCAATGTCAGCTGCCCTTGTTAATTGCACACGAGGAAACCGAGTTACAATCAGGGGTGAGTTGGCATGCAGAGCCAGGTCAGGCTGACTCCCAAACCTGGGTCACCCTGCAGAACCTGCCAGGGTTTGGGCATGTCTGGGCTCAGAGGCCTGTGACCCCTGTGGTGCAAGAGGCCACCAGCTGGAAGAGTACTGGAGATGGGAAGGCCGGGATCTTTATCCTGGTTTGGAGGGCAGTGTGACCTCGCAGAGCAGCTGGTCTCAGAAATGAACTCTGCTTGAGAGGCCCAGGTGCCTGGAGCCAGAATGTTTAGTGTTGAGCATCGCCATGAGATTTCCAGGTAACCCTTGGGAAAGTTGCTTCAGCCACGACTGAGGCTGACCAGGGCTGCCTCTGGCCAAGGTGGGGGTCAGGTGGGCCCCAGAATCCCTGTCACTGGGTTGAAGAGGGGAGGGGAGCTCAGTGTCAGCCTCAGGAACTGCCTCCCTATCCTTTCCCCTCCCCTTCCCCCAGCCTTCTAGGCATTTGTTTCCTTTCAAAAGCTGGGCTGGGGCTATCCGACAGGGCAACAAAAGCAACTTTCCTCCAAGCCACTGCCACCTGTAGGGTTTTCACACATTGGGGGTGAGTGGAGGGAGGGAGCTGTTGCCCTTTTCCCAGTGTCTGTGGTGTGCTCCCTCCCCACCCTGGGCCTGGGATTCTCTTTACTGCCGATGTGACAGAGCTCAGGAGCTGGAGGGGGTGGGGGCCAGCAGCAGCTGGAAGAGGAATTGAGTGGGAAGGGGCCAGTGCTGGCAGCCGGGAGCAAGTTTGATGGATTACTCTGCAGGCCGAGAGGCTTCTCCCTAATCCCTTTTGTGTCCCAGCCCGCAGCCCCCTCGCTCTCTCTGACAAGCTGCTAAGCAGAAGGCTTCCAGTCTGAGTGAAGAAAAGACAGCTCAGCAGGGCGAACTCTAAATCCCTGGCCTCTGGGCCTTGGGGTAGGCCAGAGCTCGAGCTCGGGAGCATGTCTGGGGGTGGGGTGGGGTGTGCTGTCCTCCCCTCTGCACTGCCAGGCCCTTATCCTTTCTTACGATTTCCCTGTGGCAGAGAGGTTGCATTCTGAGACGTTGTTCTTCTCAGGTGTTCGTGAGAGCCCCAGCTATTTGTCCAACTTTCTGTTACAGAGCTGCCTTTTCTAGGGTAAGATTGGGGAAAGCAGACTTCGTTGCTTTGGAAGTGTTGGAACCCAAAGTCAAGGACTGCATGGGTTGGAAGGCATCAAAGCCTTGTGCATTTGAATCCTGTCCTCCCCTGATCCTAGCAGCCCAGAATTCCTACAACTTACCATCCCCAACAAGGGATCTAGATGATGGTGAGCTCATTGCCTTGCAGGGATGCTCCTTTTTAGGTCTCCTGGCTTGCCAGCACAGACCCCAGGGATTGGTATGTAGCTGCCCTGTGGGTAGAGCTCATTTTGGGAGTGAAATGTGCCAGGCATCTGTTCCCACGGCCTGAGAAAAAGGGATAGGAGAAAGAGGTGGTGGGCTGGTGCATCCCAGATCTGTGCAGTTCTTTCTTGTCTCCAACCTGGAGGGGCCAGGAGAGTTCAGCTGGGAGCCAGACAGCTGCGGTGCAGACTGGTTTGGATGACCAGGGGACCCCTTCCCCGCTGTCTTGCTGCCTGTGACCTGAGAATTGGCCTCCACCTGCAGCTCCTGGCCTGGGGCCTCAGAGTCTGCTGTGGGTGTGGGTGTGTGTTTGGGAGATCGGCCCACAGTGACCCCACCCCCTTCCTTCAGCTGAGTCATTATTCCTCGCGGCTAACCTACCCCATCCCCAGTTTCCTTTTCTTGGGGCGGGCCCTGCCTGGTGGCTGTGCAGGGTAGAGGAGCCTGTGGCCCCAGGAGGAGGAGGAGCGTGTGAGAAAGCAGTGCCGTCTTTGTGAGTGCCGAGGGAGGACAGCAGGGTCCCCGAGCCAGCGGGGTCAGGGGGGCTGCGTCTGTTTGATGTGCCTGGGCGGGGTGCAGGGACACCCAGCCTGCATAAAGGGGCCATAGAATTGCTGCCTGACAAGGGCTCTCTCTGGCCTCTGTCAGTCAGCAGAAGGAATTCGTGACTCCCCCCACTCCCACCCCCACCCCAGCTCCACCTCAGCCATGCAGGGTGGCAGGAGCCCCTTTGAAAGTTGTCAAAGGCCTCTTTATGTGTCCCTCTGACCTTTCCTTCCCTTAGGATGCCACCAGGGGGTGGGCTCGGGTCGCCTTCCCTCCCGCCTCTTCCACTCTGTCTTTTGAATTTTGGAAAGTTCAGGCCAAGTTTGTTCCTGCAGCTCGGTTTTTTGTTTCCTCATGCTCCGTACCCTGGGTCCAACTTCAAGTGGGAAAAAGAAGGCAGTAATTGGGAATTTCAGGTCGCGAGGGTGTATGTGATCCCCTCGCTCTTCAGACCCTTAAGAGTGATGGAGTATGGGGTTCGGGGCTGGAATTTCCTCGGGGGAGTGTGTGTGAGGGACCCAAGTCTTTCTCATGTTTGATGCCACCCCCCCATTCCCGCCCCCAGCATCCCCACCCAGATTCCAGTCTTTTATTCATTTGATAAATATTTCCTAGGTGGCTTCTTGTACTGGTGTGGGTACCAGAGGGGGCCCCCTGCCTCTCCCGGGGGTGCCAGTATTGGGACGGATGGGTGCAGATGTCTCTGGTACCTGGAGCAGATTCACTGAACTTACCCAGGCCCCTTGGCCTCTCTGGGCTGCGGTTCTGCCCTAGGGATGCGGGAAGGTGGCCTGGGACAGAGCTCCACAAAGGTTCCCGGAGGTCTGCAGTTTCCTCCGGTGTTCATCAACATCATGGGGTGGGGTGGGGGGTGCAGAGAAGAGGGGAGATGTTTGGAACTTGAGTGGGACTTGTTCTCCTAGAAGACGGCTCTCTCCTTTCCCCAGGTCAGCCTGGACTCCCCCTTTCTCTCCCTCCTCTTCCTACCCCCTCGCCAGGGGAGCACTCCCCTGGCTCTTTGATTGATCTTCTGTTTGCCAGACAGGTAGAGCCCTCCGGGAGCAGTGGGGCAGGCAGATTTGAGTCAAAGGATCTTTGAGATTGGAGAGTATAGAGGAGAATGAGACCCTGTCCCCCTTCTTTGTCCCTAAGGAGAGCCCCGAATGGGGGCCCCAGCAGTGACCTGTCACTTTGGGGTTTTGTCCAGATGTGTGCCCTGGGGCTGCACACAGGAATGATAGTGCTGAAGCATTTCTTTTCTGGATCACTCTAAGGTTGGTACCAGGCAGAGTCTGGGCTTCTCTTTTTGTACCCCAGGGTAGAAAGCCCTGGAGAGGATGGCTGGGCAACTGGAGTCCGTGGGAGTCCAGTGTAGTGTCTTCCACCCCAAGGACCCTAGAGTGGGGATGAAGCAGTAGGGCGCTAGGGGAAGAGGGGGAAGTATAAGGAGAAAAAGAGGAACTTTGGAGGAAGGACAGTTCTTATGGATTTTGAATTTCTCAGGCCCTTCTATAGCCGGGAAGAGCAAAATCTGGGGCTCGTAGAGTGTACTGGGTACCAGAGTGGAAACTAAAAGAGGAAGGACGGGCTCAGCAACCTAAGAACAGAGGGGTGCTGAGCCAGGCCTGAAGCCTGCCTGCTTCCTGCCCAACTCCCTTCAATGAAATCTTCACCTGGCTTAGCCCCTGGTAACCAGGTAGAGACTCTCCAGGGGCTGAGAGAGGCATTTCAGGGAGGGAGAGGCAGCTAATGACCCATCTGGGCTGTAAGAGGGTAGAGGGAAACTCCTCTCTTCACCCTTTTTTTTTTTTTGTCTTTCTCCCATGTGGGCTACGGAGAGTTCTGCTCATACCTGAAGGGGCTGGGGAGCTGGATTAGAGAAGGGAGGTAGGCAAGGTGATTAGTGGTTGCTAAAGAGCTGCAGTTTTATTTTAAACCGCAGGGAGCAACCATGGCTTGGGGAAGTTTTGGGTGAGGCGGGGTCTGATAAAATCTCTGTTTGCTCAGGGAGGACCTGGTCCCTTGAAAACCCAAGGAGGTGAGTGTCCAGGGCCTTCCCAGGGTGGCGAGTGGAAGCCTTTTGACCCAGAAGTGCTCCTTCCATGTGGATAGAACCACCCCTGGGTCTCTCCATGCAGCTTCTTGTTCTCCTTCTCAGGGGTGCGGTGGAAATATAGCAAGTGGAGAGAGGATTAAGTTGAACCCTCAACAGCCCAGCTAAGGCCGATGTTTGGTCCCCCCAGCTCCCTTTTGGGGCAGTGTGGTTTGGTATTTTACATTCCTCCCTTGGCTCTCATAGAAGTCCTGTGTCCCTTCCCAGAGTGGCTGGTTTGGGTCTGAGTGGGACTCTGGGAAGGAGGCTGATGGTTGTTCAGTCTTGTCTGAAGTCACTTCCTTCCTGGTCTACTAACTGCAAAGCCCCGGGAGGTGGTTATGGGATGGATAGATCTTACCCAGGAGTGGTGGCCGGCCCTCATTTCTCTGTGGCCCAGCAAAGAGAGCACCTGCAACATTCAGGGCCCAAGGAACTTCGAGATATTTGTAAAGATAAAAGAAGTTCAAGTGTCAAGTAATGAGATACTGAGATTGGATGAAGAAACAAGTGAGGGCTGGGGGTGCTCCAGGGAGGCTCTGAGACTGGTGGGGAGGGCCTTCACCACTGTGGACCTTCCTTGCATGGGGATAGCTGCTCTTCAGCAGCATTTGTCGGATGCAATCAGTGATATAAAGGAAGACATTCCAGCCAGGATGAGAGATGTGAACTCTGCCTTCTGCCCCCGTTTTGGGAAGGATGGCAGATTATGGGCCTCTTGTCTTTTGTCACTAAATACACCCTTGATGCCTGACTTGATGTCAGAGCAGACTTCCCTGGGTGCCATGGTCAGGAAGCAAAACCTGGAGGCTACCTGTTGGGAGAGGGGGGGTCCCTCCCCCAGTGGGACCACGGTAGTAGCAATTCCCTCTGCATAAGGGCAGGGCTGGCAGGAAAAGGTGTGGGGACTTCTGTCCTGAGAAGGGGGCTGTTGGAGCAGAGAAGGGCTGCCCAGGGACTGGTGGGAAACCCTGCCAGCTCAGGGAGGCCACCGGCATCGTCATGGGAGCTGCGCTTTCCTCCCCTGAGAGGCTGGCATCTGGGAAGGGTCCCACAGGCCTGTGACAGCTGGGTAACCGCTTGTGGGAATATTTTTCCCTCGTGAGCATTGAATGTGGGCGGAAACTCAAGGAGAGGTTTACAGGCCTAGCTTCTTCCAGGGAGCTCTCTTTAAGAGGTTTCAATGGCTTGTTAAAAACCCAACCAGACAAACCACAGCTTCTCCGCCCATTTCCAGTCTCACCCTTGCGGGTGTGGGCTATAGTACAACGTGGCCCATTACCAGGCAGTGGAAATAGGAAGTGATACTCTTAACAAAGGGGAATCGAACAGCCCAGCTTTGGGAAGTGGAGAGAGAAAGGCAATCAAATCAGTTCTTGCAGAGAGTCTCCAGGGCCACCTTGATAGCAGGGGCTGAGGACGGAATTCAGGTGGTTTGATTTCTGCCCCCCATATGAGCGGACAAGGGCAATTCCAAAGATATTCCAAAGCAGAGAATAACTCTGGCTCTGGAGTGTGCTGAGATTTAAAAATCATATTTACCTTATTACTTCTGTTGGCCTTAGGCTAATATTAACTTGCACTTCCTGACTGGGTAGCAAGGCGTGATGCCTAGATGGTAGGGTCACGCTGCTGGACTGAGAGTGAACGGGATTCGGAGAATTCACAGAGCAAATCCTGGAGGCCCAGTTCCCAAGGCTTAACACCATGTGTGCTGGTGCTTGTCCCGCTCTTTTAGGATCTGAGTGATGAAATGTGTCCCCACCGAGGTGCCCTAAAGCAGCAGGTGTTTGGCATGGGCTGAGAATCCGGACCTGGACCAGAGGGCCAGCAGACATGGGCTCCTGGCTGGGTCCTAGGCCCTTGGTGGTAGTGAGGAGGAGAGGCCTCTGCCTCTGCAGCAGCACGGGGACAGAGCAGGACTGGAGTGCCTGAACCAGTCCCTGGAGCTGACCTGCCTGGCCCACCATGGTCCAAAGGCTGTGGATGAGCTGCCTGCTGCAGCATCGGAAAGCCCAGCTCCTGCTGGTCAACCTGCTGACCTTCGGCCTGGAGGTGTGCCTGGCTGCAGGCATCACCTATGTGCCTCCCCTGCTGCTGGAGGTGGGGGTAGAAGAGAAATTCATGACCATGGTGCTGGGTGAGTCACTATATCCTCCTTCCCTCCTGTCCCAGATAAGTGCTTCCTGGGAGTTACTCAGAGATGTTTAGGAGAGGCAGTTGCCCTCTGTCCCTGAGCCTGGTGGGTGGGCATTGCTGGAGAGAGAGGGGTGACCCTGGGCCGAAGGGTCCCTAAGAAAAAGTCAAGAGTACAGGGATGTCCCCTAATTATCTGTCTCCCTGGTACCTATACCGTGCCAGGTTCATAGGAGATGCAGGAGAAATTACTTCTGACCCTCGTATAGCTCTTTATATTTATACCTGTTATCTCACTGAAGCCTTAAACTACCTTTGAGGTTATCCACTTGACAGAGAAGAAAACAGAGGCTTCTAAGAGGTTAGGTGATTTACCCCAGGCGGTACAGCTACTGGTTAGTCGAGCTGGAACTTGCTTGAGGTCCCCCAGCCAGGGCTCGTTCTTATCCTGAGGAAAAACAGTGGGCTTGTGACTCTGCAGTTGAGTTCTGCAAAAGCCACAAAAAGCAAGTCATCACCGTCTTGGGGACTCCCAGGAAGAGAATAGCGAGCTCCAGAGCCAGGCTGCCTATTTAAGCCCTGCCTCTAGTCTTCCCTGCTGCCTTTGTGTCAGTGTCTCTTATTAGTTGTTCCATGCCTCCGTTTCTCCACCTGGAAAGGGGGAAACTCCGTTTGGGAACACTCCTGTGCTGTGAGGAGTACATTAGAAAGGCCCTTGAAGTGCTTAGTATAGTAGCTAGTACATTGCCCTCCCACAAGGCATATTATCCTCACTGTTTCCATCCTTCTCCAGGAGTTTGGTTCCTCTTTCCCCCTGCCCCCACTCGGGCCACTGACTCTCACTCCTCACCCTCCCTGCAGGCATTGGTCCGGTGCTGGGCCTGGTCTCCGTCCCACTCCTAGGCTCAGCCAGTGACCAGTGGCGCGGGCGCTATGGCCGCCGGAGGCCCTTCATCTGGGTCCTGTCCCTGGGTGTCCTGCTGAGCCTCTTCCTCATCCCGAGAGCCGGCTGGCTGGCAGGGCTGCTGTGCCGGGAGGCCAGGCCCCTGGAGGTGGCCCTCCTGATCCTGGGTGTGGGGCTGCTGGACTTCTGCGGCCAGGTGTGCTTCACGCCTCTGGAGGCCCTGCTTTCTGATCTCTTCCGGGAGCCAGACCACTGTCGCCAGGCCTTCTCTGTCTACGCCTTCATGATCAGCCTTGGCGGCTGCCTGGGCTACCTCCTGCCCGCCATCGACTGGGACGCGAGTGCCCTGGCCCCCTACCTGGGCACCCAGGAGGAGTGCCTCTTTGGCCTGCTCGCGCTCATCTTCCTCGCTTGCATGGCAGCCACGCTGTTTGTGGCTGAGGAGGCGGCGCTGGGCCCCCCCGAGCCAGGCGAAGGGCTGTCGGCCCCCACCGTGCCGCCCCGCTGCTGCCCCTGCCGCGCCCGCCTGGCTCTCCGGAACCTGGGCGCCCTCTTTCCCTGGCTGCACCAGCTCTGCTGCCGTGTGCCGCGCACCCTGCGCCGACTGTTTGTGGCTGAGCTGTGCAGCTGGATGGCCGTCATGACCTTCACGCTGTTTTACACGGACTTTGTGGGCGAGGGCCTGTACCAAGGTGTGCCCAGAGCCGAGCCAGGCACTGAGGCCCGGAGACACTATGATGAAGGTAAGAGCTCAGCAGCCGGCGGAGGCTGTGGTGGGAATTGCTCTCCGGAGGAAATCTTGAGGGTAGGGAGATGTCACAGCATGTGCTGGGCTGGTTGCTTTGCTCCTTGGGGGTCCCAGTTTCCCCATCAGTAAAGGGGATTGGATGTGAGGACGCAGCTTCTCATGGGTGCAGGGCAGCCTGGCCTGTGAACTTGATAGAGTCTCCAGCTGCTCGTAGAGTTTGATCAGTCTTCATCCCTGTGTGTCAGGAGGAAAGGCTGTGCTTGTTCAAGCTCGGAGGGAGTGGAGGAATGAAGGCTGGGCCTCGGCTTCATGCAGCTCCAGCTTCAGCATGCCTCCTGCTCCCTGCCAGCTTTCTAAAGGACCTCTCCAGCACTGTCCTGCTTAGGCATTCTGGAACTCTGTCTGCGAGCCTAAGGCAAACTGCCCTTGCAATTATTCCTTCTCACCCTCCTGTCCCAAAAGCTGAGGCTCCCATTAAAACCCTAGAACATCATCCACATCTTCTGCCCTTAGCCAGAGGCATTAGCCAAATTCTCGGCTGGTCCATGCAAGAATCTAGACTCCCAGTGCTCCAGGTTGGGTGGGGAGAGTGCTGGGGAGTAGGTCTGGTCCCTGGCAGGTCTTGTACTGTGGGTCTCTAACCCCTTTCTGAGCTCCCTCCCATTGTATTGGCCCCTGCCCCACCTCACCCTTTTTTTTTTAATTTTTAATTTTGTTTTATTTCTTTAAATACCAAAAAACATCAAACAAATGCAAACATTCTTATTTTGATCGTTCTGTTCTACATATATAAGCAGTAATTCACAATATCATCACAAAGTTGCATATTCATCATTATGATCATTTCTTGGAACATTTGCATCTATTCAGAAAAAGAAATAAAGACGACAGAAAAAAATTCATACATACCATACCCCCCACCCCTCCCTAAATTGATCACTAGCGTTTCAAGCTAAATTTATTTTAACATTTGTTCCCCCTATTATGTATTTTTATTCCGTATGTTCTACTCATCTGTTGACAAGGTAGATAAAAGAAGCATCAGACACAAGGTTTTCACAATCACACAGTCACATTGTGACAGTTGTATCATTATTCAATCATCCTCAAGAAACATGGCTACTGGAACACAGCTCTACATTTTCAGGCATTTCCCTCCAGCCTCTCCATTAAATCTTGGATAACAAGGTGATATCTACTTAATGCATAAGAATAACTTCCAGGATAACCTCTCGACTCTGTTTGGAATCTCTCAGCCATTGACACTTTGTCTCATTTCACTCTTCCCCCTTTTGGTCCCTTGATGCTGAGTCTCAGCTCATTCTAGGATTTCTGGCCCACGTTGCCAGGAAGGTCCACACCCTTGGGAGTCATGTCCCACGTTAGACGGGGGAGGGTAGTGAGTTTGCTTGTTGTGTTGGCTGGAGAGAGAGGCCACATCTGAGCAACAAAAGAGGTGCTTTTGGGGATGACTCTTAGACCTAATTTTAAGTAGGCTTGACCTATCCTTTGCACCTCACCCTTTTCTGACCTCTTCCCCCTGCAGGGGTCCGGATGGGCAGCCTGGGGCTCTTCCTGCAGTGTGCCATCTCCCTGGTCTTCTCTCTGATCATGGACCGGCTGGTGCAGCGATTTGGCACCCGGACAGTGTATCTGGCCAGCGTGGTGGCTTTTCCTGTGGCTGCCGGTGCCACGTGCTTGTCCCGCAGCGTGGCTGTGGTGACTGCCTCGGCTGCCCTCACTGGGTTCACTTTCTCGGCCTTGCAGATCCTGCCCTACACGCTGGCATCCCTCTACCACCGCGAGAAGCAGGTACCTGTGTGGGCCGCTGGGTGGACTGGGCCGCGGTGGGGAGTTTGGGGGAGCCCCATATATGTCAAGGGACTTTGGAGAAGGCATGCTTGGGTCAGACAGGAAGCCCATCCTAGCCACAGAGCCAGACTTGGGCTGCAGAAAATGGGTTTAGTTTAGAGGCTGGGAATGACTTCCTGATGTTAGGGCTATAAAGTCCTTGAGAAGGACTGCAGGAAATGCAAATGCCTCCCCTGGGAATCCTGAAGAATCTCCCAAGATAACCCTTAGTCTGGGCTGGGTAAGGTGCTTTTCCACCTGGAGGGAGGGGGCTGGATCAGATGACCTTGGGGACACCTCAGTTCAGCCAGTGGCAAGTGGAAATGGTCTGGTGTTGATAACCATCTCCCTTATCACAGAGGGCAGAGAGGCAGGGTGACTAATGGTGCTTTGGTCTGAGGGAGGAAGGCTCCTTATTGCCCTCTTTCTTTCTGGGTTATCTTCCTTGTTTAATTCTCGTTTCTTTTCCTGCCTCACTCCTTTGCCTCCGTCCCCTTCCCCTGCTCCCACTGTGGATCTCTGGGCACCCACCTGGCTGACTCACCTGCCTGGCGCCACTCACCTGGGATCTGTGTGAGCTGGGGGTCTCCTTCCTGCTCAGCGTCACACTCACGAGCCCCTCCAGGGGTTCCCTTCCATGGGAAGCCTCCTGACCCAGGCAGCAGGGTCACCTGTGTCCCCTGCATCAGCCTCACTGAGCTACAACCCAGGGTTCGGAGCTCTACTCTGAGGGATGTGTGGCTGGAGGGTCCCGAGGGAAGAGGAGATGCAGGCCTGCCCTCAAGGAGCTTCCAGACTGTAGAGAAGACCTGTCTGTGCCCCTTGGAGGAGATGAGGGGGTCACAGATGAGTACGCCAGCATGGAGCAGTGGCAGGGCTGCCTAACTGAGTAGGTGGCTGTGGAGGAGGGACTAGCCTTTTGGTTGGAGGAACCTGGGCCCTTTATTAGCCTCTGCTCTGGCCTGGCTTGGGGGCCAGTGCCAAGTGGTACTGGAACACGTCATGCTGGCCCTCCCCTCTGTCCTGGGGAACATGTCTGTCCCCAGAGGCGTTGCAGGCTCCAGCCTCACTGCTCTTTCAGAGTATAGCAGGCAGGGAGGCTCCTTCCATCAGCAGGTGATAGCAGACTGGCCCTGTACACCATCTGACCATTCCATGGCCAACTTACCAAACCGCATGATGGGCCATAGGCTCCCTGGTGGTGTTTGAGCTCTGCTGAGACCCCCGTTTCTCTCATGCAGCCAACTTGAGAGCTCTTGTTTTATACACTGTGCCTCGTGCAGGGGGGCAGTGTCTGGTTAGACCTGGCCTTGTCCTCAAATAGGAGGCTTCAGGTTGCAGGGGGCAAGGGAGGGTTGAATCAGATGGAGGGCTCCTTGATGTAAGGCAGGCAGCGAGAAGAAAGGTTGAAGGGCTTTAGCGTTGAGCAGGTAGGGCTCTGGGAGTCAGGAAGAGGGTGATTCCTCCTGCTCCGAAAGACGGGGAGCAACCAAGCACCTCTCTTCTTCCAGGGGTGACCCTGCCAGATCTTCCCTGCCCCAAGGCTGGGCAAAGGACCTCATAGGATGGCAGCAACTCCAGCTAGGGCTTGGCAGCCTGGTGGGAGCAGAGCTTCTTTCTGCCCAGGGCGATGAGGATTTCTAGACGCCTGATGGCAGAGCGAGGTGCAGGAAGGAAAAAGTGTTAGGAAAGCCTGTTGGGGGTCGTGGTGGTTAGGGCCACTTTGGATTTTGTTCCTCTATTCTTATACATCTCTTCTCACTTGTCTTCATTCTTGTGACGTTTTCCTTCACCTTAGGCTTCTGTTCTTTTCCTAGCTGAGTTTGTCTGCCTCTTGCCTTCTCTAGGAGGGGCTGGAGGAAACGGAGACTTTGCCTCCCCTGCCCCTCCTCCCCCATTCCTGAGGACAGTCTTGACTAGATTCAGACGAAGCAGTGTCTGCTCTATTTTCTGATCTGCTGCCTAATTTTCATTAAGTCCCATTGCCTAGTTTCTTCCAGCTCTGACATGAAGGCTAAGATAGGTCCTCAGCAGCAGGGAATCCCAGTGCCAGGGTACACACCTATCTCTGTCCCCTCTTTCACCCCCCCCCCCCCAGGTGTTCCTGCCCAAATACCGAGGGGATGCTGGAGGTGGTGGCATTGAGGACAGCCGGACGACCAGCTTCCTGCCAGGCCCCAAGTCTGCAGCCCCCTTTTCCAATGGACACATGGGTGCTGGAGGCAGCGGCCTGCTCCCAGCTCCGCCCGCTGTCTGTGGGTCCTCAGCCTGTGACGTCTCCATGCGTGTGGTGGTGGGTGAGCCGGCAGAGGCCAGGGTTGTCCCAGGCCGGGGCATCTGCCTGGACCTCGCCATCCTGGACAGTGCTTTCCTGCTGTCCCAGGTGGCCCCGTCCCTGTTCATGGGCTCCATCGTCCAGCTCAGCCAGTCTGTCACTGCCTATATGGTGTCGGCCGTGGGCCTGGGTCTGGTTGCCATTTACTTTGCCACACAGGTAGTATTTGACAAGAGCGACTTGGCCAAATACTCAGTGTAAAGCACTTCTGTCCCATTGAGGGAGGGCCTGCCCTGCTGGGTCCCAAATCCCCCTATTCTAGTCTTAAGTTAGCCCCTTAGGGCTGCCGGGCTGGCCTTGCAGTTTCTGTTGCTGCCAAAGTGGCGTGGCTCTCTGCCGCCACCCCGTGGCAGTAAGGCGCATAGCTGCAGGATAGGGGACAGGGGTGTCCCTCTCCGCGCGCCGCAGTCTGACCGGCCGCTCTCCAAATGGGCTTCAATCTGGGCTCCTTTGGGGAGGCCCAAGGGGCAAGGCATTTGGCTGGCTCTGTGCACTGGAACGCAGGATGTCGCGGGGTGGGATTACCCAGGCTCAGGGCTAACAGCTATGTTCTTGTTCAAGTCATACACAGAGAAGGGATTTGGGGAGCTGAGTAAACTTGTCCACCTGGTCTCCCACCTCCAAGCCCCCTTTCTCCCTTAGGTTTCCCCAGTCGTTACTCTTGCCTGGAAGTTTCTCGTCTGGAACTCTCTCCTACAGGATTTGAAAGGAGAGAGGAGGGGTGGAATGTTCCATCATGCCCTTACCCACACAGCACTGCTTTTCTGCCCATGTCCCTTCCCCCACCCTGTCCTTTACCAGGATGTGGCTTTTTGGTCCCTGTGTTCCTATCATAGCAACAGGGCTTTAAATGTTTAACTTATTTATTTAACAAAGTAGAAGGAAGTCATTTCCCAGCTCTGCCATGCAGGGGTCTAACGGCTTTGGGTAGGATTAGGTTCTCAGAAACTGGGTTCTCTGGGAGAGTTTATCCTTGGGCCGAGCATTGCCAGAATCCCCTTTAGGCATGACTGCTCTGGCTCCCCAAACTGCCTAGCCCAGGAGCTTGGAAATTCTACTCATCCCAACTGATAACCCAAGGCAGAAGGAAGGGGGGCTGGTGGAGGATGGGGCTCCAGGTCCCAGCAGCTTCCCTAATCCCCTTCTCTCTTGGCCCAGCCCAGCTCACCCCCAGTCACCGCTGCTTTCTCTGACCAGTGAAGGAATGGCCCAGCCCGCCTTTCCCCATGGGCTCCACAGCCTTCTTTTTGGGGCTACTGTGGGACCAGAAGCACAGCGTGCTCATCCTCGCCTTTGTCTGTCTAAGCCCCTAGGGCATGTCTGTGCTTGGGGAATCCCACACAGGAACTCAGGAGCACCCCACCTGGGCTAAGGAGGTGTTATCTCGGGGTCTTAAGTGCCCTTTGCAATAACGTTATATCTTATTTATTTAGTGGAGTAAATATTTTATACTGTATGTGAACAATCAGAGTATAATGTTTATGGTGATGAAATTAAAGGCTTATATGTTTAATTGGTGTGTGCTTAGTTTTTCTGAGGGCGGAGGCACAGATCTCTTAAAAATTATCCTCAAATCCCTGTTCGTGGTGACCCTTCACTTTTGTTGGCCTCAGTTCCTAGCATCAACCAGCAGATGGAGCCATAGACCAGCATTGTACTGTTGGTCAGTGCTTAGGAGTGTCTGTGCAATACCCTGGATTTGGGGGTTTCTTTGGGAATGTGGGGTGGGGCAAGGGGAGGTGGGGAGGGGAAGGGTGCTGGAAAAATCCAGGATGTAGAAGAGTATGGATATTTTCCTTCTCAAAGAGTTCACACTGGCCAAGAAGATCGACTAAGCGCCCATTAACCACTGCAAGGGAACAGGGAGAACACCTGCGTTTGCATGGTGGGGGGTTGAGCCTGCCCGTGTGCCTGGGCTCACACTCCCCCTTCCACCCCGCTCACCCTTGTACGTCCCCTTCGCCCTTCCTCCCAGGGTCAGGTCGAAGTTCTGAGTCTTTCTGGCCCCTTCCAAACCTGACTGGCCTTCCTGTTCCTTAAATTCCAGTCTGGTCAGTGTAGTTAACATTTGTGTAGAGGCTAGCTTTATTATTTTTAAATTTTCTATATTTTAAGTTTTTCTTATAGAAACGTAAAATCCTGTATAAGTTGTGAGCCTGGTAAAATGAACCCACCTTCAATAATTATGAACATCCTGCCATTTTTGTTTCACCTATTGGACCTCCCCTCCCTTTGTTTTTTCTGGACTATTTTTTTTAGTTCGTTCATTCATAAATAATTATTGAGCACTTTAAAGTACGAAGCATTATGCCTTTTTTTAATTATTAGAGAAATTATGGGTTTACAGAAAAATCTTGCATAAAATACAGATTCCCATATTCTACCCTACTGTTAGCACTTTGCCTTGGAATGGTTCATTTGTGGCAAATGGTGAAAACACATTTTTTATGGTTGTACTGTTAACTATATGCATGGTTTAACTAAGGGTTCATCGTTCAGTGCAGTTTCATGGATTAAAAATGTTTTTTATCCTATTACCATGTATACAATATAACCTTTCCCCTTTTAACCGCATTCAAATATATAGTTTAGTGCTATTATGTTCACGATGTCATATTGCCAAAACATCTCAGGTATTTTTTTTCTTTTTTCCTTTTTTTCATTCGAAAAATAACATCTCAGGTATTTTTAAAACACATACCTGATACAATTTCAATTTATCCATAAATATCTCAGTACATCTCTTTAAGAAATGGGACTTTTAAAAAACTTGATCACAATACCATGAACATATTCAACAAAGTAAACAGTAATTCCTTATCTGTTTCCCAGTCCATGTACAATTTTCCCCAATTACCTTAAAAAATTTTTTTTTTTTGGCGGTTGGGTTCAAATCAGGATCCAATGGAGATAAACACATTGCACTTACTTGCTATGTCTCTTATACTTAATTGCTAACAGATTTTTAAGTGTCATTTATTTATGAAGAAGCAGTCATTTTCCCTACAGAATTGTTCGCGTTCTGTATTTGGCTGGCTGTGTTAAGACATTCTTTTCTCTCCCACCTTTTTTCCTATAAGCTGGTAATAAGATCTAGGGGCTTGATTAGATTTCAGATTTGATGTGCATGTGTGTTTTGGCAAAAATGTTTCATAGGGAGAGCTATGTCCTTCTCGTTGCATCATCTCGTGAGGCACATAATGTCTTGCCCCACATCTCCTGATGCTAATGCTGATCGGTGGGTTCAGTGGGTGGCAGCCTGATCCATCCATTATAAAGTTTCTCCTCAACTCCACCTAAGCTGTTGATGATCATTTCCTAGATAACTGTTACATTAAGAATTGCAAAAATGCTGAATTTCTAATTCTGTCATTCCTTCTGTATTAGGTATGATTTTTCTATAAAGAAACTTTTGTCGTCCTCCATGCGTTGGTAACCCTGAAATGTGTGCACAGGAAAAGCAGGATAAATGCTTGATTCTTTCTTTCACTTATCAACTGGCAGAACAATGAGTCGGTGCTTCAGCAACCACCAAAGTTGGCCAAAGAGGTGCTTGTTTTAAGAATCGCTATGAACTCATGGATTTTATATATTTGCATTTTAATCCATTGCAGTCAGGATTCTTTTTGAGGCTCAAGTTGTTCCATCTTTGGCCAGCAGCCTTTCAAGGTGTTTCCTGTGTTCTTTTGACACGACTCCAGCAGCCTTTGAAATTTCTTTGCTTTTAGGCATTACAAGATGGTTCAGGTTCACCCTGAATGTTTCCTGCTGCAGACATGGACTTGGCCAGTTCTCCAAGGATTCCTTGGTTGGTGTTAGTGATCACATGTGCTAGGGGTGTTTATTACTACGGCGTAGGCATTGTTTCTAGGTCTGTTCAGTGGGTGTAGCTAGGAAATGCATATTTTAAAGAAAGTTTGCAAAAATGGTAAATTCATGCTAATATTTCCAGGTCAAATTAAAGATCACAGAGCTTTTGTGTTTTTCATTTTATATTTGTATTGCTTATGCTGAAACTTTCAGTTCCTAACCATAGTAATATGATTATTATTTGCTTTATCTTTCAATCTACGTGATAGTTTCAAAAGTGATAATACCAACATCATTGCTAACGATAAGACCACTACATGCAACTTAGTATCTCTTGGTGCTTGGTTTTGTCCTTAGGATATATCCAATAAGGGATGTGCAATCAAAATGCTGTTTTAGACTTATAAAATATTTCATATATATCCAAAAGAAGAGCTACTGTAATGAATGCAGATGAGCCCATCACCCAACTTCAACAGTTCTCAGCTCACTGTTGTCCTTCTTTCCCCAATATTCCTGTCCCCTCCCCTGCCCTTCTCATGATTTTGAAGTAAATACCAGATATCATATTTTATTCATGAATATTTCAGTATATATCTCTAAAAGTTAAGGACTTCTAATAAAAGATAAAACCACATTACCATTATCACACCTAAAATTACTAATTCCTAATTATAATCAAATATCCAGTACTCACATTTCCCCATCTCATCAATTTTCTGTACAGTTTTTGTTTAAATAGGGATCTAAATAATTTCCATACACTACATTTGGTTGATACGTCTCCTAAATCTTATAATCCATCGTTATCTCCTCAGTCTTTATTTTTTCCCTTGCAATTTATTTAAGAAATTCATTGCTTGTCCTATAGATGGTCTCGTCATCTAGATTTTGCTTATTGCATTCCCAAGATGACATTTTATGTGTTTTTATGGCTCCTATATTTTCTAAATTGGTATTAAATTCAGAGACAAAATCGGATTTGGTTTGTTTTGCAAGAATACTTGATAGATTTGTATATTTTAATACTTCCATATTGGGGACATGTATTGTCTAGATGTCTTTCTTTTTTGATGTTAGTAGCTGTTGATATCTTTTCTTAGATCCATTATTTCATAGAGGTTATCAAGTGATAATCTAATTTTATGACTTCTTAATTAGCTGGACTACTAGAGATAGAAACTGTACTGAGATGCAGTCATATAGGCAGACAGGACAAATAATTCTTTCCTTGCATTTACCTGTTTTCAAAATAACACGTCAATTCTCCATCTTCTAATAATGACAGATTTTTTTTAGTATCATTATGTATTCATGGATTTAAACAGCTTTGATGTATTTCAAGCCATTGGGGTTGCCTCCTTATTCATGTTCAAACTGTACCCATCTTTGGCCAGTGGAAGCCTCTTCAAGTTGATTTCTGAGTCCTTTTGATCCTATTCTAAATGGTCTTTGGAAACCTCTTTGCTTTCTGGCATGACAGGATGACCTGACTCATTTGTTACATTTCTTGCCACTGACCTGAAATTAGCTACTTCCTCTAAGGGAATCTGATTCTTTTTTGTTGGAAATGGTATTTAGAAACCATAATATGCGTATTGAGAGTACTCATTGTTACTGGGTAGGCCACTGGTTTTAGACCTTTTCAGTGGACAAAGCTCAGAATTTTTTTTTTTCCACGTATATTATAGCAAGTAGCTATAGAACAGATTTCAAAGTTTGGTATAATCTACAGTTCTCCAGTTTCAGGTTTTTCCTTCTAGCTGCTCCAAGACACTGGAGAATAAAAGAAATATCAATATAATGATTTAGCAATCATAGTCATTTGTTAAATCCTATCTTCTCTATTACAACTCCTCCTTCTCCTTTGATCTTTCTCTCAGTCATTAGGGATATTTGGGTTATGCCCATTCTAATTTTTTCATGTTCAAAAGGGGTGTTGACAGTTTGGGGTAGGGGGTGGAACTAGTTGATGTTCTTGGACAGGCTGGCCCCTCTGGGTTTCAGGACTTATCTGGCCTAGGAACCATCTGCACATTGTAGGTTTCTGGAAGGTAATCTTAGTGCAAGAAACTTTTGTAGAATCTCAGATAGTGCCATAGGTTGTTGCTTCCTATTGAAACGGAGCTCGAAGGATATTAAGGAATGATGAGAAAAAAAGAAAGAAAGAAAGAAAGAAAGACACAGACGGGCTCAGGGGGTCTGAAGCTTGAGTTTACTTCAGACAGACTTCAGACAATTTTATTCTTAACCAGATCCTGGTTATATACCACAGGATGTCAATAGGCATGCATGCATTTCCTGAGGGAGCAAAGTTCTTATCTTTCAGTGTTCTTCATACTTAACATAACCATTTGGGGTAAACATTCTCTTCCTCCCAGACTGCTCTACATAACAGTCTCCACAGTTTACTGCCGCCATCCTGAGGCCAGCTGCTTCCAACAAATTCTGCAAGTCTTGTCTTATACCCTTGGCTCCTACAATAGGTGTTCTTTGGGGTTAACAGGAATGATGCTGGTTAGGGATTGGCAAACTGTGGAAATTAGCACTGTTTAGCTGAAGCTTGTGTAAGTGGCCTCCAGAATAGACTTTTGATTCTATTTGAAGTCTCTTAGCCACTGATACCTTATTTTATTGCGTTTCTTTTCCCATTTTTGGTCAGGAAGGTGTTGTTGATTCTACAATGCCAGGGCCAGACTCATCCCTAGCAGACATGTCCCACATTTACAGGAGACTTTCACTTCTGGGTGTCGTGTCTTGTGTGTATGGGGTAATGATTTTCTTTGCAGAATTGGGCTTAGAGAGAGAGAGAGAGAGAGAGGCCACATCTGAGCAATAAAAGAGGTTTTGTGGAATTAATTCTTAGGCATAGCTGTTGGTAGGCTTGACTTCTCCACTACTGAAATAAGTTTCATAAGAACAAGCCTCAAGATCAAGGATTTGGCCTATTGACTTGGGAGTCCCTAATGTTTGAGATACTATCAGGAGTTTCCACAGTGGGAAAGTTTAATAATTTCATATTATTATTTTTCTCTAATCCCTCAAGTGTCAAAGATAGGAATTTTTAAAGACATGAATACATTGTGAGTTTATATTGATATTTCCAGTTAAATTTCAGGGCTATAGGTTTTGTTTTTTGCGTGGTTTTTGTTTTTTAAGACAACTTTTTACTTTTTAAATATAACGTATATACAAAACAAAGAAAGAAAAAAGCAATAATTTTCAAAGCACACTTCAACAGGTAGTTGTGGAACAGACTCCAGAGTTTGTCATTGGCTACCATTCCAACATCTCAAATTTTTCCTTCTAGCTGCTCCAAAACACTGGAGGCTAGAAGGAATATTAATATAGTGATTCAGCAGCTGTGTTTGTTTGTTAAATCCCATTTTCTCTGTTATACCTCCTCCTTCCCCTTTAATCCATCTCCCAATCTATAGGGATCCTTGGGCAATGCCCACTCTGACCTTTTCATGTTGAGAAGGGGTATCCACACTAGAGGATAGGGGGGTGAAATTAATTGATAATCTTGGAGAGGCTGGTCCCTCTTAGTTTTAGGATTTATCTGACCTAGGAACCCTCTGGGAATTATATGTTCTAGGAGGGCAAACCTAGTGCATGGAACCTTTATCGAGTCTCAGTTTGAGCCCTAGGTGTTCTTAAGTGTCAACAGGGAGTGATGTTGATTGGGCTTTAGCAAACCATGGCAGTTAGTACTATCCAATTGAAGCTTGAATAAGAGTAGTCCCCAGAATGGCTTCTTAACCCCATCTTTTGGCACTGATTCCTTATTTTATTACACTTCTTTTTCCCCTTTTGGTCAGGAAGGTGCTGTTGATCCCATGGTGCCAGGGCAGACTTATCCCTGGGGGAGTCACACCCTACACTGCCTGGGAGATTTCCACTCCTGAATGGCCTGTACCACATGGGGGAGAGGACAGCAATCTTCCTTGCAGAGTTGAACTTAGAGATGGGCCACATCTGAGCAATAAAAGAGGTTTCCTGGTATAGCAAATCTTAGTTCTTGTTATGGTAGTCTTAGCTTCTCCCTACAGAAATAAGTTTGATAAGGGCACGCCTCAAAATCCAGGGGTTGGTCTATTGTCTTGGGAGTTCTCAATGGTTGAGAGGGTACTCAGGGTTTCCCAGATGAAATAGTTTAATATATATATTTAATATATGTTCCCTTCAAACCCTCAAGGGATTCTACCAATACTTTTTTTAATTAATTAAAAATTAAAAAAAAATATAACAAGCAAACACAAACATTATTAACTTATGATCATTCCATTCTACATATATAATCAGTGATTCACAATATCATCACATAGTTGCATATTCATCATGATCATTTCTTAGAACATTTGCATCAATTCAGAAAAAGATATAAAAAGACAACAGAAAAAATTTCATACATACCATGCCCCTTACCCCTCCCTTTCGTTGATCACTAGCATTTCAATCTAAATTTATTTTAACATTTGTTCCCCCTATTATTTATTTTTATTCCATATGTTTTACTTGTCTGTTGATAAGATAGATAAAAGGAGCATCAGACACAAGGTTTTCACAATCACACAGTCACATTGTGAAAGCTATATCATTATACAATCATCTTCAAGAAACATGACTACTGGAACACAACTCTACATTTTCAGGCAGTTCCCTCCAGCCTCTCCATTACATCTTGACTAACAAGGTGATATCTACTTAATGCATAAGAATAACCTCCAGGATACCCTCTCGACTCTGTTTGGAATCTCTCAGCTATTGACACTTTATCTTGTCTCATTTCACTCTTCCCCCTTTTGATCTAGAAGGTTTTCCCAATCCCTTTATTACTGAGGGATTTCCCAATCCCTCTCAGCTCATTCTAGGATTTCTGTCCCACATTGCCAGGAAGGTCCACACCCCTAGGAGTCATGTCCCACGTAGACAGGGGGAGGGTGGTGAGTTTGCTTGTTATTTTGGCTGGAGAGAGAGGCCACATCTGAGCAACAAAAGAGGTTCTCTTGGGGGTGACTCTTAGGCCTAATTTTAATAAACTTGACCTATCCTTTGTGAGGTTAAGTTTCATGTGAACAAACCCCAAGATTTCTACCAATACTTTTTAATTATCAGCCCACCATAGTCTGAGATGTATCCTTGTGTTATATTAAGCTATACAGAATTACAAGGTCTCATTCCTGTTCTGGACTCCAGGAGTTTGGATTATTTAAACAAGCTATCCAGAGAGGTTATTTAGATTATGCATTACAGAAAATTCAGGTTCTAGACATGACAAATCTCTTGCCTTTAGTTTCATATAGTAGCTGATGGTCTAGAGTACATACACCATTATTTTTTACTCTGCATTCTAATTTATCTTAGACCCAGCCAGACTGGCTTTGCTTTTGAGGCCGCTCTCTTTTTTGGTTGCTTTAACTGTTATATATAGCTGTGCTAATTTTCAGAGCTACAGCCTTCCATATCTGGTCTTAGGTGTCACAGAGTTACACAAAATTCCAGGGAAATACCAGCTGATACACATATAGCTCAGTGTCTCAGAATCTAGAAATGCATTTACAACTTCAGACTAAATGTGGCTTACAGTCTAGTTTCCCATTTTTTTTTGTTTTTGTTTTTAATATTTTTATTGATAAATCTTCACACATACATTCCACACATGGTGTACAATCAGTGACTCACAATATTATTACCTAGTTGTGCATTCATCACCATGATCATTTTTTAGAACATGTGCATCACTCCAGAAAAAGAAATAAAAAGAAATAACTCATACATAACACACCCCTTACACCTCCCTCTCATTGACCACTATAGGCTCCCATTTTCTTACAAGTGTTTTCCGAGAGAGACCTTAGCATATTTGTTCTATTGTTTCTGGCTTATTTTGTACAATGCATTGTCCCCAAGGTTTATTCAGTTCATTGTGTGCCTCTTGACGTCCTTCCTTCTTGCAGCTGCACCATATTCCATAATATAAATGTTTCACTGTTCACCATTCTGCTTCCCTGTCATTGTACCCTTCGGCTCCCTCCATCTATTGGGTATCATGGATAATGTCCAAAATAAACAAACCATATCTTACGGTATCCTCGCAGGACCATAGGGTTTTTGTTAACCTCATGTGTCTCACTTTTCCTCATTCCTCCCACATTGAAACAGAGCTGAAGGCCTGATCCAGGGGCTTTAAGCGCTGGCAGGTGTGTGTGTGTGTGTGTGCGTGTGCGCGTGCGTGTGCGTGTGTGTGTGTTTTGAGCTGGTCTGTGTTACCACAGCATAGAATCTGACCTACCAGGCTTGTTCATTTTTTTCCCTTCAGAACTGTAGCCTTCCACCTTGCTTGGGCAAAGATTTTTCAGGACTGAGAAACAGGTCCCGAAAAGGAGACAGGGACCTAGGAACAGAAAACTTGGGGCTCAGAGGGGCTTTCTAGCACAAGTTTTAAATATTTGGGACCAGCTAAACCAGCTCACGGTAATTGGTGTTTTGTGTTCCTTGTTCCTCGGGTTCCAAACCACATTCCTCCCAGCAGCACCAGCTTGCTAAGAAGTACAGACCGGAGGGAAGAGGGAAGCAGGAAGACTGGGGAGTCTGGAAAGGAGGGAGGAAATGGCAAGAAACCTCAAAGACATCACAGCTAATGTTAATTGAGTGCTCTCCTGGGGGGGCACAGATAAATGCAGTCTGCTCCTTGTCCTTAGGACTATTTAATTGGGGTAGAAAGGAAAAGCATGCATGGGTCAAATGTATGTAGCTGTACATGTAAATGGCAGGATGTAAATGGAAATACAGAACATGAATCACAGGTATTAATAGGATTTAGAGGAGGGATAATTATGACTTTTGTTTGTGGTAGAGAGAGGTAGCGGGGTCTGCCTGTCTCTTCTCATCATGCTGGTCCTCTCCATCTCCCAGAATGGGGATGAAGCCCTGGGTCCTGGCTTGTGTTTTGAGCCCAGGAGGCAGAGAGAGAGGGATTGTTGGGGTGTGGTTAGGTGGAGAGTGCCCCTTCCTTTATAGGTTCATGGGTTCTCCTTTCTGGCCTGGAGTTGTACTTCCCTGTAGGCCCAATTACATAGAGAAGGGAGAGCAGGAAGAGTGGGGATGAGGAGGTAGTAAGAGAGGGACATCAGGGCAGGGTACCTTGCCTCTTAGATCACTTCTGTGTGACTGGGAGAAAAACCCTTTTTAGGGTCAGATTTGAATTCGGCTGCCTGGCAGTTTTATCACCTTGAGAACTGCCTCAGTTTCCCAGTACTAAAACCTAGCTTAAACAATGGGAATTTATTGGCTGACGGTTTTGATGCTAAGAGAAGTCCAAAACTGAGGTGTCAGCAAGGTGATGCATTCTCCACAGACTGTGGTGTCCTGGGGCTGGCTGCCGGCAATCCTTGGGGTTCCTTGGCTTTTCTGTCCCACAGCCACGCACATGCTGGCATCTTCTCCTTTGTGGTCCTGGTTCCATTGACTTCCAGCTCTGCCCTGTCGTTTTCTCTCTTTATATCTGAATTTCATTCTGCTTACAAAGTTCTTCATTAATCCAGGAAAAGCCCCTACCAGACTGCCCCATACTACTATCTGACCTTTGGAAGTTTCCCTTCTTCCTCCTATGTGTACAACGAGAGGTTATTAGATCATTTCTACGGATTCCACTCTAGAATTCTATGACTCCGTGATTCTGTGCCACTCCCCACCCCCATTAACTATTTTGCAATTTCCAGTCCCCAGTTAAGGCTCTTTCCTTCCCTCCTTTTCATCAAACCATATTTGTCTACCTTCCTATATGCTGGACCCTATGTTAGACCCTGTGGCTACGGAAAGGAAAGACACAACCGCTGGCAGCTCAGATGGGGCTGAGGAGGCGGCCTAGTTGGTGAACATTCCCCCTGCCTGCTTAGGGGCTTAGACTCTGGAGAGGAAATGGGCTCAGACAGAGCAAGGCATGAGCAGTGATGAGAACAGCAGCCGCCCAGCCCTGAGGACACCACGCAGGCCAGCCTCTTCTCGGTGAGTCTATTACAGTGACCTGTGAATAGGATGTAGGTGGGGGACGCACCCATTATCCTTTCCCTGCTAACAGACAGGCCTGCCATCAGACGATGCCATTTCCCCAGGGGCCCAGTCAAGTGGCTTCACTCCTAGTTCAGGGCTATGTTTTGTCTTATGATTACCAATTTTAAAAAATGGAGGTATAGGGTATACAGGAAGTGTCTGCATTATGTTCACAGCTTTTCTGTAAATCAAATATTATTCGAAAACTTAAAAAGTTATTTTTTTTAAGTAGAAGACTTTTGAGCCCCCTCACTGCTTTCTGATATGTACCAACCTATCAATCAATCAACTATTACTGTTTATTGAATACCCGGTAGGTATAAAACAGTAGGGCACATAAAACCATCAGAAGGGAGATGAAGATATATAAAGCATGGTCAGTTCCCAGATTACTTGGGAAAAATAAGGCGTGTTCAAATGAAAAGTTATTTCTAACAGTACAAGGTAGTTTGGCAAGTGCCAAAAGTGCATAGGAGTGCAAAGTGGGGGGAAAAACTACTTCTGGGGGGATGTTTTAAAAATAGGGACAAAAGTTGTTTCCTTCTGTAATACAAGTTCAGAATATTTTTATTTAATGAATACTGGCAATACGTAAGCACTTAAATTGATTGTACATACATTTTCTCAGTCTTCATGCATTAGTCATGAAGAAAACCAAGCCTTATTGAGTCTGCACCCTAAATATCTCTCACATTGATTGTCTCATTGCCATCTTCAACACACCATCGTGATTCAGGGCCTTCTCAGCTTTCTCCTGGTTGACTGCATTCACTTTATCCGTCTTCCTTTCTCTCCTGGGTCTGCTCCTGTTAGTTCAGCCTGAATTATCTTCCCAAAGGACTGAGCTGATTGCACCATGCTCAGGTGAGGGTAGGAGTTTCTCAGGATGTCACACTTCTGCATATGGCAGGCCAGCTCCTTCACAGTGTGGTTCTCTTCCCCTGTTTGTCCCCTTTGCCCACCATCCTTTTCCCCATAGATTCCTGTCAGCCCCTCCAACTCTGCTTCAGCTACAATGAACTTCTTCCTGCTTTTCAGCCAAATTTTGCTCTTCTGAGCCTCAGTGCCTTTGCACTTGCTGCATTCTTTTCATAGAAAGCCTTTCCACTTCTACTCTGTCTACTGAAACTTTGCTTATTCTTCAACCCTTTGTTTGAACATCCCTTCTCTGACTCCCCCAAGTTAATCATTCCCTCCTTAGCCTTCACATGACTTAGACTTACTAAGTCCTCACATCTTAGTACTACTATGGTACTAAGTAGTTACATTGGGCAGAAGTTTATTATACTTGTTCATCTACTAATTCTTTCCATGAGCACTTATTGAGTGACCACCATGTATGTGCCAGGCCTATGATAGCGATATGGGGTGAAAATAAAGATGCATACTGTACCCCTCACTAGAGGTCCCAGATCAGCGAAGGGTTCAGAGATGTGCAGAAGCAATAACAGAACATGTGACGTTGCTGAGATGGGGAGCACAGAGGGCCAGGGGAGTACAGCAAGGGACCCAGCTCAGTCTGTGCTGGGGTCATGGGTGGGGCCAGAGAGGGCTTCTGGAGAAGTGATGCTAAAATGAGCTCTGAGACCAGAGCAGGAATTTGCCATTTGCTTTCCACCAAGCTCTTCCAGGGCAAAAGCTATATCTTATCCATTATTTTGTTGCCTCAAATTTATCTTTATATTGGCACATAGTATGTTCCAATAAATTTGCTTGCTTGATTAAAGGAATGATTGCACAAACAAAACAAATGGACAAATGAAAACCATACTACTTTGAATAAGTGGGCAACCTCACTCTAATTCTTCTGCTATCAGGTGGCTGAGCTGAAGATACAGGTTATGTTTTGCCTTTGAACATCACATGGTTTGTTGTAGTGTTTTCTTGCCTTTTGATTCAGATTTAGTAATATTGTGTGGGTAATGAATGGTTTCACTTTTTTTTTTTTTAACTTTTTGGGAGAGGTGTTTTTTTTTGTTGTTGTTAAATTTTTTTTATTAGAGAAGTTGTAGGTTTACAGAAAAATCATACACAAAATACAGAATTCCCATATATCCTCCCTCATATCCACAGTTTTCTCTGTTAACACATTGCATTAGTGTGTTGTCTTTGGTTACAACTGATGAAATAGTATTATAATTATGCTATTAACATAGTTTATATTAAGGTTCACTTTTTGTGTTATACAGTCTTGTAGATTTTTTTTAATTAGAGAATTTTTTGGTTTACAGAAAATGCATATAATACAGAGTTCCCATATAACACTATAACACCCTATTATTAACACCTTGCATTAACATAGTACATTTGTTAAAATTCATGGAAGAGCTCTTTTATAATTGTACTATTAACTGTAGTCCATTGTTTACAATATGGCTCACTATGTTGTAGAGTCCTACTAAGAAACAATTATATACAACCTAAAATTTTCCTTTTAACTACATTCAAATATATAAGTGCTGTTAATTATGTTCATGATGTTGTGTTACCATCACCACTATTACGAAAACTTTTCCATCACCCCAAACAGAAACTCTTTACCAATTAATCATTAACACCCATTCTGTATCCCCACCCTGGGTTACCGGTGTTTTATCACTGAGTCAGAAGATATGTGTATTTTTTCAGTTTAATGAATCGATTGGCCTCCAAAATCAACAACAGTTTCCGAGAGTGAGGGGATCAGAAGGATTTCAACAGCAGGAATGGGAGTAGACAGCAGGGAAGGTGGCAGGGACTTAAGGGTCAGGTATGTGGTGGTGGTTTTTTTTTTTTCATTTCTAAGTTGAAGGAACTGCAGGAGCAGTGTCAAGGAGGTAGGGGATTGTGATGGTTACGTTCAAGTGTCAATTTGGCCAGGTTAGGTCCAGTCCTCTGGTCAAGTGAGCCCTGGCCTGACTGTTATTGTGAGGATATTTCATGGATTTAAATGCATCTATGGCTGATACCATCTACAGTCAACGAAGAGATTACCTTCAACATTGAGAGAATTCTTATCCAATCAGCTGAATGCTTTCAAAGGAGACTGAAGATTTCAGCAGTCCGAAGAGAGAATTTCCATCTCTACTTCAGCCAGCCAGCTTTGCCTGGGCTTCATCAAACACCTTCATTGGAGTTCCCAGCTTGCAGCCTGCTCTATAGATTTTGTATTTGCCCATGACCACAGTTGTGTGAGACAGTTCTTATACAATCTCATAATATCTATATTATATACAGATATATCATATTATTTGCATTAACATAGCATATTTGTTACAATATTATAATATATTTACATTATGATATATATATATATATCATATATATCTCCTGTAGGTTCTATTTCCCCAGAGAACCCTGTACAGAGATCAACAGGCCCATCTGAAGAACTATGAGGATTTCACCCCTAAAACACTGAGAGTTAAACTCTAAAATTAGTACATAATGGATGAGCTCATAGAGTTCAAATTCTTTCAGGTTAGAACTAGGAAGAGGTGTCAGAGTTTGGCTGGAATGTAGGAGACAGTGTTAAGACAGCTAAAGAGAATGTGTCTGCAGAAGGGAGAAGGTGAGTAGGAAACAGAGGGGCCCGGACGAGGAAGGTGTTGGGAGCGGCCAGCCCGGCATTGCTCAGGAGAAGGGGCTTTCTTGCCTGTGGCACATATAGCTCTGTTGTGCAGCTGGTCCCTCTAGTTATCATGGAACAATGGACTCATCCAACCAACTTCTGCTCAGATGTCACGTTATCAATTAGCCTGATGGTCATGTTTCAGCTTTTTATGTTAATTTCTTTACAAGAAGGATGTGTGACAAAAGGACACCTATGATAGCACTTATCTCAGTGTTATAATTGTTTGCTTATCTGTCCATTACACGAGACTGAAATTTTCTTATATTATCTCTAAGCACAAGTCCCTACTTCAAAGCAGGAACTCACAAAATATTTGCAAAATGAGTGAAGACTGGCAGGAACAATCATATCTTATTTGCGTGGAAGTGGGCAGTGGCCAGGGAGAGCAGAGAAGAAAAAAACATTTACAAGCTGGGCCTTCCTTGAAATGGGAGTGCTTCAGAGAGATGTATTCCCTCAACGTTTGCTAGGTCCTTGTTATATGCTAGTCCCTAAGCTAGTAAACACTGGATGTACAAAGATGGTTGACACAAAATTTGCTTTCAGGAATTCCATGGCCTGGAGGGGACATTCCAGGCTGAGGGAGCTACATAAACAAAACGTTGGAGTCTTGGAGTTTCTTAATGTGCTTCAGGGCCTAGAACATAGCTGGTGAGGGTAGAGATTAGGCTGGAACAGGGCTAGACTGCAAAGGATCACTAACCAAAATAGGGAACATGGAACAGTGATATTATACCAATATAATGATTCAGCAATCATACTTGTTTGTTAAACCCTACCTTCTCTGTGTAACTCCACCATCACCTTTGATCTTTCTATCCCGCTTTTTAGGGGTATTTGGGCTATGGTCATTCTCACTTTTTCATGTTGGAAGGGGCTGTCAATAATATGGGATAGGGGAATGGAACTAGTTGATGTTCTGGAGAGGCTGGCCCCTCTGTATTTCAGGACTTTTCTGGTCCAGGGACCCATCTGGAGGTTGTAGGCTTCTGGAAAGTTGCCTTAGTGCATGGAACCTTTATAGAATTTTATAATGCCCTAGGTGTTCTTTAGGATTGGCAGGAATGGTTTTGTCTAACTGAAACTTGCATAAGAGTGATCTCCAGGATAGCCTTTGACTCTATTTGAAGTCTCTCAGCCTTTTCAATTAACTTTTTAGATCCCTAGAGCTTAGATTTGTTTTCAGTGGGCTGGTGGGTATTTGGCATTTCAATCAGAGACTAAAAGAGTGCCCTCTTCATATATAGAAACTCTTTTATTTAAAAACAATTTTTATTGACAAATCTTCACACACACCAAAATAGGGAACATGGGACCCTTAAACCTGTCCTTCATAGATCTGTCAAATTTCAGTTTGGACTTTATCCTGAAAGCAGCAGAGAAATCAGTCCTTGGATACTTTTAAACAGATGGGTGACATAATCAAATGTTTGTTTTGGGAAGTGGTGATGTGGGGGATGGACTGGCATACCTGCATACTGGGAGAGAAGTTAGAAGGCTACTGCAATAGTCCTAACAAGAAATGGTGAGAGCCTTAGGGAGGAGCTTGAGGAGGTTCTGAAGGTAGATGCACAGGCTGTTATGACCAGTCCTCTGTGGAGGGGGTGAAAAAGAAGTTGTCAAAGATGACTGAGGTATCTGGGTAATGTTTTCAACTGAAATTGGGAAGGAGAACCAGGTTTGGTATGGAAGGTACAGGTAATGGGTTCAAGTTGTATGTTCTTAATGGAGGTAACTTGGGACATGTGGGTGAGAAATCCTGCAGGTTACTGGAAACATGGATCCAGTGTTCAAGGGAGAAGTCAGAGATAAAGGTTATGGATTATTAGTATTTGGATGGTAAATGAATTCTTGGAGAGAAGCCCTGAGAGAAAGGGAGGAAAGAAGCCCACCGACCCAGCAACTTTCCCCAGAGCCCAGACAGAATTCAATTTTCCTTCCCTTGGGGGTCTAAAGGAGGGAGGCCAGTGGCTGTGTCACATTTCTGAAGTGGTGTACAACTCATAAGCTAAGTCCTCTAGCATAGCAAAAACTAAATTTGTTTTGCCACTGGATATTTAAAGTAAGGGGAAAAAAGGTGGTAATACACATTCTTGAATTAGCACCAAGGCTTTCAAACTCCACCTCTTTCAGGAAATGTTCCTTAATGTGTGGAAGGTGGTACTTTTCACTCTCCCAGTTGTTCACTTCCCTTCCCTTCCCACAACCCTAAGCCTTGTTTAGAGCCGTGTTTATCCATTCGTCTGCTTGATTTGGCCTCCCATATCATCTCTGCATCCATAGCTGAAATCTTTGTCTTTGTCAACAGGATCAAAAGAGACCTTGTAAAAGAATTCTGAAAACTATTAAGTTGTGGATGGTGATGATATTTTCTGACGGAGTCAGTGAAATCAGTCCAAGACTGAAAATTTCTAGAATAAAAAAAAAAGGATAAGGTCTCTTTGACTTTCTTCTATAGTCACCAGCACAGTATCATATGTTGGTGCTTTCAGAATTAATTTATTTGAAGACAAATTTTCCAGCCTGTGATCACAAAGTATATGAAGGAAACACACACACAAACTTCTGGCTTAAAATTCAAAGCAATATGTAGCCCATAAGTTATTGGTAAAACCATCCAGAATCTTAAGCAATTACCTAAGAGATAGATTTCCTGAGCTTTTGTCAATTAAGGAACATCTTTCCATTACAAAAGTAATCAGTTTCCTCCTCTATCTTGAATATATACTCCCTGTCAATTTTTATAAGCCCAGAAAAGTACAACTATCAAATAAAATTATTTTGGGTTAAAAATACTAGTGGAGAAGGAAAGAACTGGGTGTAGAGACTAAAGATGAAAATTATGTGAGGTTATTTCTGAGCTGTGTTTTTGGTGGGTCATTAAATGCATTAAATAGTTGTTATGCCCCAGGCACGTAACTGCAATAACTCATGTCTTGTCCTGTCCTCTCTTGGAAAGTCAGGTGTTGTGTGAAGATTACAGCTAGAGCTGAAAGATGTTGCCAGGAGCGTTTACCTTATAGTCTAAAGACCACTCTTTCATTGGTTTTTCTCCAGACTTTGAATAGCCTTTGATTATAAGTCTTATTGGGGATGAAACTTTTGTCCAGAATAATAGTCTCAGCATAAAGATACTTCAAATAATCATTTCCCTGGTTGTATTTGGTAAATATTAGGGCCTTGATTGGAGTGGGGTTACAAGTGCTACTAGATTCAACATACCCCTAGCTAGCGTTTAAAAGTTACTATTTTCATAGATGACTTTTACTCTAAGATTTCAACCTGCACAAATACTGTAACTATAAGATCATTTAACAAGAGCTCAAAGCGTAGTTTGATCAACCATTTTTCCCTACTTCTTTTATTCTATCCATCTCAGACAAGAAAAGTAAGGTATGAGTCTGTTTATTAAAGATGTTGAAAGTGAAGCCCAGAAAGCATGTCATAGGGATTTTCTCAGGAGGATCAAGCTGTGAATTTAGAGAGTTCCAAAGGCTACAACCCAAGACTCTCTTATTCTGATTCTTTCATCTTAGTCATGCTGCAACTTGTTACATACCCATCCCCAGTTGGGGTTGTTGGCGCTCTCATTGACTTAAAGGATAACTCTTTTTTGTTTCATGTATAGCAGGACATTGCCTGAAGGATAGAACAGCCATCCTTAAGGCAAGAATGCTTCCATTCTTGCTCAGTCAGCCAGAGTCCGTGAAATACTTCTTTAGGGAAAAAAAGGATGCTAACTGGGGGCAATGAGGAGGGAGTGAAATAGAAGAGAGGACACAGGAAGTTGCCTTGAGAAGAAATGGTGGAGGCTAGGTGTTATTGGAATAGGAAATGTAATTAAATGAGAATAGGTTGGGATAACTGTAGTAGTTAAGAAACACAATTTGGGGCAGGTCTGGCAGAAACATATATTTAACTATTTAAATAAAATCTGAAAATTTTATTTGGGCTATCCTCGAGAGGCCATCTACCTAGCAAAATGACTGAAAAGATAGTGAAAAAGCAACATCTTCATAGTTGACCAACATATCCACCACAGAGTTTGTAAAAACAGAACCATCTGTTGTGTGAGGAATCATGGAGAGATTCTGTATAGAATCCTGAGTGGGAAAACCAGGCACATTAATGAACTCCCCCCCCTCCAGTACACCAATCTGAAATTCACTTTTCTAGTTTCTCTGCTGTGAACATGTACCCTGTTTAAAAAAACACAACAAAACAAAACATGCTATTTGAAAGCAGACAGACGTGCTATGACTAATTTAAGAACTCCCAAAGCAGGCTCTTTTCCAAAAATACGTTGTAATTGACAACAGAGTAAGCTCAGTCTAAAGGGGTATGATACAACTAGTGACCCTGAGACTGCGTCAGATGTTTACTGCCAGTTTGGGCAGAGCAGGGTAGTCTGTAGAAGAACTCTACAGTCCTTACGTGTTCCTGATATGAGGTTTAAAATTAAACTTTCCTTTATACAACTGTTTTCAATAACTGAATATTGAACAGCCTACCTTAGCAATTCTTATCTTTTCTCCTTAGTTTCTAAAATTGAAGTTGTTGCAAAGGAAATTTATATTCAGGGCCAAAGTTGCTAGTGCTTTGCAGATATCATGTTCCCTTTTAAAAACATATTTAATGAAAACGTTTATACCCTTCGATAAAATTATTTTTGAAAAGCTAATCCCTTTTGGGAGGTTAGCTTTTACAGTAAATGCTATATCTCTATGTTTATAACTGCTCTCTGTTGCATGGAGGAAGCTGGAAATCAAAGGAAGCGATAATTCTCTTTTAAGAGCCTACAAAGGGATGATAGGATCCCGTTTTGCTCAGTGACTGCAATTGATTTTTCCCATGAATTCAGTTGTAGGAATGAGGGAGAGACATAAATAAATGACAGCCATTTACCAGGTGTCTACTATGTGCCAGGTACAATACTTAGCAGATAATGTGCTTTGTCTCATTGAACCTTCTCAGTAACACTGCACATTATCATCTCCATTTTATCAGAAGGAACTGAAGTTCAGAGAAGTTAAGCAATTCAGTGTAGGTCACTCAGCTAGTAAATGGAATACTCGACACAAGTCTGTCTTTGGTGTGTTAAATACACAACCTATTTCTCTGAGCTTTGCTCAGCAGTCACATCTTATTGACTCTAAATCCCTTTTGCTTCTTAATTATTCAAGTAGCCTCTCATACTAAGTGTGATCTGGTTCCTTAAGAACTGTATTTAGTGAGAACCTATGGACTAGAAACTGTGCTAAGTGGTTTATGTACCTTATGTCCTTAAATCACTGCAACTACAGGAGACTGGGTTCTCTCCGTTTTATAGATAATGAAAGTGTACCTGGGAGAGGTTAAAAAATTTGCTTAATTTTACAATGTGACTGTGTGATTGTGAAAACCTTATGTGTGGTTTCTTTTGTCCAGGGTGTGGACAGATGGGTAAAAAATATCGATAAAAAATAAACAAACAATAGGTGGGACAAAGGTTAAAATAAATTGGGTAGATAGAAATACTAGTAGTCAATGAGAGGGAGGGGTAAAGGATATGGCATGTATGAATTTTTTTTTTTTTCTGGAGTAATGCAAATGTTAAAAAATTATCATGGTGATGAATACACAACTATGTGATGACAGTGTGAACCAATGACTGTACACCATATATGAAATGTTTGTATGTTAAATTTTATAAATAAATAAAAAAAAGAAATTTGCCTAAGGTCGCTAAGTGAGGGGTAGAGCCCCGACTGCAGGTCTCTGACTCACATAGAAGAGTGGGTTTTTCCAAGGATACAAGCATTTCAATTTGTCAACCCCTGGGTTAGAAAGCCACAGTGCTAACATTTTTCGACTGTAGTGCACTGGGAAATGGCACTTCGATGAGAAAGCTGTAGCGACACTAACGTTTTCGTCCACCTAACGGGGGAAGGCAGGACGGGAAGGCAGGTCCGGGGGCACAGAAGAAGTCCTCATACTTAACAGAAACAGAAGTGGTACCCTAGGAAGGGCGAAGGGCGAAGGGCGAAGGGCGAAGGGCAAAGGGCAAAGGGCCCCAGGATCGAGAATACCCCGGGGAGTATGAGGTCGCCATATAGGTGCCAGCTTTGGTCCTGCGGGTTGCGGTCAGGGAAATAGAAGTAAGAAGAGCGTGTCCGGCAGGAAGTGACAAACGGGGAACTCCAAGTGAAGCTCTCGCTGCATGCACACCTGAGGCTCCGCGGTCCCCCAAACCTGGGTTTCGGGGCGGCGGTGGCTCGCAGGACCTCACGGGCTCGCAGCTCCTCCCCTCCCGCCCCCGGAAGTGACGCGCGGCGGCTACGGCGTCTGGGAGGGACCCACAGAGGGGCTTGAGAGTGGCGGCGCTCCCGGAGCGAGACAGGCCCCGATTCCTCGAGGAACGCCCCGAGCGCGCGCCCGACGGGTAGCGGCCGGACGACCAGCGCCGCAGCCGCCCGGCCGCCGCCGCGTGCGGAGGCGGGAAGCGGGAGGGCGGGGCGCCAGGACCGCGGTAACTGCGGCGGCGGCGGGAGATGCGGCGGGCTGCGGACACCCGGTGGGCTCGGCTCAGCCGGCGCCGCCTTCTGCTCGCTTGCGGGGCGTGCAGCGGCTGTGGCGCCGTCCTCGAGTTCTCCGTGTGAGCAGGCTGCTGAACGTCCTCGAGTTCTCCGTGTTCCAGACAGAGACCTAGAGGGAGCTCCGCAGCTCGGTGAGCGGCTAGCCCCGCGCGCCCGGTCGATCCCGGGCCCCTCGCCCCGCACGGGAAGTGGGGTGTCTCGCGGCTACAGCCCCCAGTGGCCGAGAGCGGGGGTGCGGCCCGGGGGGCTTCCAGCACAACAGGAAGTGAGCGCGCGGCGGGCGGGGGCGGGCGCGGCGGCGGGGGCTGCGTGCACGCGCACCCTGCGGGACCCGCCCCCGGCCGGCCGTGTCCGCTCGGCCCCCCCCGGCGCGCAGGTGGACGCGTGGGTACCTCGGTCGGCTCTCACTGCCCCTTATTTGCTCCGTGGACAAAAAGTGGCAGTGTTTTTTCCACGGGTGGGGAGGAGAGGAGCAGTTCTGACTTTATATGTAGTGACAGGAAGTTGGAAAATGAAAGTATAGTAATTCGATACTTACAGAGGCCCCAGTGAGGTTGCGGCTTTTCTCCCGGACTGTGATCTCCCCTGGGGCACGCGGTCATCCGTGTTTCTTCCTCACCCCAAGTGCTCTATTCATCCGGTGTCAAGTTTCATTTCTTTTTCTGCTACTCTCCAGCATCCTCCCCTACCCCCTTTACTTTCCGCTTTAATGTACAGCTGCAGCGAGGCTGGTGGCTTCTTCATTCCCTGGAAGAGCGATTGGAAACATCTTTTGGGGGCGGAATCTTAACTGGCATTAGTAGGAAATGAGGGGTGTTGTTGACTAAATTAGTCAAAAGATACAGTTGGCTTTTTTCCAGACTATTGCTATTTGAGGTTTAGAGCATGTAAATAAAGACTTTAGGGTTTGTTTGTTTGTTTGTTTTAATTCCTCACCAGAATGGTTCGCGCATTTGCCTCTTTGGTTGTTGAATCAGACCCCCATGCTGTGTGGAAGCTTGGTGCTTCGATATTAAAATGTATTATTATATTATGATTCAGTCCCCCCCCCCAGCTCGCTCTTAGATTTTATTTAAACATTAAACCTGCATAGTGGAGTCTCATCACATTCTTAGGGAAATGTCTTTAAGTATTATTGTAATGTAACAGCATACTTTTTAATATTTTCATAGGATCCTTTGATCCTATGCATCATTATTTGACAATGATTATTTTAATTCAGTATTTGGCTTGATACAGTTCATAATCTTGTTTTATTTAAGAAGTATGCTGAAGGATTTGGAGACCTAGTTTATTATTTTAGGTTTTACTGTTTCTGAAAAATAGTTGGGCTATGGATCACCACAGCAACAGGTTTGTGTTTTATAAACATGTTTAGGGTGGAAAAAGTTCATTTAATAGAGACTTCCTTTCCCTAATAAATTATTTGAGCATGCTCCAGCTTTCACATTAGCATAGGAATTAAACGACTACTATCTTTCAAGTGTTAAGGTTATAATCATTACCATGTTTTCAGCATTTAACCCCTCAAAAATCAAGCTTCATTTGGAATAAATATTTTCTTCATCGTACTAAAAAACTCTTCTAAAATTGTAATTCCAGAAGACTTGGGATTTTTGTGAAAAGGAAAAGAAACCCCCCCCTTTTTTTTTGATAGGTAGCAACAATGAAAGTATTTATATTTTTAAACTCTTCATTTCACCTCTGTAATTTTTAGTAACTACCTTCTGGAAAATTTTCCTTTTTGTTCTCTTTTTTTTTTTTTTTTTTTTTTTTAAAGGAAAGACAGAGAGAAGGAAGGAAGGATAGAAGGAAGGAAGAAAGGGAAACATCTTTTAAACATTTTCTTGTTTTATTGTATTTTGTTTCTCCGTTTTCGTTACATGGGCTGGGGCCGGGAATCGAACCGAGGTCCTCCGGCGTAGCAGGCAAGCACTTTGCCCGCTGAGCCACCGCGGCCCGCCCTTTTTGTTCTCTTTTATGGCTGAGGAAATTATTGAAGTTAATACTTAAAGCCACACTTGTAGGAACTAAAATGAAAAGGTTCACCAACTTTTCAAAGAATAACCGATAAAATTGAGTGAAAAAGACATTGCTTCAAAGTACCCACTTTGATATCCACTTTTATGTCTTTGTTAATATTTCTCACAAGAGTATTAATTTCTAATATTTAAGTTTAAAACTGCAATGCATGTTTTCTTTCTTTTAACAATGTTTTATCTCAGAAACATTGTAGTTTACTAAAGAAGCATCAGCATTTTTCACAACAGTTAGGTTCTGTCCGGAAGTATCCAGCAACTCAGCAGCATTTGACTCAATGCCTGCTACTCCACTAATAAGCAAGGGGAAGAATGGGAGAAACCTGTACCACTTTGGGGATACGCATATTTTTGTGAACCTCTTCTTTGCTTATTGTGGAGAGTGTTAAGTTATTCCTGCTTTTTGCATGTATAGTTTAGCCATTATAAATTTGTAGGGCTTAAGCATTACCTATCTACATGATATGTATTAAGTAAGATTCCAGGATTTGCCTTTTGGAATCTCAGAATTTTATCAAACAAATGGAATTCTACACACCAAATTTGTAGTAGTTCAGAGATTCCTGTTCTCTGCCTATCTTTTCCTTTCTTCACTTCTCATCTTTCTCACACACATATATATTCACACCTCTAGCCCTATAAGCATTCTTACTGTGAAGGGTGATGTTTGGAAATGTGGAGCTTGAGCTCTCTGGTTAAGCTAATATTTACCAGGGAGTAATTTTAACAGGCTTACACTAGCAAATATTTGTTTAAATGGAAAACTTATGTAGTAAAAAAGTAACTGGCCAAGAATAGGTATCAGAAGAAAGGCCTATCTAGTAGACTCAGCAAAATGACAAAGAATGCCCCCCCCCCAGCCAGTAACTAATGGATAGAATATAAAACCACTGTTTTAACCCAGTTTAAGTAAGGCTGTGGAAAACTGTGATTTCTAGTGGGCATAATTATTTAGCATTAAGGTAGCATTTATATTTGTAGATCATCTTTTAGCCATCTAGGGAGGTGGTTTCCCTAATGAATAGAGTACGTGACTGAGATTAAAGACACTTGATTCATGCTTCAGAGTCTCCATTAATTCTGTGTTTATAGAATGCGTCTCTTTCTATTCTTTAGAATTTTCCCATCTCTTTTTTTGGACAATAGTCTGTATAGAGTCAACTTCAAAGTTATACTATGAGGATTATTGGATAACATTCTAAGTATTTCAGAAAAGTTACAGAAACCCAGGTATTTTCCAGTCCTGTTGATTATCTCCATTGTTTTTGGAAGCAGATGTATGTGATCTTAGGGAGCCCATCCTCTCGGATTATACGTTATTAGAAGTAGGCTTCTTAGCCTAACTTGGACTGTTTGTAGTGTTAGGGTTTTTGTGGGGCTTTTTGTATGTTTTTTGAGATAGAATTCATGTACCATAAAATTCACCTATTTAAAGCACACGGTTCAGTGGTTATTGGTATATTGACAGAGTTATGCAACCCTTACCACAAACTAAGTATGGAACATTTTCATCATTCTTATAAGAAACATTGTATCCATTTTCAGTCACTCCTAGTTCCTTTCCCCACCCCACTCCTAACCTGAGGCAACACACTTTCTTTGTCTAATCTATAGACATACCTCTTTTGGACATTTCATTAAAATGGAATCATACAGTATGTGGTCTTTTATGACTGGCTTCTTTCACTTAGCATACTGTTTTTGAGGTTCACCCCTATTGTAGCATTCGTCATTTCTTCATTTCTTTTTATGGCTGAATAATATTCCATTGTATGGATGTAACACATTTTGTTTATGCAGCTGTCAGGTGGATGGACATTTAGGTTGTTCCTACTTTTCACTTTTATGAATAATACTTGTATGGAGTTATATGTTCAAGGTTTTTTGTGGACGTATTTTCAGTTCTCTTTAGCAGTGGAATTGTTGGGTCGTATGGTAATTTATGTTTAACATTTTGAGGAATTGCCAAACTGTTATCCAAAGCAACTGCAACATTTATCATTCCCTCCAGCAGTATTCTCAACATCCTCATCCACACTCCGTATTGTTTGTCTCTTTGATTATAACCATCCTGGTGGATGTGAAGTGGCATCTCATGTGATTTTGATTTCCATTTCTGTAATGACATGACACTGAACATCTTTTCATGTGTTATTGGCCATTTGTATGTCTTCTTTGCAGAAATGTTTTTGTAAATCCTTTGCCCATTTTTTCCATTGGTTATTTAGTTTTGTTTTTTTGAGTTCTAAGAGTGCTTTATATATTCTGGCTGTAAGTCTGTATGAGGTACATGATTTGAAGACATTTTCTCCCATTCTGTGGATTCTTTTCATTTGATGGTATCATTTGCATCATAGAAGTTTTCAATTTTGATGTAGTCCAGTTCATCTGTTTTTTTCCATCAGTTTTATAGTGTTAAATTTTAATGAAATTGATTGATTTTCAAGCCCTATTTTGACCCATTGAGATTTCATTTCTAGATAAAGAAAAGCTTTGTTTTGGGAAAGTGTTCAGGTATAGACTTCTTGGGAAGAGTTTCTATGTATTTGGCCAGAATTTCTGCCCTAAAGAATTCTTCATAATAGAGAAGGTATTTTGAAGTTTTACAAGGGAAAAAACTCTGAGAGCATCTCCTTGCTGCTCCACTACCTAAATCAGTTCTCAACAGGAGTGATTTTTTTTGTCCTTGTCTCCCCCCCCCCCGGGGGGGTGAAGGTGGGGGGAGGGCTTCTGTCAATGTCTTTAGACATTTTTGGTTGTCATAGCTAGGCTGGATGTGCTGTTGGCATCTAGTGGGTAGAGGCCAGGGATGCTATTTAACAAATACCAATACATAGGACAGCCCCCTAAACAAAGAATTATTTGGCTCAAAATGTCAATAGTGCTGAAGTTGAGAAATCCTGGCCTAAGAAGGAGATCCTAAACCTTGAGTTATTGAAAGATTTTTCTTCAGTTCATGTCTTGATAATCAAATGAAAGTTGCTAATCAGCTAAAGGGAGGATCCATTTGGATAGAATAGAATCTCTGGACAGAATGGTGACCGAACTTGTGAATTAAATTAAGGAACATTTTGCTGAATTGTCAGTGCTGCCAGTATGTGTAGAAATTACATTTATGATAATGGAAACTTATGGAAAGGAAATGCCAGTGAAGCAAAAATAGATTATTTATTACACCTCAGTTCCTCGGCCACTCTAAACCACATAAACACACATACATCCTGGCAAATAAACAAACTGGGTTGATTTAGATAGATGCTAAAACAATGGTCTCCTCAGTGAGTTTGATAATGTAAGATAAAATATAACAACAGTGATAGGCAACACCAGTCTGCCTCTATAATTTATGGTACCACCTTTATCCTCCTAGAAAGTTGTTTGTTGCCTAAGAAGGACTTTTCTTAAGCGGTGTGGCATGGTAGTTTTAAGAGCTTGGGCTCTGGATTCTTACAGCTGGTTTTGAATCTCAACTCCACCATTTATTGACTTCTATGACCTTAGACAAGTTATTTACTCCTTTTATGAGTCAGTTTTTTTCATATGTAAAATGGGAATGCAGTAGTATGTATATCTTACATTGAGAGCACTTAAATGGCCGTTCCTGCCATTTAGTGTTCTGTAAGTGTAGACTATTAATCCTATCCTATATCTTATCTATTCCTTTCAGCTCACTGCTATGGACAGTGCTATCACCCTGTGGCAGTTCCTTCTTCAGCTCCTACAGGAGCCTCAGAATAAGCACATGATCTGCTGGACCTCTGGTGATGGAGAGTTCAAGCTTTTGCAGGCAGAAGAAGTGGCTCGTCTCTGGGGGATTCGCAAGAACAAGCCTAACATGAATTATGACAAACTCAGCCGAGCCCTCAGATACTATTATGTAAAGGTAATGCACATCATGATCTTAATACTAGATAGAGGATCTCAAAACAAGAATTGTTCCTTCTCTTCTGTTGCGATTATAGGTAATTATGTCCTGGTTTATTTAAATGCAATTTCTTTCAAAGCTTCAGCAGCTTGGAATAAGAACAAAAGGTATAAATATCCAGCTGTATTTCTACAAACTCTTATTCAGTACCCATTGCCATTACACCCATTTTCTTACGATTGTCTTTAAAAAAGGTAAATACAGGGTTGGAATAAGATAAAGGAGATTCCATCCCTCCCCTCCCCCCCGCATGGCAGGCACTGGGAATTGAACCCGGGTCTCTGGCATGGCAGTTGAGAACTCTGCCACTGAGCCACGGTGGCCCTCCTGAATAAGATAAAGGAAACTTGAAATTCTTGAGGATAAATAATTATTCATGTGTATACCATAATTTACTTTAAAATTGTCATACATAAAAACTTGTGTTAATTTTAGTTTAAATTACAGAACACAAATCCAAACTTTAAAGAATAGTTGCTAATAGATGGAGTTGATTCTTAGCTAAAATTGGTCTTTTGTTTAGTTTCTAATTATATTTGGGCACTTATTCTAATCTCAAAAGAATAGAATTAGAATGAGAAGCTGAGATCTTAATTTCTTTAACTTTTAAGTGACAGCTTTCCTATATAGAAATGTTTGATAAGAAACAACTGAAATTTCTGAAAGAAATAGGACCTTTAGCAGATGTAATGTTCTAAATTCCTTTTTCCTTATTCAGGATAGTTGGCTTGTAGCTTTGCAATTATTTGAGATTATGCTTCAGTGATTTCTGATTTCATACAGATATTTGGTTGCAGGTGTTAAGCAATTAAAATCTCTCAGCTTTTATGTAACATTAATTTAGTTAAGTTCAAATTTGCTTGCCTTAATGTATGCTCAATAATGGTAGGGACTGTGTTTGGTATGGCTAGATAAATTTGGATTATTTTGAAGCTTCTAAGTAAACTAGCCTAATTCTCATATAGAGAACCTCATTAGGTTGGCTTTTTTATGTGCTATGGTGTATGAGTTTATAAGAAAGTATAAGAATGCCTATTTTAATTACCAACAGAATATCATCAAAAAGGTGAATGGTCAGAAGTTTGTGTACAAGTTTGTCTCGTACCCAGAGATTTTGAACATGGATCCAATGACAGTGGGCAGGATTGAGGGAGATTATGAAACTTTAAGCTTCAATGAAGTCAGCAGCAGTTGCAAAGATGTTGAGACTGGAGGGAAAGAGAAACCACCTCAGCCTGGTGCCAAGACCTCAAGTCGCAATGACTACATACACTCTGGCTTATATTCTTCGTTTACTCTGAACTCTTTGAACTCCTCCAATATGAAGCTTTTCAAATCTATAAAGATTGAAAATCCAGCTGAGAAATTGGCAGAGAAAAAATCTCCTCAGGAGCCAGCGCCATCTGTCATCAAATTTGTAACAACACCTTCCAAAAAGCCACCATTTGAACCTGTTGCCACCATCATTTCAACTAGCTCAAGTATTTCTCCATCTTCTGAAGAAACTCTCCAGGCATTGGAGACTTTGGTTTCCCCGAAACTGCCCTCCCTGGAAGCCCGGACCGCTGCATCCAATGTGTCTACCACCTTTGCCACCTCACCTCCTGTTTCGTCCATATCCCCTTCTTTGCAGGAGCCTCCTGGAACACCTTCACCACCGCTTAGTTCTAACCCAGACATTGACACAGACATTGATTCAGTGTCTTCTCAGCCTATGGAACTTCCGGAGAACTTGTCACTGGAGCCTAAAGACCAGGATTCAGCTTTGCCAGAAAAGGACAAAACAAATAATTCATCAAGATCCAAGAAACCAAAAGGGTTAGAACTGGCACCCACCCTTGTGATCACAGGCAGTGATCCAAGCCCCCTCGGTATATTAAGCCCATCTCTCCCTACAGCTTCTCTTACACCGGCACTTTTTTCACAGGTAGCTGTTTCTTTTTAGTGCCACTTTGGTTTGCATTTAATCACCTTTGGAAACAAATGTAGAATTTATACCCTCATGTTCTCATTCAGGTGCGCAGACTTGTCTTTAAAAGGTTATTAAGGGCAGTGCGACAGTGGCTCAGTGGCAGAATTCTCACCTGCCATGCTGGAGACCCGGGTTCATTTCCCAGTGCCTGCCCATGTTAAAAAAAAAAAGATTTTGTAAGACCACCCTGCAAAAAGTAATCCAATACCTCACCTCAACTAAGACTGCTAAAATAAAAGGTTTTTAGAGTATTATGTTAAACAAGTTTATTGCCCTCTAAATAAGCAAATATTTTGTTCCTTTCACTTCCATCTAAAGCAAATGAATATTGCTATTTCTTGGTCTTAGAAAACTGGATGATATGTTATTAGAAAAATACACACAATGATAATCTCAGGTTAGAAAATGGTGGGTCCCGAGAACCTTAAGAGAAATGGTGTGATGTTGAGTAACAAGTTTATACAGTTATAGTAGATATTCAGTAACTTTCTCATCTCTGTCTATAATATTTTGATAGATTACTCCCAGACCATCTCATTATTAAGTAAGAAACATGTCTGTGACTCACTGGCCCATTATTCCTCTGTATCTGAATTTAACTGAGTTCTCTTATTTGGAAAAGACCCTATAAAAGCCAGGTTAAAGAGTATCTTTATCTTTCTTAGGTTGTAAAAAACAGTTTCTGAGTTTTTCCTGATAAGTTTTCAGAGTTAGAAATATTTGGAGTGGAGAACAGGATATTATTTGGGTTCGGGGCTATTGTGTACTTGCATGGGGATAGAACATAATTCTTATAAGTCATTTGACAAATATTTTTGTTTTGTGTATTGCAGACGCCCATCATACTGACTCCTAGCCCCTTGCTCTCCAGTATCCACTTTTGGAGTACTCTCAGCCCTGTTGCTCCCCTAAGTCCCGCCAGACTCCAAGGTGCTAATACACTTTTCCAGGTAAATTGCGTAAAAGTCTGTCTTTTCTATTTGGGGCAGTTTAATCACCATGAAACTATATTTAATAAAAATTCTTTATAATTATTTTTGCATGTGCTAATTTTGTAGCCAGCCAAGTTGCTCAGATAAAATTTGCAGCAGTTTCCTTTTCATTGTTTAATATTATTTGAGTTAGACCAAGAATTGTTTAATACTGTAGTAGATATTGAGCCCACCAATTGTTTTCTGTCATTTTAAACACTAGAAATCCTCCATTTTTAGAAAATATTATTTTATATATACGTATATTTTTAATATATATTATATATATTTTTCAGAGCAATCGCTGCACATAGGTTCCTTCTTTTAATTGAAGATTTAAATAAATACAGAAAATTTTTATAATAGCATATCAAATACTCCCATTTCATCCTCAAAATTGATATTTATCAATATTTTAAAAAATGGATTAGCTCTTCATCAAGATGTCAGAAAAGGTCTTGCAGTTTTTAACCATTATTTTGTTGAAAACGTACAGTTTATAACTTGTATATATAGATTGCCTTTTTTTGGTTTAATTTATTTTGTTTGTTTAATTCGTTCACGTATTCAGGGGCAACTATCCTTACATTTAATAATTTAATTTTTCATTTTTTCTTTGGAAATGTTAAGGAAAAAGAAGAAAATGAAAATCTTTCTGCTTCTGCATTTGTTTGCAAAAAGTCCTAAATTTTTGAATAAAAAGAGTTGAAAATTTTTCCTATTTCATTTTTTATGTGTTTCTTTACTCCTTACCAACAGATAATTGGGTTGTAATGTGATCTGAGTCCTTAAGCAAAGTCATAGTGCTCGTATAGTTTTAGCTTGAAATTTCCCTGTGGAATTGAATTCAAAATGCATGATGGGGCATACTTTTCTAGGATGAGCACCAATATAACTATACTTGATAGTGGAGTTAACAGATTGGCATTTCCTTCTGAACCTTTCTGGAGAAGGACCTATGTTGATGACCATGATTTGCTCTAAAATTATACTCTAATGCATATTGCCATTGAATGAACTTTCTAAGACTTTGATTGGGAATGAAGTGGGAAGTAAATCTGTAAATCTTAGGGAATGAGGGAAGGTATAGATTTAATATAGATTAATGTTTATCATGTAGAAAAACAGATTTTTTTCTTTAAAGTTTTTGTTATATCATTGTTTTCTACTATGATAAACAATTACCCTTGAAAGGAACAAGTCCTGTGAGCCATTGCAGAAGTCTTTTGTATTCTACCTCAAGGAATGTAGTAGGGAAAGAAAGTAAGGGTTGAGATAAGTAACAAGATAATGATGTGGTTTATTTTCTTTCTTAGTTTCCTTCCGTACTGAACAGTCATGGGCCATTCACTCTGTCAAGCCTGGATGGACCTTCCACCCCTGGCCCATTTTCCCCAGACCTACAGAAAACATAACCTGTGCACTTGAGGAATGAGAGAACCATGGAACAAAGAAACAGACAATCATTGTGAATACATTTGAAGTGAGCAGTTGATTAATTCCACAAAGCTGATAATAGACTGTTGTGATGTTTGTTATTCCCCATTGAATAGGATTCCCTTTGAATAGGTTTCAACTTGGACTGTGTATAAAAATGCCTTAATTGGAGTCCACACTCCACCTTCTTTCCTCCCTCCTTGCTTTCCTCCCTTCCTCCTTCCCTCCCTTTCCTCCCTCCCTCCCTCCCTTTTTTAATATTTTGAGCTTTGTGTTAAATTTTTGGTGAGATTTTAGCCTCTGTGCTTTGTAAGAGCAAGTAAGAACAAAGTTACTCCTGGCTATTGGGACTCTTAGGCCAGAAAAAAAAAATTATGCTGAGTATATTAATTAAAGAAATATTAACTAAATGAAACTGGCCATATCTTTAGGACTAAGTGTGCTCTGTTGAACAACCAAAAGTGAGCTGTTTATAAGCAGTGGAGGAAAAAGAATCATTCCTATTCATACAGAGTAAGATTGGAGCAGTACTATTGGGAAGATTATAATTTTGCTGTGAACTGTGACAAACGTAAGCAACTCCACAGAAGGGCATCTTGTTTACATTTTTTCAGGGTGGGTGGGTCTCTTAGCCATATGTGTGATCTTGTCTGAACCTGTCAAGAGAGCTTAGAGCTAGTCTTCTTCAGTATAGGAAGATTTTTAAACCTGGGGTTTAAGGCTGTGTGTAGAACATTGGTGAGAATATGATCTAGCGTAGAAATGTCTGTTCTCTGTTCACAGTCAAGGACTACAGCACAGTAAATGATGGCTTTTATGAGAATGTACCTAGGTTTTTGAAAACTTAAGGCGTCTTTGAGTAAAGGATTCAGTTGACTAATTTGAAACAATATGAAGTGTTTTTCCGAGTTAGAAGACACCTCAGTAAAGAACTCTTCGGTTTTTTTTTTTATCTCATTTTCTACTGTATACTTAACTTCTTTCCTTTTAAATTTAAGGTTGTTAGAGGTTGCAGTGGTTTTAAAGATGCAATTAGGAAGATAAAATGCAAAGTTCAGTCCCCCGTATCAGTAGTGAAGTAAAGGTGTGCTTATTTCTTTGAAAAAAAATTTTTGTTTTAATTGGGGAACAGCAGTTTGTTTGGAAATGCTCATACATAGGGATCGAATTGTTTATAGTAACAGTGAACAATTTATATCTTTATCTCGAAATTACCACATTTATAGAATATTACTATGTAGTAATCAATGTCAGGTGTGGGCAGATTGTTGATCTCCCAGACGGAATTGAAATCATCACCATGCTGGAACATTTTGTTGATACATTGGGCCTTAAAGTCCAGGAGAAGATTATGTGCCACCACTGCCACTGCTAACCTTCCCATCAAACTGTTCTCTTTAAACTTAGAAACCATTGTGTCACATGAACCAAATGGAATGAGGGAGTAGGAACTTGAGGACCCAAAACTACAGTAGGACAAACAAACCAGCAACTTCCAGATGTGTCATAGTCATAGTCAGTTAAATTTGTTTAGTTACAGTATAGAGAAGCTCTTGAATCTGTGCTAGTTCAGAGGTAGTAGAGGGAAAATATTCAGGGAGCTACCTTTAATATGTGCAATGTTGGAGACTTGTTACTGGTTCATTTGTGGCTATCAGCTGAAAGTTCTGTCCCTGAGATGTGCAATAGTAGTGTTGAAAGGTAGTGTTCAGTAGTGATGGGGAACAGACATACTGAACTTTGTCCGCATTTTGAATTACCTAGTTTGCATGCTTGTTTGAAATTAAACCTCTCAGCAGCACTTTGCAATAGCTTTGTTAGGTTAATTAACATTTTGTACATTAAATGATGAGTAAATAACAGTGGCTTGAGTTAACTAGAAGTTTTAAATTTTGAAAGCACAAAAGTATTGTCTTTTTGAATTAAAGGAAAAAAGCCATTGGTCTGTTTTCAAAGATAATGTCTTTGATAATTCACTGTCTCAGCGCAAGGGTGCCTGGAAACCAAGGGCACCATTAAAACTTACAGCGCAGCTTCCTAGTTTACTGAGGCGACTTTCTGTGAACCTGCCCTTGCAATGTCTGAGAGGTGTGAGGCCTTGAGAGGTTGATGATGATCTGCCTTCTCTTTGAGATCAGGTAATATGGGGAACTTCTGTGTGTGTATCATATATATATATATATTTTTTTTTCCTTATTTTAAATGAAAGTTTACAATCTTGTCTCGAGTATGCAGCAGACTGTTCTATCTTTAGACTACCTCCTTCTTGGAAAATCTTTTGAACATCTACAGAGTTCTTCTAAGCATCAAAAGGTTGCATACCATATAAGATTAGTATTCCCTGGGGAGACATATATTTGGTAGCTGTAGCTGGTATTCATCACTGCCACTTTGCCAGCATGATGCTGTTGGGCAACAGTAGTCTAAGTTAAAGCAGGGGTGTAGGTTGAACGGGATTTTGGAACATCTGCTGTAGGTGATTATCTTAGCTTTTCTTCTGCCCTGGTCTCTATTCACTCACTGGTGTGCTGGAAAATGTTTGACAGACAGGCTCTTTGGGAGGAAAAAAGCTCTGAATTTGTTGTGTTTGCCAAATTACTCCCACCCTGACAAATTTCAAGCTACCACTGTGGCATTGAAAGAGATGCATACAGTTGGCTCAGCCAGTACCAGCAAACCAGTGCATTTACTCCACTCTAAAGTGGATTTTCACATAGTTTCTAAAATAACACTTTTTCATATGCTTATTTTTAAAAATACAAAATTCAAATCATTAAGTCTGACTTCAGTAATCTTTTTTTCTATATAATATTTTGTGATAGTACTTTTTTCCTTTTTAATTTTTAATTAATTAAAAAAAATTACAAGAAACACAAACATTCCCAACACATACACTCAGCAATTCACAATATCATTGTGATAGTACTTTTGTAGTGTTACATTCCTTGTGACATTTTGTGTTTTCAAAGATGGACACTTCCACTGAATTTTTTTTCTTGATACATAATTGAAGAAATCTGGAGGCCTTTAAAGGTGAACCTTAAACTTCTTAAAGTATAGGTTCAATTTTTTTCCCACATTTAACATTTTTAATAGGTTAAAAAAAATTTTTCCCTCACATTTTGATGGATAAAGTAAGCCCAAGAGCCTTTAAAAGGATAATAGATTTTTTAACTGGAAAATTTCCTTGAAGATTTATGTACGGTTTTCGAGATCGAAAAAGGCAGGACTGACTGTTGAATCACTTTCTCTAGCACAGTTTCTAGTTCTCTACATTACTTGTCAGTTAGGAACGGAGGGGAAAATAAATCAGAGGCTTGGAATTCTGGGATTGTAACTCAAGGCTATTGAAAAGAGTATGACTTCAGTTCCATTCACACCTGGCATTGTATGATGTCTAGTCTAACAATATTGTTTCATTCTGATCTCAAAATTTGTGTTGTGATTCTAAAGTTCCGAAATTAGCTTTGTGTGTTTCTAGTGATGCACTCATTATTTCAGAAAAACAGTCTCCAAACCTTTTGAACACACATCTGTATGAGTAAAGTTTTTAAATATAAATTTTTATTAAAAATGCATATGTATGTGTCAGATTATATAGGACTGTGTGCTAATTTACTTTGTACATTATAAAACATACAAACATAGAAATTAAGAGTAGCATAAAAAGTAAATATTGAGTAGAGGTTCTGTTATTTTCTTCCTGCCAGTTTCTTCAGATTCTCTTCTGGAAACACACACTCTCCTTTTAAGACCACTGAGTCACATTATTGCTTCTCAGTCTAATTTTGGGAAAAACTGTTGTGTATGATTTTGTTATGCTATAAAGAATTACACATTTTATTTTATTTTCATGTAAAATCTTTAGAAGGGATTTGGGATTTTTCAGGAGAGCTTGTCATCAATTTCAAATTAGTTCTTTTTTACAAGCTGCCAAATAACCCAGTACTAAAAGTTTCCTAGAACTTTATGCATATTATTTTTGACAGCCTGTTGTCTCTTTCCTCTTCATATTAGGTATAGCTCTATATTTTTATTTTATTAGTCTGTTGATAAATTATTTTAGCCTTTATGCTGTATTTTTAGCAATAAATTCAGAATTATTACAAGTTTCTTTATGTTAAAATATATAACTTCCATTTTCTTGCTGCATTAGAATATGTGGTTTGTGTGTGTATGTACGACATTTTAGCATCTGAAGGGATACTTTTCTTGCTCGGTCTTTTTTATCACTTCATTAACCATGTATATTTTACTTACACCATGCCAGAAATTTAAATTGTGCTTCAGTACCATTCTTAGATGTGTAATAAAGAATGGAGATGAGTGCAGATCTCTTTGTGTAGAAACCTGGAACTCTGGATAAACTTCCAAACCAACAGGAAAGTGGAAAGACTACCCATGATATAGTCTGTTATCTGAGGGTGTGACAGAATGTATTATTTCTGATAGGGGCTTGAGGAAGCTAATTGTCCACCCATAGTAGTTTGAGTGAAGTGGTGGAGGTCAACCATAATTGTCTTTCAGTAGATACTCTGACTGGAGAATGGGTAGCATAAAATTATTTTTTAATAGTCTGTTTTGTTTTGGGTCAAAAGTAAGTGTTCTGTATTGTTGTTAATGCTGCTGTCATTGACTGAAATCAGGTGCCCTGTTATTCCTCTTACTGTCATCAGAACTCTGTTTACTGAAGTTGAGGTTTATAATCTTAGAATCTAGAATTTTTGTGGGTGGTGGTGTATTAAGCAAGAAAAGAAGGTGGTTTGACTTCTTTTCTTGTACCTGGTGAAACCTGTTAGTCCAAAAGTCATGTTTTGACCCGTAAACTGAGCAAATCTGAACAGTGAGTTGACGTAGAATAAATGTTCGTTTGAAGCTGTCTGTTTCTTCAAGCTGCTTTTCTGAAAAAAATTTGTGATGAATCGACAACCTGCCAGAGAATAGCAGTTTCACACTTAACCATTGAAAAATGGAAATCCAGGCTGTCTTATTTGAGAGGATAAATATGGGCTTTATGCTTTCTACAGAAACTGGGAAATTCAAGCTGGTGTCAACATCAGTTTAACTGAAACCTTTAACAATAAAATATATCAGAGATAGAATGAAACATAGTAAGTACCCTGAACTTTACTCTTTTGGATGTAATCACACATATTAAGTGACTTGGACTCTAGTCTTTTGTGTATAATACACATCAGGAACTTTTCAGAGATTTAAGTTTTCCTTTGAAATATTTAATTGAGACTAGAAACTTTCTCTCCAAGTCATTCTGATGTATTGCCTGAGTATTTATATATTTGTGTATATACACTGATGTTTTGGCTGAGTGTAAATGTGTGCAGTCTCTGTGTGTGTGAATAAATCTATTTTTCAGAGAAAACCTATATTATTCATCCTCTAGACTAGGATGGCTCTTAGACTATTTTATACTAAAACTTAAAAAAAAAGAATTGCTGTACTTTGCAGTTGCCACTTTTTAAGAGTAATGCCTTGCACATTTCAATATTTTTAATACCTAGAATCATAGACCTTAAAGACTAATTGCTTGCCGAGGTTTTAGAAATAAAGTGCTCCATGAGACATTCTAAAATAGGATGTCCTTTCTTAAAAATTCTAAATTTACTTTTGCTTTTGTGTAAATCCTTATTAGTTTGGGTTGTACGTCCCTCAGAAAGGAGGTTTATACAAGAAGCAGTATTTCTGAGATTCAGAAATTTGGCAGTAAATTGATATAATAGTGGAGGAATTCTGGCACTGTGGCCTCATTTATCCTTTTAAACTGTACCTAAGAAGCATTACTGAAAATCTCAAGACTAGAATATCTTGGGCCCTACATTCTCAATTTTGCCTTGTTTCCCATCTCATATGGGCCCAGTCTTGTTCATGTCCCTTCCAAGGGTTATGACATGCTATGCGGCAGGCCTGGGATCTTCTGGACTGGGGGTGCCCCATGGCTGGGCCAGAGTGCTGGCCAATGGAGTCAATAAAATCTGTCTGTAGTTCAGGGGTGGGAATGCCATTTGCTGGTGTTAAATCACTTGGCACTTTCTTGGACATAATTATTAGCACTGCTTTGTTTTTGTTTTGTTTTGAATAACTGGAAGTACTTAATGATTATTTTGTTTGTTTAATTTCAGCTTAAGGATATTGAGGGTCAGGGAAGTAAGGCTTAGTTCTCATTTATTTTTTCAGAAAATTAAGACTGTTTGGAGAAGAGATAAATGGGTTACCTAATGAGCCATTCTTTTAGGCTCTGTAAGGTAAAATGCTCTTTTGGTTAGGATGTTTTAAAATAACTGAAAAGCTTTTAATATTATGCTTTCTATAAGTTTATAAATTTTTTTAATGTTTTGCAATTGATGGATTACACTCAACTTTTATGTGTCTTTTCTGTTTAATCATTGTTGCTTATTCTCTGTTGTTATGTAGGGGGCACATAGTCCCTTCTAAGACATTTCATATTTTTTTGTTTATTGGGGCAGTATTACCAATGGCCTTTATATGTACATTACAATGCTTATGTGATATAATAGCATATTTTATGAACTTCTCTGTCCAGTATGAGGGAAAGTAGCTAATATTACATGTATGTGAAATGGATGCCATTAATTCTTGATTACACGAGGCCCATTTATTCACTTTGGCTAGGAATCTTTTACTAATAACAATCAGATCTGTTTTTTCACTTCTACCTTTTAGCAGTTTTGTTTATCTTTGTGGGTAGGGAAGACTAAACATGAAACTTATTCCATTCATTTTGCTACTGGCTAGCATTTGGTTTGAGGAAAATAAAAATTTTGACTAAAATTAGTTTTTAGAACTGTGTGTATCTTTGCAATTTGAAGAACAAACTAATTATTTTCCATGAGCCATACTGGATCTCCTTCTGGAAAGAGACAACTAGGAATGAGTGTGATGAACGGGAGATAACTGTGGGTTAAATTTGAAATTCCGTTAGCCATGTTGTGTTGTCACAGTGGCATTAGCAGATTGTGAACTATTAAGTGTGAGCATCACTTAAAAATTAAATGACATTAATTAATAAACTCTTGATTTTTCTTTCACCCAATTGGTTATTCAGAAGGAAAGCATATGTCTGTCATAGGACTATAGCAGTGTATCTCCGTCAGCATTAACATGTGGGAGATATAGTATTTTACATCATGTCTCAGTCTGAAATAATGTGGTAATAAGAACTTACCCAGGTGCTTTCCTCTAACCCACATCAACTCAGCTAAGAAGGTGGTTGCTTCATTGTTTATTTTCTCCTTTGTTTATTTTATTGAAATCTGTATCTCATAATATGCAGTATCTACCATTTTTGTAGAGATAGAATATTTATGTATAATGCAAGTGCATACCTACCCAAAGGAATGAATAATTGTTAGTGTTATTAATGACTTGTCTTAATTTTGGTATAATTTAGAGAAATCTTTTAAATTTAAATTAAAGCGATCTCCAAAGTGTTAAAATCATCATTTTTAATTTTTAAGAAAACAAGTGAATGGTAAATGCTAACATTTATTAAAATTCACATTAATTGTTGATGCATCTGGAGAAAAACTGCCACATCTTCTAGCCTAAGTAGTTTGGATTTACCTGTTGGGAAATAAAGGGATGTTGTTGTTTTAAGATTGATTAGGATGATTATAGCTAGTCTTGAATTCTCCTATTTGTTTGCAGCAAAGAAACTTTTATACAGAGTCTAGAGTTGTGCTTGCACTTTGAGGGCTTTACAATATGCTGCTTTTAGAAGAAAAAAAGTATAGTTGATACTCAGTGCATCTCCAGACATAGTAAGGGGTTGCTCTGAATAACCAAGCAGGTGACTGTTTTTTCTATCGCTTCAAGTTTTATGCAAAAATTTTGTTAAATTCTATAATGGTGATATGTATCTTTTTAGAAAGATGATACATTTCAAAAAAGTTTTTTTATGTAAGAACTGACAAGAATTTGCTTTGTATAATGCAAGCTGGCTTTAAGAAAGCACTGTGGCAAATTTACTTAAGTCCAAAATTATACAGATATGTTAATAGATAAATGTACAACTAGATATGGACAATTGTATTTTTTTAAATAAATATTTTTAACAAAATGAATTTCTGAGTTGATTATTCATTTCCCTTCTCTTGCTCACATCCATTGAGATAGTCTCTGTGTATTATATTTTCATCCATGTTGAATGGGTAAGAAAAGAGTTGAATTTTCCTGAAGGTTATCATTAAAACCTGCCTTCAACTATCTGATCTGTTTTTATACTGAAATATTTAAAGTCTGGTTTGGGATAGGTGGTAAAGAGGTTATTTTGTAAAATGTTGATAAATAAAGGAATTAAGAGAATGGACTGGCTAGGCAAATTACTCATTATGTGAAATCTCTTTGTACTCTAATTTTAAATTTTATTTTTTAAAAGGGATTTTTTATAGTTAATATTTTTATTGTGAAATTAAACATGTACAAAAAAGTAATATATTTCAAGATATATTGTAATAGTTATAGATTTCAGAGTTTAGTACGGGTTACGGTTCCACAATTTCAGGTTTTTCCTTCTAGCTGCTCTAAGATACTGGACACTAAAAGAAATATCAATATAATGATTCAGCAGTCACACTCATTTGTTAAATCCTGCGTTCTCTGTTACAGCTCCTGCTTCTCCTTTCATCTTTCTCCCAAACTTTTTAAGTTGGAGAGGCTGGTCCCTCTGGATTTCAGGACTTATTTGGCCTAGGAACCCATTTAGAGGTTGTAGGTTTCTGGAAAGTAATCATAGTGCATGAAACTCTTGTAGAGTCTCAGATAGGACTCTAGGTGTTTTTTAGGGTTGACAGGAATGGTTTTGGTTGGGGTTTGACAAACCATGGTAAATAGAAATATCTAGTTGAAGCTTGTGTAAGAGTAGCCTCCAGAATAGCTTCTTGACTGTATTTGAACTTTCTCAGCCACTGATACCTTATTTTCTTACATTTTTTTTCCTCCTTTTGCTTAAGAAGGCATTGGCGATCCCACAGTGCCAGGGCCAGGCTCGTCTCTGGGATTCATGATTCACATTGCCAGGGAGACTTTCACCCCTGGATGTCATGTCCCACATAGTGGGGGAGGGTAATGATTTTACTTGCAGAGCTGGGCTTAGAGAAAAAGAAGCCAAATCTGAGCAACAAAAGAGGTCCTCTGAAAGTAACTCTTGGTGTAACTACAGGTAGGCTTAGCTTCTCTGCACATGAAAAAGCCTCACAAGGCAAGTCTCAAGATCAAGGGCTTAGCCTATTAACTTGGAAGTCCCTATTAATGTTTTGAGACAGTATCAGGGGTTTTTCTGGTGGTAAAGCTTTATAGTTCCATGTTTTTTCTCCCATTTCTCAAGGGACTTTGCTAATACCTTTTTTTTTTTTTTTACTTTTTTTACTTTTTTTTATTGTATAATATAACATATACAAAGAAAGAAATAAAAGAGCAATCGTTTTCAAAGCACTCTACAATGGGGTGTTTGGGCTATGTCAGTTCTAAATTTTTCATATTGGAACGGTCTGTCACTAGTATAGGATAGGGAAATGGAACTATCTGATGTTCTGGAGAGGCTGGGCTAGGTTTCAGGACTTATCTGAACCAGGAACCTATCTGGAAGTTGTAGGTTTCTGGAAAGTTACTCTAGTGCTTAGAACCCTTGTGGAATCTTGTAGATGTTCTTTCGGATTGTCTGGAATGGTCCTAGTTGGAGGTTGGCAAGTTATAATAGGTAGCAAGGTGCAACTGAAGCTTGCATAAGAGCAACCTCCAGAGTAGCCTCTCAACTCTATTTGAATTCTCTCTGCCACTGATACTTTATTAGTTATACTTCTTTTCCCCCTTTTGGTCAGGATGGAATTGTTGATCCTACAGTGCCAGGTCTGGATTCATCCCTGGGAGTCATCTCGCCAGGGAGACTTTCACCCCTGGATGTCATGTCCCACATAGGAGTGATGGCCCATCAATTTTATTGATTTTCTCAAAGAACCAACTTTTGGTTTTATTGACTCTTTCTATTGTTCTTTTGTTCTCCCATTCATTTATCTCTACTTTAATCTTTGTTATTTCTCTTCTATTTGCTTTGGGGTAGTTTGCTGTTCTTTCTCAAGTTCCTCCAGGTGAGCTGTTAACCCCTGGATTTTTCTCTTTCTTTTTTTTTTAATATGGGCATTTAGGGCAATAAATTTCCCTCTCAGCACAGCCTTTGCCACATCCCGTAAGTTCTGATAAGTTGGGTTCTCATTTTCATTCATCTCCAGATAGCTACTGATTTCTCTAGCAATTTCTTCTTTGACCCACTGGTTGTTTAAGAGTATATTGTTTAATCTCCATATATTTGTTATTGTTCTTTTTCTTTGGTGGTTTTTGAGATCCAGCTTCATCCCACTGTGATCAGAGAAAGTGCTTTGAATAATTTCAGTGTTTTTAAATTTATAAAGACCTGTTTTGTGCCCTAGCATGTGATCTATCCTGGGGAATGTTCATGTGCACTAGAGAAGAATGTATATCCTTGTGCTTTGGAGTGCAATGACTTGTATGTCTTTTAGGTCTAATTCATTTATCAAGTTTTTAACTTTTCTATTTCCTTGTTTATCTTCTGTCTGGTTGTTCTATCTATAGAAGAGAGTGGTGGATAGAAGTCTCCTGCTGTTATTGTTGAAACATCTATTGCTCCCTTCAGTTTTGCCAATGTCTGTCTCATGTACTTTGGAACTCCTCGAGAGCATAAACATTTATGATTGTTCTATCTTCTTGGTGAATTGACCCTTTAATTAGTATATAGTGTCCTTCTTTGTCACTTATGATGTCTTTATATTTAAAGTCTATTTTGTTTGATATTAGTATAGCTACTTCTGCTTTCTTTTGGTTACAACTTGTGTGGAAAATCTTTTTCCATCCTCTCACTTTCAATCTATTTGTATCCTGGTGTCTAAGATGAGTCTCTTGTAAACAGCATATAGCTGGATTATGTTTCTTAATCAATTCTGCCAATCTCTATCTTTTAATTGGTAAGTTCAGTCCATTAACATTCAAATTTATTACTGAAAAGGCGTTTCTTGAATCCACCATCTTATCTCTTTTATTTTATTTGTCAGATCTCTATATTCTTTTCCCTTTCTCTTTGTATTCTTTAAATTCCCCTTAGTGGTACTCTTCAATCTGTGCCCTCCTCCAGACCTCCTTCTCCTGTCTTTTTTTTTCAGCTGGCAGAATTCCTTTTAGTAATTTGTTATAGGTCCTATCTCTTGTTGACAATTTTTTTCAATATTTCTTTGTCTGTGAAAACTTTAATCTCTCCCTCAGTTTTGAAGAACAATTGGGCTGGGTACAAAATTCTTGGCTGGAAGTCTTTCTTTTTCAGAATCTTGAATATATCATACCACTGCCTTCTCACCTCCAGGGTGCTAGTTGAGTAGTCTGAACTCAGTCTTATTTGGTTTCCCTTGTATGTAGTAGATTGTTTTTCTCTTGTTGCTTCCAGGATTTTCTGCTTCTCTTCAACATTTGACAGACTGATTAGTATGTGCCTTGGGGAAGGCCTATTTGGATTTATTCTGTTTGGAGTTTGTTAGGGTTCTTTGACTTGTATTTTTATGTCCTTTATGAAGCTTTTATGTCCTTGGGAAGCTTTACTCCATCATATCCTCAACTACTCTTCCTAGCCCTTTACTCCTCTCTTCTCCTTCTGGGACACCAGTGATTCTTGCATTTGTGTGTTTTGTTTTGTCTATCATTTCCCTGAGTTCCCACTGAATTTATTCCATCTTTTTTGCCATTTGCTGTTTTGAGTCTTCAAAGTCAATTATCCTGTCCTCTGTATCACTTATTCTTTCTTCTGTCTCTTCACATCTCGTGTTGTGTGCCTCTAGTATGTTTTTTATTTGGTCAACAGTCTTTAATCTCTGTGACATCTGTTATTTTTCTATTTATTCTTTGAAATTCCTGTTTATGCTCTTGTATTGTCTTCTTGATCTCCTTTATGTCATTTGCTATCCCACTTATTTTATTAAGTAGAGTCATATGAACATCTTTGATTAGTTGTTCCAACGTCTGTGTCTCTTCTGGTGTTTTAATTTGGTCATTAGGCAGGGCTGTATTGTCTGCATTGTGAAATGCTTAGTGATCTGTTGTCTTCGTCGCATGTAAATATCTTGACTGATTTAATCAGGGAGTTGATTTCTTTCAGTAGTCTAAGGTCTTGTGTTTGCAGGATGGATACACAGCAGGGAACAGGGCACGGGGTGGGGTACTCAGTGCAGTGATTTGTTTCAGGGCAGATATGGTTGCAGGTTGGGGCTGTTACGCTGATGCTTATGAACGTGGGTGCCCAGCTGCCAGGGAGGATGTAGCTGTGCAGATGCACCAGTCTGGGGGGCGTAACCCTAGTGTGCTCTGGTCTAAGGCACGGGGTCCTTCGTGCACATGCATAGAGCTGTGGCAACAGGTCGGTGTTATGCCTTTGTGGGTTGGGGACAGATGTGATCTGACTGCGCAGGTCAGCACTTTCTCAGAGCTTGGAAGTGTGGCTGAAGGCGGTGCGCATGCGCAGTTCTAGGACTGCTGTAAACAGGCTTCCAGAGCTGAATGACATAATTGGGGGCCTGTGCACATGCATGGGTCTAGGAGTGCCATAAACTGAAGCGCAGAGGTCAGGGGGGGCGGGGTGAAGCTGTGTGACACAATGGGCAGGGGGGGCAGGGGTAGCCTGGGTATGGGGGTTAGTGCCCACAGCCTTTATGTGCTGGCAGCAGCCTGCAGGGAACAGGGAGGGGAGGTAGTGCTCTGGAGGGGTGCAGGAAAGGTGGGTTGGGCTGCACTTGGGGTGGGGGTGTGGGCAGGTACGTGCCCTGGGAGCTGGTGAGGTGGGGGCACCTGGGGCATGGGGAATGGGAGCGGGTGACAGGGTTTGGTGCATGGGGCGTGGGGAGAGTTGCTGGTCACAGGGCTACGCTGGTGAGGGTAGTGTGCCCAAGAAACACAGCCTGGCTTACTTCCTAGTCCCTGGCTCCCATACGTGCACTCCCGTGGGCTCTGTGCCTCTGCGCCTCCATGCCAGGCTCCAGCTTTCTGGTTCTCAGTTCCTCGGCCTCTGCAACCAGGGCTGCCCTATGTGGTGCAGAAGGCTCTCCCAGGTCAGCCACACTCCCAAATCGCTGCCTCAGTCGCCCTCCTGTCCCTTCTCTAACTTTTCCATGGAGCAGGGCTAATCTTGAGCTACTCTATTCGGCCATCTGCCCAGAAGTGCTCTAAAAGGGATATTTTTTATTTAGTCAGATCCTTTTATTTTAGCCTTTATAAAGAGCAGCTTTTGCTTATTTCCACTCTAAACATTATTTATTCATATAATTCTTGAGGTAAGACACTGGAGACTTCAGACCATTTCGCAAAATGAAATTAGGCCTTTTCAGAACTGGGTTGGTATAAAATACTTAGGGGAAAGTAGGACTGATAGGTGGCAAAATCACATCAGAGTGGTCTGTTTCATATCTGTAAGTGAAAATAATGAGGATAAAGTGACAGATTGGTCTGGGGTTGCAGCTCACTAACACTAGTGAAATGTCACTTAGATGGTGAGTTGGTAAACAGCATTCAGCACAGGTGGGTGGTAAGCAGTTGTGGGACTGAAAGATTTTCCTAACCTACTGTTCTCAAAGTGTATTTCCTGGAACAGTTGTCTCATGAGGTCAAATAAGTTTGGGAAATGGGATCTCCACCTCTTGGAGATTCAAAATGCATTTTAGAATGTTAAAAACCTCTAAGAAAGTTCTTCAGTAAAAAAGTTTGTTTCATCCACTCTTTTCTTTTTTGACTGTTGACACTTCCCCTTTTGAGAGGCATGATTCCTATTTTGTAAGTACTTTCTGTGTTTTATAGTAAAGATGCATCTGATGACAAACTAAAAAAGTTATGAATGCTCTAACATTAGATAATTTTCTAGGACTTGGCATTTTCAGGTAGAAGGCAATCATTAACAGCTTAAGATTTCACACTGATTGTCAATATCAAGCACTGTACTGACTGGAATATACCCCATAACTGGAAGGAGTCCATGAAGCTGGCTTAATTTGGAATAAGTAAAATAAGAGGACCATGTATATAATATTGAGAAGTGAACATGAAAGATAACCTCTAACAGCTGTGCAAGCAAGGTGGCAAAGCATTGGTGTCAAGGAAGTTGCTGGAGCATCAGAGTTGATTTTATGGTTACCTTGTTTTTGAATATATCATAATTAATGAAAACCATTCGCTATCAAAATTACCCTTCCATGTTTCCAAATCAGAGGCTGATGCTCGGTTCTCTTATTGGACCTCTTGACAGCACTGATTACTTCCTCCTTCTTTCTCTCCCAAATTTCATCCTACCTCGTTGGCTTCTCTCATTTTCTCTGCTGGTTCCTATTCTTTTTTTCCAAACCTCTAGCTATTGAGGAATCTGAGTTCAGTCTTTTGATCTCTCCTCTCTGTAGCTGTAGGTTTCACTGCCTAGGTGGTCTCCTTCTGCCCCACAGCTTTAAACACTGTGTTTATATGTGACCACAGAATTGGTATCTTCAGTCTTGACCTTTCTTTTAAGATATAGATGTATATATCCATCACTCTTCTTGACATCCAACATAGTGTCTCAAAATGAACATTGCAAAACAGAACTCTTGAGTTCCACTTCACCCCCAACACTCCTACCCACTGACTATCCTCCAGTATTAAATGGCCTCCTGATATACCCACTTACTCAGGTTAAATACCTTTTGGTCATTCTTGATTCCTGTCTTTCGCACCTGTTATCATTTGCTAAGCTGCTCAGAGCTGATACTATAAAATGGGTTGGCTTTTAGTAATGGGAATTTATTAGCTTACAGTTCTGAAGCTGTGAAAATATCCAAATCAAGGCATCATCAAGATGATGCTTTCTTTCTGATGACTGGCTGCCACCAATCCTGGCTCCTCTGTCACATGGCCAGGCACATGGTCGTTTCTGCTGGTATCTCCCTTCTCTTTTAGGTTGCCTTGCTTTCAGCTTCTTGCTTCCGTGGCTTTTCTCTTTGTCTGAGTGTCATTCTGTTTATAAAGGACTCCAGTTAAGACCTGTTCTGAATGAGGTATGTCACACATTAACTGAAGTAGCCTCATTAAAAGGTTCTACTTACCATGGGTGTAAACCCACAGGAATGGATTAGATTTAAGAACATGTTTCTCTGGGGTACATACAACTTCAAACCACCATAGGTTCTTATATAATTTATTTTAATTATTTTAAATACTTGAAAAAATTAATACAATTATTGATTTCCTGTGAATATATTATAGCTCTATAGCATTGGAACTTTTATATAATGTATTCAAGTATTATTAATACTTTTATAATATATATCTTTTTCAATTTGTGCCACGGTTATTCAAAAGAGATTTTTCTTTTCTCCTTCATTTTTGATTTTTAAATTGACTTTTCTATAATTGTAATCATTTTCTGTCTTTATTTCATTGTGGATAGAGTATGTTGCATATTCCATTAAAAAAAAATAAAACGTGGGTGCGTTTCTTTCATCCTGCTCTAGAAGCCATTTGTATGCAGGGTCCATATGAATTTTAAAGAGAGATTTTCATTTTCAGGATGTAGTACTTTCATTCATAAAACTCTAGAATAACTGTCCAGTATACAGTGGAGGGAGTGTCATAGGATAAACATTCCCATTGCCATAGGGAGAAATTGGAAGGAAACCAAGGATCATAATTCCCAAACAATTCTAAAACCCTGCAGGGCACGTTCCATTAGATTTCAAGGTCTTGAGAGTCATCTATAGAAAATGCCTTATCCTTAGGGCCTGACCAAGTGGCAGCACCACCCTTTTCAAGCACTTGCACAGCAGCCATGCTCTCCCCAAGCACTGGGGTGAAAGTTCAAACATCTTCAAGTATCGGGGAGCTGGCCAGGTTCTTGGCTCCACCCTTGTCAAGCACTGGAGTCATGGCCAGTCTCTTCACAATCCACTAGACAAAACCTGGGGTGCTGTGCTGATTTAAAACTATTAAATACTCCAGGAAAGCCATGTTCTAATCCTGATTCAATCTTATGGGGACAGCCATTTCTTTTAATCCTGATTTAATAGTGTAGGGTGGAAATGTGATTAGATTATCTCCAGGAGATGTAGTGCTCCCAGTTGTGGGTGTGGCCTTTTGGTTAGATGGAAATGGGACTCCTCCCATTCAAGGTGAGTCTTGATTAGTTTACTAGAGTACTTTAAAAGAGGAAGCATTTTGGAGAAAGCTTGGAGCTGATGTAGATGCTTGGAGATCAGTTGCTTCAGAGCTGACAGCCAACACATGACCCAGATGTTAGGAGATGCAGGGTTCAGCAGATGTCACCATGTGCCTTCCCATGAGATGCTAAGTAAGCCAGAACCCAGAGTTGTGTCCCAGAGGAGGTAAATGAAGGCCCACAGATGCCAAGTGAAGAACCCCCACAGGAAACAGGCTGAAAGCAACAGAGTCCAGGAGCAAGGGACCAGCAGATGCCAGCCACATGCCTTCTCGACAGACAGAGATGTTTCAGATGGCATCAGCCTTTCCTGAGTGAAGGTAACCTCTTGTTGATGTCTTGGTTTGAACATTTTCTCGGCACTAGAACTGTAAACTTGTAATTTATTAAATTCCCTTTTTAAATGCCATTCCATTTCTGGTATATTGCTTTCCAGCAGTACTAGCAAACTAATACAGGTGGTAACACTATTCTTGAACAACAGGGCAGAAGGCCTGCTGGGCATACTAAACCTTTCCACACACATGGGTAGGCATGCTGTTTTGGCCTAAGAAGATGTCTTTATTCCAAACCTCAGCTTTCATGGTTCTGCCTTTGAAGTCATTTTTCCTTCAATATGTCCCTTTTAGTCCAGGCTGGCAGTAGTTCTGTTTATACAGATCTCACAAAAAATTTGTCAGATTTATATGTAGTATACAAATCCTTTCTTGTAACTATATTTCCATTCCTGAGTTGCACTGAAATGGTTGACTGGTTCTGTGATCAAATAAGCCCTCATGTGGGGCACTATTCTCTGGGAACTCATTTTCCAGAAGCTCAAAATTTTCCAAACCATCCGTTTCTGGTTTCTTTGTACCCAGGAGTTCAGTTCTCAGCTTATCCCTTTCCTCTCACATTTTGCTATAAGCTGCAAGAAGCCAGGCAGCACCTTCCACATTTAGTTTGGAAATTTCAGCTAAACATCCAAGCTTTTCACTTTCAAATTCTGCCTTCCATCTGACATCAGGACTTACATTTGCCAAATTCTCTGCCACTTTAAAACAAGTATCACCTTTCTGACAGTTTGCAATGACACATTTATCAGTTCTAAGGACTTATTGGAAGAACCTTTAGCTTCCGTATTTCTACCAACAGTCTCTTCAGGGAAATCTAGGTCTTTTCTATTAAGCACCTCACAGTTCTTCCAGAATCTATCCCTTACCCATTTATAAAGCTTTCCCCACATTTTTGGTATTTGCAATAGCAGCATTCCACTCTAATGGTACCAAAATCTGTTCTATTTTGCTAGGCTGCCAAAAGCAGATACCATAAAGTCAGTTGGCTTTTAATAGTGGGAATTTATTAGCTTATAAGCCTACAGTTTCAAGGCTGAGAAAAATGTCCAAACTAAGGCATCCTCAGGCAATGCTTTCTCCCTGAAGACCAGCTGTCATCAATCCTGTCACATGGAAAGGCACATGGTGATGTCTCCTGGTCTCTTCCTTTTCTTCCAAGTTTCCTTGCTTTCAGCTTCTTGCTTCTGTGGCTTTCTCTGTCTGAATTTTATTCTCTTATAAAAGACTCCCATAAAAAGATTAAGATCCACCCTAAATGAGGTGGGTCACATATTAAGATCCTACACAACAAAAGATCCTACTTACAATGGGTTTACATCCACTGAAATGGATTAACTTTAAGAACATACTGTTTTGGGGCCCAGACATCTTCAAACCACCACACACCCATACCAAATCAGTGAATTCTGTCAGCTTGACCTTCAAGATCGAGCTGTAGTCTAATCACTGCCACCATTTCCACTGCTACAACATAATCCAAGCCACTCTCATCCCTTACATGTCTATTATGGTTTACCCTAACTTCTCTCCCCAACTCCATTCTTTTTTTTTTAAAAAAAAGTTTATGTTTGAGACAGCAAATTTCTAACACTGGTAAATCATTCCAGCTACTCCCAAGCCCAAGTTCTTGATAGCTTAGAAACACTTGTCAAAGACAACAAACGTTACCAGAACATCTCACAAAATAATGAAAATATAAAAGTAATATACTATAAGTAGGTGGTAACAAAGTAGTATGCACTTTCAAGAAATCACTGGGCCAAAGAACCTGATTCCTGGCTTCGGGCACAAGAAAAGAAGAAACTAAAATCAACCTATTTTTAAAATTTTTAAATGGAACTATATTTTCCATGTGAACCAATCTAAAAAAGAGAGGTCAGATGGAATAAATTAAATGCTACCAAAGAGACCTAGAACCGTGTGACCATAATTTTAGCTTGATAACATGGTGTCATGTGATTGGTCATCTGCAAGATTCAAGCCAAGTATTTGTAGTACTGTGAACCTGCCCAACTCCATTCTTGCCCCTCAGTCTCTTCTCCACACAACCACAGAGAGACTTTTAAATATGTAGATCAGATCCTGTCACCTGCTCACTATTCTCCCAATTATCTCTCATTACCCAAGAAAAAGAAAATCCAAATCACTACCGTGGCTTATATCATCTGGCCCCTAGCTACCACAACCATGTTTCCAGCTACCCTTCCCCTTCCTCACTGCAGGTAAGTCACACTGGCCTGAAGTTCTTCAGATACTTCAGGCATATTCTAGTCTGAGGCCCTTGCAATTATGTCTCCTGCCTGATAGGACCTTTTGGGTACTTGGATGGCTTGCTCCTGCATATCATTTAGGTTTCTGTGCAAATGGTGCCTCTGAAAGGCCTTCCACAGCATCTCTTGCCATATTATATCCCCAACTCCCTTCCCTGCTTTATTTTTCTTTACGGTGTTCAGCTCTCACCTGTGATGGGTTTATATATTTATCACTGTGTGTGTCTCCAACTACAGGGTACTCTTTGTGAGGGCGGAGACTTCTCTCTGATTCACTGCGGTATCCTTGCACCTTGATCAGTGCCTTGAATATAGCAGGAACTCAAAGAATCTTCTTGAAGGAATGAAAGAGTTCTCTGTAAAGGTCTTCTCTATGTCCTGTTCTTCCTTTTGTGAATCTGGTGTGTTGATGATTAGATTCTGGTGTCAAAGCAGCAGAGGGAGATCTGAGAACAGGATGATTCCACAGCACTTCAGGATGATGAAATTCTAAAAGGAAGGAGATGAGGAAACAAGCCCTACTTACTGCTCTGTAACTGATTTTGAAGTGTAGTATAGGAATTTAACTGCTTTCCTCTTATTCTGATTATATATGAGGGAATAGTGGCTCCCAGTCCATTTGTCTGTGAGAGTTTTGTTTTTTTTTCTTCCAGAAAGATCAGCCATGTGAACCTGTAGTATGAGAGAAACCTATCTTGAGAGAATATTAGATTTATTTGTTTCTGAGCTTATTAGATGACTAATTGTCCTTCATAATACAGAACACACTTATTATACTTAAAATATTTTATTTTAGGAAAGGTACGCTTAGACTTGTTTTAATCTTATTTTCTATATCCCCAGTTAATCATGATCTGCTTAAATAAATTCCTCTCTCTAACTCTATATAAAAAAGATGTTTTCTTGAAAAATCACAAGTCAAATACAGCTGTTTACTTTTTGCCAAGGTGAGTTAGTCACTACAATTAGATTGTACAAAGAAGTTTGGTGGGCACCTTGCATAGATATTATTTTTAAGTATGTACAGTCATAGTTAAAACTCTACCCTTTGGCCCACCAGCTTTCAAAAGAGGTTGGACCTGGTTGACTTATTAACTATATATCATACATATGCTAATGAGGAGATCTTAAAAATAAAATTTGCTAACATTTAGTACGTACTTTACATGAATTCTTTCAATCCTTTCAGAATTCCTTTGAGGTAGGGAAGCTACTTTAATTGATGCCACCTGACAGATAAAAAAAGTGAGGTTGGAAGAGCCTCAGAACCTTCCCAGGGCCACACAGCTAGAACAGGTGAAGCCAGTGCTTGAGCCAGGTCTCTCTCTATAACCAGTTTCTCATCACCACACCATATTGCTGGTGGATGAAGGTGGCTAACTTCATGATGCCTATAGGTTCAGAAAAAACCTTTTTTGGGTCAGGCATTTAACCACAGTACTGGGGAGAGGTTATTGAGAACCATCATCCATTTAATTTTTATATTTATACATGTACATTTGTATACACATGGAGAAAGTGCAGGTAAACCAGTATACAAGCAAACAGTCACTGTACTAGCCATTTCATTTCTTACAGAGATCTCAGTACTCTTATCCCTTTCTAAGAGAGTGTGTTTGCATTTCTTCATTGCATCACTACAGGATTTGTTATAGACAGGAGTTGTAACTCCTTGACAGGCACTGCTTTCAGTATTCTGCACAGCTTGAATTGTTCAGTAGTCTGTGCTTTTTTGTTAAAGAAAAAAAAAAAAGACCTTGGACTGGTATAAAGAGTTTTTTTCCCTTTATATAAGTTGTAACATTTAAATGAGATTTTTTTTAAAAAAATTCTTAATGCTGTTTCTACACCTTTTGTAAGCTAGTGAAACTCAGTAAAGAAAAACAGAATACCCAACTGATTATTAGCAATGATATGCTGGGAAATATTAACAGTTGGCTTTCCCGGGGTGGGGGGGAAGGCATGATTTGTAGCTTTCGCCAGTTTCTGTTGTGCAAATATTCCTACCATGGCTGATTTCAAGCTAGCAACATATCACTGAAAGCAGGGTTGGGAAGAGATGCAGAGGAACAGCTTTATATAACATTTCCGCCATACAGATATAGCAGACATAAACTTAAGAGAATCAATAACAGTAAATGTAATAAAATCATTAGGAAGCCATGAATTTGGAGTTTTTTCTACCTTTGTTTTTAATTTTCAATTGTAAGTTTATTTAGTTTAAATTTTAATAATGGCTGTGTTTAACAGCCGGTTCTCAAAGTGAAAATTTAACAATCAGCTTTTATAAACTGGAACAAAATAACTCCAATTGCCATGGATTACTGACTTGCAGATAGCAAGATTCAACTTTTTCTTCTGAGGCTTTAGAATGTAGATGAACTACCAATACTTGTGTCAGGAATTTGAGGGGCTTTGTATTGTTAATAAGTAAAAAGCATAGAAATCCTTTGAGCATGCTAGAGAATAAATTGGGAGTTGTTTTGATTCATTTAAAATATATCCTCACAGAGCAATGAGCTTTACAATTTCAACCTGTTTTTTTAAACTTCCACTAAGAGTGACTCCATCCATGGTATGGTCCATGTGTAAGCCAGCAGATGGAGTGAACTGTATGACTGTCTTCTTCCTTCCCATCTGCATATCCTGGGAAGCTCTTACCAAAATTCTGAACCAGGGAAGAAGAAAGTAACTAGAATAGTGAGGAAAACTTCTAATGATTTGTCTGAGGAGGATCCATGTCCTAGGATTCAATTTAATTTCTTCCACCAGATCAGGTATTAGTGAAGAGGATTTGAAAAAAGTCATCTGAGAAACTGCCTCTACTTCCACCCTCAACCTTCTTAAACAATGTAGTTGGTGTCCAAGAGGCTGGAAGTCTTCACTTATCTCCTTTACCCAGTTCTACCTCTGGTAGCATTCGGAATTTTCCATCCCAAGTGGTTTGTCTTGGTTAGGAACTACAAAAGAGAAAACAGCAAGTAGCATGTTTTAGCAGATCTGATGAATCTTGGCCATTATTCATTCCAAGAGTGTACCCAACCTTTTTGTCTCTCTGCCCTTCTGTGGCTCATTAGGAAGCAAAGTGAAAAGTCAAGCCTGCCAGTTCTGGCAAAATGGTGGTGAAGGCAGTTTGTTGAGACTATTGTCCAGGGCTTGGGGAATATGTATTTACTTTTGTCTCCTATGAGTAAGGAACTTCATTAAGTGTTTCTCATTTGATATTCAGCAAATATTTATTGAATGTGTGTCTTAAATGAAGGCCCTGTGCTGAGTGCTAGGCTAGAAAACAAACATTACCTGCTATCTCAGGCAGCAGGTTGTAGTTAGGTCTTTTCTCAGGCCTTTTTGGAACTTTAAGCTCGGTGTTTAGTGGGTGTGAATGTCTACCTACTGAGAGACAGGACTGTGGGTGTCTGCAGTGGGTGCCTTCAGTCTTTTTGCTTTTTATAGGGAGAATAAGAGCTGTCTGAGTACCTTCTTTTAAGAATGGGCCATGCTCTGGGCTGGGTACTGAAACCAGGTCTCCTGTGTGGCAGGCGGGCATTCTTCCACTGAACTACCTGTGCATCCCTGCCTAGCTTTTAATAGACCCTCAAGTAGAACTGTATCCTCTACATGAGATCCTGGCCTTGATTTGACAGGGAATTACAAACCAAGTGCAAAAGGGAACCTTCAGTGAAAATCAAAGTAAATACAAAACTTTAGATGAGTAAAGGAAATAAACTTGAAAAAGAACTATATTAAGATAACCAAATGCCCCAAACACAACTGAAAATCACAAAGCAAAGATTCTGGCAGAAACGGCCCAGCCAAATGACTAAATCAAAAGACCAAATCAAAAGACCAGAGGGGACACGGAATACAGAACAACTACTCAAGGATACTTAGAAAGAAGTAGAGGATATCAGGAAGGCACTAGAAGAGCATAAAGAAGAATTGGAGAGATTAAATAGAAAAATAACAGATCTCACAAAGATGAAAGATACACTAGACCAAAGTAGAAATATACTAGAGACACTCAACAGCAGATGTGAAAAAGCAGAAGGAGGAATGAGTAAGCTAGAAGACAGAACAATTGAACTAGAGTGCACAAAATAACAAATGGCAAGAAATATGGAAAAAATGAAACTGGATCTTAGGGAAATGATGGACAATAAAAGGTACACAAATATAAGAATCATTGGTGTCCCAGAAGGAGAAGAAAAAAAGTAAAGGGCTGGGAAAGTTGATTGAAGATAAAATCAGGCAAAACTTCCCAACTCTTACGAAAGACATAACTATGCAAATCAAAGAGGCCCAACAAACCCCAAATAGAATAAATCCAAATAGGCCTACTCCAAGACAAACTAATCAGACTGTCAAATGTTGAAAAGAAGCAGAAAGTCCTGGAAGTAGCACAAGAAAAGAGATCTACTACATACAAGGGAAAATGCATAAGACTGGGTCTAGACTACTCAACCATGGAGGTGAGAAGGCAGTGGTATGATATATTTAAGATCCTGAACAAGAAAGATTTCCAGACAAGAATTCTTTATCCAGCCAACCTGTCCTTCAAACTAAAGGAGAGATTAAAATTTTCAAAGACAACAACCAAGAGATGAGTCAACAAGATATCTGCCCTTCAAGAAATACTAGAGGGAGTCCTGTCATCTGAAAAAAGAGAGACAGAAAGGAGGTCTGGAGGAGGGAACAGAATTGAAGGGTATCAGTAAGGGTAATTTAAAGGATAAAAAGAGAGAGAGACGGAAAAGAATATGTAGATCTGACAAATAAAAACTAATGGATGGTGGGCAGGCCACGGTGGCTCAGCAGGCAAGAATGCTCGCCTGCCATGCCAGAGGACCCAGGTTCGATTTCCTGTGCCTGCCCATGTAAATAAAAAATAATAATAAATAAATAAATAAAATTAAAAATTAAAAAAAACTAATGGATGGGGAGGTGCAAATGGTGACTCAGTGGCAGAATTCTGGCCTTCCATGCCAGAGAGCCAGGTTCAATTTCCAAAGCCTGCCTAAGCCAAAAAAAACAAAAACAAAAAATAACAACTAATGGATAAGATGGTAGATTCAAGAACTGCTTTTACAGTAATTTCTTGGAATATCAGTGGACTAAATTCACCGATTAAAATATACAGATTGGCAGAATGGATTAAAAAATATAATCCATCTATATGCTGTTTACAAGAGACACATCTTAGACCCAAAGACAAAAATAGATTGAAGGTGAAAGGACAGAAAATGATGTTCTACACAAGCTATAACCAAAAGAAAACAGATGTAGCTATACTAATATCAGATAAAATAGACTTTAAATGTAAAGATGTCCTAAGAGACAAGTGACACTACATATTAATAAAAGGACAATTCATCAAAAAGAAATAACAATCATAAATGTCTATACTCCCAATCAAGGAGCTCCAAAGTACATCAGGCAAGCATTGGCAAAACGGAAGGGAGCTATAGATGTTTCAACAATAATAGTGGGAAACTTCAATACACCACTCTCCTCTATAGATAGAATAACCAGACAGAGGATCAGAGAACTTAAACAATGTAATAAATGAATTAGACCTAGTAAACATATATAGATCATTACACCCCCAGAATGCCAGGATATACACTCTTTTCTAGTGCACAATGGAACATTCTCCAGGATAGATCATATGCTGGCATACAAGAAAGCTTTTATAAATTTAATAAGATTGAAGCTATCCAAAGCACTTTCACTGATCACAATGGAATGAAGCAGGAAATTAATAATCACCAAAGAACCAGAACTTTCACAAATATATAGAGATTAAACAACACACTCTTAAATAATCAGTGGTTCAAGGAAGAAATTGCTAGAGAAATTGGTAAATATCTGGAAACTAATGGTAATGAGAATACACTTATGGGATGCAGAAAAGGCAGTGCTGAGAGGGAAATTTATTGCCCTAAAGGCCTATATTAAAAAACTAAAATGAGCAAAAATTGAGGACTTAACTGCTCACATGGAGAAATTAGAGAAAGAAACTAACTCCAAAGCAAATAAAAGAGGAGAAATAACAAAGATTAAAGCAGAAAAAAAAAAAAAAAAAACCAAACTGGAGAACAAGAAAACAATAGAAAGCATCAACAAAACCAAAATTTGGTTCTTTGAGAAAATCAATAAAACTGATCACACCTAGCTAGACTGACAAAGAAAAAAAGAGAGTGGACACAAATTAACAAAATCAGAAATGAGAGGAGGGTCATTACCATGGATCCTGAATGAATGTTAAAAATCATAAGAGAATACTATGAACAACTATACGCCAACAAACTAGACAACTTAGAACAACTATACGCCAACAAACTAGACAACTGAGATGAAATGTACAAATTCCTAGAAACAAATGAACTCCTGTACTGACTTAAGAAGAAATAGAAGATCTCAACAAAACATTTACAAGTAGAGAGATTCAATCACTCATCAAAAATCTTCCCACTGGGCGGTGTGATGGTGGCTCAGTGGCAGATATCTTGCCTGTGATACCGGAGACCCCAGTTCAATTCCTGGTGCCTGCCTATGAAAAAAAAAAAAAAAAAAAAAAATCTTCCCACAAAGAAAAGTCCAGGATCAGACGACTTCACAGGGGATTTTTATCAAACATTCCAAAAAGAACTAACACCAATCCTGCTCAAACTCTTCCAAAAAGTCGAGAGAAAAGGAACGCTACCTAACTCATTTTATGAAGCTAATATCACTCTAATGCCAAAACCAGATAAAGTTACTACAAGAAAGGAACATTACACACCAATTTCCCTAATGAACATAGATGCAAAATTGGGAAAACTACAGACCAATTGGGAAAATTGGGAAAACTACAGACCAATCTCCCTAATGAACGCAGATGCAAAAATTCTCAACAAAGTACTAGCAAATCAGGTCCAACAACACATTAAAAGAATTATACATCACAACCTAGTGGGGTTTACACCAGGAATGCAAAGGTGATACAACATAAGAAAATCAATCAACGTAATACAGCACATTAACAAATCAAAAGGGGAAAATCACATGATCATATTGATTGATGCTGAAAAGTATTTGACAAATTTCAGCACCCTTTCCTGATAAAAAACACTTCAAAAGGTAGGAATTGAAGGAATTCCTACCTCAATTCCTCAATATCGTTCCTCAATTCCTCAATATCATAAAGGGCATATAGGAAAAACCCATAGCCAGTATTGAAAGCATTCCCCCTAAGATCAGGAATGAGACAAGGATGCCCATTGTCACCACTATTATTCAAATTATACTAGAAGTCCTAGCTAGAGCAATTAGGCAGGAGAAAGAAATAAAAAGCATCCAAATAGGAAACAAAGAAGTAAAACTTTGACTATTTGCAGATGACATGATCCTATACTTAGAACTAACACTGAGAAATCAACAACAAAATTACTACAACTAATAAACAAATTCAGCAAAGTGGTGCAATACAAGATTAATGTATGAAAATCAGTAAAGTTTCTATACACAAGAATGAACTATCTGAGGAGACAATTAAGAAAAAATTCCATTCAAAATAGCAAGCCTAACCAGGGTTGTCAAGGTCTTGCACACAAGAAAACTATAAAATATTGCAAAAAGAAAGAAAAACTGACCTAAATAGATGGAAGACATTCCAAGCTCATGGATAGGAGGGTTGAATGTCATCAAGATGTCAGTTCTACCCAACTTGAGCTACAGATTCAATGCAATACCAATCAAAATCCCAACAACTTACTTTGAAGACTAGGAAAAGCTAGTTATCAAATTTATTTGGAAGAGAAAGAGACCCTGAATAGCTAAAGATATCCTAAAAAAGGAACAGTGAAGTGCAGGACTATCACTTCATGACTTTAAAGCTTACTATAAAGCCACAGTGGTCAAAACAGCCTGGTACTGGCACAGAGATAGAAGTATTGACCACTGGAATCAAATTGAGAGTGTGGAGATAGACCACCAAATCTATGGACAATTGATCTTCAATAAGGCCCCTGAACCTACTAAACCGGGACAGAATAGTCTTTTCAATAAATGGGCATGAGAGAATTGGATATCAATAGCCAAAAGAATAAAAAAAGGACCCCTACCTTACACCCTTTACAAAAATTAATTCAAAATGAATTAAAGACCTAAGTACAAGAGCCAGTACCATAAAACTTCTAGAAGAAAATAGAGGGAAATATCTTAAAGATCTAGTAATAGGAAGTAGCTTCTTAAACTTTACACCCAAAGCACAAGCAGTGAAAGAAAAAATACATTCATGTAAACTCCTTAAAATGAAAAGTTGCTGTGCCTCAAAGGATTTTGTCAAAAAGGTGAATGGTCAGCCAACTCACTGGGAGAAAATATTTGGAAACCACATATTGGATAAAAGCTTGATATCCTGTGTACATTAAGAAATTTAACAACTCAATGACAAAAGAACAAACAACCCAATTACAAAATGTGCAGAGGATATGAATAAATAGATACTTCTCTGAAGAGCAAATACAGGTGGCTAAAAAGTACATGAAGGGCAGCTCATCTTCATTGGCTATAAGGGAAATGCAAATTAAGACAAGAATGAGATATCACCTCACACGTATAAGAATGGCTGCTATTAAACACAAAGGAAACTTTAAATGTTGGAGAGGATGTGGAGAAATTGGGACACTTATTCATTGTTGATGGGAATGTAAAATGGTTCAGTCACTGTAGAAATCAGTTTGGTGATTCCTCAGAAAACTAAATATTGAGTTACCCTATGACCCAGCAATATCAAAACTCAGTATATGAAGTTTGAAGTATATGACCCAGAAGAGATGAAACCAGTGACACGAACAGACATTTGCACACCGATGTTCATAGTGACACTGTTCAGTTGCCAAAAGATGGAAGTAATCCAAGTGCCTGTTAACAGATGAGTGGATAAACAAAATGTGGTATATACATACAATGGAATGGTTATGCAGCAGTAGACGGAAAGGAGTTCCCAAAGCATATAACACCATTGGATGAACCTTAAGAACATAATGCTGAGAGGAGTAAATCAGATAAAAAGGATAGATATTACAGAGAGCAGAGAGATGAAACTAAGTGAAGGAAGGAGAGAGAGAGAAACGCCCAAAGATGCCAAGAGAAAACCCACAGGACACAGAGAGTTCTGAGAGGTGTCCGTGGAGGAGCAAGCAAGGACCTAAAACAACGGAACCCAGGAGCAAAGCACCAGCAGATGCTTTCCTAGGTGACAGGGGAACCCGGACCCATCGGACTTTCTTCAGGGATGTTTGCAGATAATGATAGGACCCATCTCAAAGACAAGTAAGGAATTAATGAAACAATAGCCCAACTCCACACCTGCTGGAAGGACTTGATAAACCATGGCTGATCCCAATCATATTCTCTTGGTAAGCTTTGACAACAACTCTAAGAGATTTTAGAGAGGTCAGCTCAGGATTTGAGCCAGTTCCGCAGGGTAAAACCCTGTCGTCATCCTTGACTCCTCTCTTTTACATGTGTGGGGACCCAGGGCCCGGCCCTCCCCTCCATGTGGGAGCAGGTGACTGCACGTAGCTGCGAACGTGACCTGGCAGACACTGAGTGTCCTCAGCCCACCTCCGGGGGGGAGAATGTACCAATGGTGTCGGAAACAAGGCACAGAGACTCCCCTCCCCTGATCACTGCTGATAACAAACTTCCAAACCCTGGTGTGTCCAGACCCTGCTGGAACTCTTGTTCTCACAGCCATGTCTAAACCCTTATAAGCCCTGGCACTGCCCCTTTGGCAAAGTGTGGACTTCAATTTCCCACCGCCACCATCGGAAGAAGCCTCCCCTGCTCACAATCCTAATAAAATGCACGTCTCACTTCATGCCCCATGTGTCCCTCAGTCTGCAGGCTGCCCCGACCTGAACCCCTGAGAGCACAGCTGCAACATGCCAGAGTCCACCAGCCCATGCTGCTAGTTATGCCTTCACGGTGCACCCGAGTCCAACCAGCAGCCTCTCCACCTCCACAGCACCCTAATCCAAATGACGGCCAGCTGTCACCTAGGTCACTTCAAAGGCCCCATACGGGCCTCAAGGCCCTCCACAGGCCATCAGGGAGATGCTGATAAAAGTGAGGTCACGGCACTCTGAAACCACTGGTGGCTTCCCAAAACCTAAAACTTATTAACGTATTTATTCAATAATTATTTCCTTAAAATTTTATTGTGGTAAAATATATATAACATGCAATTTATCATTTAACAATTCTTTAAATGGTATTAAATGCATTCACAGGGTTGTGCAGTCAATCACCACTATATTTCCAGCATTTTTTCGTCATCTCAAACAGAAAATCTGAATCCATTAAGCAATAGCTCCCCATTCTCTGCCCCCAACAGCCCCTTGTAACCTCTAATCTATTTTGTCTCTATACATTTGCCTATTCCAGGTATTTTATATAAGTACAATCATATGAGATTTGACCCTTTTCCTTTTGTGGCTGACTTACTTTACAGCAAAACATTTTCAAAGTTCATTCATGTTGTACCATGTATCTGAGTTTCATCCCTTTTTAAGGCTGAACAATATTCCATTGTACGCATATACAACATTTTGTTTACCCATTCATGTTGTTTCCACCTTTTGGTTCTTGTGAATTGTGCTGTGAACATTGGGGTACAAATTATCTGCTTGATCCTTGTTGTCAGTTCTCTTGGGTACACACCTAAAGTGCGATTGCTGGATCATATGGTAGGTAAGTCTAAGTGTAAGTGCTTGAGGAACTGTCAGACTTTTTCCCAGGGGGCTGCCCCAATTTACATTCCCATCAACAATGCACTCATTTCTTCACATCCTTGCCAACACCTGTTATCTGGATAATAGGCATCCCAGCTGGCATGAAGTAGAATTTTTTAATTGAGTTATTTGTCTTTTTGAATTCTAGGCATTCTTTATATGGTCTGGATATTATGCCCTTATGAAATAAATCTATCAAACAGATTTACCACTATTTTCTCCCCACCCCCCACCCCCCAAAAAAGAATAGATACTGTATGATTTCACCATTATTATTCTGGTAAAGGTAATCTCAGAGAATATAGTGGACCTAGAGGTACACAGAAGCTAGAGATAGGGGAAAGGTTATCCAGTGAGGTTGAACCTAAATGTAAGGGACCAGATAAAAGTGATGGTAAGTAATTAGTGGGGTTATAAGTAACGTCATATTGAAGGCCAATATGATTAAAAGGGGATGCATACTGCCACGTATCCCACTGATTAACTCTACAACTATAAATGAGTTCTCACATGAACTATTTCAAAGGTTTGATATTGTACAAAGAGTCAGTAATAGAGGGGTACAAGGGGGAAACTAAAATTGCATGCTATGGCCAGTAGTTAACAGGAAAACGTCAACAGTACCACGGCACTACCTAGGGCAACTAATGGAGGGGGAGGGACAAGAGATAAGGGTAGTTTTGACTTGATATTTAGTGAGGCTGTGTTTGTCTGTTTTTTTATCTCTATGGACCAATGAAGACTGTCTAAAATTGAAAGTGCTGCTGATTTGTACAACCAAGTGAGGATACTGTAAGACATCATATTGTTTATTTTGGACATTGACCATGATGTCCAATAGATGGAGGGAGCTGAAGGGTACAATGACTGAGAAACAGAATGGTAAACTGTGATACGTATTTATTATAGAATATTGTGCTACTACAAAAAGGAATGATGTTGAGTTATGGGAATATGGCAGAATAGGATAGATTGAGTTCACTCCTGCTCCAAGGAATAGCTAGAGAAGGGATGGAAAAGCTGCTGAGATGGCGATTCCAGGGTGTAAGTGACCTGAGAGGGTCTTCTACACTACTGGTTGCAAAAGCTGAAGAACTGAGAAGCTGAGAACAAAAGACCATCTGGCTGGTACAAATAGCCTAACATGCCCCTCTCCAAATGGAAGCCCGGAGCCCTCAGCAGTGCATGGACAAGGAGACAGGGGCTAGGAAATGAGCCAAGCTACGTTCCTTGAACACACTACCCTCACCGGGGCAACCCCACAACCCGCCACTCATCCCATACCCCACGTACCTGAACCCTGTCACCCACCCCACCCTCTCTGCCTTCCAAGCACTCCCCCAGCCCCACCCTGCCTGTAGGCGCCCCCAACTCCCACCCCAAGCATGTGTGCACACCTGCCCCAACCCAACCCACCTCTCCTGAACAAATGCAGTCTTGCCCCTCCTCCCCCTTCCTGCCCCCTGCAGGCAGTCACCAGCGCATAAAGGCTGCCAGCGCTTACCTTCATATCCAGGCAACACCCACCCCCAGCCCATAAAGTCATGCAACCCCACCCCGACCCCCTTGAGCTCTGTGTATGTGTACTTCAGTTTACAGCCCTCCAGGCCATATCTGCCCACGCAGGCACAACCCCGGCCTGCTGCCCTGAGCTCTGCACATGCGTATACAAGGGCCCTTACCCCCTAGACCAGCACACCAGGACCCCACCCCCGAGACCTGTGCACTCACACAGCCACATCCTCCCCTATGCTGGGCGCCTACGCATTCGTGCATTGACTTCTTGAACCTTGCACCCCAACCCCCTGCCCCACAAATGTGCACACTTGCTCCACCTCCTGTCACAAGCACCCTGTTCTCACACCTGGCAGGTGCTCATGGCCAAATATGTGCTACATAATCACCACCCTGCATACATGAACATACATGCTCCACCCGCCCCCCCCCCCACCTGCGCACCTGTGCCAGGGCACTGCCCACCCGGTGCTACCTCCCCCTGACCCACAGCCTGCAGCCCTGGTGACCTGGGCCTGCCCCTACACACTCCCACATCTGCATCCAGGGCCCTCTGGACCCCTCCCCCTGCACAAGGGCACACCTGCATCCTGCCCCTCCCTGTACCCCAATCTCTGTGCCACCTACTCTACACCTTGATACCCACAACCCCCATGTCCATGTGCCCACCCACATCCTACCTGCACACCAGCCCCCGTGCATCCACACAGCCTCCCCATCTGCCTCCCATCGTACTCTCTGTGTCCTCCACGCCGCACCCTGCTCCTGTGCTCCAAGTTCTGCCTGAGCTGCACCCCATACCCTTGGCTCCTGCACCCCATCTCCACAACCCCGCAACTTGCACCGCATGCTCACAGCCACCAGCATAGCATCCCCACCTGGGCCTATACCTGCACTGTAATGCACACCGCATTGTTGTGCCCGGCCCTGCACCCTGCATCCTGTATCCTGGTCCACATCCATCTCAAAAATACAAAGCTTTAGACTACTGAAGGAAATCAACATCCAAAGTAAACCTATCAAGATTTTTATATGTCTTAAAGACAACGGATGACTAAGCATATCCTGATGCAGACAGATAAAGCTCAGCCTAATGACCAAATTAAAACACCAGAGGAGATACAGATGCTGGTACAACTAATCAAAGATGCTCATATAACTCTACTAAATAAAATACATGGGATGGCTAATGGCATAAAGGACATCAAGAAGACACTAGAAGAGCATAAAGAGGAATGTGAAAGAATAAGTAGAAAAATAGCAGATATCATAGAGATTAACAATACTGTCGACCAAATAAAAAACATACCAGAGACACACAACAACAGATTTGAAGAGGCAGAAGAAAGAATAAGCGAACAAAAGGACAGGACAACTGATTTTGAACAGCAAATGGCAAAAAAGATGGAAAATTTTGAATTGGATGGACAAAACAAAACGCACAAATATAAGAATCATTGGTGTTATAGAAGGAGAAAAGAAGAGTCAAGGGCTAGGAAGATTAGTTGAGGATATAGTGGGGGAAACTTCCCAACCCTTATAAAGGGCATACATATTCATATCAAAGAAGCTCAGTGAAATCCAAACAGAATAAATCCTAATAGGTCTTCCCCAAGACAAATACTGATCAGTCTATCAAATGTTGAAGAGAAGTAGAAAATCCTGAAAGCGGCAAGAGAAAAACAATCTACTACATACAAGGGTAACCACATAAGACTGAGTTCAGACTACTCAACTGGCAAGAAGGCAGTGGCATGATATATTTAAGATCGTGAAAGAGAAAGACTTCCAGCCAAGAATTCTGTACCCAGTCAAACTGTCCTTCAAAACTGAGGGAGAGATTACAGTTTTCACAGACAAACAAACCCTGAAACTGTTTGTCAACAAGAGACCAGCCCTACAAGAAATACTAAAAGGAGTTCTGCCAGTTGAAAAAAAAAAGACAGGAAAGGGAGGGCTGGAGGAGGGCACAAAATTGAAGAGTACCACTAAGGGTAATTTAAAGAATACAAAGAGAAAGAGGGAAAAGAATATACAGATCTGACAAATAAAATAAAAGAGATAAGATGGTGGAGTCAAGAAACACCTTTTCAGTAATAACTTCGAATGTTAATGGACTAAACTTACCAATTAAAAGATATAGATTGGCCAAATGGATCAAGAAATATAATCTAGATAAATGCTAGTTACAAGAGACTCATCTTAGACACAAGGATACAAATAGATCGAAAGTGAAAGGATGGAAAAAGATGTTCCAAGCAAGTTGTAACCAAAAGAAAGCAGGAGTAGTTATACTAATATCGGACAAAATAGACTTTAAATGTAAAGACATCATAAGAGACAAAGAAGGACACTATATGTTAATAAAAGGGACAACTCACCAAGAAGAAGTAACAATCATAAGTGTTTTTGCTCCCAATCCAGGAGCTCCAAAGTACATGAGACAGACATTGGCAAAACTGAAGGGAGCAATAGATGTTTCAACAATAATAGTAGGAGACTTCAATACACCACTCTCCTCTATAGTTAGAATAACAGACACATTAGGTTATTACACCCCCAAACACCAGGCTATACATCCTTCTCTACTGCTCATGGAACATTCTCCGGGATAGATCATATGCTGGGGCACAAAACAGGTCTTTATACACTTAAAAGCATTGAAATTATTCAAAGCACTTTCTTTGATCACAATGGAATGAAACTGAATATCAATAACCACCAAAGAAAGAAAAGTTTCACAAATATATGGAGATTAAACAATGTACTCTTAACCAGTGGGTCAAAGAAGAAATTGCTAGAGAAATCAGTAGCTATCTGGAGATGAATGAAAATGAGAATACAACATATCAGAACTAATGGGATGTGGCAAAGGCTGTGCTGAGAGGGAAATTTATTGCCCTAAATGCCCATATTAAAAACAAGAAAGAGCAAAAATCGAGGACTTAATTGCTCACCTGGAGGAACTTGAGAAAGAACAGCAAACTAACCCCAAAGCAAATAGAAGAAGAGAAATAACAAAGATTAAAGCAGAGTTAAATGAATGGAAGAACAAAAGAATAATAGAAAGAATAAATAAAACCAAAAGTTGGTTCTTTGAGAAAATCAGGAAAATCAATGGGCTACTAGCAAGGCTGACAAAGAAAAAAAAAGAGAGGATGCAAATAAGCAAAATCAGAAATAAGAAGGGGTGCATCACCACAGATCCTGAAGAAATAAAAGAAATCATAAGACAATACTATGAACAACTATGTGCCAACAAACTAGACAACTCAGATGAAATGGACAAATTCCTGGAAACACACAAATAGCTACACTGACTCACAAAGAAATAGAAGATCTCCACAAACCAATCACAAGCAAAGAGATTAAATCAGTCATCAAAAATCTTCCTACAAAGAAAAGCCCATGACCAGATGGCTTCACTGGGGGAGTTTTATCAAACATTCCAAAAAGATCACCAATCTTGCTCAAACTTTTCCAAAAAACTGAGGGAAAAGGAACTTTACCTAACTCATTTTATGAAGCTAATATCATTTTAATACCAAAACCAGGTAACACCTGAATATAGGGACTAGTACCTTAAAGCTTCTAGAAGAAAATGTAGGGAAACATCTTCAAGACCTAGTAATAGGAGGTAGCTTCCTAAACTTTACACCCAAAGCACAAGCAACAAAAGAAAAAATAGATAAATTTAACTTCTCAAAATCAAATGATTCTGCACCTCAAAAGACTTTGTCAAAAAGGTGAAGAGGTAGCCAACTCAAAGGGAGAAAATATTTGGAAATCACACATTAGACAAAGGTTTGATACCCTGTATACATAAAGAAATCGTACAACTCAACAACAGAAGAACAAACAACCCAATTTTAAAATGGGTTAAAGATACGAATAGCCATTTTTCTGAAGAGCAAATACTGATGGCTCAAAAGCACATGAAGAGGGCAGGCCATGGTGGTGCAGCAGGTAGAGTTCTCGCCTGCCATGCCGGAGACCTGGGTTCGATTCCTGTTGCCTGCCCATGCGAAAAAAAAAAGCACATGAAGTGATGTGCATTTTCATTAGCTGTAAGGGAAATGTAAATCAAGACTACAATGAGATACCACCTCACACCTATAAGAATGCTTGCTATTAAAGAAACAGGAAACTACAAATATTGGAGAAGATATGGAGAAACTGGGACACTTATGCACTGGTGGTGAGAATGTATAATGATACAGCCACTATGGAAGACAGTTTGGCGGTTCCTGAGGAAACTAAATGTCGAGTTGCCCTATGACCCAGCAATAGCACTACTTGGTATATACTCAGAAGAGCTGAAAGCAGTGACACAAACAGACATTTGCACACCAATGTTCATAGCACCATTATTCACAATTGCCAAAAGATGGAAACAATTTAAATGCTCATCAACAGACAAGTGGATCAACAAAATGTGGTATATACATACAATGGAATATTAGGCAGCACTAAGAGGAAATGACATCCTGAAGCACATGACAAGATGGATGAGCCTGGAGGACATAATGCTGAGTGAAATAAGCCAGACACAAAAGGATAGATACTGTATGACTCTACTTTTATGACCAGGTTAATGGTAAAATCGGAGGCTTATAATAATGAATATAGGGGACTTCGAGATACATAGAGGCTAGAGATGGGTGAACATTTAACTAATGAGGTTGAACTCAAATGTAAGAGAATAGATAGAAGTGAGGGTGGTTCTCTAGTGGATCTATAAGTAAAAATACTGTATTGAAGGTGACCATTATTAAAAGGGGTTATATAGACCTGTGTGTCCCACTGATTAACATTACAAATATAAATAAGTTCTTCCATGAACTACTTCAAAGGTATGATTCTTGTACAAAGAGCATTTAAGTTCAGGGTACAGCAGAAATGCTATTGCCTGCTATGGGCTATGTTTAACCACAAAACATCAGCAGTACCAGAGCAACAGCAGGGGTATATAATGGGGGGAGGGACAAGAGTTAAGGAGGAGGTTTAGATTTCCTATTTGGTGTGGGTGTGTTTATTGATTATCTTTCTCTTGGGAACAATGAAATTATCTAAACTGAGAGTGTTGACGGACTGTGACTTTGGGCATTGCATTGTACATGATGCCTAATGAATGCAGGTGGCTGAAGGATGCAATGACTAAGAAGGACATTGGCAAACGAGGGTGTATACATATGATTGAATATTGTGCTGCCACATAAAGGAATGAAGTCATGAGGCATGCAACAATGAGAATGAATGTGTGGGACATTGGTGAGGTGAAATAAGCTAGAAATGAAAGAACAATTATGGTATGGTCTCCTTTAGAAAACCCTTATAAGAAAACAGGGGACTAGATTATAAGCTCATATACCAGTCACAGTTAGTCCAGTGTGGTAATTATTATTTCTGGATTTTGAGAGGCTGTTTTATATATGTATAACCTGGTATTTAGAGATAAGAACGAAGCCAATCAGGTTGAGATTAAGGTAATTCATAACATAGGGGTAAGGAAGACATTGTCCATATTTTAGAACCTCACCTACTGCTTGAGACCAAAGGAAGAAAGGTTTATTTAGTCCGGAACCTAAATTTTCTGTAGCATATAATCTAACTCAACCTGTCTGGGTTGCTCATTTAAACAATAAAAACACAGGGATCCCAGAAAAGAATGAGGGACTTTAATCCTCTCTAGTTTAATGTAATACCTAGATACATCCTAGAATATATGAAGCAGATAATCAAAAAGTATTGGCAAAGTACCTTGAGGGATAGGAGAAAAAATATGGAACTGTTAAACTTTATTATCAGGGGGAATCCCCTGATACTGTGTCAAACATTAGAGACATCCAAATCAATAGGCCAAGCCCTTGATCTTGAGGTTTACTCTTGTGAAGCTTATGTAGGTAGCAGAGAAGCTTAGCCTACCTATACATAGGCCTAAGAGTTACTTCTGGAGGACCTCTTTGATTGCTCAGATACGGTATCACTCTTTCTAAGCCCACCTCTGAAAGTGAAATCATTGCCCTCCCCACCATGTGACATGACATCCAGGGGTGAAAGTCTCCTGGCGGCATGGGAGATGACTCCTAGGGATGAGTTAGTGCTGGCACTGTGGGATCAACAATTCCATCCTGACCAAGAAGGGGAAAAGAAGTGTAATAAATAAGGTATCAGTGGCTGGGAGAGTTCAAATAGAGTTGAGAGGCTACTCTGGAGGTCATTCTTATACAAGCTTCAGTTAGACACTGCTACCTATCATAACTTGCCAAACCCCAGCCCGTCCTAAAGAACACCAAGGGCATTATATAAGATTCTACAAAAGTTCCATGCACTAGGGTAACTTTCCAGAAACTTACAACCTCCAGATGGGTCACTGGACCAGATAAGTCCTGAAATCTAGAGGGCCCACCATCTCCAGAACCTTAGCTAATTCCATCTCCCTACCCCATATTATTGACAGGCCCTTCCAACATGAAAAAGTTAGAGTGGGCATAGTCCAAATACCCCTAAAAGAATGGAATAGAAAGATCAAAAGTGGTGGTGGAGTTATACAGAGAAGGTCAGGTTTAACATACGAATATGATTGCTGAATCATATACTGATATTTCTTTTAGACTCCAGTATCTCAGAGCAACTAGAAGTAAAAACCTAAAATTGTGGAATTATATCCCATACCAAACTCCAAAATCTGTTCTACAACTAATTGTGCTGTGCTTTGAAATTTATTGCTTTTATATATATATGTTATTTTTCACAAAAAAAGAAAAAGAAAGTCGATTGTGATGATAAAAAAGTTTTTATTCCTTCTACCCTCCTATATTCTGGAGCAGCTAGAAGGAAAAATCTGATATGATAGTATGGTAGCCCATGACAAACTCTGCGATCTGTCCTGTAACTACTTGTTGAAAAGTGCTTTGAAAACTATTGCTTTTCTCTTTCTTTGCTCTGTATATATGTTATATTATACAATTTTAAAAGTTAAAAAAAAAAGGAATAATGATGTGAGGCACACAATGAACTGAATAAACCATGGGGACAATGCGTTCTGCAAAATAAGCCAGCAACAAAAGAACAAATATGGTGAGGTCTCTCTCAGAAATTACATATATGAAAATGGGAGCCTAGATTGTGAGGCCTTATAGAAGCCACACTTAGTCTGAAGTTGTAAATGTATTTCTAGATTCTGAGACACTGAGGTATATGCGTTACCAGCTGGTATTTCCTGGAACTTTGAGTAACTCTGTGGCACCTAAGACCTGGAAATGGAGGGCTGCAGTCCACAATAACAGTTAAAGTAACTGAAAAAGAGATCAGGCTTCAGTTAGAGATAAAAATGAAGCAGTCTAGCTTGGACTAAGGTAAATCAGAATAGAGATTAAAGATGATGGTGTATGTACTCTAGACCTTTACCTACTGTATGAGACCAAAGGCAGAGAGGCTGATTGTGTCTAGAACCTTCATTTTTTATGACACACAATCTACATCAACCTGTCTGGATAGCTCATTTAAACAAATGAAACTCCTGGAGTCCAGAATGGGAACAAGCCCCTGTAGTTCTGTATAGCTTAATGTAATACCTGGAGACATCCCAGGCTATGGCGAACCAATAATTTAAAAATATTGCTAGAGTCCCTTGAGGGTCTGAAGAAAAAAAATATATATATATAAAATAATATGGAACTATTAACTTTTCCCATCTTGGAAACCCTAGGTACCCTTCAACCATTGGGGACTCCCAAGAAAATAGGCAGGGCTCTTGACTTTGAGGCTTGCCCTTATGAAACTTGTTTCTGTAGTGGAGAAGCTAAGATCACCTATAATGAGGCCTAAGAATTTCTTCCAGGAAACCTCTGTTGTGGCTTAGATGTGGCCTCTCTCTCTGAGCCCAACTCTACAAGGAACATCGGTGTCCTCTCCCACATATGGTACAGGCCATTCAAGGGTGGAATCTCCCTGACAGTGTGGGGTGTGACTCTTGGGAATGAGTCTGGCCCTGGCATTGTGAGATCAACAATGCCTTCCTGACCAAAAGGGTGAAAGGAAATGTAATAAAATAAAGCGTCAGTGGCTAAGAGAAAAGAAATGTAACAAAATAAGGTAACAGTGGCTAAGAGAGTTGAGAGGCTATTCTGGAGACTACTCTTAATGCAAGCTTCAGCTAGATATTGCTAGTTGCCATGGTTTGGCAGACCCCAGCCAGCATTGTTCCTGTTGACTCCTGAAAACACCTAGAGCTCAGACTGGGGCTCTATAAAAGTTTCATGAACTTTGCCCTCCCCCTCTACATGGGGCATGACATCCGGGGTGAATGTCTGGTCCTGGTGCCATGGGATCAACAATGCCATCCTGACCAAAAGGGGGAAAAGAAGAGTAGCAAATAAGGTATCAGTGGATAAGAGAGTTCAAATAGAATCAAGAGGCTACTCTGGAGGTCACTCTTATGCAAGCTTCAGTTAGACATTGCTACTATCAGAACTTGCCAAACCCCAACCAAAACCAATCCAGCCAATCCTAAAGAATAACTAGGGCAATATATAAAATTCTACAAAGGGTCCATGTACTAGGGTACCTTTCCAGAAACTTACAACCTCCAAATGGGTTCCTGGACAAGATAAATCCTGAAACCTACAGGGCCCAGCCTCTCCAGAATATTAGCTTATTCCATCTGCCTACCCCACATTATTGACACCCCCTTCCAATATGAAGAAATTAGAATGGGCATAGCCCACATCCCCCTAAAGAATGGGATAGTGGGATAGAAAGATCAAAGGTGATGGTGGATTTATACAGAGAAGGTAGGGGTTAATAAACAGTTATGATTGCTGAATCATTATATTGATATTTCCTTTAGTCTCTGATGTCTTAGAGCAGCTCTACATTTTCAGGCACTTCCCTCCAGCCTATCCATTATACCTTAACTAAAAAGGTGACATCTATATAAGGTGTAAGAATAACATCCAGGATAACCTCTCAGCTTGTTTGAAATCTCTCAGCCATTCACACTTTATTTTGTCTCATTTCTCTCTTCCCCCTTTTGGCCAAGAAAAAATAATAATAAAAAATAAATAGAAAAAATTTCAAAGCACATTGCAACAATTAGTTGTAGAATACATTTCAGAGTTTGGTATAGCTTACAATTCCACAATTTTAGGTTTTTACTTCTAGCTGCTCTAAGATATCAGAGACTAAAGGAAATATCAATATAATTTCCTCCATTAGTTTTTCTCCTCCTTTCCCCTTCTCTTCTCCTTCTGGGAAACCCACAGCACGTATATTCATGTACTTTGTGTTGTCATTCAATTTCCTGAGTCCCTGCTCATATTTTTCCATTCTTTTCCCTGTATTTTTTTTTTGCTTGTTGGATTTCAGATGTCCCATCCTCCAGTTCACTAATCTTATTTGCCTCTTGAAATCAACATTGTACGTTTCCATTGTTCTTTTCATCTCTTTTACTGTGCCTTTCATTCCCATAAATTCTATGATTTGTTTTTTCAGACTTTTGATTTCTTCTTTTTGTTCATTCCTTACCTTCTTTATATCCTCCCTCAATTCATTGATTTGATTTTTGATGAGGTTTTCCATGTCTATGACTTTGTTGTCTGTCTGTTCTTTGACATTCAGTTCAGTTTATTCTAGACCTCTAGCTTAGGTTTTTTTACAGATCAAAATTGTTTCAGTTCTTGTTTCTTGCCCTGCCTGTATGGTGCCCTTTATTTTTCCTTTAGGAAGGTCTCTTAGGTATTATAGACCCCAGCCAGATATTCCCAGACCAGACTGGCCTTGTCTCAGGAGGAAAGAGTCACCTGCGTCACCTTTCCCTGAGTGTGAGACCCAGCAGGCTGAAAGACTTTCCTGTGAAGCCTCTGGACTCTGTGTTTTTCCTATCCTGCCCAGTATGTGGTGCTTGTCTGCCTGTAGGTCCCACCAGCATAAGGTGATGTGGTACTTTTAACTCCAGCAGACTCTCCCTGCTGGGGCTGTGGTGGAGACAGAGGAGAGGTTGTAGGCTGGCTTTAATTGCTTCATTTTTCCACACCCACACTGGGGTCTGAATTCCTTGAGGGAGGGATTCCACCTATGCTGGGCCCCACCCCTCTCCTGGGGAAGGAACAGGCTCCAGACAAACTCTCAAACAAGCTTAATTCTGCCTATGCCTGGGGCAGTTGGAGCCTGAGAAGCCTTGCAGCTGTATTAAAAAAATAGTTAAGCCATTGAAACACAACTACAAAAAAGAAAAAGAAAAATTCTTTTCAGAGCAGGACCCTGTCCTCAGGTTTGCCCCTCTCTGCGCCGGGGCAAAAACCAACAACCTCAGCTTTTAGTTGAGGTTCAGCTGAGCTGGGGCCTATTTTTAACAGTTAGAATTTGTGAATTAATTCCACAATTGGAGTTTGGTTGCACTCAGCCCCTGTTGCTGGTAAAGGCTCTTTCCTTCCCGCTCTGGGAAGCAGCCTGCGGGGGAGGGGCCCTGGCCACCAGGGGAACTCATGGTTCTAGGTGGGCTCACAGCCAGTCCAGCTGGTCCAGACTGTGTGTCTAGTCACTGATGTGGCCCCAACAGTTGTTCTGTACTGTTCCTGGCTATTTACTAGCTGCTCTGCAGGATGAACTAAATCCCACACCTCACTAAGCCACCATCTTGGCCCCCTTAAGTCTGCTTTGAAATTGATTGCTTTTTTGTACATATGTTATTTTTCATAAAAAAAGAAAAAAATGTCAGTTGTGGTGATAGAAAAATATTTATTCCTTCTAGCCTCCAATGTTCTAGGGCAAGTAGAAGGAAAAATCTGAGATGGATGGTATGTAGCCCATGACAAACTCTGGGATCCGTCCTGTAACTACCTATTGAAGAGTGCTTTGAAAACTAAAAAAAAAGAAAAAAAAAGTTTCATGAACTAATTTGCCTTCCTGAAACCTAGAATTTTCAGAGGGTTCCTGGGCCAGACAAGTCCTGAGGCCCAGAAGGACCAGCCTCTCCAAGATTATCAATTAGTTACATCCCCCTACTCTTAGTGTCAACATCCCTTCTCAATTTGGGGAAGTTGGGACGGGTATTGCCCTAGGATCCCTGTAGGTTGGGAAGGAGGTCAGAGCAGAGGGAGGAGTTATAACAGAGAAAACAGGATTTGGCAAATGAGTATGACTGCTAAATCACTATACTCACGTTTCTTTTGGCCTCCAGTGTTTTGGAGCAGCTGAAGGGAAAGATCTGAGATAGTGGGATAGTAGCCCATAACAAACAATGTAATCTGTTTGGTAACTACTTATTGAAGTGCATTTTGAAAATTATTGCTTTTTCTTTCTTTTCTTTGTATATATGTTATATTTCACAATTAAAAAAAAAAAACAAAAACATAGGGCCACGATGGTTCAGCAGGCAGAGTTCTCACCTGCCATACTGGAGACCCAGATGCTTTTCCTGGTGCCTGCCCATGAAAAAAAAAATCAAATAAAAAATAAAAAAAGAATGGCCATGCTCATGGCTGACATAGTCACTGGCACTTTGAAAACTCTGGGTGGAAGGGCAGGCCAGGGCTCAGGGTTATGGAAATATTTTTGGGACTCCCCCTGCCTAGGGTTCCTAAGAAGAAGACTATTCTTGGGAGGTATCTATGCCCTCAAGGAGCTTTTCTTTGCCACTTGAGTTGAAGAACTTCATTTTTAAAAAGAGATTTGGACTAGAGTCAAAATCCTGAACTGCAAAGAGAAGGCCAATTACGCTGCTGGGCCGAGTTCCAACCAAGGAGGCAAGCTTCGCATTTTGGTGCCCTGAACAAGCTGGAAAGAGATTCTGGGCCCATGGTGGCTTGGCATGGTGGATACAGGAGCCAAGTTCACAATCCCTGCCCCTGTCCTAATGGAGAAACCATGAGTCAGCCTATCCCGTTCCTGCCTGGCCAAAGAGTCCAGTGCAGACAAAACAGGGAGAGGGAAAAAGGAAGCTGCAGAAAAATAAACATTTCCTTGCATTTTACTTGGAACAGTGCATGATTTGTAGCGTGCTAAGATCCATAGCGTTTCCCCCAACCTCCCCCGCCTCGTTTTCCGACTCTTGTGTAGAAACGGATTCTTTCCTTACCTGATGATTGTCCAGGGTGCATCCTGTGGAAAAACAGGAGCAAGATATAAAAGGTGAAAGCCAAGCAACCAAAGATCACGCCACAGACCAGGAAACTATAGCTGCCCTGAGCCTGGAATATCTGCCAAAAGGGGAAACAGAGAGATACAGGCCATTAAATCCTCTAGTGCACAACACAGCGAACCTGAAGTTAAGCTAATAGTACAATGACAAAAATGTGCTTTCATCAGTCATAACAAATGTACCATCCCAATGCAAGGTGCTAGCAAAAGGGTGGTATACAGGAATCCTGTAATTTATGTATGATTGTTCTGTAAACTCACAACTTCTCTAATAAAATAATAATAATAATAACCCAAATTTAAAAACCTTATATGGAAGATGTATTGGAGGAAGCAGCCTTCTTGAGCCCTTGGCAGATTTTTCAATCAAGTTGAGGCCCATCACACCAATACATGGAAACACAGGTAAGAGGAAAGTCTTGGCCTTGTTTCAAGGTGATGTGTTTATGGAGGACGCCAACAATCCTCTCTAAGGCAGGGATTGGACCTGGTGACCCTCTGCAATTCCTTTCAGCTCTGTGTCCTGGAACCTTCTGAAATCTCCATATTATCACTGAAGCTCTTACATACTACGTGTTCCTATACCCACAAGGTCTAACAATCAATTTACAGAGAAGAGATATATACATTTAAAATGCATGCAAACCATGGACCCTTCACCCAGCTTTAATAATTAGCAACAATTTCTTCTATACCCCTCTGCATTCTGTATTTTCCTTGTACTGGATTATACTGAAGCAATGCAGAGGGTATACTAAGAAGTAGCTCTTCCACCTGTCCAGAGGGGCAAAAGATAATTATGTAGTGATGAGGGGATTTTAGAGACTAAAAAGCCTAGGTTTGAACTTTACCTCTGTCAGTTCTTTTTTTTTTTTGAGAGAGGGAGGAAAGGAAGGAAGGAAGGGAGGAAGAAAGGGAAACATTTTTTTTTTAAACATTTTCTTGTTTCATTATATTTCGTTTGTTTATTTTTTACATGGGCTGGGGCCGGGAATCGAACCGGGGTCCTCCGGCACGGCAGGCAAGCACTCTTGCCCGCTGAGCCACCGCGGCCCGCCCCCCTCTGTCAGTTCTTAGCAGTGTAACTGAGTGAGGGCAAGTTGTTTAATATATTGATTTTGGTACCATGTGTTGTACAAAAGGGAATAAGAATATCTATATCATAGTATCCAGTAAAAAGTAGATGCTAGTATTCACCCCCCCAACCCCGAGGGACAAATGAAACATGGATATGTTTGAAGAAACCACGGGATAGTACGCCCTTGATTAGGGCAGGAGTTGGGCAGAAAAGCTGTGCCCTTTGCAGGGTCTAAGGGCTGGGAGATGTGGCGTTGGGAGTCGCATGTTGAGAAGGGATGGAAAAAGAACCCTGAGTGCAGCTCAAATCCATCTCAGTCTCTGAGAACTAAACTACATTCCCGTGAGGCCCCTTGTGGCCCCACTCCCAGTCATGGCTTCTGTTTGCTTTGGACTTCACCACACGTCACTTCATACTCCAGAACCACATTTGGAAGCCCAGCTTTCAAGGCTGGCTCTGAAACGGAAACAGGTCACACAAGCACAGTGGGGCCCTCCCTGTCCTGTGGGAGATTCAGAGAAGGGACAGCCTGGGTTGAGAAGGTGGCTGGCTGGCAGTTTCTCACCTGTGCTGAGGAGTGCACCCCAACTGCTTCTCCCTCTCCCCTAGAGTTTCCCAACATACCGAACCAACCAGCATCTGAAGTACCATCTCGCCGATTCCTGCCCCCGTCACCAGCACTGTGGTTGCACAGCCTAAAACAAAGAGAAGGACTGAGTTTGGGAGAAGCAAGTTAAGGAGCCAGGAGTCAGCTGTCATCATTATTTCTCAGAACCTCTGGAAAATGGAATGAATGTTTAAGAGGACTGCTTTGGGTTCCTAAGGTTTCTTAGACTTTAGACTTTAACTTTGCTTTGGGAATTCTTATTAGATTTTATGGTTAGTAGTTTTTCCCTTAATCTGAAACTTTCACTTGCTCACAGCTGTCTTTGGGGCAAGTACCAATCTAGCTGCCATGTATGTTTCCAGAAAGATTTCCTGACATTTTCAGGCCAGTCCTCTCCTCTAGGCAGACCAGTGTCCCAGCTGCCCTGGCGTTGCACTGACCAGCCCAAATGCCTCTGACAAGTCTGAGAGCAAGTCACAGGCTTTCAGAACCCAAGCACTTGCTATTGGCACAGTGGCCAATACACAGTAGACATTTAATGTCCATTGTAATAAAACAATGATCATCATCCTCTATTCTGGGCCTGAAGTTCCTTTTAGCTCTTTTAGTTTCAATTAAGTCTGTGTCTGTCTCTGTCCCTTTGCTCTCACACTGTTCACTGCCCTGCCTGACCTTGCCCCACCCTGCCCATCCTGGAATGCCTTTCCTTTTCCTCTTTGTTTTCCAAATCCTGGGTCAGCTCACGTCCCATCTCCTCCATGAAGCTCTCTCTAGATTCCACACTGGTCATTCCCTTCTCTGAATTCTAAGAGCACCCACGATCTACTCCATTCATCCACTCAAAACATGCTGAGAGCCTTCAGTTGCCATCAGGTACTGTGCTCAATACTGGGACCACTCAGAGCAATAACAGTGAGTCAACATATATGGAGCACCCGTGAGCCGGGCATGCTGCTAAGTCAAGAGCTTTACATTCACGTGTAAAAATCATCCTAAAATAGATGGAAAGACTAGTGGTCAATGGGAGGGAGAGGTAAGGGGTTTGGTATGTATGAGTTTTTTCTTTTTACTTTTAATTTCTTTTTCTGGAGTGATATAAATGTAAACTCATTCTGAAAAGCGATCATGATGAATGATATACAACTACGTGATGATATTGTGAAGGCATTGATTGTACACCATGAATGGAATGTTTGTATGTTAAGAATGTATGTACTTGTACACTGTATCAATAAAAATTTACAAAAAGAAATCCTAAAATGTAGGTGCTTGCATATCTGTTTCACAGATGAGACAAACAGGGCTCAGAGAAGGGAAGAAAACCGTACAAGGTCATATACGATCAGTAAGAAGTACTGAGGCAGAATCTACACTGGGGTCTGCTGATGGCCTTCAAGTCCGCGCTCATTCCCTTGGCCCCTGCTGGCACCACAGGGAGAGCGCTGTCTAGGAGAGGAGGCAGGTAATTTAGGTTCAGAAGTCTTGAGATGGGTCGAGTAAGAAAGGCAGGTACCATGCATGTGCAATGGGGCAAAAGGAAGGGGGGTGGTCACCAGTCCAATGGGGCCCAGAAAGGTTTCCTGGAGAGATGGAAGGGGAGAGACTTAAATTGGGTGTGGAAGGATGGACAAGCGGATGAAGGCATGGGATTGGGCAGAGAGGGCATTCCAGGCAGACGGTTTAACATGTGCCAAAGAATGGAGGCCCAGAGAAGTTTTGTGCCATCAGGAAATAGCAAGGGATTCAACACAGTAGAATGCAGGTTATGAGGAGAAAGGGGAAGAGAGAAGGCTGGAGAAAGGAAGAGACATGGGAAGGTAAAGGGTTGTCATCAGTTTTGTGTTTTAAGAGGATCCTCTGGTGGTTCAGGGCTCACCTTCCATGTGGGAGACCGGGATTTAATTCCTGGACCATGCACCTCCCCACCCACCCCCCAAAAAAGGATCCCTCTGCAGCAGCATGGAGGATGGCTTAGTAAAGCACTGGGTTTTGTTAAATGTGCTCTACGTGATTTTAATGTTCAGCCAAGGATGAGAGCCACTAGAAGCAAGAATGAAGGCAGGGAGACAAGCCAAGATATAATTAAAATAGTCCAAGCAGGTAAATGATAAAGGCCCAAATGAATGCAGAGGTCATGGGAAATGAAGAGGATGGAGTTGAGGGATAATTTACAGGTGGAATCAATCAATAGAGCATTATTACTAAACTCAAACAGTTGTTGATCACTCAGAACTCCATATTTCATATAGTACCAGCATCATTTCACTATTTCTTTTACCCATGAAGTTTAGCGAGCAATTGAGGGACTGGGGAGGAAGCTGAGTGCATGCCCACCCCCGGGGGGCTGGGCGAATGGCCCGGGGTCGCCTCACAGCTGGAGGCACTATCTCTGGGACAGGTTGAGGGGGAGATTGTGCTTCTTTGGGCTTGACCTGCAGGACCCAGCTCTTGTGTCCTTAGAGCAGAAAGATGGATGAATGAAGGGTCAGATGGATGGGTGGTGACTGGCTGGAGGAGACCTCGTCATTTTGCATTAAGGCCAGGATTTCTTCAGAGTCATAATTCAATTAAATTGATATCAGGCCATTCCCTGATGTGGAGGTATCCCTCAGATCATGTGTGCCCCCATGCAGAGGAGCTGAAAGTCAAAGAAGCTCAAATGCATTTGATACTTTGATTCATTCTCTTGTACAAATTGTTTTTCTTCTAAATTGCAAATGTTAAACAAGGTGTAGGGTGCTCTCATTTGGATTTAAATATACATGTATATTTATATGCCCAAAATGGATCTGGGAGGAAACAAAGTGCTAAATGGCATTATTTTCGACTGCGTTCACTTACTGCTTTATATGCTTCGATTAAATTGAGGGTTTTGCAGTGAGCATATACTTCTTTTATAATTTAAAAAAAAATCCATTTTGAAACAAGAAACTTGCATGTTTACTGCAGAAATTTTTTGATTATTTTTTAATGACCCATGATGATGTTATGTGCTGTTCTAGTTTCACAGCTGTTAAAACATATACCATACAATAAGTTAGCTTAAACAGAGGGAATTTATTGGCTCACAGTTTTGAGGCTAGGAAAATCCCAAAATTGAGGCACCAGCAAGGTGATGTTTTCTCCCAGAAGAGCGAGGCTTTCGGGGCTGGTTGCCCGTGTCCTTGGACCCTGTTTTTCCATCACATGCAGTGCACATGCAGCCTCCCCTCTCTCTTCCAGGTTCCGCTGACTTCCAGCCTCTGGCTGCTCCCTACAGTGCCTCTCCATCTGACTCTCACTCTGCTCATGAAGGACTCCAGGGAGCTGGGTTCAAGTCCGACCTGATTCAGCTGGGCCGCAACTTAAGTGAAGTAGCATCTTGAAGAGATCTTATTTCCTGTGGGTCTATACCCACCAGAAAGCAGACCAAGACTCAAGCACTTGTCCAAACTGGGGCACACAATTCAATCACCACAGGTGCTATAATTATTGGGGTTAATCCTTTGGTTTCAAGGATCCAAACTGTCCTTGTCTCCCATTACTGTGGCTAATTGAGACCTGGATGTAACTCGAATTACTCCAACCCTCCCTACACAGCAATTTCCCCCACTCCTAAGAGGATGCTCATCTTAATGCCACTTTTCTAACACTCCAGGGCATCTCTATTTACTTCTAAGGATAACATTCCATCAAAACAGAATTAATTTTAATTAAGTTATTTAGAAACAAAAGATCTCTGCCATATGCAAGCTAGGGGATGGGCAGGAGATTAGTCAAGTGAATTAGAGTTTTCTGACATCAAAGGAGCTGTGTCACAACCACACACCAGGTGCAGAGTCACTCCTAACCCTCTATGCTTCAAGCAACATCCACAAAAATAAGGCAATGAGGTAGTCTGACTGATGATTACATTATAAAACACCTTTCCTAAGCCATAACTTTTCCTGTGCAACCTGACTTTACTTTTTTTCTCAACATGTCCCAAGAATGATTGGACGTGGCTTTTTCCCCCCCAGGTCTCATTTTTTAATTGATGTTTATCTTCTGATTAATTTGCAAGAGATAGTTATACAGTGCAGACTTTTAGTCTTTGATTTTTACGTGGTCTACATAAATCCTCCATTTGAAAACATCCCTTAATATGGTTCATGTCTTTTTCTTTTCTTCAGAGTACTTTTTCCTTTATTCAAATTCTAATTTATATTCCATAGTATTTTCTTCATTGTCTTAGTTCAAAGTTTAGGTACATCTGTACTCATACTTTGTCTAGTTTTTCTTTTTGATATAATTCATTTTTATATCAAAACACTTAATTTGAATATTTCCAGTGAAAATACAGGATCTAAAATTTATTCCTATCTAGCTACTAAATTTATTTTTCTTGTTATTTTTTAAAACTTTTTTATTGTATAGTATAACATATATACAAAGCAAAGAAATAAAAAAGCAATAGTTTTCAAAGCACTCTTCAACAAGTCGTTACAGGACAGATCCTAGAGTTTGTCATGGGCTACTATACGATCCTCTCAGATATTTCCTTCTAGCTGCTCCAGAATTCAGGAAGCTAGAAGGCTTAAATATTTTTTTATCATCGCAATCAACTTACCTTTTTCCATCTTTTTTTTTTTTGTGAAAAATAGCATATATACAAAAAAGCAATAAACTTCAAAGTTTGGGTTTTTCTTTTGAACTTGGAATGCATGTTAGCAAAACGTCAGCTATAGAGCAGTAGATATTACTCTGGGAAAAAAAGAAAAGTCTAATGCTTCTCTGTGACCTGAAATCCCATTGGCGCGAGTATAATTGTGAATGACGGGAGCCACGTGGGTGTACCTGTCCCCACCAAAGTCAGGAGGGGGCGCTCCTTTCCCGGAGGAGCTGGGCTATTGATCTAGCTGGAAGGAGGTGCTAGCCGGGAAATCACAGGAAGGGGGGCATGGGGCGCAGGAAGTGGCACCTAGCTAGAGCAGATGCCTCTTTGCCCTGCGCCCTGGCACTCACCTCTGTACTGGAGGATGTCCTCAGTGTAGGCCAGAATGCTAGGGAAGGTGCTACTGAGGAACAGGCCCAGGCTTGCCGTCCCCACAAACAGGAGGACCATGTTGTAAGCGAAAATGAGAAGCACCAGGAATGTCACCACCACGCCGACCTGTCACAACAGAGGTGGAGGCAATTAGAAACTGGGAGAAGCCAAGCATCCAGTAAGGAAGAGGAAAAAGCCAGAGTCAGAAAGACCTGCAGGCTTGGCAAGTTTCCTCTCCAGTGCCAGCAGTGCTGTGGCGCCAATGCACCACCCTGCGGTGACTCTGGGAACTGCGCCCCTCCTATCCTGGTATCTACGGGAGAAGCCCTGAGAGTACAAGGCAGCACAGGGAGGCGCGCCCACTTGCATATCTGTGCAATTAACCTATCACACAGGCATTCTAAGCTCTTAGTGAGTGGATACTGCTGGTTCCCAAGGTCTTATCTGTAACCATAGATAATTCCATCCCAGACACCAGCTCTCCCTGCTCTGCTGGCCAGGCTTATATAAGACTCCTCTGCTTTTCTGTTACTTCTCTTTCCCGTAGAGCTCTGAGCTCACCGGAGCCAAGAGTACTCAGAGAGGAAGCATTGGGTGGCAGGAGAGGAGAGTGATGACTGCAGTGTCCTCACCCTCAGGGAATCCAAGCACACCTCTCAGGGACAGGGTCAGTCGTGGGGCAACCAGCTTGGCTTCCTCCCAGATTTGCCTCAAGATTCTCAGGGGCAGAGTCCAATCTATGGTTAGGAGCTCCTGCGATGGGCTAAAGGGCTCAGAATCTTTCTAATTCAGTAAGCGTCTCTACCACTTAGGCACGTTTTTGCTACAATAGCCCTATTTCTAAGTTCTTTTAAATTGTTTTTTTCTTCTTCTCAATATTGGATACTTTCCATGCAAAACCCCAGTGGGGAGAAACTCCACACACCACAAGATTTAGAGACAGAAGGCCCCAGGTGTAAGTCCCAGCTCTGCTTTTCACCCGATGTGGGACCTTGACACAGTTGCACTCTCTGATCCTTAGTCTCCTTATCTGAAAAATGGGAATAGTTACAAAAGCTCCACTACAGGGTGGTGGCAAAGGAATACAAATGAAGGGGCTCTGGAAAGTGTGAACCTGTAGAGCGCTATTAGTCCTACTACTGGTGTGTGAGCTTTTCTTACTGTCTCAGGAGATGAGGATCTGCTGTAGATACTCTTAGCTTTAAGGCAAACCTTTACTGAGTGAGCACATCTCTTTCTAGAAAACATAAGATAGAGTATAGAGCTAGGAGGTGTGCAAGAGATCATATTTGATCCAGCTTCCATCCCTCTATACTTTACAGGTGAGATATTGAGATTGTAGAAAACCAGAGATTTTCATGAAGTTACAAAATAGATGCTTGGGAATTTGCTCCATACTAGAAAAATAGTCCGCGATCCCAACCCATGATCCCTCCCCCTTTAATTTCCTTAACCAGCCCCCCAGTCTCTGTACCACCAGATCTTCTAGGTGTGAGGTGTTCTCCTGGAATCATGCACTGAGTCTTAATGTCCTTACTGAGAAACACTTCTTGCCCCTGAGAAGGTTTAGCCACATTCTCTTCACAATCTAGAGGCAACATGGAAGACCTCTTCTGTGCAGTGAAAATACCAAAGCAATGGACACATCTATGATTCCAAAGATAATGTATTTATCTTGCACAGAAATTGGACCCATAACTCCATTTGCTCTTTCTTCCTCTGGTGCTCAATTTCTAAATGTTGGAGTGGTCTAGGATTATTCTAGCTCTTCTTTATCTACATTCCTGGACCCTTGTTCCAGCTGATTTCAAATATTTCTTTGCCAGGGATTCTTGAAGATGTCCTTGCAGCCATTACCTGTGTCCAGAACTCCAGACTTGCATATGAAATGGTCCCTTTGGCACAGTCACTGGATGACTAACTTAATGTGGCCAAAACAGAACTTTTAAGTTCTGCCACCAAACCCGCTCTTCCCCCTACTGCCCCCATCAATTAATAGCATCCCCATCCATCCAGTTTTTCCAGCCCTAATCTAAGAGTAGTCCTCAGTTCCTTGTTCCCTCACCTCCTATATTTAGGCCAATGGCAAGTCCTGTCAACTCTATCTTAAAGGCCATATTAAAAGAAGATACACAAATGGCTAACAGGCACATCACTGGCTCTTAGGAAAATGCAAGTCAAAACCACAATGAGATATCACTGCATACCCACTAGAATGGCCACTATTAAAAATACGGATAATACCAAGTGTTGGAGAAGACATGGAGAAGTAGGAATACTTGTTCACTGTTGGTGGGAATGTAAACTGGTGCAGCCACTGTGGAAGAAAGTTTGGCAGTTCTTCAGAAAGTTAAGTATAGAATTAACACATGACCCAGTGATCTCTCTTCTTGGTATATACCCAAAAGAACTGAAAGCAGGGATTCAAACAGACATTTGCACACTAATGTTCATAACAGTATTATTCACAATAGCTAAAAGATGGAAGCAACTTGTGTCTACCAAGAGATGAATAGACAAACAAAATGTGATATATTCATACAATGGAATATGGTTCAGCAACGAAAAGAATGCAGGTCTGATACATGCTTCAACATGGATGAACCTTGAAGACATCATGTTGCATGAAATAAGCAAGACACCAAAAGATACATCGTATGATGTTATATGAAATAATTAAAACATGCAAATTTATACAGTCGGAAACTAAATTACGGGTTACCAGGAGCCAGGGACAGGGTAGGGATGGAGAGTTCATGCTTAGTGGGTGCAGAGTTTCTGTCTGTGGTAATGGAAAGTTTTGGAATGGATGGTGGTGAAGACGGCAGCACAACATTGTAGATGTTACACCAGTGAATTGTATTTTCAAAAGTGGTTAAAATGAGAAATTGTAGGTTGTAAATACACTACCAGAAAAAAATGTGAACATACCATAGAACTATAGAGCACAAACAGTGAATCCTAATGCAAACTATGGTTTATAGTTAATCGTATAATTGTTCCATCAATTGTAACAAAAGTACCAAAGGAGAAAAAAAACCTTGTTAGAATCTTTGTATTTCCCTTTAATTCCACCATGGCCACCTCGCCCCAGCACCACCGCCCCCTGCCTGGTCTGCAGTAGTGGTCATTGCACCGGGCTCCCTGCTCTACGTTTGACCATCTACAATCCATTCTTCCACCCACCAACTAGAGTGAGCTTTTAAAATGCAGCGCAACTCATGTCCATTCCCTGTTTCAAACTTTCTAGGACTCTCCGGGCTCAGAGCTGTGGTCAGAATGGGCAGTAAACATGGGACCCGTTATGGCACCTCCCTCAGGAAAATGATGTAGAAAATTGAAATCAGCCAGCATGCCCAGTACACGTGCTCCTTCTATGGCAAAACCAAAATGGAGAGAAGAGCTGTTGGGATCTGGCACTGTGGTTCCTGCGTGAAAACAGTAGCTGGTGGTGCCTGGACATACGACACCACCTCTGCAGTCACAGTAAAGTGGCAGCCACCAGGAGACTGAAGGAATTGAGAGACCAGGAGAAGCTCCACAATGTGAAACATCTCTAGCCTAAAATAAATTTATGTTAAAAAAAAAAAACAAAACTGTCTAGGGGCTTCCACTTAACAGACTTAGCTTTTAATAAAGCCCTACAGGATTTAGGTTGCGTCTGCTTCCCAAACTTATCTCCCTCTGCTGCCCCCACCCCTGACCCCACCCGCTGCCCTCCAGCTCAGTCTCTTTACACTGGCAGTGCCCTCGAGGGGCGCTCAGCCCTCTGCTCTTTGTGTGCATGGCTGGTGCCGTCTTGATCCTCAGGTCTCAACGTAAGTCTCTTCAGTCTCAGCCCCTGGGTGGCCTCCTGAGTCCCGGCTCCACACTCGTACTTGAAGATGCTGCTACTGGCCCGCCCCTGCCATCCAGCTACCCCACTTTCAAACTACCCGTTTGTCCAGGCTAGCCTCGGGGACCGTCACCCAGCAAGAAAACTGGGATTTGGAGACATGTGAAAACCCTAACTCTCTTATTTTAGCCTTGGTGACAGAAGGCTGTGTATGCTTATGGCAAACTCTCAGCTCTACCAGCCAACTCTGCCCGCTCCAGGAGGCCCCTCTGCCGGGCCAGGTGACTGTCTCTCTCCCTGTGGGCCAGGGCTCCCTCTCCCTTCCCAGCCCAGCTCCGGTCCTGTCTCTCCCAAGCTTATTTCTCTCCAGTGCCGTTCCCATCATGGCTTCCTTCACTTCCTCCCGCCGCTCCTTCGTGGCGCCCTTCCCTCACCGCCCTGTTGATGAAGGCATGCTCCCCTCCTGACCCCAGAGACCCGTCGCTTGCTCTCCAGCATTGCTTCCTCCACCATTACTCTGTAGCATTTCTTCATTAACATTCTGACCCAGGTACTCCCACCGCCTCAGCGCTGTCACAGCCACGGCTCACCAATTTCAGGAACACTTTCCCGTTTGCCCCAGTGTCTTTAGAACCCAATGCTCATGGTTATTCCTGTGGTCCCATTTCCTGCCATTATGTTTTTATGTCTTCGCTGTGGATGGTTGTTGAGCATTAGTCCATAATGCTGCAGCATACCTTTGTTTACCCACCAACTCTCTACTGGAAGCAACGACCTTGCTTTTAGACAGCCTTCTAATTTTGAGGGGCTCCCTCATGGTGGGAACTTGAAGGGATTTGCTTCCCACAACAGAGGCCCAAGGTGCCACCCACCCACTCTCTCTCCACTCCCGGCGGGTATATTTAAGCGGTGGCCAGGTAGCCTCGGTGAAACCAATCGGATACTCCTGCCTGGGATTCTGGCTCTAAAGGGAATGAAACAAAGATGCAGGCATGATTGAGGGATTATTCACAGCAGCGGTGCTGAAAGTTCAGAGGTGTGAGTGTCCCGTGGTAAAGGGGTAAACTGAGGCATTCCTATCACACCATTCCTTTGGCCTTAGCAGTATAGTAGCTTCCTTTGGTTCCTGGCTATTTTCAGAGCCTGGTACTTTAGCCTTTCTATTAATTCTGTGGAATGCACAATAGCCTTCTAATAATCATTTTCTGATTAAATTAGCCAGGGTCCATTTCTGTTGCTTGCAGCCAAGAACCCTGTCTCATACACACCCTAGCCATCACATCAGCTCCAGCACTCACCCATCATGTAGTCACACTGTCCCAGAGGCACATCCCTACCCATGCCACGCTCCCCCTCTGCGAGGAGCATACTCAGTCTGCTGTCACCAATGCAGTTCGCATTTGTACATGGATTCTTAGAACCACCTCTTCCAACATCCTGAACTCAAAGCCTCCCTTCGCCGACCACAACCTTCTCACTCTTTACCCCTCCCACCACCTCCTTCATACCCACTTCTCACCTAACCAGAATCCTTGCTCTCCGTTTCCTCCTTCTCTCTCATCCACCTGCCCGATTAACCTCCTGAGGTCCTGCTACAATTGCATCACTCTCCTGTCCAACAACCTTCAACGCTCTTAGACCTGGGAAGGGAGGCTCCCTCCCTGGGCCTGAGCTCTAGCAGGCCTTGCTTCATCTGTGCTCTTTTAAGGGATCCTCAGGCATAAGGGGTATCCTGCATGTCCCCTTCTGCACCAAGCACCAGGGAATCTGCAATACTGGATTTCCCTGCTCTAATGGCTCTGAGTTGATGTTCCCAAGGCAGAACATGTCATTGGTGTGTGCCACCCCTAAGCCTGAGGGGTGGCCAAAGGATGGCTGGACAAGCAAGCTGAGGTGTCCACAAAGGTGCACCAGGCCCCCGTGGTGTGGAAAAGAGAAGCTGGGTGGGAAGAGAAGGGGGAAAGTCAAGGGTGAGGGCTCACTCCATCTGCCACATTCCAAGCAGAACTCCAAGGAGTTGAGAATTTTAAACGTAGACCCAGTTTTCCAGGTCAATACAAAGGTATATTTGTCAAGGTAGGAAGATAAAACATACTTTATTTAAAAGTTTGTTACCTTGATTTGTAAATATAAAATATTTATACATACAGTATGGGCACCTCCATTTGTACTCTTGCCAGGCCCTACAAGTGTAACTGCCAACTGATCAAAGTCCAAACTTTGGCATCCAAGGCATAACCCAAGGAGGTGAGTCTCCTAAATCAGCCAACACAAACTGATCGGCCCTGCGGTCTTTCTTTGATAAGGGTGTCCTCTCTACCTTTGCTCTTGCGTTCCCTTTGACAGAACCCTTCCTCACTTGCATCACCCACTCGCATCTCTCAGCCAGCTTCACCTTTTGGAAATTTCTCTCCATCCTTTAAACTCTGCAACTCTTCCTCTTCCTTCATGATGCCTCCCCAGACCGACCCAGGTGGAAGTGGTTCTACTCCCTGCAGGGACCTACCACACTTAGTAAGCTTCCCTCGTCTGACACTTAGGATATTCTGCCTTATTGAAGAGATCTGGGCATCCACCTTCTCTCCCTTAGTGGACTGTAAGCTCCCTGGAGGCAGAGATCTTCTTTTACAGAAATTGGCACCCTTGTGTACTCTTGAAGTCAGTAAGTGGTTGTTGAGACCAGGAGAATGTTGAGAAAGGGGTGACTCTTCATTTAACAGAGAGGACCACTTGGAGGTGGCTATAGTTAGAATGAGATAGTAGCTTTGCCAGCTGCAGCATAGGAGAGGCTCCCTCAGGGCTGTTCAACTCTAGCTCCTGAACAGGCTGCACGCTCCAGGTAGCAAAAAAGCTTTACAAGCAATTCAAATGCCCAGGCTCCTGTCCACAGCTCCTGAACCAGAGTTGCTGGGGTGGTGGCCCAAGAATCTGCATTTTCTAAAAGCATCTACGGGGAGTCTAATATATTTGGGAATCTCTTGTTCTAGGACAGTGCTTTCCCAAACTTGCTTGATAATATGACTCCATCAGGGTGGCTTGTTAAATATGTGGCTGGCACTTGAACAGATATCAATGTCTGCATGTTCACAGCAGCATTATTCACAATAGCCACGAGGAGGAAGCAACTCGAGTCCTTCAATGGATGAATGGACAAAATGTGGTATATCCATACAATGGAATACTATTTGTCGTGAAAGAGAAATGAAGTTCTGATGCATGCAACAACACGGATGAAACTTGAAGGTATCATGTTGTGCAAAATAAGCCAGACACAAAAAGACAAATCTTGTATGATCTCGCTTAAATGAAATATCTAGAAAAAACACATTCATACAGACAGATGGTGGTTTAAAGGTTACCAGGACCGGGGAGGGTGGGGTGGGAAGAAGGAATTATCGCCTAATGGGTGAATAGATTCTGTTTGAGTTGATGAAAAAGGAAGGGTAATGGATGTCAGTGATGCTGGCATCAGATTGTGAATATAATTAATACTACCAAATTGTACATTTGAATACGGTTAAAGTGGGACATTTGTTCTCTGTATTGGTTTCTGTGATAAAAAGTTAAGAAAGGGGACACAGGCGGGTCAGTGGTAGAATGCTCACTGTGCATATGGGAGACCCGGGTTGGAGTCCTAGACCATGTACCCGCTTCAAAAAAAAAAAAAGAAAGAAAGAAAATGGATTGCTAGGCCTCTCCACTGGATATACTAATTCCCTGAGTCTGGGTTGGGTCCAGGAATCTGATTTTCCTTTTTAAAAGGAACTCCCACACCAGTATTTCCACAGACTCCTCCTTAAGGCTTCCTCCCTTGCTCCTCTGCCGATCAGCAGGTGCAGATGACTCTTTCCTGTCAAACAAAACTCCCCTCAACTTAGAAATACCTGCAAAGAAAAACTCATACTCTTGCTTCCTTGTCTCTGCTCCTTCTCACCCTCACCCCCCACCGACCCCCTGAAGGGAACTGGAAATTCTTGAAGGTCATCAACTACAAGAAGGCCAAACCCAAGCTCTTCTTAGGGGGTCATGACTTTTGGTCTCTGTAGCCCCAACACTTTTTCCCAACCCTCTTTCTGCTAGAAATGCAACCCAAGCAAGTACTTTCTTACAGCGGATTGGGCTACCAGAAAAGGAGCGAGTTCCCTATCACTAAAGGTGTTTAAGCCGAGACTATGGACCCCGAGGAAGGGATGTTATATGGTGATTCAAGCCCTGGTGGGAGGTTGGACTAGATGATGAGCTCCAAGGGTCGTGTGGTAGATTGAGTTATGCCCCCCAATTCATGTGCCCACTCACTAATCTCAATCCTAATTCACATTCCTGCAGGAGATCATGCATTGTAAATAGGAACTCTTGAAGATGCTATTTTTAGTCAAGGTGTGGCACATTACTAGGGGCCTTACGGAGAGAAGAAACCAGGAGCCAGGAGTTGGAAAAGACCATAAGGGGAAGCCAGAAGTCAGTGGAAACTGAAGCGCAGACAAGGCTGAGGCCATTGCCATGTGATGGGAGGCAGAGATACAACCCTTTGCCAAAATCTTGATCTTGGACTTCTTGCCTCAAAACCATGAGCCAATAAATTCCTGTTGTTAAACCAAAATTAGTGAGTGGAATTTGTGACAGCTGCTCTGGAAAACTAAGATGGGTCTGTACTCTGAACCCCTTTCCAAGGGCTGGAAATGTGGACATACACTGGGACAAGAGTCTTAATCCACAGTTTGGGCCCAGATCTCCCAACTCAGCTAATGGATCCTAAATGCCAGTCTTGCTACTTAAGAATCACCTGGGAGATCTTCAAAATGCGGGTTCCTGGGCCCTAGTCCAGAGACACTGAGTCACAAATTTGAGGAATCCTGGCCTCTACCCCATCCTCTGGCTTGAACAGCTCTGGCTAGGTGGACGCTGATGTAAACTCAGGAGGACCAGGGCCAGCTCTGCTTTCCTTATACCCCTGCAGGCTAGCAGCTGAGATCCCCACCCACCTCCTGCAGAGCCTTCCTTTGATGGATATGAAATTAGGGGCCCAGAAAGGAGAAGGGATATTCCAATGTCACACAAACAGGCTCCACACACCTTAGATTACTAAGCATCTATTTCACTCTCCCCAGTGTCCACCTACATTCCAACCCTGTTGAGAGAGTACAGTCCCAAGCAAATGGCCTGGGGCACTGGGAGGGCCAGGAGTGAACTGAGTGAACTGATTCTCCGGGTCTCTGAGCAGTAAAAGGAGATCACTTACCATGTTGATGAAAACCATGGTAGCTGGCTTCATTCTGGAGGAGATGGGAATGGAGAAGAGCCGGCCCAGGGTGATGAAGCCCCAGAAGAGGCTGGGGAGGTATCCAGCCACCTTGTGTCCCATAGACAATGGTTTTGCCACTGCATAGCTGTACACGAAGGCAGAATATGCCCCCTGTGGAAAGAACCGGCCCCAATGAGCACACCTGCAACCTGGCCACAAGAGCCCTCACAGAAGAAGTCCAGGTGGGGGTGGAAAGGCCTGATGGAGGGCTGATTCTGCTCCCAGAGGCCCAGAGCAGGGCAGGCTTGGGACCAAGGCCAAGCAGTTCATGCAGGCCCAAGCTGAGAACAGACCCTGGGGTGCCAGATTACACTCCGCACCTGGGGAGGCCTTAGAGTGCCAGGGAGGTATCTCTGGATCTCCATAGGGAACCCCTGAGGGGACTGGGCAGGCAGATGCTGCTCCCCACTGCCAACCAGAGCAGAATCCTCAGTTTTTATTTATGAGTATTTCACAGGTTTTGGGGTGTCACAGCTTAAAAACAACAACAACATTAAAAAAAAAAAAAGGTGTGAAATCCATTGCCCTTGCACCAGCATCTCATTTTACAGATGAGAGAGCAGAGGGGAGGTAACCTGCTCAAGGTCACACTGAGAGTGGGAAGTCAACCAGCAGAGGAGAAGTGACTTACCCAAGGTCATGCTGAGAGTTGGACATCAGCAGTCATGAGAACTTTCCACTGGGTCACCTAAGTGTTTTAGGGCCTCTGCTCTGAAGAGTCCCCCCATGTAGCAATCGGTTAATCAGTCAGCAATTCAAAAAACCCCTCCTAATCTAATCCTAAGAGATTTCTGAAAAAAGGTACTAAATATAACAGAGGTCACCCTTGGAACGAGTAGCTGGGCCCAAATCCTTCCCACAGCTTGTTTATGACATTGGCTGCAGGAGTCTGGGCTTGTACTGTATTCCAGGAAGCAGTGTGCCCTAGTGTTGATGGTATGACCTTTAACTGAGAGAATAGAGTTCTACTCCCTTCAAAAAATGTGGATAGACTGCACTTGGTAACAAATGAAATGGGCCCACAGCCAAAGAGTTAAAAAAATAAATAAACAAAAATAAAAGCAACAGAAGCCCTTAGTACTAAGGGGCTGTGATACTGTCCTCTAGGAATTTCATTTAGTTTAGATTTTTGACTCAGCTATATTATAGGTGAGAGCCGTAGGAAACCTTGATGCCCCTTCCTTTCTCTTGCCACCCCCAGACTTAAGTCTCTGGGGAGGTGGGCCCACCAATAAGGGGCACCATCTGAGGGCAGGCTCACCGTCATCCCATCTGTCATGAACAGGACCAGGGCGGCCGTGATATGGACGCCAAAGAAGGAACAAGGGCGTCCTTTAAAGTTCTTCCTTTGACAGCAGCTGAACAGGTCCTCATGCCCTGGAGAAGATACAGGAGGAGCAGGGGGTGAGTCCCAGCTTCTGCTTCCCAGCTCTGCATGCCCTGGGGGAAGTGCCTGGCAGTCAGAAGAGCCCTGGCAAGGTGGGGGACCACCTTCTCCAGCTTTCAGTCACTTGTTGGGAACAGCCTCAGGGATAGTCAGCCCCCATTCATCTCACAGTCCTGGTGGGACCAAGGTTCAGAGAGGCTAAGTAACTCGCCCAAGGTCACACAGGAAGAGTTGGGTGGAATTGGAATGGAGGTTGGAGCCAGAAGTCTTGCTTCTTCATTCTCTTGGCCAAACTGCTCTCCCTCTTGCTTCACATGACCATACCAAAGTGAGGACCACGGGATTTTTCCAACCATTATCACCTGCGACCCAGGTCTCTAGGGGAATGGGGGTGGCAGGGAAGCCTTGATATAGGGCTATGAGCATGAAAGTTCATTAAAACCTCCACCTGGATTTGGCTGACGCTTTGGGGGCAGCGAGGCGGTATCTCTCTTCTCGGGAGGCTGTGTCTCCATGGCGAGCTCATCTGCAGGCAGGAGCAGGGGGCTCTTCCGGGAGCAGCAGAGCAGAAGTCGCTCCTTGGACAGCAGAAGCAGCACGGCCATGGGTACCGGAAGCTGGGAAGCAGGGGAGTGGATGGGCAGAAGGTCAGGACATCCCTTTCCCCAGCCGGCTCCCCCTCCCCACTCCTGGCCCATAGTACACAGCACCACATGGCAGTACTGCACCTACTGTCCCAGTCCCATACAATGCTGAGCACAGACAGCTCTGTGCCCAGGGTGCCTGCCTAAGAGCCATCTCCAGTTAATGCAGCCAGGTATCCCGACTGGGGGCAAGCTTAAAATATCCATTTCCCTAAAAAGACAGACATTTGCCAAAGGCAACAGAACCAGGCCTCTGCTGGCCCCAAGAGAGGTGCCAGAGGTAAACCTGTTTCTAACACCCTGACCCTGAAGAGTGCAGGGCTTAGCCCCTCATACCACTTTAGGCTGGTGGATCACGTGACATGTCACCAAGCAGTTTGGTCTTTGTTCATCACAACTCTGTCCAGTGTGCCAGCTGGAACTTATTATATCCATTTTCCAGAGGGGGCAACTGAAGCTCAAAGAAGTCATTACCTGGTCCTAACCTGTTAGATCTAGAAGAGACCTGAGGGGTACATGAGAGACCAGAGAACGGAAGCGCTCAGGTCCCACGGCTGTCTTGAGGCAGCGCCAGACCAGAACCCGGGCGTCCAGATTCTCCGTCCAGCGCAGTCTCCTGGTCAGGGGCTGTCTGTGTGACCCGACACCTGGGAGGGTGCAGAGGCTGTCCTCACGGGCTGGGTGTCTAAGCTGGCAAACGCAGACAGGGACCTCTTTCTATCAACACACGCGGGCTCCAGAGCACAAGCTCCGCCTTAAATTCACTGCTATGCACGTCACGCCCCTTGGAGGTTTACCTGGACTCCCCAGAGCAAGGGAGAAGGTGCCTCCTGCTGATGAGGTTGCCTGGAGAAACCTCTAACCACTCCCTCAGGGGCCCCTGCCTGTGTCTCACCGTCCCTGCCGCCAGGAAGCTCTTGATCCCATCTACTCTCTGCCCTTCCTGCTGCGGCTCCATCCCAGTTCCTTTTGCTTAGAGGAAGCCCAGGGAGCTGCGGAAGTTTCGCAGAGGCTGATGAGAGCTGCCAGCTAAGGGGCTCCACGTGGGGATGGGCAGCCCCTGGCCTAGTGCTCGGGGGAGGGGGAGGGGGGGGCCCACCCCGCACCCGGAGGCCGCTGACCCATGGGCATTCTGCCAAGTCCCCTGAAAGAGGGGAGGGCAACTGGGGACTCTCTCCATACTCAAGAATAACTCAAAGTCAGACACAGTCCCCTGGCAGCGTTCAAACCACAGATCAGAGCAGAGTGGGAGGAGACACCGCCCCTGCCCTCAGGGGGTCCCCAGTCTGATGGGGAGACACAGCCCTGCCTCCAGTCTGACTGATGCAGGAAACAGGAAAGCCACACAGAGGCCTCAAATGGCAGAATGCCGGGTAAAAGCCAAGGGGAAACAGCTGTAAACGAGGCAGCATCCCTCAGGTGGGGCCCTCCAGGGAGGTTGTGGTGAGGACTTTACAGCGGATTGGTTGGCTTTGCCGGCAGGAACACACATGATCTTTGCGATAAAAATCCCGTTCAGGGAAGGCAAGCTCCCGTTGAAGTCAGAGAATGCCAGGTGACAGCGTGTGTGTGTGCATGCGTGTGCCCACAAGCGTGCAAAGCCCCATTCTCTTCTGTGGTGGACTGTTTATTTTCAGAGACAAATCAGTGGAAAAAGTCCGGAAATTCTGCAACAAACAAAGGTCCCTCTAATCTGCACCTCACAGGGCAGGAGAGAACAGACCTCAGGCTTAAGCTGGACCTTGCAGCTTCCTGGTCCCACTGTCTCAGCCTTGAGCTTGTGATGACAGTTCTCTTTCCTCCTGCAGGTCCCCCCTTGCAAGGCGCAGGCCCAAAGTTGCATTGTTTGCAAAATAATGGATGGCCCAGGGTAGAGAAAGGAAAGAGCAGCATTGCGTTTCTGAGAAGCCCCCAGTGAAGATTCTGGAGAGTTCCAAAGGAGGAGAAAGGAAAAATAGATGGTGCCTGTGTGGGAGTACCAGGAGGTAGGCCTGCACTAGGAGTCTGGAGGCGGGTCTAAACAGTGATAGGAAAACACCCCCTCACCCCCTGCTCAGTGGCACTGGGCGGTCTCAAAGGCTCATTCCAGAACCATTTGCACAGCATCTCTCTGAGGCCCAGCAGCTGGGTGACTGCTCTGGTTCCTGAGTCCAGCCTCTGGAGGAGTGACAAATCTGCCTAGTGCAAGGGGAGGCTCTAAGTCAAGGGACAAGCAATGCAGTGCATCCATCCCACAGCTGGGCCAGTCGCCCCCTGGAACACTCCCCACCCCAGCTCCACGCTGGGGCCTCAGCCAAGAGCCAAGGCTAATCCCGGGATTCCCGATGATTCTCCCCCAGCCAGCTGGGGCCAGGGTGGGAGGATTCCTCTTCCTCTAGCCCCCTGCTGGGCTGACATATGGAGGGATTCGTTTTTGGTGGCAGAGCACCAGGAACAGTTTCCAGCCAAAGACCAGAGTAGGTGCTGACCTGGCAGGGAAAGATGAGTAGAAAGAGAGGTGCTGAGGGGTCTCAGGGTCTGGCCCATACAGAAGGAGCAGTCTCCACTCTGCTCTGCTCACACCACAGGCTGCCTGGACAGGCAGAGCCCCTCAGAGGCCACCTGCATGGCAGGACACAGGAGAATCACATCAGTGCCTCTGGACTCTGGGGCAGAACTGATTTCTCCTGCAGTGCCGCCTTCATCAGGCCTTGAAGGAAAAGAGATGGTTGCCCAGGGAGCCTCAGATGACTTGAAAATTGACCCTGATTTTCTTTGAGCTAAACCTGCTCACTGCTTTGCTCTTCCTTGAGAATTACAATTGCAGAATGCCACCACTAAAGGACCTTGGAGATGCTCTCTTTGGACCCCCTTTATGTTCAGATGAGTCCTGGGGGCCAGTTCTCCCAGCCTCCTGCCTCCACAACAGCTCGGTTCACCTGGAGCCCCAGCACACACATCTCACAATCAGAAGACTCTGCATGGGGTGGGTGTGTGCGTGTGGACTGTCCACTAACTCCCCCACCCAGCTCTGCCCCAGCGACACTCACATTGATGAGGCCCATGATCCAAAAGGCGTAGGACACACGGCTCCCTGTCCCATCCTGTGGGGGCAGCGCGGGGATCGTCTGGTTGTACCGAGGCAGGGCCTCTGAGTTTTGCTGGCCCAGGCCCCTGGAGACATGGAACAGGTGGCTGCTGGAGGTGGCGTTGGCTGTGCTGTTGGCAGGTGAGCAGTCACCCTCAGAGAGGAAGGGGTCGGCGATCAGGGGACTCAGTAGAGCTCCAAAACCCACAAAGAAATGGAGCACCTGCGGAAGGAGGCGTGGGGCAGGTGGGGCGTGGAGCAGCCTTTGGGCCAAGGAAGCTGTGGCCAGGCCTCCTGCCCAGAGCACCCACTGGGTGACAGCCTCCAGCCTCGCGCCTCCGGGAGCCCTTGCCTGGGCCCCAGCATGGGGAGCAATGGCGGGTGGGAAGCAGGGGAGAGGAGAAGAGGTTCCCCCGTCCCCTCATCGCCAGGGGATGAAGCTTCTCTCTTGACCATCTTCTTGGTGATAGCTGCCAATCCTCTCCCTCCCTCTCTCTCTTCTTTCCTAAACCTTAACCCCCAGCTTCAGGCTGTTCTCCAAGTTAGCAGCCACCAGCTAACACCCCAAAGGGAACCACGGACAATAAAGGAAAAAGCTGGACTAGAATCCTGGGTGACTGGGAGAAGGAAGGAAGAAAGATGTACTGAGCGATGTACAGAGAAAGGAAATAAAATTGCACTTCTTTTTTCCAGTTTATACAGAACTTTCTCGCATTAGCACTTAGATTCCCATGGCAATACTGCCGAGCAGGCAAATGTCATCACTCCTTTTGAGAGATGAGCTATGGAGTATCTCAATATCTACGTCTAGGGCTCTTTGATGGCAAAGCGGTCACGGTGGACGGAGACCCTGGGGCAATTCTGGAGCCACCCCGGCCCAGGGGGAAAGGTGGCGGGACCTGGGGAGAGGTCAGAAGGGAGGGACGTAAAGGAAAACGAGAGGTGGGAGGGGCTGGGAGGGATGGAGAGAGAGAGCCAAGGGCGCCCCCCTCTCCCCGCGCCGAGCCTGGGCCCCTGGCGGGCTCACCTGGAGGAAGACGGCCGAGTCCTTCTGGTACATCCGCACCAGCTGCATGTTGGCCACGGTGTCGATGCAGCCCATGGCTAGGCCCGCCAGTGCCATGACCAAGGCCAGTAACTTCACGTCGCGGCAGAAGGGGATGACCGCAAACACCAGCGAGATGGCCAGAGAAGAGGTGAAGAGGGCCCACAGCGACTGGGCCAGCCTGGGGGGCGGGGGGGGCGGGGGAGAGTCAATGGGCTGGGGACCCCGGACATCCTCTACTGCCTGAGCGACTTCAGTGAAGCTGCTGGTAGAAAGGGGAAGGGAGCTGTGGAAGAGGCTGTTGGTATCAACTTTGGGGCACGGGCAAGTTGCTGCATCTGCCTCAGCCCGAGATGACAATGCCCACCTCGTGGCGGGGCACGTGGTGGGCACCTACCAAGGGGTCACTGTTATTTTACTAATAAGCAATTAAATGCAAAAGTAACTCCTATGGCAGTTGGGGAACGCATGAGGGGGAGCTTTTCTGAGCATCTCAAAGGAACCCATGCCATGTGCTTGAAACTGGGGGCGGATCTGGGGCGGAACCTGAACCCAAAGCCCCTGGGCAGAGCACTTCCTCTCACCCTCTCTGCCTAGGGACGGTAAAGCCCCCAATCTTCTCCAGCAGGCCCCAGGCCTGAGCCCCACAGCCAGAGTCCACGGCTGAAGCATTTGGGTAATTTGGCAACCCCTCTAGTGGGCAGAGGTCTCAGGCGTGGCAAGTGTTTGGGAGGGAGGAGGAGGAGGCCCTGTGGCCGTCCCCACTGGGAGGGGTCGTGTGGTGACCCTGCTGACCGTCCCCCTTCTTCAGGGAATAGAGGAGGAGGTGGCAGAGCCGCAGGAAGGCAGGCGGAGGCCTTTTGCTCCATGAGTGAATGAAAATGAATGAATGAATGAATGAATGAGCGGGGTATCTAAGACTCTGTCAAGATCTTTTGGGGACACTGTGTCCAATAATCCGGTTCTCAGGGAAAGCGCTAAAGGCTTGTATCTCTGGGACCAGACAGAGAGGCTGTGGGGGTGGAGGAGGAAACGGGACAGCGAGGGGGACCTGCCAGGGAGAGGCTGCGGAAGAGCTTTGTCAGCTCATGAAGTGCTGGAGAGCCCCCAGTCGGTCTCCAGTCTGGCTGCTGAGAAGACCTGAGTTTCCAGCACCTCCAGGAAAAAAGGGAGGCCCCCAGTAAATGGCTCAGACGGTTTCTTCTCCTGGTGGCTTTGGCTTGCAGCAGTCTCATCTTGACCTATCTTTGATAAATCCTTTATCAGAACGGCCCTGCTGACAGCACCAGTTCGTTATTTTCTCTTTCCTTGTTCCAGGCTGATCTGATGGGGAGATTATTGACCATGGCTCCTGCTAGTTCCCAGCTCAGACCTCAGGGTGTAGAGGAGGTGGGGGGCTGGTTCCAACTGCAAGGCCAGTCATTAGGAGGGAAGCAAGGGAGGGTTGAACAGTGGGGAGACCCTCCTGGCTCCTCCTGTCCCCTGGTGTCCCTGCTCTGGCAGTTCCCAGCACCGACAGCCTGAGCCACATTGTACCCGTCTGGTTTCCTGTGTTTCCACCTCCCGCAACGTGACAGCTCAGTCTCATTTGCTTCTTCCTTGGCACCCAGTGCACAGGAGATGCCAAAACACACTATGGCTGATAAAGAACCATAGACCTCTTGTTACAGTTCCCTCTTTCTATTTCCCCTTCCTTTCCCTGGACAAGGTATCCCAACTCAGAGTAGGCAGCTTCCTGTGTGGCCTGACATCAGGAACAGCCAGAGCGTTCCCTATGTCCTTCCCTCCTTGGACCCAGTACACAGGACATGACATTTCTCCCCACTCACCACTTTATGGTGAAACGTGGAGACCCCAAGTCAAGTGCAAGTACTCTTTTGAAGAATGAACACATGTCCATTGTCCTGAAAAACTTGAATTCAAGTATTTACACAATCAGTCCTATAGCAACGTCTTAAGGGAACTGGACTTGGGATCAGTAAACAGAGATGAAAAAGAGCTGTGGGGTGGTGTTGGAAAGAAAATGATGACAGCTTCCGGCATCTGTTCACAGCTTACAGAACATCTGCTGCACACAACAACTTTGTGAGACAGGCTTTGCAATGACGCCCATTTGACCTATGGGTAAACTGAGGCTGAGAAAGCCTACAAAAGTAACTGACAGAGCCTGGACCCCAACCCAGGTCTTCTGACTTTTATATTTCCTGTACCATACTGCTTTTTCACGGTGTGCAATGGAGCAGTGTGTGTACGTGCATGTATGAGAGAAAGAGAGAGAGAAGGAAGAGCTGATGTTGGGCCAGGGACCAAGCCTAGAGGGAGGACAGACAGGAGGGAGCAGGAGGCCAGGGTCTGCAGAGCCTTGAATGGCAGGATTAGGAAGCAAAGGAGAACAGCTGTAGTCTCTAGAATATCTGTCCCCCAGCGGCCCTTCTGCTGTTATTATCGGAGCTCCAAATGTTTCATATTACAACTGCTGGCTCCAGCACGAGCTTCCCCGAGGCAGATGCTGAAGCCTATTCGCTGTACGGCCCCCAGGGCCTGGCCCTGAGAAGGGGCTTAGCACAGGGTGGCTGGACGTTGCCAGTGAAATGGAAACAGTGCTTGAGGAAGGATTGTCTTATCACTCCACACAGGAGGGCCTGGAGAAAGGAGGCCAGGAGGCTGAGGTAGGAACTGTGCTAAATTATCTGATGGGAGTGACAGAAAAAGGGAGGCAGACAGAATCAGAGAGATGGAACCAAGTTGGGACGGGTTGCCAAGAAGGTTCTGAGTGGAACACAGAGTGACATGGGATAAGGGGAAGGGACTGGGGAAGGGCTGGTGGCCACAGTGGGCTGCCGGTCAGGCCTCCCCTCATCCCACCTGTGCCCTCCCATCTTGTCATGCTTGAGAAGGACACTAGATGCCCACAGGAGGTTTTTTTGTTCCCAGGCCCAATGACAAGCAGAAAGGAAGGATACAAAGGGAATGCAGGCAGAAGAGAAGGGCTGAAGGGAAACCAGGCCTGGGAAGTCCCCTCCCTGCCACCCTGCCATTTCCTGATTTGAACTGGAAATGAAACCGGTCAGCTAAGGATGGGAAGGCCTGAGCTCAGGTTGATCCTGGGGTTCTTGGGAGCCAAGGGGATGGAGAACTGTGTCCAGCAAAGCGGGGCAGCTGCACCGCAGGAGGCCCTCGTGGTGGAGTCCCAGACTGACCGCCCTCCCGACTGCCTCAGCAGGGCTGTGCTCGCATATTCCAAAAATTAGCTGGAACAAATTTCTTTAGAATGGTATTGCTATTGCCAAGGAAAAAGAAGGCCCAGATATATCTCAGAGCCTGTTTTAAATGGCTTGTCAACAGGCCCCTCTAGGAATGTGGGTAAATTGAAAATTATGGAATAATATGTCAAAACAGCTTTGGTAGCGTGGGCAGTAGCAGGATTTGTAACCAGAAGACCTGGTTCTCGGGCCACCTCTGCTGCTTGGCAGTGGTGTGGCCTGGAAACCTCTTCCACTTTGCCCTCTGGGCCTCAGCGGCCTCTAATAGGATGGAGGTGGTAAGACCTGCCCCCCGAGGCTGTGGTGAGGGGTCCCTGTGATGATATGTTTGATCCTCCTTTCCTTGCTCACTGGGATCTTTGGCCACCCGCAGCCCCTCCCCATGCTCACACCCTCCCTGCCGGCCCTGGGCTCCCACAGAGAGCACTGCTGGACCCAGGGAACCCCACAGGAAGGGGACAAAGAGCAGCGCCAGCTCCTGTACCCTTTCCCTGGGCCTGTCGCTATTCCTGCAGCAACTCTCTCTGCGACAACTCCAGGGGGTTGGTCCAGGGATGGTTAGAGGAGGGGCTCCACGGCCCCCTCATCCCCCACCCCCAACCCACAGAATCCCAGCTAAAGTGTGGCAGCGAGAACCTAAGAGTCCTGCCCTCCATTCTACAGAGCAGGAAGGACAGACAGAAGAAGAGGCTGAGTAGGGCTGGGCCAGGACCCAGTTTCCTGACTCTCAGTCCAGGCACAGGCCTGCAGAAAATGAGCCATGGAGTGTCACTGACCTGCCCTCCCTGGTGCTGGGTGCAGAGGTCAATCCAGGTCAGTGAGAGGAGGGGTCCCACTGCCCCAAGGCCTGGAGAGGCCCGGGGGAGCAGCCTAGGCAGTCCGGGAGACCCTGCCATGCAGGAATCCAGGCCACGGCCAAGTTACGTACGAACGGCTCTGCATAGAAGGTGCAAAGTGGGGAGGGGAGGGACTGGGACTCCAAACCCAACTTCTGTCCGAGGCCCTCCCCAGTTTTGCTGTGGCTGTGCCTGGAAGTGCCCACCCTGCCCTACTCGCTGTGCGACCTCTCACTTCCAAGGCCTCCTTTCCTTGACCACCTTGACTAGGCAGGTGGCCCTGTCCCTATGCTCCTGCTCTTGCCCTCCAGGTACTGTGACAAGAGGGAAGGGCTCCAGCAGTGAGATGCCAGCCAGCCCGCTCCCTAGGGAAGGGGCCTGCCCGGCTCCACGCCAGCGCTGGGTGAACCCGGGGTCTGGCCACACTGGCTTTCTCCTCACATTTTTACCTAGGAAAGTCTGTCTGCCTGGCAGTGCAGCTCAAGACACCTTCCTTCCCTCCTTCCCCTGATCCCTCTTTCTGCTTCCTTCAAGGACCAGGAGAGAGGGGCAAAGAGCAGACTCAGAGGCATTCCCAGCTCCATTCCATCCCACAAGTTGCAGGCAACCCCTGAGCAGGCAGCCCTTGAGTGAGATGGGGTGGGTGCCTGGGATAAGAAATCAGGAGACAGAGGGCCCCTGCGAGCTGGGCAGGGAGTGACTGCCTCCCCGGAGAGGGTGATGGGAAAGGCAGGTTAGACTGAGGCAGGAGGCTGGGGAGAGGAGGCCCCCTCTCGCCTCTACACAGACACCCCTCCTTGTTCAGGGCCCTTTGCTAAGCCTGGGGTGTGGCAGGGGTAAAGGTGGGGTGTGGTCAAGTCTGCTTTTGCGGAGGTCCCCAGCTAAGGCAGGCGTCTGCCCTGGGATACTGCGCCCTACGCACAGTGGTGTCCCCGGCCTGGCGGGGTGTATCTCTCTCGCCTTTCAGGGCCAGCTCAAACGCTGCCTCCTTCAAGAGGTCTGCCCTGACCACCCAGCTAAAGTAGGCCCCCCACCCTCAACTCGGTCACTCTCTATCCTTCTCCAGCTTTAGTTTCTTCATTTTTCTACCAAAAATTGTCCCCCACAATGTCAGCTCCAAGAGAGTAGGGACATTGTCATATCACCCCTAAAATATGAGATGGTTGGTTCAAGAGATAGTTGTTGAATGAGTGAATCTATAGATGATATGAGTTTTGAGATTTTTGTTAAATATTTAAAAATTTGAAATTATACATTGCATCTCATAAAATTCACCTATTCAAAATGTACATTTCACTTTGTATACTCAGAGTGCTAAAAACGGTTACAATGTAAGTTTAGAGCATTTTCATCATCCCCCAAAAGAAGCCCTGCATGCATCAGCAGTCACTACCTTTTCCTGTCTCCACCCCCACCCCACCCCCAGTCCCTGACAATGACGAATCGACTTTCTGTATTTAAAGATTTGCCTATTTTGGATATGTCATATAAATGGAATCATAAAATATGGGGTCTTTCATGTCTGGCTTCTTTCACTTAGTATGTTGTTTTCAAGGCTCATCCATATTGTAGTATGTGTCAGTACTTCATTCCTTTTTATGGCTGAATAATATTCCATTGCATGGTGTAAGCATTTTGTTTATCCATCCATCAGCTGATGGGCATTTGGGTTGTTCCCACTTTTTGGTATTCCATTCTATGAATGTTTATGTACAAGTTGATGTGTGGATATACATTTTCAGTTCTCTTGGGGATATACCTAGGAGTGGGATTTCTGGTTTATATGTAAATACACACAGAGAAAGATTTTTAAAGCAAGAACCATGCTGGAGCAGGTACCCTGAAGGCTTTTGGTACAGGTTTATTGCATGCTGAAGGGTACACGCTGCTGGAGGGAGAGGCTGAGGTTTTCTAGATGAGGAGCCCAGCCAAAGCCCAGGTCAGGGGAGGGAACTAGCATTCCTGGGGCAGGTGCCTTGTGCCACTGCGGCCTGCCACGCCCCTGCTGAGGAGGAGCTTGGGGAGCACAGCTAGCATGGGCCTGGGGAGCAGCAGCGCAGGACACTGGATTTGATGCAAAGGGCAGAAGGGAGACATAGTTGGGGCTTGAACAGTGAGGGATTTGCAAGCTGGAAGGAATTTAATTTTTTAAAAAAAGTAGAGAAGGACATAGCGTATGGGGCAAAGAGAGGGAGCACTCAGCCAGCCTTCAATTAAGAAGGTACGGGCAGGGGAGAGGTCAACGTGAGGCAGGGAGAAGGCTGGGGCAGCTCAGAAAGTCATTTATCTACCCTGATGCCTCTGAGATAAAGGGGTCTCCCAACTGCCCGGGGTGGTTAGACAGGTCCCCAAGACACCAGGAAAAGAAAACTCACCTTTCTCTACATACCCCCTCCCCTTTCCTGTCATACCTATATACTCTGCCAGCCAGGTGACTTTTTGTTTTTCTCTGAGAGTTTCCTGGTCACGGTAAGCAAGATTTTCCTAAGGAAGGTCTAGTCCAAATGCTTCCTACTCTCATTGCACTCCTTTCCCTCTGGGGCTGCATGTGGTCTCCTTTAAGCTCTCTGGGCTGTATGCCTCAGAGCCAAACACACACACACAACGAGGGCTGTGGCGACACCGAGGGCTCAAGTCCTGCCCTGCACCCATCCCAACATCCAACCCATCCGAACATCCAACACTCTCGCTGCAATTTCTCCACACACAGCTCTCTAATGCACACGTCCTGTCCTTGTGGAGGCATCCTGAAGCCCCATGCAGCCCGGGGTCCCAGCCCAGGCCAAGCCGTAGGCAGGGCCCTAGCAGGGACCCTAGAGAAAGAGGCACTGCCTCGATTCTCCTCCCTGGTTTGTCATTCTGCACTCGCCTGCCTCCCCCACAACAGCTGGCCCTAGCAGATTTGTGCATCCAACCCCCCCCCACTCACAAGTACCAGCCGAGCACTAGCTGATAATCAGTTAAGCTGAAAGCACTTGCAGGGGTATTAGCGTTTTAATGGAGACATGGTGAGGGCCAAAGAATTGAGCTCTAGAGGCTGGTTTCAGGACTGGTGGGGGTTTTGTTTGTTTGGGGGTGGGGGACTGTGATGAGCTGCCCGGGGCTAGCTAGGTGAGTGGACTCTCTTATATAGGACCGCCCCTGGAAGGTCCCTCCATTGCCACCGGAAGTCTGCTCTACTCTTAACCACAGGGAAAGGATTCTTGATGACATTTGGGGGTGGCCTTTTCTTGGAAGTGGAGAGAAGAAGGTTCAGAATTCAAATCTGAGCCAATATTAGGACCTAGGGGGCCTCAGATCCCAGCAGGAAGCCCCAAAGGCCTACAGTTCCCTTCCCAGGAGTGCCAGAGCCCAGAGACATTCATTCCGTATCTGTGCCTGATGTGTGCGGTTGAAGCTGACCACTCATAAAAGCCAAAGGCATTTCCAAAGTAACTGGTTCAAATGACAAACACCTGAGTTCAAGTCCTGGCTAGGCCTCTTACTGGTTGTGTGACCTGGAGCAAGTTTCATAACTTCTCTGGGCCTCAGTTTCCTCCTGCATAAACCAGAGATGATAGCATGACCTCACAGGGTGTTGGGAAGATTAAATGAGTTGATAGATGAGGGGTACTGACAGCAGTGCCTGGCACAGAGTAAGCGCCCCAGTGCGGTCATTTTTGTTATCATTACTTTTTTTCGTGAACCTGTTTCCTGCCACAGGGCTGTCCCGCTGCTTGTTTAGAGCCCCTTGTTGAGTAAGAAGCCCTGAGGGAGGTACAGAGCAAGCAAGGAAGAGATGGCCCAGTTACGGGTGTGTACCTAAATCCAACATGCCAGCTTGCCATTTAACATCACCCCTCATTTCCCTTCCAGTTCCTTGCACTATGCATATCCCTAAAAAGTTCCAGGTGAGGGAGCTTTTGTAAGTCAAAATATTTTTAGAAAAAAAAAAAAAAGAAAACAACAAAACCCTGATATTCAGAGACACGTTATCTTCATTTCTAATCAAACCTCTAGGCAGAATGAATCTTGAGCTTTTCCTTAAGATTTTGTTAATCCCCCTGCACATTCAATCCTATACAAAACCCATAAGACACTGGTGTACTTGTTATTTAAAAAAAAAAAAAAAATTCTGTTTACAAGAGGGTTTTGGTAATGGGGATATGGAGATAATGACACCCTCCTTGATATTTTTTTGTAAGTTTGGGTGGCTTAAAGTGGGGTTCATCTGAATTGACACCTGAGCACCTCTTCACTAGCTCGGAAAGCCAGGGGGGGGTCAGAAAGCCCACCCTTAGGGAGACCTCTAGACGTGAACTAAAGGGTGGCAGTTCTTGGCCCAGAATGGCCCTGCAGAGGTTTCTCTGGGATAGTTGGACTGCAGCTTTGTTCCAAAGCTGTCTCCCCATCCAGGAAACCTCTAGGGGGATGAAGCTCTAGAGTGGCACCCCAAGAAGCAGTTCTGGGGGCCATGCCCAGAGAGAGTCCAGAGCCCCTCCCTGGAGCAGAGGCCAGCTTCAGAGGGGAGCAGAAAGGGAGCCCTGGCACCTGGGATGGAGAGCCGTGAACCCAGCTCTGAGTGAGACCCCCAGCACCTGCCTACCCGGGCCTCACAGGAAGGTCCTGTATGTCTCAGAGGCAGACGGCTCTGCTTCCAGGGGCCAAGGCAGGAAAGGTACCCTGGCTCTCTCAGGGGCAGGGCCATGCAGATTCTCCAGCCCCGTGGCCACTGGGAGTGGGGAGAAGTGCCAGCTTCTCTGGAGCTGATAGAGTGGAGCCTGTGCTCAGGGCACTCTGTGAAGCTGCAGGCCAGCTCTGGCCCCCCAGCACTGCCCCTGGCGGACACTCCCACTCTCCTTTCACTTCACTTCCAAATCTGCCCCTGGCAGCAGGGGGCTACCCACTAACCTCAGGCCAACTGGGCAAGGGGGGGACCCTGCCCATCTGTAAACTCCATCACCCCCTCTTCCCATGGGGTGATGGGGAGGGGAGTGAGAACCAGTTTTACCTCCTCAGGGTGACCAAAGGGGGAATTAAAAAAATCCAGAAGTCACCTTCAGTCTCAGGAGAGAGTTTTCTGGGGAAAGCAGGGGTGGGGGAGGGAAGGCAGCCCTTGGGCTAAGGCGCGGCACGGCTGGCACATCTAGAAGGGGTGGTCTGCAGGCCAGAAGGCAGGGGCGACTGGCAGCCCCCGCACAGCCCCGACAGAGACCCGAGCCGTGCTGGGAAGGGAAGGGTCGGCGCGGCAGTTCCGAGGAGCCGTGGGGGTGGGGGGCGCCGGGGAGGCGGGGGAGGGGACACGCGGGGCTGCGGGGCCGGGACGCGCGGGCCCGGCACTCACGTCCTCTTGAAGACGCCCCCGAGGGCGCTGCCCAGCAGGAGGCAGAGCTGCTGCGAGAAGAAGACCCAGGAGATCTGGGGCAGCGAGCTGTGCGTCTGGCAGCGCAGGTCCAGCAGCGTGGGCCCCAGGAAGGCGATGCACAGGCCGAAGCTGAAGAAGACGCTCCAGTAGGTGAGCGTGGGCTGCAGGTTGCTGCGGAGCAGCCCCGACACGCGGCCGTCGCAGCCCATGGCCCCGGCTCCCGGGCTCGCGGCTGCAGCCTCGGAGCGAGCGCGGGTGCCCGAGTGCCGCGCCGCCCGTGGGAGGGCCGGCAGGGCTGGGGAGGCCAGCGGCCGGGGAGGGAGGAAGGGAGGGGCGGGGAGGGGCCACCCCGCGAGGGGCCCCGCCCTCGGGCCCGGGCAGCGGCGGGAGCGCGGTGGGCACCGCGTCGGCCCCGTGCCTTCCCGGTGCCGCCGGGCCGGGCTCGGGCATCCCCCTCCTCCTTCCCAACACACACACGCTCACCCTCCCCCGGCTGGCTGCAGGAGACCAACCAGGAGCCGCTCTTCACCCCCCACCCCTTCTCCCACCCAGCCAACCGTCTCACGAGCCTCCTTATGCAGCGGCCCACCCTCGGAGGGCCCCAAGCGCCCATTTTAGAGCTGGGCAAACTGAGGAGCCGAGACGTCCTCTGTGTACACAGAGAAGTTAGAGAGCAGGCCCTTCCAGCGCTTCCCGTGGGCTCTGGAGAGCTGCAAGTCTTTGGTCCCCAGACACCAGCCTGGCCTGGGCTTCAGCAGTGGAGAAAACCCCTGGTCCTCTCCCATTAAACCCAGGGGCTTTGCAGATGGACCTCCGGAGTCTGGCAGAGCCCCACCTCTGCCTCGGGAATAAAATCTTGCTTGTACATTTTCTTTTTTCCTGGGGAGAGTATTTACGGCTTTCATCACAACCCACAGAGGTTCCGCACACTACCCTTTGGGTCTTCTTCCTTTCAAGCTCCCTGGGAGAGCCAGAGAGCTGATCCTCACCGACCTGACTCCTCTGAGCTCTGGATGTGTGCAGAGGGAGATGTGATTGTTCCCGGACCCCAGCTCTCTCCTTCCTAGCTGGGGGAGCCGGGACAGAAGGGTGGTGGCCTGGAGGAGTCCCAGGAGGGATTCTGAAATAACCTTCTGAGAAAAAAGGAGGATGTGTGTTGTTTGAACCTGCTCAAATTTGTGCTAATTCGATACTTAGCAGTAGATTAATAATAACACAACTGACACCCCGTCTGTTCCTTCCCTCTCTACTTCACCCCCCCAGAGGTGACCACTAACCTAAAAGTGTTCCTTACTTTCCCCATGGTGTCTTTATATGCTTACTCCTACCCTCACATGTTGTACATAAACCCTCACCTCATATAGTCTTACATGTTTTAAAGGTTTATATAAAAATATCACGTTGAATGGATTCCTTCTGCTATTTATTTTTCTCTTAATATTATGCTATGAGATTTATTCATGTTACGTGGGCAGATCTACGTCATTCATTCTTACGGCTGTATAGTATTCCGCTGTAGGGGATGCCCCCATGTATTCGTGTATTCTTCTATCGATGGACACTTTATTTGCTGTCAATTTGTTTTGCTTTTACGAACAGTATTGCTGGGGATCTTCTTGTGCATGTCTCTGTGCATAAATATGTGGGAACTTCTCTAGGGAGAGGAAAGCTCAGTCTAATCCTTTGGGTATTAAGTCTTCTTTTTTCCTGGAGTCCATAATAAAGTGGTTGTGATCTAAAAATAAAAGAAAGAAGGAAAGAAAGAAAAGAAAGAGGAATTCCAGGGAAAATTCCTTTTTCCACTAAAAAAAAAAAGCCGCACGTAGGGGGTGGGTGGGTGGTGCTTAGCCACCAGCCTGAGAGCCCTGTGGGAAGCAGGTCTGCTCTCAGACCACACCTCAGCCCTGGATTTTATTTCTATGTGGGGGCTGAATATTGCATTGGCCGTGGGGATCCTCACTTTATTTCATCTACTTTTTATTTTTATTGTTTTATTTGAAGTATAACATATACTTTGCAAAAAGCTTAAGTAAACAGCCCAGCGAATTTTAAAATACATTTACACCTGTGTATGCACCCCACCCCCCTCCCCCAAGCTATAGAACGCTTCACTCACTCCAGACGCTGTGGGGCGCCTCACTCTGCCAGGGCCATTGTCGCAGAGCCGGGGAAGCGGGACCAGTGCTGCGACTGAGCAGGGGTGCACTGTCTGGGGCAAGTATGAAGGAACTTGAGGCGTTTGGGCTAGAGCTGCAGAGCCCCTGGGCTAAGCCAGGGTCATTATGCATGTGAAGGATGAGATATTCAGAGCAGCTCCACTTGTCTTGTGTGAGCCAGTGGGGCAGCGGAGAGCAGTTAGGGGAGCAGCGTTTTCATTCAGTACAGGACCCAGAGCTGGCTCGCATGGGAAGAGGACCCCAGGAAATCATGAGTAAGTTCCCCATTAAACAGAGGTGTCGGTTGCAAACAGGACAAGCATTTATCTGTGATAATGGAGAGAGCATAGACCTCAGCCAGAGGCTGGTACCTTCCAGCTCTGAGCTTCCATGGTTTGAAATTCTGTCAAGTTGACAGAGAGGACTCAATCAAACGCGCGTGGTTAGGACTCGTTTTTTTTTTTCCAGAGAACAACTCTGGACTTCATTACAATCACAAGCGGTGTGCCAGCCTGCCCGGCCTGCCTTCATGAATAAGTAACTGTCACCTTTTATGACCAGCTGAGCCTAAGGCAGTCTGGGGCTCCCCTCCTTGGTGCGTACGGTCTAGGGAAGGAATGGACAAGTCCCAGGTGCCCCTGTGAGATGGGGCCAGCACCTGTGTGAGAAGTTGGCTCCTCCACCTCGTGTCAGGTTATCCTGGGGATACCCACCCAGCCGTGTCGGCAGGTAGTCACGATGCCGTGCTCCCGTCCCTGGTAGAACACCTGGGCAGAAGGGACGCTGCAGGACCTTGCTGCTCAAAGTGAGTGCTGTGGCCCAGCAGATCTGCACCATCGGGGAGCTTGTTGAGAATGCGGGGTCTCAGGGCTGCACAACAGACCGATGGAGTTAGAATCTGCATTTTAACAAGACCCCCAGGTGACTGATAAGTACACTTAAGTCTGAGAAGCTCTGGTAAAGGGAACGTTCACCTTGAAACTTAATCACCCTGGGCTTTTTTTTTTTTTCTGTCATGGGCAGGCTCCGGGAATCGAACCCGGGTCTCTGTCATGGCAGGCGAGAACTCTGCCACTGAGCTGCCGTTGCACCGCCCCACCCTGGGGTTTTTAACAAGGTGACAGTCACAGGCATTCTGGGTGCTGGGCAAGGCCCTTGGGTTGAGACAAACAGATAAAGAAGCAAGTCCCGCAATGAGGCACATTCTGTAATGGGGTGCTTTTAGGGTGGCGGGAGAAATGTCTAATTCAGTCTGTAAAGTCTTCACGGAAGAGGTGACTTCTGAGCTGGGTCTAGAAGGGTGAGTTTGTGAACAGATTTTACTGACTCCTGTCTTTCTTCATCTCTTTTCTCTGTCTATTTTCCAGTATAGCTCATTGTCCACCTCCTCCAGGAAACTTTCACAGATAAATCCTATCCAAACCCCAAATACCAGCAAACCCCATGATCCATTCTTTTACCTCCCCCCACCTCCCCAGTCTTCACAGTGTCAGTATTATATTCCACCAACTGTTATCTTCCTTCTCCTGCCACCTCCCCCACCCCCAGGGCCAGTTAAACTGTGCTTCTTAAGAGTGGGAACTTTATCACCAATATTTCTAACCCACCCCAAATGCCCCCCAGAATACCTCACAAATAGCAAGTCCTGGATAAAGAGCTAGCCACTGAATTATTTACACCATGCTTTTACAATTGCAGTTATCTTTACATTTACATCTTCTAACTGTAGCAAGTTTCTCAAGGGCAGAGGCTGCTTTATCCTTCCTTTGTGCTGTGCATTTGAGTGTCTACTCCTGGCTGGGCACCCCGTGGTTAATCTTAAATTTGAGAGACAAATAATACCTTGGATGGTCCCTTAACTGCTCTGACTCCTTATAAATTGGAATGGAAGTATCCATGCTCCTTACAAGCTCTGAAAAGCAATTTGAGAGTCCCAGATATGGAAAGACTACAGTTAGATTGGAAGAAAGGATATGTGGGAGTGAAGGTTTCTCAAGCTCCTGCAGACTGAGATCACTGTTTTGCTGCTGGTGTACTGAGTGATTTCTACTCCTTTGCCTCAGAGGTCACCCCCTCTGGAAAGCCTTGCACTCCCTCTTTGGGGATTCCAGCCTATTACACTGCCATCTATTCGCTGCTTCTCTTTTCTCACTCTTGGGCCCCAAGGGCATAGACCCTGGGATTTCCTCATCACCGGGTGCCCAGACTTTCTGACCTCTTGGTATGAGCTGTTTGCACTACGCTGTACAGGGCTAATAGTTGCAAGCTGATAAGAAATCAATCACCTGCTCAGCACAGACCACAGGTGAGCTACATCCTGGAAGTACACACAGAAGAAGTAAACAAGATAATGTAACACAGAATGAAATAAGATCTAGATACCCTCAACACTATCCTCTTACATGCATCAGAGCTGCCCAAATTCCTCAGTTTATAAATCCATGTTTACATTGTGTTTTTAATACTGTTTCTACTAGAACAGAAAACATCACTATAAAACAAATGTATGAAAGCCAAAGGTTTGATTCCTGGTAGCGTAAAGGGGCGTCCCTGGGATGGGCCTGGTTTCCTATTGGCAGCGTCCTTCAAGTGACTGCAGGCCTGTCCTTGGCCGCCAGCGTCCTCTGGCTTCTGCTTCCAAGCCTCTCAGGAGGCCAGGCTGGAGCAGTGCCGTGAAGGTCATCAGCACACCCTCCAGTCCCTCTGACCGGTCTGGGGTAGGAAGACAAACCCTCCTCCTCGGATTTTGTCTTCTCAGCCCCCGCACCATCAGTCTGCTGGCTGCAGCATGGGAGTAGGTTGGCAGGCTCTGTGGGACTGGCATGGGGCAGGTGGCAGTCAGCTTGGTGCCAAGGGCTACACCCGACGGCCCGAACACATGCATAATCACAAACATGGCAGAGGTGTGTGTGTGTACAGAGAGCCTCCTTGAACAAATATCCGGCTGAGTTCTCAGTGAAGGGGGTGGTCCCTGCAGTGCCAAGGGGAATAGGAGGGACAGGAGCAAGTGAGTCCACCCAGAAGCTTCTTAGACCAGTGGCCACACACACAGCCAGGAGAGGATGTGGCACGGTACCTGACACAGTAACACAGTAAGTTGGTGCTTAATGTGTTACTTAGTACTGAAAGGTGCTAGTTGAAGCTGACTCTGACTTTGAGAGTCGGAAGGACTCTGAAATTACCTAGTGCAACTTCCCACTCAAAACAATGGAATTTCATTTACGTACAGCACCCCTGCGGGTCGGCTCAGCCTCAGCGTGAGCACGCCAGTCCTTGGAGTCTCAGGAATCTGGGGTGACCTGTGAGGACTGAGCCTCAGGCACCTCCTCTGCAAAATGGCAAGAATAAAACCTGCCATATGGTGAGAAAATGTAGCAAAGCATGTAACACATGACCTGGCACACCAGGTGCTCTAACCATTTTCATTATGGTTATTGCTATTTACAGCACAAACTGCTGTACACATGTGAGATTATTTTTTTTCCATGGCTGGGCAGGTCTAAATTCTGAATCTGAACATTAGCAAGTTTTTCCCTTTCATGGACCCAAAATCTACCTCCCTTTTCAAAATCTGCACCCTTGAGCAGTGGCTCTCCGGGTACGTCCCTGCACCAGCAGGTCAGTGTCTCCTGAGGACTTGTTAGAAATGCAGATTTTCCCTCTGCCCCTGACCTGCTGAATCAGAAACTAAAGTTGAAGAATCACTGTTGTAGAGCCACAAAGGAAAAGGCTAAGTCCCATACTCCAGAGAGAGCCTTTCACTGGTTAAAGATGCTCTTTATGCTCTCCCTAAGTCTCAGTGTTCCCATCATCCTCCTTTCCAGTGCTTTCAACCATTCCTTGTTTACCTTGGATTCCAGAGCCTTCACATCCTTTTCTCCCTGCCACCATATCCTCTGATTGTCAGTGACTTTTTAAAAGGTGGCTTCCAGCCACTTGGGGGGGGGGGGCGGGGGTCTGATTAGCACAGAGCCAATGGGTCTGCTGCCTCCTCTTCTATAGAACTTCTATTTATCCAGTGCCCACTCTGGGCTGATCATATGACATACTGAAACTTACCTGTTTATTGAGCTTAAACTTGCGTTAAAGTGCATACACCTTTCTTAAAAAATTTTTATGGAGAAAACAACATACAAACACGAACATTTCGTATTTGGTGTGCAATCAATGCCTCGCAATATCATCATGAATATACACAGTTGTGTATTCATCACCATGATCATTTCTTAGAACATTTGCATCACTTCAGAAAAAGAATAAAAAGAAAAAAGAAGAAACTCATACATGGCATACCCCTTACCCTCCCCCTCATTGACCACTAGTATTTCCATCTACCCAATTTATTTTAACATTTGTTCCTCCTATTATTTATTTATTTTTAATCCATATTTGTTACTCGTCTGTCTATACCGTAGATAAAAAGGGCATCAGACACAAGGTTTTCATAATCACACAGTCATATTGAGAAAGCTATATCATTATACAATCATCTTTAAGAAACATGGCTACTGGAACACAGCTCTACAGTTTAGGGCAGTTCCCTCCAGCCTCTCTAATACACCTTAAACTAAAAAGGGGATATCTGTATAATGAGTAAGAATAACCTCCAGAATAACCTCTCAACTCTGTTTGAAATCTCTTAGCCACTGTCACTTTATTTTGTCTCATTTCTCTCTTCCCCCTTTTGGTTGAGAAGGCTTTCTCAATCCTTTGATGCTGAGTCCCAGCTCATTCTAGAATTTCTGTCCCACATTGCCAGGAAGGTTTACACACCTGGGAGTCATGTCCCACATAGAGGGGGGAGGGCAGTGAGTTGGTTTGCTGTGTTGGCTGAGAGAGAGAGGCCATATATGAACAACAAAAGAGGTTCTCTGGAGGTGACTCTTAGGCCTAATTTTTTTAAACTATTTTTATTGTGTAGTATAACATATATACAAAGCAAAGAAATAAAAAAGCAATAGTTTTCCAAGCACTCTTCAAAAAGTTGTTACAGGAAAAAAAAGTGGTTACAGGATAGATCCTAGAGTTTGTCATGGGTTACTATATGATCCTCTCATATTTTTTCTTCTAGCTGCTCTGGAAAATAGGCGGCTAGAGGGCTTAAATACTTTTTTATCATCACAATCGACTTTTTCCCCTTCTTTTTTGTGAACAATAACATATATACAAAAAAGCTATAAATTTCCAAGCACAGCACCACAATTAGTTGTAGAACATAATTCAGACTTTGACATGGGTTTCAGTTTCACAATTTTAGGTTTTTACTTCTAGCTGCTCTAAAATACTGGGGACTAACAGAGATATCAATTTAATGATTCAGCATTCATATTCATTTGTTAAGTCCTATCTCATATAATTCCACCATCACCTTTGATCTTTCCATCCCTCTCTTTAGGGGTGTTTGGGCTATGGTCATTCTAACATTTTCATATTGGAAGGGTCTGTCACTAATATGGGGTAGGGAAATGGAACTATCTGATGTTCTGGAGAGGCTGGGCTAGGTTTCAGGACTTATCTGGACCAGGGACCCATCTGGAGGTTGTAGGTTTCTGGAAACTTACTTTAGTGCAATGGAGCCCTTGCAGAATCTTATATGTTACCCTAGGTGTTCTTTAGGATTGGCTGATATGGTCCTGGTTGGGGGTTGGCAGGTTATCATAGGTAGCAAGGTCTAACTGAAGCTTGCATAAGAACAACCTCCAGAGTAGCCTCTTGACTTGATTTGAACTCTGTCTGCCACTAATACTTTATTAATTACACATCTTTTCCCCCATTTGGTCAGGATATAATTGTTGATCCCACAGTGCCAGGTCTGAATTAATCCATGGGAGTCCTCGCCCACGTCACCAGGGAGACTTTCACCCCTGGATGTCATGTCCCACGTACGGGGAAGGGCAATGATTTCACTTGCAGAGTTGGGCTTAGAGAGACTGAGGCCACATCTGAGCAACAACAGAGGTCCTCCAGAAGTAACTCTTAAACATGCCAATGAGATTCTCTGCTACCTATATAAGCTTCACAAGAGTAAACCTCATGATCAAGGGCCTGGCCTATTGATTTGGGTGTCCCTAAAGTTTGACACAGTATCAGGAGATTCCCTGATGGTAAGGTTTAATAGTTCCATAGTCTTTCTCCCCTCCCTCAGGGGACTTTGTTAGGTCTAATTTTAAGTAGGTTTAGCCTATCCTTTGTGGGGATGTTTCATATGAACAAACCCCAAGATTGAGGGCTCAGCCTATTGATTTGGTTGTCCCCACTGCTTGTGAGAATATCAGGAATTCTCCAAATGAGGAAGTTGAATTTTCCCCCTTTCTCACCAATTCCCCCAAGGGGACTTTGCAAATACTTCTTTATTCACTGTGCAAATCACTCTGGGATTATCAGGGCATCACACTGAACAAACCTACAAAATTGCATGCCCTATTCAAGGTTGCATGTATTTATGGTGTTCAATTGAACTGTCCATATAAATTATATTAGGAAATGCACTAGTCAAAATATAAATTTTGTACCAAGTAAACATTTTTTGCTTTAGTCTCACACAGAAGTTAAAGTTTTAAAGTATGAATGACCATCTATTTTCAACACCCTGCAATATTGACATGCCTTTATTCTTCCTCAGGCAAAACCATTTTTTAATTTGTATATTTAGTCTCTATCATTGCACACTCTAGGCATTCCTAGATTATACCATCTCAGTCTTTATCGTCTGTCTTCCCTTCTGGTTTCACATGTGCCCCCAGCCCTGCTCCCTCTATCATTCTCACGTTCAGCTTCATTCAGTGTACTTACGTTATTGTGCTACAATCAGGTAGTATTGTGCTATCCATTTCTGAATTTTCACAATCAGTCCTGTTGCAAGGTGCATACACTTTCAATGAACAGCTTCATAAAATTTTACGAGTGTGCACAGTCACATGTACACTTGCTACCCAGATTGAGATAGAAAACCTCATCAGCATGCCCCCAGAAGCAGTAGTGTGCTCACTGTGCGCTTTGTCGGTGAGTTTGAGCCCGTTGTCACGTATAGCATTGTTCGTTCTTTTTCATTGCTAGATAGTATTCCCTTATGCGGATACCCCACAATTTGTTTATCCCATTGACTATTAGTGGACATTTAGGTTGTTTTTAGTTAGCTGTTATAAATAAGGCTGTTCTAAACATTCCCATACTTGTCTTTTAGTGGACATAGACATTTATTTCTATTATATATACTCTCAGAAATGAAATTTCTAAGTCATGGGATAGGTGTATATTTAGCTTTCGTAGATGCTTCCAAACAGTTTTCCCAAGTGGTGATATCAGTGCACACTCCCACAATAGTTCTGGCTGGCCCGCCTCTTTGCCAACACTTGGCATTGTCAGTCATGTAAATTTTCACCATCCTGTTGGGGACATAGTAGCAAACATCCGGGACTTTAATTTGCATTTCCTCATGACTAATACTGCTCTGTATCTCATTTGCTTATTGACTACTTGCATATTCTCTTTTGTGAAATTCCTGTTCACGTCTTCTGCTTAGTTTTTAAAATTGGGTTGTCCATCTTTTTGAAATCTGTTTAAGAGTTCTCATATATCCTGCATATGAGTCCTGTGTCAATTACACATATCACAAATGTCTTCTCCTTGTCTGTACATACTTTTGCCTTAATCATCAGGACAATCCCTTGCAGTAAGTGTCATTGTCTCTATTTCATAGCTAGGGGGACTGAGGCTCAGGAAGGTAGAGTAATTTCCCAAGCCACCCAGCTGGTGAGTAGTGAAGCTGAGTTTTGAGCCCAGGTCTCCTGACCCCAAACTCTGGATTCTTCCCATGATGCTATCTGCCTCCCACATTCAGCCCTGAAAACTCTATGAGACCTTTATAGCTCTTAATGTTTCCCCCATGGAAAACTTTATCGAACCACGTCTTCCCATCTCACGTATGTGTAGCTGATTTTTTACTCTAAGTACAGGACTCGATACACATGGATTAATGGAGAGAACCTGATCCTGGGAAACAGGCAGGTCTGGAATTGACTTCTGGCCCCTCTACTTTGCCAACTCAGGGCAGCCTTCTCCACATCAGGAGCCGAATTTTCTTCAATTGTAAAATGTTAAATTCTGACTCTGTTGTTGTGGGACTAAATAGAAGGAAACGCAAAGCCACTACTGCTCATACATGTTCGTTGCCTTCCCCTGGACAAGAGTCTCATTTGTTTTGGTTTTGGGTTCCTCTTCTCTGCCAATGTGCTTTGGATCCAGACTCAGACTTCCGGCAGGGGACCGTACCTCCAATTGTTGCCGCGTAAGAGTGGTGCCACATGTTTGTATATGGTTACTCTGAGTCATCCAAATCATTAAGAACACACCACTTCTCCTATCTCTCTTTTACCTAATTAACCTTTCCTGCAGGCCCAGGTTAGTTCTTACTTCTGCTGGATGCTTCTTACCTGAGCAGGGCTGCCGAGGTGCTTGCTTTGTTTTCCCTCCATCTCTTCACTCACCACTGGCCCTTGTGATCCACCTGCTGAGCTGTCCATAACCCCGGCTCTTGAAGGATAGAGAGTGAGTCACATATTAAGCTCTGTTCCTAGGGGCATGGCACAGCACCGGCCTGGTACATAGCATGCATGCAGAAAAATATAAGCTGCAGAAATATGTTTAATTAGTATAACCTTTAACTTATGAGGCAAAAAATAATATTCATGGAGGATTTCATAAAGAATGTACGATTTAATCAGTAAGTCTCACGCTTGGCTATGCAGTTCACTAAAGAATTAATATACTTAAAACTTAAGTATAAAAACTTTAAAAATTCAGAATCTCTAGTGGTGGAGTCCTTCACTGGTATTTTACAAAAACTCCCCAGGGCTTTCTAATGTGCAGCCAAGGCTGGAAACCACTGTTCCCGAGAATCTACATTTACCAACGGAGAACTGCTTGCATATCCTGCACCATTTAAAGCCCCTCACTAAAGTGCCTTTGTTGAATAATACTTTGGCTTTATGCCTAGATTGAATGACCCTAGGATATAACTATGTGACCCCTGTTACTGAAATTATTGTGGGGATGTCGGTGCCAATTGGGCCTTTTAACGAAGACACACAGGAGAAATTCCTGTTGGGCATCAGCACCAGGGAAAGCTGTGATTCTCCTAAGCAACTAGCTCATGTTTATCTTACAGACCCTGGAAATCATTTAATTAACACTATTTACCAAGTTTGTAGTAGCTGCTGGAAAGCTCACAGCCAAAGTTGTGGTCCATCTTTATCAACTATAAAAAATTTCATGGAGTGTGTGTTGTGTACTGGTTTGGTTCCTCTTTATTTTCCATAATTTTCTCTTCACTGTCCTTTCCTCATTTTTTCATAACAATGCATTTTTTTTGAGATATGATTCACAACCATAAAATTCACCCTTTTTTTTCTTCACATGGGCAGGCACCAGGGATCGAGCCCGGGTCCTCGGGCATGGCAGGCAAGCACTCTTACCTGCTGAGCCACCGTGGCCCACCCAAAATTCACCCTTTTAAAGTATATAATCAAATTTAATATAGTCACAAGGTTGTGTTATGTAACACTCGCTACTATCTGATTACAAAATGTTTCCAATCACCCCCCAAAAAACTCCATGCCCATTAGCTGTCACTCCGCATTACCCTACACCCCACACCCCCAGTCCGTGGACACCTCTAATCTGCTCACTGTCCTTATGGATTTGCCTATTCTCACATATCATATAAATGGACATACAATATGTGGCCTTTTGTGTTTGTTTTCTTTCACATACCATAATGTTTTCAAGGTTCAGCTATATTATAGCATGTATCAGAACTTCATTCCTTTTTATGGTCAAATAATACTCCACTATACGGCTTTTCCACATTTTGTTTATCCATTCATCAGTTGATGGACGTTTCGGTCGTTTCCATTTTTTGGCTATTATCAATTTTGCAGCTATGAACATTCATGTACAAGTTTTTGTGTAAATATATGTTTCACTTCTCTTGGATATATAGCTAGGAACAGATTTGCTGGGTTAAGCAGTAATTCTGCTTTTAACTTTTTGAAGACCTTTCCTCATTAAAAAAATTTTTTTGCTTTGCATTGTATGTAGCTCTGTAATCCACTGCAAATCCCTCTTTTTTGCAGTGAGGAGGAGTATAAATAAATAAATCACAAAGAACTCCCAAGCCATCTGTTTAATAATCTGTTTTAGAATTTTGCCAGGATACTATATTGAGTCATTTGGTCTATAGTTTCCAGAAATAACTTCTCTTTGTGAGAATCAGAACATTTTCTCTTATCTAATGTCCTCATTATTTATTTGGGTTGTTTTGCAGTCTTACCTGAAGGATATTTCACAACTCTGGTGTCTAATTCATCTGAATCTGGCCTCCAGAACTCACTGACAGCCAAAAGAGCTCTCATCAACCTCCTTCTCATCTATCTCGTGATATACTTAATTATTTATCAAAATAATTCATGCACTTGGTTAAACACAAACTAGAAGAAAAGTGCCTACAGTAAATGGCTACCGCCCCCCCCCCTTACTCCTGCTCCCCTAGAGGCAATTGCTTCCGATTCGTCTTGCTTCTTATTCTGGGAGTTACTTCCATAACTGTAAATAATGTGCTTATGTTGCCATTCCTTGATTTCTCAACTTTAAACACTTGATTTCATCCAAACAACTTCCACCCTCAAATGTGGTTATAATGCTATTTTTATTTAATTCCTTTGTGATTAGGTTTGCTGCTTTAAGAAACACATTGAAGTCTTTATTCCTCATTCCATCAGCTAGTAATAATAGTTTTGATTGACTATTTTGTAGGGTAAGGATATCATCTTTACTTTAAATGCATTTACTTTAAATGCTCAATGATGATAACACTTATATTCTCATTCCCTAACCCTAATTAGGTCTTCCGACTCTAAAAGTTGAAATCCAATAAACCCTGTTTACATTTTGTTGCCATGCAAATATTGTTCTTTGCAGTCACACAATGTCCTATACTTACACTTCCTTTCTTTTATTTTTTTCTGTTTTAGAGTTGAATTATCTTTTTTTTTCTCCTCCTCCTATTTCTTTTCCTTCCTCTTCTTCCCCTTTCCCCACCCCCACATCTCCCCTTTCTCTTTATGACTGGCCATATCCGTTCCCCAAGTTTGTTCCCAAGTTTTCAGCATATCAGGTATTCTATCTTTTAGGTCCCCCTTGTCCCCAGGGACACCTCACACAGTCACACCCTCTGTCCCTTCTGCTCTGCTTTGGGCTTGTTGCTTTTCTCTACGTCGCGGCCAGCCAGCCTGCACCTGCTTCCCTCCACGGATGCCCTGGGTTGGTCCCACTGGTTCCTGGTTCTTTCCTTCCTTTCTTCCTTCTCTTTCTTTCTTTTATACTTACGCCTCATTTCGCTACACCACATCTTCAAGTAGTTTCTTAAGAAAACGTATGTGGTAGGTAGACTTTCTGAGTCCCTGTGTCTGAAAGTGGCAATGCTCTGCCCTCACACTCATATGGCAATTTGGATGGATATGGGATTCTTGGATAAAATTTGTTTTCACACATCATTGAAGGCACTGTTCTAGCCTTTGCAAAATGAGAATCCTGAAACCAGTCTGATGTTTTATTTTTTATAAGCGCCCTCTTTTTTTTCCCCCTCTAGGGAAATTTTTAGGAGCTTGTCTTTATCATCGCTATTCTAAAATTTCACAGAGATGGTGCCTGTATGTGGGTCTTTGATTCATTCATTGTGTTGGACTCTTGGTGTCCTCTTTGAATTTGGAAAATCTATCTTTTAGCTTTGGAGAATTATTTTGTACTTTTAATTTGAGCATTTCGGCCCCTCCATTTTCTCTGTAGTCTCTTTCTGGGTTGCTATTATTTGAATATTAGGATACTTCTCTAATTCTATTACTTTCCAACCCATCTACTGAAATTTTTATTTCCATAATCTTACCTTTAATTTTCTATAGTGCACATTTATTCCCCCATCACTCCTTTTCATTGCCTCCTGTCCTTAATGAGGGATGTAGCCCCTTTTGAAGTCTCTCTGGGGATACCAATTATTTCCTTAAAATTTTCTTCTGTCTTCTGTTTCTTATATTCTCTCTCCTTCTTAGGGAGAGTTTCCCTGCCATTTATTTCTCTTTGCCTCTTTTTCATGCTAAGGGCTTTTTTCAAATGTCTAGAGATCTTTGTCTTTTCCTATTTAAGAGGGAAGCTAGGCCAGAAAGCTGGGGGATTTCATTTCATTTCATTTAGACAGGGAGCCAGCGTCACATGGGGGACTCCAAACAGCAGAATGGATGGATCCCTGGCTGCCCTGAATGCTACGTGGGAATTGACTGTTGCATATATCACTGTGTTTTCAGCCATGTCTGGAACGCCTGCCCCTCTGTATTTTCCAACTCTGTGGCCCCTTGGAGGCCTAAGCCTCCCTGCAGCTCTGTTGGGGTAATGGAGCAACCTTCTCTGCTACCTGCCTCTGGGGGCTCCTGGTTCTCCAGCTGGGACTTCTCCCACCTGTTCTTCGGTGATTGCACCTCGCTCCGTTTCCCATCTCACCTGCTGCTAGCCTCCCTTCCGATTTGGTCAGTAGGGGACTTTGCTTTCTTATCATGTTAGCAGGGTCACAAAAGGAGAGACAACAAACGTATAGTCAATAGACTCTTTAAATGGAAATCTTCAATTTCCTCTTTTTTATTTTAATTGGAGAAGTTGCAGGTTTTCAGAAAAATCATGCAGAAAATAGAATTTCCAAGTTACCCTCCCCATTATTGGCACCTTATTCAATTTCTTTTTAATGTATCTGCTTTACCTTTTTCGGAATGAAGGCCCTTCTCCTTGAAATAGGAGAGTGGAACAAATTAAGAGTTTCATCATCATCATCATAAATAATTCTACACTTTGAAATGGAGGTTCCTGAAATCCATGGGGCTCCTTCTTTCACTGTTTCCTGTCTCACAGATTTCTTCACCTGTTTCCTCATTTCAGACAGGTATTCCCCACCCACCCAGGCGCCTGCATCAGAGACCTTTATACCCTCACGCCCTAATGCTAATTAGTGTCTCTGTCCTGTCAATTCTCAATCCAGCAGTTTCTTGAATTCAATCCTCCAGCTGCTTGCTTTTGTCCCGTACTTCTAACCCACACTTTAGGACAAGCTGTCCCTCCTGCACTAATTGCAGTAGCCTAACTGGCCCTGCCTATGGGCCACTACAGCATCAGTATTCCTCATGCACCTGCCCTTTGACCCAGCAATGGCACTTCTAGGAATTTACCCTGCATATAGACTTATATGTGTGCAAAATGATGTATGTACAAGGTTATTCTTTATTGCTGCCCTGTTCATAAAAGCAAATTATTGTAGTTGACCCAAATATCCATTAGTAGAGACTTGCTAAATAAATCATAATACATCTGTATGATGGGATATTATGTAGCTATAAAAACAATGAGAAAACTATGTTGCTAGGAAATAATATCTAAGATATGTTAAGTTAAAACTGGAGGATGCAGAGTAAGCGTTAGTGAGCTAGCATCTGTGTAGAAAGGCGAGAAAACAATTTTTAAAATATCTTCTTTTATGGATAAAACATTTGGAAGATTACAACAACATCGATTGAGTCCAGGGAGAGGTGCTTGATGGCTGGGGCACAGGGATGTAAGGGACATCTGCATTATAAACGCTCTTGTACCTTTTGAATTATGGAACACATGAAAGTGTTGTCTATTAAAAAAATAAATAAACCAAATTTAAAACTCCCCCTTTTATCTCAATTTAGTTTTTTTTAAAAGCACAAACTATTTTAAAATATTTTGTATGCCAATATACAGAATAGATTCTACTATAACAATCTTATAATATGAAACGTACATTTTGCTCCATTAATAGGAATATATATTACATATTGTATCTATAATATACATATTTTTAAAAAGCTTTCTGGATAAAAGAATCTGAAGGGAAAACTTTAAAATGATGCTTTCAATGGTTACTGCTGCATAGTTGACCTATGATGGTTTTAATTTTATTCTTTATCTTTTTTCTGTTTTCTCCTCCCAGTTTTTTTTTATGATGAACATATAGTGTTTCTAATAAACACTAAAAAATATGTCTCTTAAGCTACCCCCCCCCCCCCCACTGCCGCCAGGGCGGGGTTGGGTCTGCTCAGCGAGCCTGCCGAGGCCCTGCCAGGTTTCCATCCTCCTCTCCCATCCCCCGCCGCGCCCGGGAGGACTGGCGATCCCTGAGCAGGTCCCTTCATTGTTCTCCCCTGCAGAAATGGTACCCGGCCTTCGCCGTCCAGCTCCAATGCCACGCACGTTCGTGCAGGATCAGCAGCTCCCTCCTGGGTGCTGCGGATGACCGGCCGTCAACCTCCGGACCGATCGCGTCTCAGGAGCCCGCGGCCGCCAGGTGCAGCCCCCCGCCGACGCCCCGCCTCGGCCCCGCGCCAGAAGGCAGGGGCCGCGGGCCTCGCCGTCCCGGGTGTTCCTTTCTGTTGGTCAGAGTTCCTGCGTTGTGCTCTTGGTGTTCTGCCCGGCTTGGCTGCAGTGTTGGCTCCCCGTCCCTCCGCGCCGCCCCCCGCCCCGGGCCGGCCGTGAGCTCGGGGAGACTGCCCCTTCCGCCGGGGGGTGGCGGCGGCCCCTGGGACGCGTCCCCGAGGGAAGGTGCTCCCCCGAGAAGGACTTTCAGCAGACTGCTGCGGGACTCCGCCGGCGGAGGATCCCACCTCCTTCCCCGTTTCTCCGAGGGCAGAGTCTGGGATTCACAAACCTGCCCCCACCCTTGTCTTTCACCCAAGCCCTGCCCCCAATTCTCATGGAAGTTGAACCCAAAGGAAACGGAAGAGAGGAACAGATGGTAAAGTCCCTTCACATCCCAGAAAACAACAACAACAACATAAAAATGTACAGCACAGGAAGTGAACCCTGATGAAAAATATGGGCTAGAGTTGATAGTATAATTATAATAATAATTTTTTTATCATTGTAACCCCAACATACTAATGCAAAATGTGAATAATGGGGAAAATTGTGTGTGAGAGAGGAGGTATAGGGAACTTGTGCTTTCTACATAGTTTTTCTGTAAATCTACAACCGCTATAATAATAACAACAGAATAATAAGAATTCCTTTCGTGTCCATGTATGCGCTTTCTCTTAAACTCTGTTTTTAAGAGATGCTAACAGAGACTCTCCCCTAATCTGGCTTCTGTTGCTCTCATCCTTATCCCCACCCCCTAGAAGATTTATCAGGAGGATAAATGCCAGCCCCGAAAATTGGACACCTGGATGTGCTTTCAGGACACCCACCATCACCACCACCACCAAAATGAGGGCAGCCAGGGCCAAACTTGGGCACAAGCCCTTGGACTGGCCCAGACATTCACCTACAAAGTCAGGGTGCTAGTAAAAGTCTCCCTCGTGCTCCATTTATAAGCAGTGATGGTTAATACTTAACTGGGCACTTAGACTATGTGCTTTCTCTTTGTAAAGGAAGTAGATACATTTTATTATGTCTCTACTGTACACATAGAGGCACAGGGAAGTAAATAACTGGCCAAGGTTGCTTAGCTAGCGAGTCTAGCTAGGAATTGAACCCTCAGGGGTTCCTGGTTCTCCAAGGTCTGTTTGCTTCGGAATTAACTGGGGGTGATATTTAAAATGCAGACTCCTGGAGTTCAGCCCTCAGAGATTCTGACTATGGATACTGAGGTGGGGCCCAGGGCTTTGCTGTTTTAGCAAACCTCACATCCCCCGCCCCGCCCCGCCAGCCCCCTGAGATAATTCAAAGCAGGAGTTTCCAGATGCACCAGCTCTGAGAAGCCCTGCTCTGTAGGTGCCTGTCTCAGAGGTCTCCATCTCACGCCTGTACCCATGGCAGGGGGCCATAAGCATCTGAGGAATGAATGAATGAATGAATGCCCGTGTCCCTTGTTTGGTTGCTCATATTTCTCGCTTGTGAGTTTAAGATTTGCTAAAGGGCGACGGAAGACCTTTCCAGGCTGAAGGTCAGACCGTTGTCTTCTGAAACCTGGCAGCTCCCCCTGGGTTCACCTGCAAGCTGAGGTTGGAGTGAGGGGAGAAGGCCACCTCTTGTTTGCCACTCTGTTGGCCAAGGTCATGAAACGGAGCCCCTAAGGCAGTGTTTCTCAACCCGTGGCTCAACCCCTTCTGGCTCACCAGGGCCTTTTGGGGAAAACACAGATCTTTGCCTCCTTCCCGGATTTACTGAATTGGGGGAGGGAAGACAGGACTAACTGAAAACTCTACATTCTCAGCCAACACCTCAGACGGCTCATGTATTTGAATGTTTGAGAAGTTCTGCAGTAGAATGTGGGCTTTGAAGTCTCACAGGCCTGAGTTCAAATCCCAGCCCTGTCATAAGATGGCTGTGTGGTCTGCAACTAATTCCCAACCTCTGGGGCACAAAGTTTCCTCATCAGTAAAACAGTGGAACACTATATCTACCTACTGGAAATTATGAAGAGGATTGAATCAAACCATGAGATAATTTATTCAAAGCACCTGTCACCTGGTGCACCTTCTCAAGGCACCAGTGGAGTGGTAGAGAGAGAGAGAGGCTAAGGTACAGACCTTCTCGGAGAACTGTGAGAGAGTTAAGAACACAGAGCATTACTCACCCCGGGGCAAACATGCACTGCTGCAAAACAATTCTCACTTTCCGTTTCCTCTGGGGTGAACTCAATGAGGCTTTTAAAGATGACTAGTTCTTTTCACATCATCAGGTATATTAAGCCACCCCAAATTGGAGTCATGTAGGCTTATAAACAAAATATAACACAATTTTGGCTCGACATCCCCCAACCAAGCCCTCCATCCACCCCGCACCCCATGGCCTCCAGCTCACATTCTCAAACCCTCACACCACCATGGCCATCTCTGTCTGCCAGGCCCACTTGGCAAATGGCAGGTCTGCCAAGGTCCCTGGGACCTTTTGCCTTGAAGCTGGCTTCCAAGGAGCGGGGAGTCTCCAAGCTCTTCCTTCTCCTCTCTAGTCTGGCTGATCCAACGAAATTTCTAAGCTTTTGAAAAGCTTCAGCCATTCATTACTGGTCAGTCCTGTCCGGAAACGTTCCCCGGCTTGCTGAAAGCCTGCCAGCTGCCGGGAGACTGGGACACTTCCAGCTCTCGGCCCACACAATGGGCATGGGCAAAACAATGCTGAATAGGAAAAACATCCCTGCCCCGCCCCCGCCATCCACAGACTCACATAGTGCTGGGACTCAGAGGCTGGGTGGGCAGAGGGAGGGGAGGTGGGGATGGGCCAGGGAATGGGAGCACGGGGAGTGCAGGGGGGTGGCGAAGGACTGGGAGCACAACCAAATTTCCCCTGCTTGGCTGGATTCTGAACCAGCTGGGTGAGTCAGATTAGAAGTCAAATCTGCTTATTCTGGCTCCCCTACCCAGCCCGGGGCTACTGCTCACAGCTCTGACTCTGGACCGAATTAAAACCTGACCTGGCAAACGAAGCAGTTAGGAGCCAGTGACCTACGGAGCCCAGGTGGAGAGGCAGGTAGACCTACCTGGCGGGAGGCCTTGCTTTGCCACTTATTGAACCACGTACAGGATGTTAAACCCTTTGGTCCTTCTCCCCATCCATCAAATGGGGTAACTGAACATGCCCTGCCTATTTTATAGGATGTTTTCAAAGTAGGAACAGGCTGCAGTGCCTGAAAGCACTTCAGCAATTATAAAGCTTTAAGGAATGACTTGGTCACCAGTGGTGTCGTCACCCTCACAAAGCACGAGGAGAGTGGGGGAGAGACAGGCCTGGGAGGTCACAGTGAAGAATCAGAAACAGGGCCCAGACGGTTTACAACCTAAACCTGAGAAAGACATAGCAGACGTTGAAAACCTGAATCAATGAGTGCAGAGGAGGGGTAATTAGAATTTCTAGATGGTCCGTGAGAGGGTAGATTTGGCTGGGGGGAATGGGGAGCTGGAGGGTGGTTTGGAGGACTCATCTAGAAGTTCATTTCCATAGTGAGCTCTTTGTTTTTGCTCAAGTTGTGTCTGTTTGGCTGGTTTTTCAGGCGATAGAGATTATGAGGGGTTAAGGCCCCATGAACCCCTTGGCACTAGCCCTGGTTGGCCAAGAGAGCTGAGCACATAAGATATATTCATGGGGTTGACCAAGGAAGGCTTCCTGGAGAAGGGGAGTTTGAGGCATGTTTAGAAGGAGGAGAGGGGAAAATGGCTCATACAGAGCACTAAAGTGGGAACAGACAGGTCAATGTAAAATCCTGGAGCTGGAAGATTATGCTGAGGGCATGGAGGACTCCCCTTCATTACAGGGAGCACTGAGTCCCAGCAAAGGGGAAGGGCTTGCTGGAGTCACATAGTAAGTCGTGACTGAGCTGGGAGCTGGTGTTGCAGGGCGGTGGAAGGTCGAGGACGGGGGGCGGTGGTCCAGGCAGAGTGAACAGTGACTCAAGAGGTGCAGAGGCTTGAGGGAGGAGGGACCTTCGAGGAAAGGTGGGTCCCTAATCTTGTGGCAAGAGCATGGGATGTGCAGTGGGTTGTTGGACACAGGGTTGGAGAGAGAGGAGGGTCAGGACTGGACACAAAGGGCTTGGACACCTTGCAGGGGGGTGGGCACAGTCCTTTACAGATGCAGGACAGGTCACCGATCGCATGGCCTGAAACCTCTCCTGGAGCCCCTGCGTAGCCAGGGCACATTTTTTTTGTATCCTGCGGGTGGAAGGGAAAGTTCTCATGCTTTGAGATCCGAGCTTGGAAACACCTAGAAACAAGGCTGGCTTTAGTATATGACTTTTAATGGACACATATTCAAAGGGTTGGCAAAGTAGCAGGGGCAGCCTGTGAGTGCTCACCGCTGCTTGGAGGGGAAGGGAAGAAACTGGGCACAGACGGGTTCCAGTAGGTTTCTAATGTACCAGATGTTTCATTGTTATATTAATTCGTTGGTATTTTCATTCATAACTATGAACCGAGAGGATAGAAATTTTACTCAGTTTATGGAGCTTGCAAAACAAGCAGGTACTGAGGAGGCTGAGAACAGGGAGGAAAAGGAGATGGAAAGGAGTATATCTCCTGGGCAGGCTGCTTACACCCCCTGGGATTATCCCTAGAGTATCTGTGAAATGCAGATGACAGAAGCCTCTTCGCAGCCCCTATTGTTATTATTTCTGTAATCGGCTTCTCTCTCCCTGACCGGATTGTGAGATCCTTGAGCATGGAACCCTCTTTGCTTATTTGTGAATCCCTAGTGTTTCTCAGTGATTTGAGCCAAGGAGATTTTTTTTTTTTTTTGTATACTAGGTCTTTTTTATTTATTTGTTTATTTTTTTTTATTAATTAACGGAAAAAAAGAAATTAACCCAACATTTAGAAATCATACCATTCTACATATGCAATCAGCAATTCTTAACATCATCACATAGATGCATGATCATCGTTTCTTAGTACATTTGCATCGGTTTAGAAGAACTAGCAACACAACCGAAAAAGATATAGAATGTTACTATAGAGAAAAAAATAAAAGTAATAATAGTAAAAAAAAAAAAAAACCCTATAGCTCAGATGCAGCTTCATTCAGTGTTTTAACGTGATTACTTTACAATTAGGTATTACTGTGCTGTCCATTTTTGAGTTTTTGTATCTAGTCCTGTTGCGCCGTCTGTATCCCTTCAGCTCCAATTACCCACCATCTTACCCTGTTTCTAACTCCTGCTGGACTCTGTTACCAATGACATATTCCAAGTTTATTCTCGAATATCGGTTCACATCAGTGGGACCATACAGTATTTGTCCTTGAGTTTTTGGCTAGACTCACTCAGCATAATGTTCTCTAGGTCCATCCATGTTATTACATGCTTCATAAGTTTATCCTGTCTTAAAGCTGCATAATATTCCATCGTATGTATATACCACAGTTTGTTTAGCCACTCGTCTGTTGATGGACATTTTGGCTGTTTCCATCTCTTTGCAATTGTAAATAACGCTGCTATAAACATTGGTGTGCAAATGTCCGTTTGAGTTTTTGCCCTTAATTCCTTCGAGTAGATTCCCAGCAATGGTATTGCTGGGTCATATGGCAATTCTATATTCAGCTTTTTGAGGAACCGCCAAACTGCCCTCCACAGTGGTTGCACCATTTGACATTCCCACCAACAGTGGATAAGTATGCCTCTTTCACCGCATCCTCTCCAGCACTTGTCATTTTCTGTTTTGTTGATAATGGCCATTCTGGTGGGTGTGAGATGATATCTCATTGTGGTTTTGATTTGCATTTCTCTAATGGCCAGGGCCATTGAGCATCTCTTCATGTGCCTCTTGGCCATCCGTATTTCCTCTTCTGGTAGGTGTCTGTTCAAGTCTTTTTCCCATTTTGTAATTGGGTTGGCTGTCTTTTTGTTGTTGAGTTGAACAATCTCTTTATAAATTCTGGATACTAGACCTTTATCTGATATGTCATTTCCAAATATTGTCTCCCATTGTTTAGGCTGTCTTTCTACTTTCTTGATGAAGTTCTTTGATGCACAAAAGTGTTTAATTTTGAGGAGTTCCCATTTATTTATTTCCTTCTTCAGTGCTCTTGCTTTAGGTTTAAGGTCCATAAAACCGCCTCCAATTGTAAGATTCATAAGATATCTCCCTACATTTTCCTCTAACTGTTTTATGGTCTTAGACCTAATGTTTAGATCTTTGATCCATTTTGAGTTAACTTTTGTATAGGGTGTGAGATATGGGTCTTCTTTCATTCTTTTGCATATGGATATCCAGTTCTCTAGGCACCATTTATTGAAGAGACTGTTCTGTCCCAGGTGAGTTGGCTTGACTGCCTTATCAAAGATCAAATGTCCATAGATGAGAGGGTCTATATCTGAGCACTCTATTCGATTCCATTGGTCGATATATCTATCTTTATGCCAATACCATGCTGTTTTGACCACTGTGGCTTCATAATATGCCTTAAAGTCAGGCAGTGCAAGACCTCCAGCTTCGTTTTTTTTCCTCAAGATGTTTTTAGCAATTTGGGACACCCTGCCCTTCCAGATAAATTTGCTTATTGGTTTTTCTATTTCTGAAAAATAAGTTGTTGGGATTTTGATTGGTATTGCATTGAATCTGTAAATCAATTTAGGTAGGACTGACATCTTAACTATATTTAGTCTTCCAATCCATGAACACGGTATGCCCTTCCATCTATTAGGTCTTCTGTGATTTATTTAACAGTTTTTTGTAGTTTTCTTTATATATGTTTTTTTGTCTCTTTAGTTAAATTTATTCCTAGGTATTACATTCTTTTAGTTGCATTTGTAAATGGGATTCATTTCTTGATTTCCCCCTCAGCTTGTTCATTACTAGTGTATAGAAATGCTACAGATTTTTGAATGTTGATCTTGTAACCTGCTACTTTGCTGTACTCATTTATTAGCTCTAGTAATTTTGTTGTGGATTTTTCTGGGTTTTCGACGTATAGTATCATATCGTCTGCAAACAGTGATAGTTTTACTTCTTCCTTTCCAATTTTGATGCCTTGTATTTCTTTTTCTTGTCTAATTGCTCTGGCTAGAACCTCCAACACAATGTTGAATAATAGTGGTGATAGTGGGCATCCTTGTCTTGTTCCTGATCTTAGGGGGAAAGTTTTCAATTTTTCCCCATTGAGGATGATATTAGCTGTGGGTTTTTCATATATTCCCTCTATCATTTTAAGGAAGTTCCCTTGTATTCCTATCTTTTGAAGAGTTTTCAACAGGAAAGGATGTTGAATCTTGTCAAATGCCTTCTCTGCATCAATTGAGATGATCATGTGATTTTTCTGCTTTGATTTGTTGATATGGTGTATTACATTAATTGATTTTCTTATGTTGAACCATCCTTGCATACCTGGGATGAATCCTACTTGGTCATGATGTATAATTCTTTTAATGTGTTGTTGGATACAATTTGCTAGAATTTTATTGAGGATTTTTGCATCTATATTCATTAGAGAGATTGGCCTGTAGTTTTCTTTTTTTGTAATATCTTTGCCTGGTTTTGGTATGAGGGTGATGTTGGCGTCATAGAATGAATTAGGTAGTTTTCCCTCCACTTCGATTTTTTTGAAGAGTTTGAGGAGAGTTGGTACTAATTCCTTCTGGAATGTTTGATAGAATTCAGATGTGAAGCCGTCTGGTCCTGGACTTTTCTTTTTAGGAAGCTTCTGAATGACTAATTCAATTTCTTTACTTGTGGTTGGTTTGTTGAGGTCATCTATGTCTTCTTGAGTCAAAGTTGGTTGTTCATGTCTTTCCAGGAACCCGTCCATTTCCTCTAAATTGTTGTATTTATTAGCGTAAAGTTGTTCATAGTATCCTGTTATTACCTCCTTTATTTCTGTGAGGTCAGTAGTTATGTCTCCTCTTCCATTTCTGATCTTATTTATTTGCATCCTCTCTCTTCTTCTTTTTATCAATCTTGCTAAGGGCCCATCAATCTTATTGATTTTCTCATAGAACCAACTTCTGGTCTTATTGATTTTCTCTATTGTTTTCATGTTTTCAGTTTCATTTATTTCTGCTCTAATCTTTGTTATTTATTTCCTTTTGCTTGCTTTGGGATTAGTTTGCTGTTCTTTCTCCAGTTCTTCCAAGTGGACAGTTAATTCCTGCATTTTTGCCTTTTCTTCTTTTCTGATATAGGCATTTAGGGCAATAAATTTCCCTCTTAGCACTGCCTTTGCTGCGTCCCATAAGTTTTGATATGTTGTGTTTTCATTTTCATTCGCCTCGAGGTATTTGCTAATTTCTCTTGCAATTTCTTCTTTGACCCACTCGTTGTTTAAGAGTGTGTTGTTGAGCCTCCATGTATTTGTGAATTTTCTGGCACTCCGCCTATTATTGATTTCCAACTTTATTCCTTTATGATCTGAGAAAGTGTTGTGTATGATTTCAATCTTTTTAAATTTGTTAAGACTTGCTTTGTGACCCAGCATATGGTCTATCTTTGAGAATGATCCATGAGCACTTGAGAAAAAGGTGTATCCTGCTGTTGTGGGATGTAATGTCCTATAAATGTCTGTTAAGTCTAGCTCATTTATAGTAATATTCAGATTCTCTATTTCTTTATTGATCCTCTGTCTAGATGTTCTGTCCATTGATGAGAGTGGTGAATTGAAGTCTCCAACTATTATGGTATATGAGTCTATTTCCCTTTTCAGTGTTTGCAGTGTATTCCTCACATATTTTGGGGCATTCTGGTTCGGTGCGTAAATATTTATGATTGTTATGTCTTCTTGTTTAATTGTTCCTTTTATTAGTATATAGTGTCCTTCTTTGTGTCTTTTAACTGCTTTACATTTGAAGTCTAATTTGTTGGATATTAGTGTAGCCACTCCTGCTCTTTTCTGGTTGTTATTTGCATGAAATATCTTTTCCCAACCTTTCACTTTCCACCTATTTTATCTTTGGGTCTAAGATGTGTTTCCTGTAGACAGCATATAGAAGGATCCTGTTTTTTAATCCATTCTGCCAATCTATGTCTTTTGATTGGGGAATTCAGTCCATTAACATTTAGTGTTATTACTGTTTGGATAATATTTTCCTCTAACATTTTGCCTTTTGTATTATATATATCATATCTGATTTTCCTTCTTTCTACACTCTTCTCCATACCTCTCTCTTTTGTCTTTTTGTATCTGACTCTAGTGCTCCCTTTAGTATTTCTTGCAGAGCTGGTCTCTTGGTCACAAATTCTCTCAGTGACTTTTTGTCTGAGAATGTTTTAATTTCTCCCTCATTTTTGAAGGACAATTTTGCTGGATATAGGAGTCTTGGTTGGCAGTTTTTCTCTTTTAGTAATTTAAATATATCATCCCACTGTCTTCTAGCTTCCATGGTTTCTGCGGAGACATCTACACATAGTCTTACTGGGTTTCCCTTGTATGTGATGGATTGTTTTTCTCTTGCTGCTTTCAAGATCCTCTCTTTCTCTTTGACCTCTGACATTCTAACTAGTAAGTGTCTTGGAGAACGCCTATTTGGGTCTAATCTCTTTGGGGTGCGCTGCACTTCTTGGATCTGTAATTTTAGGTCTTTCATAAGAGTTGGGAAATTTTCAGTGATAAGTTCTTCCATTAGTTTTTCTCCTCCTTTTCCCTTCTCTTCTCCTTCTGGGACACCCACAACACGTATATTTGTGCGGTTCATATTGTCGTTGAGTTCCCTGATACCCTGTTCAAATTTTTCCATTCTTTTCCCGATAGTTTCTGTTTCTTTTTGGAATTCAGATGTTCCATCCTCCAAATCACTAATTCTATCTTCTGTCTCTTTAAATCTATCATTGTAGGTATCCATTGTTTTTTCCATCTTTTCTACTTTATCCTTCACTTCCATAAGTTCTGTGATTTGTTTTTTCAGTTTTTCTATTTCTTGTTTTTGTTCAGCCCACGTCTTCTTCATGTCCTCCCTCAATTTATCGATTTCGTTTTTGAAGAGGTTTTCCATTTCTGTTCATATATTCAGCATTAGTTGTCTCAGCTCCTGTATCTCATTTGAACTATTGGTTTGTTCCTTTGACTTGGCCATATTCTCAATCTTCTGAGCGTGGACCGTTATCTTCTGCTGCTGGCGTCTGGGCATTTAGTCAGATTTCCCTGGGTGTCAGACCCAACAGGTTGTAAGATTTTTCTGTGAAATCTCTGGGTTCTGTTTTTCTTATCCTGCCCAGTAGGTGGCGCTCGTGGCACACGTTTGTCTCACGTGTTTGGAAGGGATCCCCCTGGTCACCGTTCTCCGTGGCCTGGGGATTTCCGATCCAATTCTCTCAGTTGGTCCAGGGGGCCGCGTGTGGTGGGGGCGTCAGCCGCCGCGGCTTGAGGGGACCCTGTGGCTCCTTTATTAATTCCCCTATTGGTGTTTGGTTGGACCCAGTCCCTGCCACAGTCGGAAATTCCCTCCTCTCCCTGGAGGGGTTCTGGTCCGGCCGCCGCAGCCTGGGGAACTCGCCACCGGACCAGGAAGCCGCCCGCGGGCGAGGGGCGCCGGTTGCTGGCCACCGCGGCTTGGGTAGCCCTCTGATCCGAGACTCGTAGCCGGTCCAGGAAGCCGCCCGCAAAAGAGGGTCGCCGGCCGCTGCGGCTTGGGAAACTTGCCTCTCCGAGACTCTCAGCCGTCCTGGGAAGGAGGGAGGGAGGAGCTCCGGCCGCCACAGCTGCTGCGGCTCGGGGAATTGCGCGCCGCTCGGGAATCTCACCGCAGCAGAGTCTCGCAGTCAGTCTAGCCAGTCCAGACTGGGGTACGCTGTGTGTCCATTCCCTGCCGTGGCCCCGGGAGCTGTTCTGCACTGTTTCTGTTCACCTAGTAGTTGCTCTGGAGGAGGAACTAAGACGCGCGTATCTTACTAAGCCGCCATCTTGGCCCCCTATCCCAACGAGATTTTTGATAAAATATCTGTTAAATTAAAAAAAATATTTTTTGTTTTCAGTTTTGAAAATGTTTCTTAGGTTCATAGTACTTGCCTAATACATAGTAAGTGTTCAGTAGCTGTTAGGATAAGGGACAGCAAAACATTCTAATTCTGGTGAGTTTGGGAGCATGGACAGAGGGGTTTTATTGACTCCTACCCTTTCAACTTCCTGTAAGGAATCTTTGGTCAGGGTACTTACTGTGAAATGGGGGGGGGGGGTGGATCTGCCCCTACTCTGGGGGACACATAACATAACAACAGCTCACTCTTACCTAGTGCTTTCCGTGTGCTTAGTAAATCCTGAGTGCTTCCCATACATTAACTTACCACACCAATCCTATGGTAGAAATACTGTGATTACCCCATTTAAAAGATGGGGAAACTGAGGCACTGAGCTGACCTCTTATTTGGCTAAGGTCACACAACTGGGAAGTGGTGGAACCAGGATTCAGGTCAGAGCTCCGCCCTGGACCTCCACACTATATTGCCTGTAATGTTTGTTAATCCCAGTCTTCCCCTTTCCTCTTGTGCTGAGAAGCAGGGCAGTCAGTTCCATTACCAAGAGGAATTATTGACCTGGGATGTCTCAATCACAGGGAGGTTGAAGACAACCAAGTGTGGTGTCTGCCCAAGACAGGAGGGGGTCCTGGGCCCTAACCCCTGGCCCTTTCCCCTCTTTCCCGAGGGGGACCCATCCCGCCCTTATCTAGCTTCCGTTTAGTTCGTTCTCATACCCCAGAGTCGCCCTAGATCGGGAAAGGCTGAGGCCGTCTGGCCTCAAGGTGAGTGGCCCGTCTGCGAGATGACCCAGGAATCCTGGAACCCAGGGTAAGGGTGTCTGCCAGCCCAGAGCCTTGGTGTGCCGCATTCCTCTCGGCCTCTCAGGAATGTGACTCTCCAGCAGACCGTCCCTCTCTGGCCACTTGTTTGGCAAAGGGAGAGACCCAATGAATAGGGTCAGAGCAGGGGCAGATGTGGCCAACCCCAAGGCAGCCCCTTCCTCTGGAACCCGGGAAGGCTGACCAGATGCCTGGGCACCCCTGGAATTCCCAACGAGTGGTCTACCCGCCTCTGCCTGAACGCTTCTAAGCAAAGGGCGCTCAGTGTCTCTGGAGACAGCCATTCCACGTGTTTGGGGTTTTTTTTAGTTTGATGTGATTTTATTAATATAATATGTTCACATACCATGTAATCATCGAAAGTGTACAATCGGTGGTTCACAATATCATCATATAGCTGTGCATTTATCATCACAATCAACGTTTGCTTTTTTGTGAAAAATAACATATATACAAAAAAGAAATAAATTTCAAAGACAGTGCAACAACTAGTTGTAGAACAGACTTCAGAGTTTGGTATGGATTACAGTTCCACAATTTTAGATTTTTACTTCTACCTGTTCTAAGACACTGGAGACTAAAGAAAATATCAACTTAATGGTTCAGCCATCATATTCATTTGTTAAACCCTACCTTCTCTGTATAACTCCACCATCACCTTTGAGCTTTCTATCCTGCTCTTTAGGGATATTTGGGCTATGGCCATTCTAACTTTTTCATGTTGGAAGGGGCTGCTGATACTATGGAATGGGGGATGGAACTAGCTGATGTTCTGGAGAGGCTGGTCCCTCTGCATTTCAGGGCCCATGGGGACTAAGGACCCATCTGGAGGTTGCAGGTTTCTGGAAAGTTACTCTAGTGTGTGGAACTTTTGCAGACTCTCATATAACACCCTAGGTGTTTTTTAGGCTTGGCTGGAATGGTTTTGGTTGGGGTTTGGCAAGTTATGGTAAGTAGCAATGTCTAACTGAAGCTTGCGTAAGAGTGACCTCCAGTGTAGCCTCGTGATTCTATTTGAACTCTCTCAGCCACTGATACCTTATTTATCACACTTCTTCTCCCCCTTTTGGTCAGGATGGAATTGTCGATCCCACGGTGCCAGGGCCAGGCTCATCCTTGGGAGTCCTCTCACATGATACCAGGGAGACTTTCACCCCTGGATGGCAGGTCACATGTAGGGGGGTGGGCAATGATTTCAGTCGCAGAGTTGGGCTTAGAGAGAGAGAGAGAGAGGCAGCCATTCCACTTTGAGAGTGATACCTGTCACTCCATGCCTTTTACTATAAGTGCTCTTTGCAGGTTCACTTCCCCAGCTACATTTAAAGTCCTTTGGAGACAAAACTCTGGGCTGAGGTCATCGTTTGAAAGTCTTGCAAAATCTTTTAGGTAGAATGCACTTAATGCATTCCCGCTGACTAAGATTGTATGGAGGGTGAAGACTGTGATCTCTAAGGTGAGCTCAGGTAATTCCAGGGGTTGGAGCCCTGCAGGAGGGAGGGAACTGGGAGTTCCTGCCGGTGGAGAACAGTGCTGGCTCGCGGAGCGCTATGAATGCCCCCAGTCTGTTTCAAGCCCCTGGAAGCGTCCTCTCATGGATCCTCGTGGCCCTGTGTGAAAGCCCTTCTCACCACCCCCATTCTACAGAGAAGGAAACTGAGGCACGGAGAGATTAAGTAACATGCCCAGGGTGACACAGCCTGCAGCAGTAGTGTTGGGATTTGACTGCAGGTCCTTGTGATTCTGTAGCCTGTGTGCGGTGGCTGCATGCGAAAAGCCTCCCCAGACACCGGCACCTGGTCAGCCCCTTCCCCAGGGAAAACAAGGTGGGATCAACACTTTGTTTTAGGCATAAACAAGGTGGTTTTTGTTGCGTCTGAAAGGAAAAGGATTAACTAATGGACACCTCCTCTCTCCACGGCAGCTGGGACCACAGGGGAAGTCCACCCTCTCCCCCGCTGAGATGGGTCCTGGGAACATGGTCTCAGTCAGGGTCAAGACTTAGCACCTGTGAAGAGAACCTGGCATATAGTCCGGAACCACCTGTGGGTTAGAGAGTGAATGAGGGAGGGGGGAGCTCAGGAGGACGCGGGAGGGTGAGGAGCCAGGCTAGAAGCTGCTAAGGGCTATTCCAGAGATGTGGCGGGGTGGAGCTATATGTACCTCCGAGAAACATGTTCTTACACCTAACCCATTCCTATGGGCGCGAACACATTGCGAGTAAGGCCTTTTGATGAGGTTACTTCGGTTAAGGTATGACCACAGCCCATTCAAAGTGGGTCATAATCCTGCTACTAGAATCCTTTCTAAGCAGAATGAAATTCAGACAAGAGCGAAAGTCACGGGGAGAGCAGACAAGAGAGAAGAGCGAGATGAGAAAGGCCGTGATGAGCACTGCAAGGGACAGAGGACCCAACAACCAAGGGTCACCGGCAGCAGCCCCAGAGTGCCCCGGTCTTCAAGAAGAAAGCATCACCTTGAAAACGCCTGCACTTGGACTTGTCCTGGTGTCAAAACTGTGAGCTAGTAAGTTCCTATTGTTGCAAACCTATTGCATGATATTTGCTTGAGCAGCCAAGGAAACTAAAACAAGAAAGGAGGAGGGCAGGAGTGGTGACACTGTCCAGGAGGGCAGGAGTGGTGACACCGTCCAGGAGGGCAGGAGTGGTGACACCGTCCAGGAGGGCAGGAGTGGTGACACCGTCCAGGAGGGCAGACTGATTACATCTGCTGCGCTCTGGCCAAGCCCCCTCCACCCCACCCAGCCGCTGCCACAGCCACCCCCACACCCTGTGTAGCCATCACTAGGAGATGGATGAGGGCACAGCTGGAGGAGGGCAATCGGAGAGACTTCTCAGGGATTCAAGGCCTTGGTGTGGACAGTGAGGAGAGGCCTCCTCAGGGACTAGGCCGGGCCAGTACATTGTCTCTGGGGTTTATGTGTCTCTCAGGGCCACCCACCAGCTAGACCTGAAGGCCCAGAGGGGAAGAATGGGGAGAGAGAGGTGGAAAGAGGGAGGAAGGCGGGAGGGAGAGAGAGGAGGAAAGGATGGCGAGAAGGGAAGCAAGTAGTCAAGTGGGGAAGCCCATCAGAGCTGTCCCTGCCCACTCCCGTCTGCGGGGAGCTGGGTGCACTGGTGGCTGGAGCTGGGCTGGGCCAGGCAGAAGCAATGCCCGCTGCAGTGCTGAGCACACGCTGGGGTCCCCAGTGCCCAACGATGCCCGTTTGGTTGGTGGACCTCGGGGAGGTCCAGAGGTTCCAGAGGATGGGCTGGGGTGATGGCAGGGGACACTTGGTAGGGAGGGGGATGGTGGCTTTTTGCCAGCCCTCTGGTGCCTATAGGGGGCCCCCCTATGTCCATCCCTTACTTCCAATATGGCGTGGGAGGCATCCCCTAAGGCCCCGAGGCCCCAAGAGCCCTCCCGTGCCAGCTGCCCATACCTATGCAGGTGGCAGGGTCCAGTAGCAGCGAGCACAGTGCCTCGCAGGTAAGCAGACCTGGGTCCGAATTCTGACAATCTCCCTTACTCTCTGAGTGGCTGGGCAAGTTCCCTGACCTGGGAGCCTCTGTGGCCTCACTTGGCAGGTAGCACCGTTGTGCGTGAGAGGAGGAGCTTCTTTCTTCCTTCCCGGCTGTGCCTGCTCTACAGCTGTCACCATGAGGGGCACTCCTTCCCACAGCACCTGCCTCCTGGGGACTGACATCCTGGGCTGGCCTCTGTGAGCCTTTCAAAACAGAGGTCAGTGGCTTCCATCTCACGGTAAAATCCAGAGCCTTTACCGTGACCCCCAAAGCCCCATGTCAGTGGTTCTCGATCCTGGCTGCACATTAGGATCATCTGCGGAGCTTAAAAAAAAGACACTGATGCCCGAATCCACCACCAGAAAATGTGATTTCCTGGGTCTGAGCTGCCGCCGGGCATCTGTACCCTCTAAAGGCTCCCCGGCTGGGCCTAACGTGCAGAACCTCTGCTCCATGTGCCCCCCTCCTGCCACATGCCCTGCCCAGCCTCTCCCCCACCCCCTCCCCCCGGCACACTCTGTCCCCCCAGAGCTTCTGCTGGAAGACTGTCCCCAGGCATCCCCAGGCCCCTCCACCAAAGTCACGGCTCACTCTGGATCTTGTCAGAGGCCCCAGCCAAGCTGCATGGTCAGCCCCGACCCCTGCCATGCCATCCCGCCCTCCCCTCCCCCTGCTGTATTTTGCTTCATCACACTCAGGACCTATCCATGTGTGGGTGTTTGTTTGGTTATGTCTTTCTCCCGCTCTAGACTATAAGCTCTATGAGAGCTGGGGCTTGTCTGTCTTGTTCACTATTGAACCCTCGGTGCCTGCAACGGTGCCTGCACACGATAGGTGCTTGATCATTTTGTTGAGAGAGTGACCATGTCCGTGGCAGGCCTGCGCTCCTGGAAGGGGGGGTCATCATTCACCGCCGAGTCCTGGAGCCCAGCACAGGACCGGGTGCAAGGCTGTGACCAGTTCACGGCGCTGACTGAATGCGGAGAGAAAGGGGTTTGTGGGGTGTTGTGGAGTGTCAAGGATGGAAGCAAAGGTGGAGGTGGAAAATATGGGCTGAGGTGCCTAAGAAGGGAGGGAAGGGGCAGGCCTGGCAACAGTGTCCTATACCCAGCGCTGGGCTGGCCAGGCCGCCAAGCAGGGAGAAAGGGAGTGGCAGCCTGGTGGGCACCAGCTGCCCTGGCCATTGGATCCAGATGACAGGGGCAGGGGTGATGGGAGCTCAACGGAGGGATGGGAGCAGGGGCGGGGCAGGGCATGAGCTGGTGTCGCCCAATAGGGCCTATTGTCTGCAAATACCAATGTTCCTGAAGAGTGGACAGAGTGGAAGGGGAGGCCAGTGGGGGCCCCAGGGGCTCCTGAGCCGTCCCTGAGCAGTGGGCAGAAGGGAGGCCGGAGCGGGAAATGTTGTGCTAGAGTGTGCCTTTGGCCAGGGATCCCCAACAGGCTGGGATAGCGCCCCGGTTGTGAGACATGAGGGAATGATGGAGGGGTGCCCAGCAAGCAGCGGGCTCAGGGATACGGGCCTGGGCTGTGGCTCATTCTGGTCACTAGGGAGTCCAGTGGCAGCTTCTGCAGCCCCTTCCGCCCTGGCAGCTCATGGCCAGCATCACTCGGGCCTCTTCTGCTCTCAAATCCAGCTTCTTTCTCTGAGCCATTATTTTTCCTTTAAAAGCCCTTGTGTGTCAACTACATACAAGGCCTGGTATGACCTGCCATTATCCTATTTTTTATTTTTTTTAAACAATTGTCTGTACCCTACTAGACAAACAGGAGCTATCCTTCTCCCCTCCCCATGCCCGAGGTTTGACGCCTCCACTGCAGGACCAGTCAGTTGTTGCCACCTCCCCAGGAAGGCTGTTAAAAGGCCAGAAGCCCCGCTGAGCTGATGGGCAAAAACATGGCTTCCGAGGTGCTCTAGCAAAGCAGCGTCTGCCCAGAGGTCCTTCCCTGTGGTCTATTCTCCTGGCTCCTGAGGCTCTGCAGAGTCTATACCTCCCCTCTGTGTGTTCACTCTTTGCCTCTTGAAAACCAAGGACTGTTAAGTGTTACTTCCAGAAAGCCTCTTTTGTTGCTCAGATGTGACCTCTCTCTCAACCCAACTCTACAAGTGAAATCATTGTGCCTCCCACCCGCCACCCAACGTGGGACATGACATCCAGGGATGAAAGTCTCCCTGGCAACGTAGTAAATGACTCCCAGGAATGAGCCTGACCCTGGCACCGTGGATCAACAATGCCTTCCTGAACAAAAAGGGGGAATGATTTTTAAGAAATAAGATATCAGTGGCTAGGAGACTTCAAACAGAGACGAGAGGCTACTCTGGAGGCTGCTCTTACACAAGCTTCAGCTAGATATGCTATTTATCATGGTTTGCCAACCCTAAAGAACACCGGGGGCTTTATCTGAGATTCTACAATGGTTTCATGCACTATGATTACTTTCCAGAAACCTACAACCTCTAGATGGATTCCTAGGTCAGATAAGTTCTGAAACCCAGAGGGGCTAGTCTCTCTAGAACATCAACTAGTTCCATCCCACCATCCTATATCACTGACAGCCCTTTCCAACATGAAAAAGTTAGAATGGGCATAACCCAAACACCCCTAAAGATTGGGAGAAGGATCAAAGGAGAAAGTGGAGTTATAATAGAGAAGATAAGATTTAACAAATGAGTCTGATGTCTGATTCGTTATATTGATATTTCTTTTAGTCTCCAGTGTCTTGGAGCAGCTAGAAGGAGAAACCTAAAATTGTGGAACTGTAACCCATACCAAACTCTGAAATCTGTTCTATAATTAATTGTTGTGGTGTGCTTTGAAATGTCTTGCTTTTTGTATACATGTTATTTTTCACAATAAAAAATAGAGAAAGAAAGAGCAGTAAAAAGATAATGACACTTAAATGCAATACAAGATCCTGGATAGGATCTAATAATGGAGGCAAAAAGGCTCAAAAAGACACCACTGTGACATGAAAAGCTGGAATATAGACTGTAAGCTTTTTATCAATGGTAAATTTCTTGAACTTCCTAACTTCACATAAGGTGGCTTCATAAGCGAAGAGTGTTGAAGGAGCCTGAAGGATACAGCCTACTCTCAGGCAAATGGACAGATTGATGGAGATAGAATGATATGGCCAAGGAGGGGAAATGTTGAAATTGGTGGACGGGTATGGGTATTTTGGCAGGTGTGGGGTACATGCGAGTGTTCTCTCTATAGGGTTTGTATTATTTTTGCAACTATCTATAAGTCTGAAATTACTTCAAGAAGTAAATGTTTAAAGAAAGAATAAAAACAAAAGAGAAAACCAAGGGCTGGGGTAGTGGACAGACCTGGAATTCTAATTTGCTGTGTGACCCTGGGGAAGCCACTTACTCACTGGGAGCCTCATTTTCCTCATCTGCAAAGTGGGGAGAAACGGGGCGACCGTGAGGATTAAACGAGACGATGCTCCTAAGGCCATGCCTGGCACACAGGAGGGGGCTTAGTAAACGTCAGCCTGAAAGGCATGACTCTGAGTGCCACCTCTGTGACTCCTGCTGTCTCCCCTCCCACCAGTACTCTTGGCTTGTCCGAGTTATGGTCCTAAAGTTTGGTGCGAGGTTTAGTCTGGCGGGGTGCTGGAGGGCGGGTGGGCCCCTTACTTCCTGTAAGGCCTTGGAGGCCATCACCCAACTTCTCAACATTGGCTCCAAGGGCGGGAAGCAGCCACGCCCTCATATGTGTCAGCAAATGGGAAGTTGTTAAGGCCAGAAACGAGGCCACTGGACAGGCAGGGGCCAGGAGACACAGCTTGGGGCGGGGCATTCTCAGGGTGGGCAGAACTGAAAAACGGAGCCGAGAACTCTGGGAGAAGTGAGTTGTGTACAGAAGAAAGGCCGGAGGTGGTCTGGGGAGCAGGAGGGGGAGGATTCAAGGTTTGCAGGAGACAACGCTGGGCCAGGGCTACAGTGAGCCTTGTAAGCCAGGTTGGCTGCCTTGGCCTTGGCCTCCCCCCACCCCAACCCCCACACTGGCCCCTCCCCCCGGGACCTCCCTCCCTCCCATTTGGGTAGGGGGAGCGCTGGGGCCAGCAGCGGCATGCCAGACCCCAGACCCTTCCGCAGGACTCCTCTGGGCTCTTCTGGTCAGCCCCACGGCGCAGGCAGCAACCTGGGCCAGGACACAGGACGCAGACCCTGAGCCCCCGCCAACTCCGCTCCGCCTGGCCCCACGGCCCCCTCCCCCATTGGCGGCTCCAGACCCATTCACCGCAGGCTCTGAACTCAGGAGCATCCAGATCTATCAGAGGAGGGGGCAGGGCAGCCAGGGTGGGTTCCAGAGACACACACAAAATTAACTCTCTCTTCACTTTATATATAAGCCAGCCCCACCCATGCTCTACAGGCCTCAGAAATGCCTTGGGTCCTCCGTCTTTGGCATCGATCTGTCAAAATCAGCTTTTCTGCAAGACTGCTCGCTCCTATCTGTACAACATGAATTAAATATATTATCTGTCTTTGTGCCGAGTCATAGGACGTTCGCGGTACAGTGGAGGAGTGGAGGGAGGCTTTCTCCAGGGGGAAAAGCGGGGCAGCGGTTGGGGAGCTCGGAGACCTCCAGGGCTTCTCCTCACGCTGGCCAGGGGTTGCTGAGGGGGTGCCTTCTCTAGGGGGCTCAGCCCCTCCAACTCCTGGCACCCTGGGGCTGGACTCTCAGGATCAGAGTCTGCTCCCAGCCCACCTTTCTCCACCTGAGACACCGGTGTTCACTGCCCCTCAGGGAGGCCTGGGGCCTGGGGAGGCTGTGGTGGGACCAGGTGCAGCAAGGACAGGGCCCACCTGGGAAGGAAGGGGCCGGGGAGGCTGTGCCAGCCCCGAAGAGCTGATGCCAGCTTGGCACGGGGGTCAGGGTGACCCCGCCTATCTGGGTGCCGTTGCCAGGCCCCTGACCCAAGGGAGCTTATCAGAGCTCGGGGTGATAAGTGGGATCGCTCTGGGGGAGGGGTGCACAGGGAGGAGCTTGGGTCGCAGCTCCAAGGGCAGCGAGTCCTCTACCACCTGCCACTTTAAGGCAATTCCATTCAGAATGGTAAAATGGTGTGGGGGCTGGGGGAGGAGAGCGGGAGCACAGCTGGCAGTCCCAGGCTCCTCTGGGCCCAGCAGGGCAGGGGTCAGCATCCCGTCAAGTCTGTGGGCATACAGGTGAAGAGAGGGCCAGGGGACACGGGCCAGGGGCGGCGAGAAGAGGTGGCCCCGGGGACACAGGCCCCTCAGGTGAGGGACGGGCTTTGGCACACATGTTGGCAGCCAGCATTCCAGGATCCCCAAGGAGGTGCTAGGTCCTTTCCTGCTCTCTTAGAGGAAGAAGATGAAAGATGGTGGCTCTGAGGAGCCTGAAGGGGGCTGTGTCAAACCACCAAGGCAGGCCGCGAGGGGGGTGCCCACGCCCAGGGCAGGGCCCTCAGCCTGGCACTGGGGCTCCCCTGTCCGCGCGGGTCCCACGCCGCGCCCAAGCACTCCGGGGTAGGCATCGGCCTGAGGGCAGGTGATGGTGCAGACCACCGGGGAGGTGTGTGGGAAGCAAAGGGAGGAAACAGCCATGGCCAGCAGGGCTACCAGCTGCCTTCCAGACACTTTCCTGAGTCCTCAGAGGGCGGTGCAGGCCCGTCCGACCCGCGGTTCGCCTGGCATCACCACTCGGCCCTGGGCCGCAGCCGGGAGGGCCACAGCTCAGAAGATGCTCTGCCGCCGGCTCTTCCCTCGACCTGGAGGACAGAAGGGGAGGAGGTGGGACTGAAGGAGGAGGTGGGCCACAGGGTGCCCGGGATCAGGAGGACATGCATGAGCTAGGGCTGTGGCCTGGAGCCGACCCATCCTGGGTTCGGAGCCCCTCTCTGCGACTCACTGTGTGAAATGGTGACAACCTCACAGAGCCTTGCTTTCATTGCGTGAAATGGGGAACTCTGATGGAACCCACTTCGAAAGGGTGTTATAAGGATAGGAAACACTTGCCACGGGCAATCTGCTGTTCTAGAGACAAGGGAGGCTGTTTAGAGGGCTCAGGCTTTGCAGAGAGAGAATACACCATGGGAGTGGGCGCCCCCATCCGGCCTGTCAGGTGCAGGCTTTATCTGCAGTGGGGGCTGAGGACGGGGAGATGGGAGAAGAAGTCTGGCAGGAGGGAGGTAAACCAGAGCTTCCTTACTCCTCGAGGGCCCCCATCACAGGAGGGGACTGCTGGGCCCCACCTCTGGGGATCCCTCTGCTCCTTGAAAGGGCATCCCCACAGGGGGCCGGGCCCCCAGAAACCCCAGGAGGGGTGGTCTGCCGCTGCCTCCTCTAATAGGGGAGGGAGGGTGGGAGGGGGACAAGCCCCTACCTGGCTGCTGAAAGGTCAAGCCCCGGTAGCCCAGGTCCTTCTGGAGCTGAATCTCCTTCAGGGAGAAGATGGAGGCAGCTAGGGTGAGGGCAGGAGAGAGGTAGGGAGAAAGCTGGGTGGGGCTGGCCCCGCGCTGGAAGCTGCTGCTCGCCTGCCCGCTGAGCACATGCAGCTGGGGGCAGCCTCTTCAGGCAGGACCGGCCCAGGGAAACCTTTCTGGGCTTTTCAGGCCAGCGTCTTAGATCCAGACTCCAGCCTCCCTGTCTATAAATGCAAACCCGAGGAGGGGAGGGTGAGGCTGCTCAGCTGGACCCAGGGGCTCTGGCCTCTTTTTCCTAGCTCTATTGCCCAAGCCTGCTGCCCCCTTCCTCCCCGGCCTCCACAGCTCACTTACTGTCTTCAAGCTGGTGCACGTGTTCTCCCAGTGTCCGGAAGTAGGGGTGGCTCAGGGCTGCCTCTGCTGACAGACGGCTCTTGGATTCATACTGAAAGACACAGGGTGGGCTACTGGGCCCTGGCTGAGGGGGACTTGCAGGCCCATCTGGGCAGTGCCACTCCTATGCTAAACTGATGGCCAAGATGGGAGGGTCCTGAGATAACCCGAGAAGCTGCTGGGGTCAGCCACTGGCCACCCCCGCCTCCTACCTATGACCAGGCAGTCTCAGGGCCCACACTCCCAGGCCTTCAACTCTTAAGAGAGAGCCAGAAATGGAACTTCAGGAGAATGGTCTACTCTTGGGATGGAAATTCAGATGTGAAAGTGGCCATGATGATGGCATAATTTCAATACTATTAATATAAAATATATGCTATTATAATATATATTAATGTATAATATCTAACACTAACAACTGCCTTTTATGACTTCAAAAAGGTGGCACACTAAATCTGTTCCATGACCTCAATTTATCCTCACAAAAATTTTATAAAATATGCATTATTAATTCCATGTTTTTTTGGGGGGGTGCATGGTCCGGGAATCAAACCCGGGTCTCCTACATGGAAGGTGGGCATTCTACCACTGAACCACCCGTGCAGCCTAATTCCATCTTATGATGGGGGAAACCAAGTCATGGAAGGTATCTGACTAGCCCATAGCTACACCATCGGTAAACAGGTTTGAACCGGGGTTTGAGTTGAGAGAGAGCTGACTTCGAAGTCTGGAGCCCAGCACTCTCTTGGGCCTTACTGATGAGAGAGAGAAGCAGGGATGTTGCAAGTTTTAGGGGCATGAGAGCCACGTAAGTTGGGGCATAGGGCCCAGGGAGGGGTCTGGGAGCTTCAGCTCTTGCTGGCTGCCCTCCCCCGGGGCCCTGGGGGAGGACACTCACCAGGAGGAGGCTGGTGAGGAGGTGGATGCCGTCAGTATCCAACCTGCAAGAGGAGGGAGCTGACAGGCCTTGCCTGTGTGGGGCTGGGGGAAGGTGGGGTGTATCCCCCCCAATACAGGAAGAGCCAGGGCTGGGAGTTGGAGGGACAGTGTGGGGAAGAAGGGGCTACCTGGGAGCGTGGCTGATGAGCGGCTGGGGGGGATACCGGGGGAAGTTGTAGGCTTGGAATTCAGAGATGGCCGTCACGCCTGGCCATGTGGCTTCTGTAGGGGTCCCTGAGGAGGGAGAGGAAGTGGGGAGAGCATGGGTGAGGGGTCAGGGCCCTGGCCGACTTGGAGGGGTTGCAATGTGGGAGACGGGAGCAGAGAATGGCCAAGGGTACAGGGGTCCCCACCCAATTCAAAGATGGCCAGAGCCACTCTTGCCTGTCCCTTTACGGGCCTGGGCTGGACAGAGGTCTGGCGCCCCCTTGTGGTGGAGGCAGGGAGCGGCAGGGGACTGACCCAGGAGGCGGAAGATGAGGTGCAGCTCCTCCTTCACTGTGGAGCCCGGGAAGAGGGGTCTCCCGGTGGCCATCTCGTAGTGGATGCAGCCTACACCCCTGCGGGCAGCAGTGGCAGGGACGCTGTCAGACTCAGTCTCCTTGCGCCCACCCTTCCTGGGGCTGCACCCCTAGGGTAGCAACAGTGCCCTTCTAGGGGTGGCCGGGAGGTGGGGGTGGGGGTAGGACCCCGGGGTGAGGGCACTGGCTGCTCCCGGCAGAGCACGGCCCCCGCCCCCTGCAGGGGCCCTGGGCTCTGGGAAGCCCTGCCCTCTCCCCATCCACTCTCAGATCTGAGTCTGTAAGGCCAGCACCTGTGTGGCCGTCCAAACAGTGCTGTCCTAAACTGTGTAGCCCAACTGGAAGAGAACTGTACATAAATTAGGCACAGTAGCTCTTCATTCGAAACCCGTGTTTGAGCTTTAACATTGGACTGATTTTTCATCCTACACCAAGCAGCCCACATGCTAATTTTGACATAAAAGCATTGTATCCCTTCCTAACCTTTCTGCAGAATTGATGCTCTGGAAAGATGCCTCATATTTACTGCAGGGCCCCCTACAACCCTCTGTTGACCCTGCCCCTGCCCCCCCTCTGGGGGACATTCCAGAAGCCCAGCCTTGGAGGTGTGCCTAGTCAGGAGAACCCCAACCCACGTCAGACTTAAGTTTTAAACATGCAGTTCAGCAGGATACCACATGGTTATGGTCAAAGGAGGAGAGGTGACTCTTCCCAGAGGCCCACGGGGTAGCAGAAGGGCGCTGGGGGGACACAGACCCCTCCCCCCGCCCCTACGGCACCCACTCACCACATGTCGATGGGGGTGGAGTACTCTGTGGAGCCCAGCAGCACGTCGGGGGGCCGGTACCACAGGGTCACCACCTCGTTGGAGTAGGTCTTTGTGGGTACTGACTTGGCCCGGGCCAGTCCTAGGACAGATGTGCCCACAGGTGCCTCCAGACCGACCACCGTGAACCGCCCCTCTACACCCACATTCCGGGGAGACTGTGCACCCCCATGGGGTCAGAGCCCTCACCAAAGTCGGCCAACTTCAGCTCGCCCTTCTCGTTGATGAGCAGGTTCTGAGGTTTCAGGTCCCGGTGCAGGATCTTACGGCGGTGGCAGTAGGCGAGGCCCCGAAGCAGCTGGAACATGAAAATCTGGGAGAATGGGGAAGAGGAACGTGAGTCCTGGGAGGTGGGGGCGTGTCCCCTCTGGGATCGGGGAGGGTGTGAAGTCAGTGCAGAAGCCACCTGGTTCCCTGCCCACCCTGCAGGCCCAGGCCCCCACCCCCACCCCCGAGAGTTCCAGGCCCAGGTGAGGGCACTGGGCGAGCTCTGCAGCCAGGGAGCTGTGGCGGAGGCAGTCTGGAAGCCTGCCCACGTGAGGAGCATGTGCTCGATTCTCTAATAAACACCGGAAACATCATTCTTCCCTCTGCACCTCCCTGGCAGCCTCCTTTCATTCCGGCAGGTAGCTCATGAGGCATGTGCAACAGAGATAGAGGTGGGGAAGGTTTACACCAGCAGCGCAAGGTGGCAGGGGGTGTGCAGGTGTGTGTGTGGGTGCTGCGTGCAGCACAGCTGGCACCCACTACACGGCAGTGGCCCTGCCTTCCCTCCTATGCTTAGAGTACGAGCAGTCACAGCAACTGGGGGCTGGGAGGTGAGAGGGGGTTCCCGTGTTGGGCTTCAGGCCGGTGGATGCCAAGATGGGTGGGGCCCAGAGGGCGCAGGTCCGTGGCACGGAGGCCCTCACCTTGACGTTGTGCATGCTCATGAGGCTGCCGCAGTGGTCCAGGTACTGCTTTAGGTCACTGTCCTGGAACACAGAGCCGGCTCAGTTCCACCCACCCGGAACCCTGGGCAGAAGTGCAGACAACCTGAGGGGGGGAAGCCCGTCCCCACCCGTCCCCACCCGTCGAGCTTCTGAGAACCCGACTCCGGAAGAGGCCTGGGCCCTCCCCGAGAAGCCACCGACCCCAGCCCAACTCACCAGGTACTCGAACACCAGGGTGAGGGAGCGCTCCGTGTGGATGAGGTCGTGCAAGGTCACGATGTTGGCGTGCTTCAGGTTCCTCAGCAGAGACACTGTGGGCAGACGGGGCCCGGCGCCTCACACCTCTCGTCCTGGGATCTGCCCCAGGAGTCCTACTTCACCAGCGGCTCTCATTCCCGGGCCCCCGCGGGGGCTCAGGCCCAGGAACCCCTCCTCCCCAGTGCGCAGGGCAGGATGTTCCCAGAAGGCCCCCGGGCGGGGCGCAGGGCCCCAGGACGCGTACCCTCTCGGATGGCAGTGCAGGGCGCCCCCTCCTCGTGCTCCAGCCGGATCTCCTTCAAGGCCACCAGGTTCTCCGTCAGTTTGCTGCGCCCCTTGAAGACTGTGGCATACGTGCCCTGGGAAGGGGGACCCCCACGGTGTCGGACACAGTCAGGGCCCACCCTCCGCTGTCCGGTGCCGTCCCCCGCTCTGTGCCTGTGCGCGGGCTGTGACTTCAGCCTGAGCACCTACCCTCTAAAGATTCTATCTTTCCTCCAAAGCCCACTTCCTCTGTGAAACAGACCCCAGGCTCTCCACGGCCACCATGGATTGCTCCTTCCTCCGAGCCCCCAGCTCTAACACCAGCTCTGCTCTTCCTTATATTATGCTGAGGTTTCCATGTCGGCCCCTCTATAGGTTCCCAATGGGAGAGGGCTGCGCCCCCTCCCCTCCATACCTCCCTGCCCCCTGCCGGCCTCCAACACAAAGCCTGACTCAGCGGGCACAGTAACTGCAGACGGCTGTGCAGTGCCGCTAAGGGCTGCACACAAACTTACTTAACCCCCCAGCACCCTGTGAGTACAGCAGTTTTGATCTCCATTTGATAGAGGAAAAACCTGAGGGCCCAGAGAAAGGTCACGCGACTGGTCCAAGGCCACAGAGACAGTAAATGGTGGCACAGGGATTTGAACCCAGATACGAAGTACTTGCAGGTGGTAAAAAAAAAAAAAAGTCTGGATTCGGCCCAGAACCCAGGATGGCTGCACCCTCGCACCCGGGTCCCAGCCCTGGGTTTGCCTCCACAGCCTCCGGAGGCCGGGCCAGACTGCGCGGTGCCAAGGGCGCACCTCCCACAGGCCAGGGGCCGCCAGTGGGAGATGAGGGGGGCCGGGAAAGGCCGTGTGCCTCCTCCCAGCCGTTCTGCCCGGCTGCCCCGAGAAGACCACCAAAGCCGGCCTCTTACCTCCCCCAGCTTGTCCAGTTTCACGTAGGTTTCCAGCTTCCCGAAGCCAATGTCTGACTGAGGGGAAGATGGAGGGCCCTGTCAGGAAGGCTCCAGCAGCAACCCTGCTCCCCTCCTCCAGCCCGGGAAGGAAGGAATGGGTCCCCACCACGAGGACAGAGCAGCCCAGGCTAGCAGGGGAAGGCAGCCACAAGTCCTTCTCCTCCTCCCTTTATCCCTGTGCTAAATGAAGGCGCTCCTGGGAGAGGGAGTTTAAGCCCCTCCCAACCCTGAGTTTCTTCCTCCAATGACAGCTGAGGGTGGCGACGCAGAGCTGTAGCTCCAGGGACAGCTGTACACCTGCCTGTCTGTCTGTCTTCCCCAGCATACAAGCTCCTCCAGGCAGGCACTGTGTCTTTTTCTCCATCGTATCTTCTGTCTGGTTCAGAACCCACCTCCCCAGCAGTCTCTCTCATGGGCACAGTTCCTCTAGCTCAGTAGTACCCAGCCCTCAGCAATACAGATTCCTGGGCCCCCCACCCAGAGAGCTGGATTCTGTAGGTATCTGGAGTGAGGCCCAGAAGTCTGTGTTTATAAGGTGCTCCCAGGCAGATGTGACAGGCAGCCAGGACTGGGACGTGCATACCAGCTGGTGCACACTGATCTTACCCCGGGAAGACCCTGGGGGCCGGAGGTCCTGGAGCTCAGCCATCTAGGGCATGGGTGGCGAGCTAGGAGGTCGGCCAGTTGGAATCGACTGTGGCCAGCAGGTGGCGCCAGAGACCAGAGCCCTCAGTGTCCATGCTGGGGAGAGGGTGTCCCACCCTGGTGGCCCCTGACCCTCTGGGACTCACCAGGGAAGCACGGCGAGACATGCGGCTGAGCGGCTTGGGCAGGTCTGGGTTCTCTAGCTGTAGCTTCTGCAGGAACTCTTGCGGCAGGCGGATGTCCATGGGCAGAGAGAGCCTCTTGCTGATGTCCTACAGTGGCCAGGATGAGACGGGGTCACAGCGCTTGCTCCTAGGTGGCTTGGACTGTGGGGCCCTTGCCTCCCACCCAGGGCCTGCTTTTCCCTGCAGGGGAACCATAGCAGGGCCAGGACTCAGGCTGGGACCCAGGCTCACAGCTGCTTCACAGATGTGCCTCAGGGGCTGCCGGGTGGGCCCGGGGATGTCCCCTCCCGTCTCCAGGCCTCAGCATCCCCTCCATTAAATGAGTTTCCTGTGGTTCTGTAAACATACTTTTCATATACCTGGGCACATGCATATGGGTAATAAAAATAATAGTGACCGTCAAGTAGTCAAGTCCTTGCAATGTGCCAGGAATGTTCTAAGCACTTGGCAGATATTAACTCATTCTGTCCTCATGATGAGAAAACTAGTACACAAAGGTTAGTCACTTGCTCAAGGTCACAAAGCTAGTCAATGTCAGAGCTGGGATTTGAACCATGACGTTTGGCTCCAAGGCAACTCCCCTCACGTGCGCCCGTGGCAGGGCGGAGGCCCCTCACCTCCATGGAGAAGCGGCGCTGGCCGTGCCTCCGGTACAGCAGGCTGGGGGACGACTGCCCGGGGTCCTCCCTGCTCTCGGTTGGGGAGAAGGCGCTGGACTCGGGCTGCGGGTCTCTGCCAAGAGGACCGAGCTGCAGGCCTGCGAGGGAGAGGCATCAGCTCCCCTCCCTGCTTCTCTGCCCCCGAGGGCGGGGGGATTCCGCTCCCCCACTTCCATCCTTCCCCCTCAGCCGCCAGGAGCCCCTGAAGGGAGAGTGGTGGCGGCACCATCAGGACAGCGAGGAGGGCAGGAGGCGCTTCTGGAGAAGGCCGGGGACAGAGAGGCGGCCTGGGGCGACCCCTCACCCTCATTCCGTTGGTTGTGGAGCTGGTTGAACTGCTCAGTGAACTCAGCCAAGGATTCCTCGATGGTCTCGGTGCGAGGTACCGACAAGGAGAAACGGCGCTTGAAGTTCTTCATCTTGTTCATTATCATCAGGGACCAGGCTGCTGGGTCCTAAGGTGGGAGACGTGGGAGCAGGTGAGAACGAGGCTCTCCGCACAGTGGGAGCGCAGGGCGTGGGTCTCTTGTCTTCCCACTGAGCTGGGGACATAGAAGGCAGAGGCGCCATGGTCCTCCCTGCCGGGGCCGGGATGGCGTCTCCACCTGATGCTGAGCTCCCTGAGGCTGGGCCCTGACTCTCTTCCTTCCCCCAAAGCTCTGCCCTATGGGCGCCCTTCCTCTGGGAGGTATCTGCAGTATCCATTAGCCGGTACAGCACCAGGGTGCACAGGCGAAGAAGTTGGCCTTCTAGCTGCTGGGGATCCAGAAAGCTCTGGGCTGGGGTGGCAGGGAGGCTCCCGAACAGAATGGCTTACTGGTGCTGTAAGCTGAATAGCAGCCCAGTCTGCACCCTCAAAACACAACCTGCTCCAAACCCCACTGCGCACTGACACTGAGATCTGAAGGGCCCCTCTTCGGCTTGTCCTGGTACCAGGAGACAGGAAAAGAGAGGAAAGGGATGAGAGAGGGAAGTGTGGGTCTGAGCTGGCCCTGCCCCATCACCTCTCCAGCTAAAATAAGGGAGGTCAGAAGGTCAATTGAAGGTCTCCGGGGAAACACAGAGGTTTGCTGGAAACAGAGGGGGCCCCAGGGAAAGGGAGGCTGAGCCCCGCAGGCCCCTCCCACTGCAGAGCCCCGCCAGCAGCACTCGTCCCCTTGCAGGCCATGAAGGAGAACAGCTCCTCTTCCCTCTGCCCGGGGGCGCACTCTGCTGGCCTCCTAATGAGACTTGTGCCACTGCTTCTTTCCGCAGACCCTCCCTTCTTCCTCTCGCCATGAAAACCTAGAGCTGGACTGCCCCGTCTCCTCTGCCCTCCATGGTTTCATAAGCGCCCACTGCAGACACCCGCCTCCTCATGCTCTGCTTATACCTCCCTCAAAGGTAGCGGGCCTGAACGGAGAGGCAGAGCCCCCACGCCCACCTGCCAGAAAAGAACCAGGAACCAGTCCTGTGATGGGAAGGGGCCACCCGGGACCCCCTCCCAGCTTTTGCCCACGCACCAGGCACAGCCCACTCCCGGAGGATGCTTTCAATCCTGCCACTGGCCAGCATCTCGTTGCCAAGGCAACGAGGCCCCTCCTGGATCCTCCTGATTTAAGGGATTATGGGTCAGTAATATGTTTGCTTTGCTTAATGTTCATATGAGTCTGTCCTCAGCCAGCCTGGGGAGGGGCCCTCCCTGGGCCTGGAGGCTACTGGCTGCTCCCTAACGCAGCTAAGTTATGGCCCTCTGGCCCCCTAGAGCCCAGAGTAGGGGAAGGGTCAGTGGGTCATCCTTAGGGTCATCTAATCTAATGCCGCTCAGATGAGAGGCCCTCTATCCGCACTGCCAGCCGAGCCCCAGCTGGCAGGGGGCCCTGTTATCGCACTCGGTTCAGCTCAGCAAACATGGGTTGGGCACCTACCATGTGCCTGGCATTGTGTTAGCCACACACAATGAGATGGCCCTGCTGTATAGATCAATTATTTTCAAAGTTAGTTGAATATCAGAATCACCAGGGAGTATTGTAAAATAATGATAATAATAAAAATTCCAAAAATCAGACTCTGAATGGCACCTGGCAAACTGTATTTTAAAAAGCATTCTGACTGATTTGGACATGGAACCAGGTGGGGAAGCATCTGAGGCCCAGGTAGGATGGCAACCTGCCCAGGTTTCCAGATTGCTAGTGCCAACCTGGGGAATCCTCAGGGCTGGGGAGGGGGCAGGAGGGTGGGGGGCATGCCCAGCGGAGCAGAGGGGAAGAAAACGTCTCTGCTTTGGAAACAGGCACATCTATGCTGCACTGACGGGTGCCCCGGGCTTGGTTATGGTCACTCTGTAGGCAGGGCTGGAGGGGGCAGGGCTGGAGGGCGCAGCAGGGAGGGAGGCGCTTGGCTCCCGGGAGACCCGAGCTCTGCCCAGCAGGGACCAGCCACGCCCCCTTCTAAAAACAGGGCTTCCCCCGTAAAGCTGTCGGGCAGTCTGGGATTTATAGGATGGCGGGTTGAGTTTGTGGCTCAGGAATCTACCAGAAGCCACCATAAATCTCACACCCTGGCTTTCGCCTGTGGGGTAGGGGAAAGGCAAACTCTTTATAAATCTTCCAGGAGGGAGGGCCCCATTTCTGGGAGACAAAGGAGAACCAGTAACGATCGCTTCTGCTCTCCCCACGGATTCCAGTTCCTTTAGGAGTGAGGAGCCACCAGCTTATGCCTGAGATGGGCTGGAGGGTGGGACGGGAAGCCAGAGGGAGGGTAAAACTGGTTGCAGCTGACCACAGAGGAATGTGGAGTCAGGAGATGCAGGAGGGATGGGGCTCCCCTGCCTCCAGGAACAGATCAGGAGGAAGTGGCTGTCATGGTAGCAGGAAGGATGGAGGTCAGATGTAGGGATGGACTTCCCCATGGGTGCAGGGGAGCAGGCAGCTGGGGGTGGTGACCACAGGGAGTGGACGCCTCGCTCCACTGGGGACAATCAGGCATTGAACCCGGCAGGGTCTTGGGTGTGACAGGGCAGACTGGGCAGTGAATGGTCTGTTGTTCCCTAGCTCAAGACACAGGGTGCCTTCTGTCACTTTTCCCTTGGGAGAGTCAGCTCCTCAGATTTAGGGGTCGCGGGGGGAAGGGAGACAGGAAAGAGCCCTGTCACCTTGGTGCTGTCTGCCCCTCACCCCCAACTGGGAACAGAAGGGCTCAGTGTGACCCAGGCTGAAGCCAGTTCAGGGTCGGGCACAGTTCGGCCTTTGTCCCCCGGCCAGGAACCATCTGGGGCTGTCCTCGTGCCACTGGTGCCAGGGGGAGAGGGAGATGGGCGCCCAGGGATGCTGGGCTGGTCAGGGCCCTGGGTGGGGGCCTGGTGAAGAAGCAGAGGCTGCCTCGGGAGCTGGGGTCGAGGCAGGCACTCCTACCTGCTCTCCTCCCGCCCAGGCCGGCCGGCGTTGAGCTCTTGCCCCACCTCCCCTCACTTCCTCCTGGGCACATACCAGCCGGCCCAGCGCTTCCTGCTGGTGCCAGAGAAGCGGGTGGCCCAGAAGAGGGAGGAGGAGCCAGACCAGGAGGCCTGCAGGAGACCAAGCCCTGCCTGGAGGCCGCTGTGCATCCAGCTGTGCTCCGGAGTGAAAGGGCCAGAAAGGGGAGACGCGCACAGACCCTCTGTTCCACTCCCTCCCCTTTCCCAGGAGGGCCCTGCGGCTTCCAGCGGGGAACTGACTTGCTCAGAATCGCGCAGCAATTTCCTGGCTGTTGCCCAGTAGCCGCCACATCGCTCCCTTCTTCTCCGGACTGGAACCCTCTTCACTCCTGCCCCTTCCTGTTGCTTGGGGCGATGAGCCCTGTTTTTTCCTCCAGGTCTCCTCCCCTCCTGGGCTGCTTTCCTTCACCCCTCTGCTGAATTAAAAGCCAGACAAACCCAGGTTCGAATTCTGGTGCTCCCACTAACAGATGTGTGCTCTTAATTAAGTTATATGATCTCTCCTAGGCTTGGTTTTGTTCATTTAATAATTATTTATTGAACACTTACAATACACCAGGCACTGTTTTAGGCCCTGAAAGTTCACTGGTAAATGAAACTGACATCAGTCCCTGCCCTTCTGGTGCTTGCGTTCTGATAAAAGGGAGGTAACAGACAACGAGCACGATAAATCCATAAAATATACAGGATGTTTGATAGTGATAAGCACAATGGACGAAAGTAAAGCAGGAAAGAGGGATGGGGTGCGAGAGGTGGGGTGTTGTGATTTTAAGTGATCAAGAAGGCCTGTCTGAGAGGGTGACATCTGTGGAAAGATCCCAAGTAGGTGAGGGAGCTAGTCATGCGGAACCTGGGGAAAGCAGGTGCAAAGGTCCTGAGGCAGAAGTGAATCTGGTGAGTTCCAGAAATAGCAAGAAGTTAGCATGGCTGCAGAGGAGGTCAGAGGGGAACAGAGAGCCACACTGGGTGGGGCCTTGTGGGATACCAGAGGGTTTGAACAGAGGAGTCACATGATCCCATTTGGGTTTCAATAGCTCACTCCAGGTGCTGTGCTGAGAATGGACTGGATATGTTAAAGGGGAGAAGGCTCCAGCCGGGAGGCTACGGCAGTGATCCAGGGAGAGAGGGCAGTGGCTGGACCCAGAGTGGGCCCAGGGGGGTGGGGAGAGTGAGAAGTAGGTAGTTTCTATATTACTTCAAAGGCGGAGTCAAAGGGATTGTGTGTGTGTGTGTGTGTGAGGAAGGAGACAAGACTGACTCTCAAAGAACAAAGGAATATCAATAATGCAGGGTGTTGAAAATAGATGGTAATTAATATTTTAAAACTTTAACTTGTATGTGAGACTAAAGCAAAAAACATTTATTTGGTACAAAACTTATATTTCGACTAGTGCATTTTCCAATATAACTTATGTGGACAGCTTAACTGAACACCATAAGTACATGGAACCTTAAGTAGGGAATGAGATTTTGTAGGTTTGTCCAGAGTGATGCCTCGATAAATCCCAGAGGATTGGAACAGGGAATAAAAAAGTATTTGCACAGTCCCCTTGGGGGAATGATGAGAAAGGGGGAAAATTCAACTTCCCGAGTGGAGAATTCTTGATATTCTCACAAGCAGTGGGGACAACAAAAGCAATAGGCTGAGCCCTCAATCTTGAGGTTGTTTATATGAATTCAATCCCACAAAGGATAGGTCAAGCCTACTTAAAATTAGGCCTAAGAGTCACCCCCAAGAGAACCTCTTTTGTTGCTCAGATGTGGCCTCTCTCTCTCTCAGTCAACACAACAAGCATACTACCCTCCCCCTCTCTATGTGGGATGTGACTCCCAGGGGTGTGGACCTTCCTGGCAACATGGGACAGAAATCCTAGAATGAGCTGGGACTCAGCGCTAAGGGATTGAGAAAACCTTCCTAACTGAAAGGGGGAAGAGAGAAATGAGACAAAATAAAGTATCAATGGCTTAGAGATTCCAAACAGAGTTGAGAGGTTATCCTGGAGGTTATTCTTATGCATTAAATAGATACCACCTTTTTCGTTAAGGTGTAACAGAGAGGCTGTAGGGAACTGCCTGAAAATATAGAGCTGTGTTCCAGTAGCCATGTTTCTTGAAGATGATTGTATAATGATATAACTTTTGTAATGTGACTGTGTGATTATGAAAACCTTGTGTCTTATGCTTCTTTTATCTACCTTATGGACAGATGAGTAAAACATACGGATTAAAATTAAATAAATAATAGGGGGAACACATGTAAAATAAATATAGTAGATTGAAATGCTAGTGATCAATGAAAGGGAGGGGTAAGGGGTATGGTATGTATGAATTTTTTTCTGTTTTCTTATTTCTTTTTCTGAATTGATGCAAATGTTCTAAGAAATGATCATGATGATGAATATACAACTATGTGATGAAAAAAGTATGTTCATCAAAAGTATGTAAAGAAAAAAAAAGAAATAGATTACCTGTAATTATATCATCTGAGGCCACGTTACTTATTATCCTTAAACCTGCCCATCTTTTAATTCTATAAAACTATCAGAATTACTGCAGTTTGGGGAGACAGATTTGGGGGCTGAGAGGTCATCTGATCTCCTGCTTCATGTCTTACCAATAAGCTCTTTCTTCTCTTTGGAAAAAAAAAAAAAAAGACTCTCAAGATTTTTAGCCTGAGCAACTGGAAGGCCATTCGTGGAGATGAGGAATGCTGGGGGTGGAGGTTTAGGGGAGCAGATCAGGAGTTGGTTTTGAGCAGGTGGTTTGCAATGTCCCATGGACATCTGAGTAGAGACACTGAATGAGAAAACATGATACGCGCTGACCCGATAGAGGTTAGTTCTCTCCTCTCTTTTTCTTCTCTAGAGCACCTGCTCAAACGTATATGCCAGAAAAGAGTCCCCATATAAACTTCATCGAGGGTATCCCTCGCCAACTTCCTTTTGGTGCATAAGGTGCTTTGAGACCCCTGGATGGAAGCAGGGCGCGTGGGCCTTTTCAGAGAACTACCAGACTGGGAGGGAAAGACCAGGGAGGCAGCATCGCCCCCACTTATTGTACCCTCCACCAACACGAGAATGGCCTGGTGCAATTCAGCAAGATGTAGAGTGGGACCAGCGCAGGGCGGGGACCTGTCTTCCCACTCATCACCGGTCCCAGCAGGCTCTGCAGAGCAGGCCAGGCCGGCCCCAAGGGCCCAGCTCAGGTGGAGCGAGGGCAGAGGCTCAGCATGCTCCACCCTACCCCCGGGACAACCCCTTCCTGGGCCCAAGCCCAACACCTGCCCTGGGGCTGGAATGCCTGGGAGACCCTGACCTTGCGGCCCTGGAGGCGGAGAAGGAGGCTTGGCAGAGCATCCAGGGTATCTGAGAAGCAGCCTCCATCATAGACCAGTTCTGACTGGACACTGGTGGGGAAGGAGGCAGGGGGTCAGTTTCACTTCTTAACCTTCAGGGAACCAGGTTTTGAGTTGTCTCTGAGCAAATCCTTGAGCGACAACCCCTTGCCTTCCCACTGAGCAAATGCACCCTTCAACATTTGGTACCTGCCTTCCTCTCTGGCTCCGCCTCTCTCCTCTCCCCACCACTGGCTCTGCTTCAGGCACCACCCCCTGCGTGCTACTCAGGTCTCGTGGGCCTTTGAGCGCTTCCCCGACCCCCAGGCCTGTCGGGCATCCCTCTGCCATGACGGCACATTCAGGACCCCCAAAACCTAGCAGAGAAGGTGTTGACCTGTCACCCCCCTCCCTCTGGGATCTCTGATCCCCATTCCCGGTGCTGGCCCAATCTACACCAGGCCTGTCTGTCTCACAAACACGTATGAGCACCTACTGTGTTCTCAGCACAGACCATGTGCTGGCTCTAAGTCCTTGTTTCCGTTTTGATTTTTTCCCCCCTTTTCGACCTCAGTCTCTCTGGGCCAGGCAGAGGGCTTGAAGGATATAAACCTCCAGTTGCCCACTTTCTGAAGCCCAAAGGTTCTGCCCTTCAGTCTTAAAGGCTGGCCACCAGCCAGGATCCTTATGACACCCTCTGCCTCCCTTCCTCTCCCTGTCCCCCCAGACCCCTTGGCCACTCGGCCATTTGGGGCCTTTGGGCAAGCTTCGAAAGAACTGGAGACCAAGGCTGCCCAGGTGTGCATGCGCCACGAGCTGAGACGGGAGGCACCACCGCCTCCCAGGGTCACTTAGCCTGCAGCGGGTCAGAGCCGATACCATCTCTTCCTTCACCCTTTCGCTGACCCTGCACTGCATATTGGGAAGCTGTAGTTTTCCCCAGCCCGTGAGAGACCTCAGGGGAAGCCAGTCACCCTTTGGCTGCCTGGTCCAACCCTCTGGCTATGGCTGCAGCAGAAGCAAAAGCTCCGGAGCCCTCATCCCTGACCTTTCTCCCTGCCCTGGCTCCGGCCTGGATGGGAGGGGCTGCGAATCTGAGGCCATGAGGGCAGCCAGAACCAAGGAGGACATCGCAGGCCTCAGTCGCCCTCTCAGTGAACAGACGGTCTGGGCAGGGACACAGCACAGGGGAGACCCCCACAACCTCTGCATGGAACCCAGAAAGCAGGTGGGAAAGGCCTGCTGGGGGCAGAGGGACAAATGTGCAGGATGCCCGGTTGGGAGGCTGGTGGCTGGGGCTCGGGGTCTCCCTAGCTCTGGACAAACTCACTATTGTCCCTGTAGTGTCCGACTCTGGCCACAAACATCCTACAGCGAGGGCCACATGCTGTCTAGCCCAGGGCTCTAAAATTGCCTGACGTTTGATGTCACAGAAGACATTCCGTGTCCTAGCCCCCCGCTGCTGGCCCTAACCTTCCAAGCTGCTCCCTGACGAAGCCACTTCCTGTCTAAAACCCTTCAGGGCTAACCCTGCCCTCAGGAACAGTCCAAACTCCAGGGCCCAGCGGACCGGGCCTGCGTTCCCATCTCTGCCTCATTCGTGAGTCCAGGCTCTCTCGCCCCAGTTGCACCAAACACACTTGGTGTTCCCAGCTAATCGTGTCCACACCCCACGGCTCTGCACACACACGTCTGTTTGGTCGCGGACGCCCTTCCTCATTTCTCTCTTCGTGAAATTGCTTCAAAACTCAACTCCAGTGCTGCTTCCCCTGGGAAGCTGTGCCTGGCCACACCGCCTTCCTCTAGGTAAAATTAGTTACTTCCTCCTTGTTGCTTCCATAGCAGCCTGTGTACACTCCTAACTGGACTGTGAATCGTCAGGACAAAAATAGTATCTTAATCATTTCTGTTTCCCTAGTGCCTTAAATAGAGTAAGGAACCTACCAGGAGCTCAGTGAGTGTTTGCGGAATGAAGGAATAAATGACGGACTTAGACTATCCATCTATCCACTTGGTCATAATTACTTGTTGAAGCCTCTTTCCTCTATCATGTCATATTGTTATATGAACATTAGGCCCCTCGAGGACAAAGATTAAATCTTAGTCACCTTTACATCTGCAGGACACATTCTCTGAGTATAATAAAAGCTAGTTTCCTCCCTTTTACTTTCAGGTAGGCCAGGGACCTGTTTCTACCCTTCTCTTCCCCTCCTCAGGCCAGCTCCGCTCGTACTAGTTCGGACTTGAGCACAAGGGGGGCTGGTTTTACTCTTGCCCTCTCTCTCGGCATTCTAGAGCAAGCCCGGGCTGTCCAGTCCGCCAGCCCTGGACTCACGAGGACATCTTTCCTCTTCAGTTCTCTTGGGTCTCAGAGAGAGAGAACCAAAAGAGAGGGGTCGGTGCAAAAGGCAAGGGGGGTAGGGGCTAGGAGACAGCCAGCAGACGGCTCAGCCGGGGCTCTGCACCTAGGCTCAGGGAATGCAGGCCCACAGATCATCTCCCGGGATTTTCCTTCTGACACTTTTTGGGGACCCGGTTAAGGCTGGTCTGCAATCAAGAGGCTGTGGGCTTCTGGGTGATGAGATGGGACAAGGAGCCTTTCTGTCAACTCTGGCTGGCCATCTGAACATCCCAGACCAGGGGCAGGAGCCAGGGGCCAGGGGCCAGTGCAGGTGAGGCCCCCACCTCACAACCTGCCTTCCAGATAAGCCCTCCCCACCCTCCCAGGGAGAGGAGATCCTTCCTGGCTGCTTTTAACTGCCCCTGTTAAAGACCCTCAAGGAAGGTCCCTCACCTGCCTGGCTCAGTGTTATCAAAACCTCCAAATCTGGAAGCCCTGATGTCTTACTTAAATACCAAAGGAAACAGCCTGTGTCTATTTCCTCTCCATTTGCTTTAGGGCAGATGACGGTACCCAACATCTTTATACAATCAGTAGAAGAAAGAAAGAGCATCATGTTCACCCACCCTTGAGTCTTCCTTCCTCCAGAGGGATACAACACCGTTCTCTCGGTGGCCTGTCACGGGATCTTTATTAGTGTCCTGTGGTTTTCTCCCCGTGCCCAACTTTAGCAATGGAACTGAAGGGGCCTTTAAGCCCTGCGCATCCCTGGGGACTTTCCGGTCTTATGATCCAGAGGGGAGGAGGGGAGCATTTCCCAGCATCTCAAGATCATATGCCTATTTATACTCCATTCTCAGCCCCCACACCCACCAGTTTGGCCCACACTGCCCCAGGCCCTCATTCTGACATCCGCTTTCCTCCTTTCCATCTGAGCGATAAATCTAAGAGAGCAGCTACGCGTCACCCCCAAAGCCAACTCCAGCCAACTCCAGCAGGCCCCAGGCTCTGGTCAGCTAGATTTCCCTATCCGTGGAGTACCTTGGCCTGGATGGCCCTCTGGCACCTCCCTGCCTCTTCTCCAGCTATTCCAGCCCTCTCTGCCTCCAAACCCCCCTCAGAAAAGCCTCTGAAGGTCTCAGAGTTGCTCAACTGCTCTCAAATTGTCCCCTGGGTCAGGGCCACCCATGCAGCCAGAGCTCAGGCCCCTCGCAGGAGGAACTGGCTTATTCCAGTCACGTGGTCATTTCACAGGCACCTGCCCCATGGCAAGGCCTCCGCCTCATACTCCCCTCTCTGGCCTCCTTGTCCTTCTCCTACTTCTTTCTCCCTGCAGGGCCTTGTGAACTCGCCTTCTCTGTCTGTCCCCTGTCTCGTGGGCCTCTTGGCCCTTTGCTCTTCCCCATCTACACACTTTTCCTGGGTAACCTCATCCTCACCCCTGGGAAACCACCACCCACAGGCTCACGCCCCCCAGATCCACAGCCCTGGCCTCCCCCAGCCCCCCGAGCCTGGGCCTAGAGACAGTCCTGGAGACAGCAAACAGCTTGACCGAGATGCACTTCCAGGTGAACAGGGCACGTGCATGCAACTGGCAAAAGTTGTATTTGTGATATATATACACGCCGCGTCACATACAAACAACATACAACCCAGGACAGAAGTCAAACATTCACAGCAGCTACATGTGGGTGGTGGGATTACGGGCAACTTCAATGTCTTCCTTTTGCATATGTGCATTTTCTAGGCTTTTTCATCATGAACATAGACTGCTCATGTAATAAGAAAACATTAACACTTGTTTTTAAATGAAAAGGAAGTACCTTTATATTGCTATTCCAGAACTGTTTAGAGTGAGGCTTAGGGAGAACCATGATTATCTTGAATGGGGGTCAGTAAACTTTTTCTGCAAAGGGCCAGATGGTAAAAACTACAGGCTCTGCAGGCCACACAGTTTCTGTCACAACCTCTCAATTCTGCCAAAGTGGCACAGACAGCCACAGACAACACGTAGACGAGTGAGCATGACGGCCTCCTAAGAGGACTTTACACTAAAATTTTAATTTTATATAATTTTTAAGTCTCACGAAATATTCTTCTTTTGATTTTTTTTTTAAATGCTCAAAACATATAAAAGCCATTCTTAACTCATGGGCCATACAAAAACACGTGGTAGGTTGAATTTGGCCACACGCCATGATTTGCCAAACCCTGCCCTTGAGCATTCAATATCAGTGTGGTGGTTTGGAGCCAGCATCCACTTCTTTGGAAGGTACTCCTTCTCTGCTCTCAGACTGAGGGTGAGGCCTTCTAGGGTTTCCTTGCACGTGTGAATTGTGGCAAGGACTAGGTATACGAGCCTCAGCTGGGGAAGCCCCTGCAAGTTTGAGGAGCAGAAGGTTTGAGTGCCTTCTGGAATCTCAGAGCACAGCTCACCTTGTTAGCAGGGCTGGAAAAAGTTGGTACTGTAAACCAGCAGTCCTGGCTGGGGCTTTAGAAATCCCTTGGTCTGTGCCCTCAATTTTCAGGTGATGATGTGAAGACTTAGTGACCTACCCAAGGCCACCCAGATTGATAGGGGAGACGTGAGATTAAACTGAAGGCTTGTGACTTTAAATACAATGTCCTTTCTGCACCCCTGGGGCCACGAGTGATGGCAAGGGTTGCACTGCAAGGGCCTATCCAGAGATGGCATTCCCTCCACTGGGCACCATTGCCAGGGAAGTCAGCAGCCGCTCATGGGCCACCTTGCATAGGAAGAAGATGTGGCATGTGGCACTGCACAGAATGTGGTGACCAGTCCAGCCTGGGGTGGGAGTGCCGGCTTGGTTCTATGCCAGCAGCAGGGAGGGGCTGTGACCCCTCTGCTAGCCTCACCCTGCTCCCTGCTGGGAGAGTAGGTCTGGGCCCCCAGCATAGCTTACATGATGGACACTGTCCACCAGCACAGCGTCTTCCACCTACCTGCTTCCAGGCGGTGGGTTCTGCCAGGACATAGGGAAGGACAGCTTTGTCCCCCACAGGGCCTGGTCACCTAGCAATGGGCTCCTTTTCTGGGTGGCAGGGGACCAGAGGAGAGAAGATGCCCTGGTTCCTGAGGGAGGAAAAGACAGGCTTCTTTAGGGGAGAAAAGGTGTGTGGAGCTTTTCTGGAACTTCCCAAGGAGATGATAAATGGAGAGGGCATGAGGGAGGGTGGAGACGTTTTAAAAATAGAGCCCCCTTTCCAATTTGGGACCTAAGACGTGGTTTTTACAGAAAAATACTGGGCAGAGGCCAGGGTACTGAGGCCTGCCAGATGTAGCACACTGATTCCATTTGCCCTCATTGGTAATGCTGTTAGGTCAGACCAAAAGCTAGAGGTATCGCGAACATTCTCCCACTTGGGTCCTCTCAACCACACGTGGTAATGCTACTATTCTTTCCATTTCACAAAGCAGGAAACTGAAAGTAGGATGAGCAAATTACTCCACCTAAAGTAACCAGTTACTAAGTAGCAACGGCAGGATTTGAACTGACCCTAAAGTCCATCAATTACCTCCACCTATGGTGGAAAAGAGACGCATACTAGGCACATCAGTAATGAATGAATGCATCAACACATCAGTAATGAATGAATGCATCAACCAGCCCTATTGGGTCACCTTGTCTATACCCAATCCCTCCGCCAGGGGAGATGTTACTTAACGTCAGGGGGTGAGGGGTGGCATGGTTGGCAGGGGGCGGGGACCCGTCATCAAGAGTTCTAGGAAGGAGGCTCTCACCACTGTCTCTTTGAAAGTTCTGGCCAATGTTTCCCAGACCAGGGTGCCCTCACCTCGATCTCACCAGAGATACTCATGCTGCCAGGGAGTTTCAAGACCCCTTCCAGGTCAAAGCCAAACCACGCAATGTCCTTATCCCCCATCCCTCCCCATTTTCCTCAGACAGAAGCATGGAGATTTCAGGAACATATGGGTTCTCCTTCAGACAGCAGGGCTGGCTTAGATGCACCTACACTTTTCCCTCTTCCTGCTCTGCTGCTGTGCCCCTGGCCCGCTCCGCCAGCCCCAGCCACCAGCTCTGCAGCAATCCCGAGGCCCCAGACCCTCCACCTGAGCTGCCCTGGGTTCTGCGGGCACACGTGTGTGTGCATGCATGCAGCTGTGCTGGCCAGGACAAGCCTCACCGTGGTCTGTTCCCACCTCCTGGAGATGGGAAAGAGCCCATTCAGCAGCTGATGCCTACAGAGTGAAGGCGAAGGGTCCAGGGTGGAGGGAAGGGGCACGACAGGACACAGAGTCAGGAGAGAGAAATGTGACTCGTTCCCAAAGAGGTGAAGCTAACCAGGTGGGTCTGGATCCAGGCCAGCCACTCCCTCATGGTCACAGAGCAGAGGAGGGACCTCAGACCGGGCAGAGGGTCTTTTACTCCCGGGGAAGGAGGCCTGCCCGAGGCTCCTCAGAGCAGGAGGCTGTGGATTCGTCAGGCCCCAGTGCTTGCCTCACTCACATGCTGGAAACTAGAGGGCAGAGCCCACCAGGTCACGATTCCTGGTCCCCTCCTGGCAGGTTCTATCCTCCCTGGTCCTCTTTCACACGGCTCCCCCTTACCCTGGAAGAGCAGGTTGAGGGCTGAGCCTAACATGGGAGAAAAACCAGCCTCTGTCTCTCCCCCAGAACTGGGCACTGTACAATGGCCAGGGAAATCCCTTTTAAATAGCCACCACCACCACTATAGCTTCTGGCTACTTAGCATCTGCCATGTGCCAGTTTGGTCTGTGCTGGTGCTAGAGTCCAACAAGATCCCGGGTTTTCTCTTCCCTTGGGGTCTCAAGTTCAGTTAAGGAAGAGGGAATCATGGGAGGGGGCAAGTGGAGGTGCTGCTGACATACAGGGTGGCCCCAGAAAGGCGAGCCCCAGGTGGAGCTGAGAGGAGCCAAGCCAGGCTCTGCCCTACACTGTAGGGCCCGTTGCCCCGCACACAGGGAGGCCCAAGTAGTCAGAGAACCAAGGCTGCGTCTGTAGGAGGAACAAATGCAGCCTTAAAGGCCGGATGGAGAGGCTGCTAAGACAGGCAGGGTGATCCCATGAGATCTCAGATTAGCAACCCACTTTTTTTCTCAGATCTGGTGCCCTCTTTCCTGTGACCCACGGAGAAGTCTGGCTCTGCCTGGCACAGGACAAAGGGAGCTTCATTACTCAGAGCACGGGCCCCCTTCATTCTCCCAAGGAGTGATGCAGAACTAGAGAATCCCAGAGCAGGCCAGGATCACCCCGGATTGAGCTGGGATAGAGAGCAGGGGCTTGGGGTCACGTGGAGAAGGGCTGGACCTCGCTTCTGTGCGACCTCGGAAAGGCTGATCTCTGAGTCTCAGTCTCCTTACTTGTAAAGTAAGGGTAATAATATGTACTCTAAAAGTTGTTGTGACACTTACGGTGTTTAGTATGCAGTAGGTAATCAATAAATGGTAGCCACTGAGACATGCAGAGAGCAGATAAAACTCATTGAAATATACTCTGGCTTCTGGAAACGCCAGGATATTTGGGAAGAATGAACAGGGAGAATCCTAGGATCCTAATGGTCAGTGAAGTCCCAACACCCCCAGAGGCGATGGAGTTGTCAGCCCTACAGGCTCATCGGCTGCACAGAAGGTGGCTGGCCTGGGGCAGGGTAACCCTGAGACAGGGGCTTTCCTGTGGCAAAGTGACCTTCTGCAGAACGCCTTTAGGATGCCGACCTCCACCCCGCAGCCAGCGTTGCTTGGGGATGGTGCCTGGCCTTCCCTAGCTCCACCGCAAAGCCAGGCTAAATAAGGATGATTTCTGCAGGCCCGCTGCCAGCCAGCCAGCCGACTGTCTTCCTCGAAGATTCTGCTCTCTCAGGCCAGTGTCCAGGAACGTGGCAGCGGCTTGACACAGGAGGGGCAAGCAGTGTCAGTGAGTCCCAGGGCCCAGGCTGCAGGTGGGGGTGAGGGCAAGACAGCGGAAGCCGGGGGACAAGGTTCTGGGGAGCTGACCCCCACCCCTCACAACCCTAACTCGTCTACCTCTGCTGCCAGGAAGGGGCTCAGACAGAATTAGAAAGAGGCCACAGGTGCCTAGGAAGGTGTTGACAACTGCCCCCCCACCCCCACCCCCAGCACAGAAAAATCAGTTACCGTCTCCACAGCCTGACTCCTACCAGAAGCCTAGGGACAGTTCCAGGGAACACCCCCCCACCCCCACCCCAACAAAACAAAATAGGGAGACAACGAGGCCTCCAGCCATACCCGATTTCAGATTTCTAATGGTCTCCCCCAAGATAGTAAGAGCAGAGTCCTCAAGCCACGTTTCTTTAGTCCTTGCGTGACCCCCAACCCACCCCCACCTTCCCACCACAGTAGTAACCCCTTGTCTACCGCTGCTGGGCTGGGGCCGATCAGGGACTGCCCCTTTGGTCTTCCCGAGGGGGCACAGTGAAAAGGCAGCACGCTCCACAGGCCTGTCCCTCCTCCTCCCCACTCCCCGTCCCCGTCCCCCCAGGTCTGGGACCAGCAGGGATTTATGCGCCCTCCCCATTCATCCCAGGGCTCTGCCCCCCACCCCCCACACACTCCTAAGCCCCTCCAAGGCGGCTACCTGCCCCCACACTCCTGGGACCTCTCTTTCCCGAGCCTCCTGACCCTTGCCCTTCCCAGAAGGAAAAGCTCTTACATAGCGCCTGGTTTGAGGACTCGGTGGAGAACTTTGCTTTGTAGGATTTGGGCGGGAGCCCGGGGGCCAAAACGGGGTCCTAAATGCAGACTCCCTGGGGAGAGGGGGGTGGATCTGAGAATGAAAAACAGCTCTCCCTCCCTCTCTCCTAAGCACCTGGAACTTGGGAGTGTCCTTTTACGGGGCGTCGCCCACCCCGTCACACACGCGCGACCTGCGATCTCGGGATCTCCCACGTCCCTCCGGTATTTCCCTCCAACCCCTCGCCCCAGGGCGAAAGCAGAACTGCGCCTTTAAGAAGCTGTCCGCTTACCTTCTCTCGTTCACACGGCGCCGCGGAGCCCCCTCCTCCTCCGACCTCCCTGCCCCTTCCCGGGCGAGCCCCCCGCAGAGCCAGCCGGACACACGGCGCAGCCCGCGGGACTCACCGCGCGTGTCCTGGGGGCCGCGGCGCGCCGGCTCCCGCCCACGACGGCAGGGGCGCAGCCAGACTGGGCGCCGTACCCTGCGCCCTGCGCCCTGCCGAGGTCCCTGCCCGCGCTCGGGGCTGCTTCCCCTGCTCCAGAAAGGTGAGCGGCTCCCCAGAGAAGCTGCAACCTGAGCTAGAGGAGGAGGAGGAGGAGGAGGAGGGAGGAGGGGAGGGGAGGAGGGGGTGGAGGAAGGTGGGGAAGAGGAGGGAAGAGGAGGAGGAAGGGAAGAGCCCGGTCCCCGTCAGAGTTTTTCACACGTACAAGTTGACTCCTCCCTCGTCCCTCCGGCCCTGCCCACAGCCGCTGCCAATCCCTAGGGCTCCCTCTGCCCCGGTGCCCACCCCTTTCTCCCACTCTGGGAACCAGGGTCCAAATGCCTCTTCCTGTTTGGTTCCTAGGCCAGGCTCCACCAGCCTTGGGGGACTGGCCCTGAGAGGTCTGAGCAGGGGATGAAGCCCTCTGGACTGGATGACCCCGGGTTTGGGGCTAGAAGACCAGAAGGCTTTGCTGAGCTCCTTTCTCTAAGCACCCTTCTCTCACCTTCTGGGCGGGATCCTGGACCCGCACCTCTGGAGCTCACCTAGGGAGGCAGGTTCTGTTGGTAAATTTTCACCTTTAGAACTCTTGACAGCAGTAGCCCTGGAACTCTCCCTCTGACCTGCCCAGTGGAACTTGTCACTTACCTTTAGGGACAAAGTCCCCACCCTTGTTGGCTCCGCCTCTTGAGTGCTTGAATGAAGCCCTGTCAGCTGGCCGTTCTGACCCTGAACGGTAATCCCTTTTGTCCTTTTGGAAGCAAACCCCAGGGGCCAGCTGAGAATCATCCAAGAAGCCCTACAAAATAAAAAAGTGCTAGTCCAGCTCTCATTTTACCAAAGGGAATATTGAGACCCCCCCAAAAAAAAGGAGATTGGACTGGCCCACAGTGCCACAAGGAGTTGGCCGAGAACTAGAATTAGAACCCCAGGCCAATGGCTGCTCCACTCATACCATTTGCTTACAGGGATTGAAGCAAAACTGGAGGAGCAATTGCACCCCCATCTGGACCCCTTCTAGTCCTGCTTCCCCCTGAAGGCTTTGAGAAGAGGAAGTTAAGCTTTAGCTCCAATGAGCACCAAATCAAGGAAGTCTGCCTGGAGGCATGGCATCTTCAGCCTGGGAGCCCTGGCCGGGCGGGTCTTTGGAGGGGGTGGTCCACCTTATGGATAGGTGTCTGCTTGAAGCCTTTATCCACTGCTGATATGACCTGACTGTCACCTTGCAGGTCCCAAGCTTTGAGCCTGGTGGGATTGCTCGGGGAAGACATCAGCCCGAGTCCCACCCTCAGGCCAGCCTCTGGTCCTGCAACATCACCCTGCATCGAGCCCACAGTATAAGGGAAGGCCCAGATTCCTCAGGAACTGGAGAGGGGAGAAGGAAGGGAGCATTGGACCCATGAGTGAGAGGAATTTTTAGGTGTTTGGCATGGGGCATCCTCCAAGGGCCTCCCGACTCTTTGCTACCCTTGTTTTCTCTGCGAGGGCAGGTGGTTTTCCTAGACACAGAACTTTATGAAATAAAACTGAGAACAACACTGTGAATGTAATTAACACCGCTGAATGGTATACTTGAAAGTGGTTAAATGAGAAACTTTTCGTTGTATATACGTTAGCAGAATATAAATTAGAAAAAAAAAATAACACAAAGAGTAGACCCTAATGTGGACTATAATTAATAATATAATTAGTAATATTGTTTCTTGAATTATAACAAAGTTACCATACTGATGCAAAAATGTTAATAATAGGGAAAGCTGTGTATGGGGGCAGGGGGCATGGGAACTCCGTACTTTCTAAGTGAATTTTCTGTAAACCTACAACTGCAGGCATGCATAAAAAAATAAGTAAGAAAAAAATAAAACTTCCAAGTGTTGAACGAATGCAAAGAGTGGCTGGATCCAGAGTCTCCAGGCTTTGGGGAGAGGAGGCGACCTGCTTAGCTCCGTAATTCCTGTTGTGTGATAGGAATACTGGAGAGCAGGGAGGCTGTCCAGAGGCAGAGAAGGGGCAGGTGGAGAGGGAGAGAGAGACTAAGCAGCTGGGTGTGCTAGAGGATGAGAGAGAATGGGGCCAAAGTATAGAGTTTCAAGGAATCAGAGGGATGAGGCCAAGAGGTCTCAACAAACATTTTCTGATCATCACTATAGACCAAATAATAGACAGGGCTCTGGGCACAGAAGATGAATAAAACACAGTCCCTTTCCTCCAGGGCTTCACAGCCCAGCGGGGCAGGTAAGTCCATGGTTACGATGCTGTAGAACAGAGGACGGTGCCGTGGCTGCCCTGAAGAGCTGTTCTGGTGCTTGAGCTCAGGGTTAAGGGATGAGATGACAGCGGGAAGGGGTGTTACAGTTTGTCTGGTAAGACAGGCACCATGTACAAGGTGTGGCCCCAGGGTTCCATGAGGCCAGAGCTTTAGGTTCTGGTGGGGGACTAGAGGTGATGCTCTAGAGGAAGGCAGGGACCGGATCCCGAGGGCCCTTCTCCATGGCTAAGAAGCCAGTGCTTATCCTGAAAAGGTGGGGCAGCACAGAGCATTTCAGAGGAAAGAGACATCACCGTATCTGTGCTTTAGCATTACCCCTCTGACAACCCAGTACAGAATGGCGGGGGGCAAACCTGGAGACAGTAACCCGGATTTGAAGACTAATCCTGCTGAGGAATGATGGAAGCCGTGAGGAGAGGAAAAATCAGTTTGAGGGATGGGAGACAGACTCACAGGACTTTTGGCCTGTTTGAATCTGGATGATATGGAGTAGAGCGTGTCAAGGTTGGAGCCACTGATGTGGTGGGGAGCGGGCCTTGGAGCTTCTTAGGTGTGCTTTAATTCCCAGCATCTCCTTTCATTGGCTGTGTGACCATGGACAAGTGACTAAACCTTTCTGAGACTAGTTCTACTGTCTGTAAAACAAAGACACTGAAATCAATCTTGAATTGTATTTGTGCGTATTAGAGATAAGGCATGCTAAGCGCCCACCACAAGGCTTGGTTCATAACAGAAACTCAATAAGAAGTATATGTAATTGCCATTGCTTGTCTATTCAACAGACATTTATTGAGCATCTGCTCCATGCCAGTGACTGTTCTGGATCCTTGAGATACAGGGATGATTTTTAAGTCTCAGTCCCTATTTTTATGCAGCTCACCATCCAAATGGTGATGTGCAAAGAAGCAGTCACAAATGGACTCTACCCAAGAGATCAGGGACAACTTTACAGAAAGAGAGGTAACAGCTTAAATGCTGTAGGTACACCCACCTGCTCAGAGACTGTGACCTTGCTCCCCTGATGTGGGATCATATTTCATTCCCTGAAATTTTCAGTTTAGGGGCATCTTACTCCCCAGGGTTGGATGAGAGCTGTAGACAGATGTCTATATGTAATATGCCCCTCCAGGCCAGAGAAAAGACATGGGGGACTTAGCAGGCCCAGGGAAGGGCATGAGCAGATGGGCAGGTAGAAGTGTGGAAGCAGGGGAGAGTGTGCATGGGCAGTGCTGGCTGGCTGGAGAGGGAGTGCATGCATGTGGGCCTACTGTGTGTGCGTGGTGGGCCTACTGTGTGCACGTGCTGGTTGGGCCATCCTCATTTGTTCTGCTTCCTGTCTGTACTTTTCCAAAAGTTCTTTCCAGGGTGGGCCACGGTGGCTCAGCAGGTAAGAATGCTTGCCTGCCATGCCTGAGGACCCGGGTTCGATTCCCAGTGCTTGCCCATGTAAAAAAAAAAAAAAAAAAAAGAGTTCTCTCCAAATCCTTTGGTGTTCCTGCCCTCCTCCCATGCCAGTTTTTTCTTTCCATGCATCTCTCAATAAGCCCAGCTCAGTAAATGCAGCACAACCTGATTCTTCCACCAAGAAGGAATTCCTATCCTGTCACCCCACAAGTAAAAATCCTGAGCTTTAAAGCCACATAGACACAGCTAATCACATCTCTGAGTTCATATTCCTACCTGTTACATGGATGCGGCCTCTCTCTCAGGAGACTGATGTGAGGGTTCAAAGAGTTAACAGACGTAAACTCGGTGCCCACTCAATGCTTGTTTCCCTCCTCAGCAGCCCATAACTCCCTCCTTGCAGCGGGTCAGACAAGAGGCTCTCAGCTGGGTGTTTCCCCTCCATTCCAGCTCCTGGGACCCCTCCGTTGCAGGCCCTGCAGTCCCTTTCCTCTCTGCTAGCCTGGAGGGTCTGTAGCATGGCGAGGAGGCCCTGTGCCCTAGCAGTGTGAGGCCTGAGGAGCATGACAATGGGGGCCCCAGCAGCCATCCAACCTGGAGCCGGGGCTGCTCAGCAACTCACTCTCCTCGCCGCCACCAATGACACGCCACTACTCTACAGATAGGACAGGCATCCCTGGGCGCCCGAGGGCTGAGTGGGGAAGCTGGAAACAGCTCTCCCTCACAGACTGTGTGGGCAGCGCATTCAAATAGCTTCAGAAAAACCAAAGTTCAAGTCCGCCCCCCTCTCCCCTGAGAGGCGCAGCATCCAGACATGAGAGTTCAGCCAGCAGAGCCTCTCCTTTCAGCACGCTGTGCTGCTGCAGACTCGCCTCCCCGCCGGCCCTATCCACCCCCACGCAGGCACGGGCTCCAAAACGGGGATGGCAGGGAGGCCAGGAGCCCAGACTACGCCTCAGTTTTCCTCTTCAGCAAAATGGAAATAATGGGAGTGCCTCCCTCTCAAAGCGTGAGACTTAAATGAGACTGAGTGTTGAAAGTGCTTTGTAAACTGTAAAAAAAAAAAAAAAATCTGCAAGTACTTGAGATCATTAGTGCTTGGCCAAAGAGCCCTGCTCCAGGTTCTAGGAGACAAGGGAAGACAAGAGAAATCGGAAACTGAGTAAGAGCAGAGTAAACTCTCCCCAAGAGCTTGCATGGCTTTGGCAGGAAGGGGGAGGGGTGACAGCAGAGCCCCAAGCCCATGGACCAACCCCTGAGGCCTCATCGTAGGTAGGGACAGCAGGACTTGCTGGCTCAGCCAATTCTTAATCCTCCTTTCCCTAAACCCAGGCCATTGTTTTCCAGTGATTTATGAAGCTGAAGATGATCAGGAGAAACAATACAATTTACCTGGTTCCAGTGTGATTCCAATAGAGAGCCAGGGAGTTTCTGCTTTATCACTGCACAAGCATCGCATTCTCTGCTCTGCACATGGTGCTAGATGTATAGGCATGTATGCACTGGTGTGTGTGTGTGTGTGTGTGTGTGTGTGTGTGTGCACAACTGTGTACAATATAGATGGGGAAACAGCTGCATCCCCAGAGGGTCCCAGGAGAGGGTGGGCACGGAAACAGCCAGCCAGTCACCAATCTGTTGACCCTAGCAACCAGCCAACCAGTTAGAACCCCACCCCAGCGATCAGCAATGCCTCTTGAACACACCACGCACGTACATACACACATGCAACCAAAGCCTTCAGGTGGCTGTATTGTCATAGCAATGAAACTGTGACACAGAGCTGAAGAAAATGGAAAAGTGGCCATTAGAAACATGGCTGGGCCAGTCACTGGGGTGAGGATGCAGGCAGCACTGGCGGGGGTAAGGCACCAAGAGAGTTCCTGGGCTTTCTAAGCCTATTTATTTTTAGCCCTGGACCTCAATTTGCTCATCTTTGGAATGGGTCTAAGAATCCTATTTGCCTTCATAGAACATGTTCAGAGTATGCAATTATTTCTCCATTAATTTCAAACTGAGGCTATAGATTTTCCTTTAGCAAAACCTTGAGGATTTGAAACCTGTGGGTAAAAGGGAGTTGATCTCCGGAAAGACCAAAATCAAATCCTAAAATCCAGCTGATAAGTTTGTTGTGAAGTCAGACCTCAATTCAATTTGAAAATATTTATTCAGTTACTCCTCTGTGCCAGGATCCCCCCTCAGTGCCAGGGGTACAAAGATGAGTACGAAGCTCGATACTTACCTGGAGAGAGAAATGCCAACATAGACTCATGCCCCAATGTGCCACGTGTTATCATAGAGGGATGCACAAAGTGCTATGGGAATGGAACTTTTTCTCTGGGGGAGAGTGAGAGGGCAGGTGTGGAGGTGAGGGGAACGCACGGATAGGAGATGGTATTTAAGCTGAGCCTTCAAGGATGGACAGAATCCCCTCAGCTAAATGACGGGTTGGAAGTGGATGTCAGGGAGCGGGAAAACCTGAATGAAGGCGCGGGGGGGCAGGGGTTCTGTAGGCAGTCCTGGCATGCCTGGAGGCCCGGTGACTCTGAGACAGGAGAAAGGCCTTTTCTTGGTTTCCTAGGATGCCGTACCAAAGCACTGCAAACTGGGTGGCTTTACACAGCAGAGATTCATCCCCTGGCACTTTTGGAGGCTAGAAGGCTGAAACCAAGGTGTGGGCAGGGCTGTGCCCCCTCTGAAGGCTCTAGGGAAGACGTCTTCCTTGACTCTGCGGGCCTCTGGTGGCCCCAGGCGTTCCTTGGTTTGTGGCAGCGTCACTCTGATCTCTGCCTCCATCTCTGCGTAGTTGTCTTTTCTCTGTGTCTGTGTATCCATGTCCGAATTTCCCCTCTTTTTAGGAGAATACCGGTCATATTGGATTTAGGGCCTGTCCTACGACCTCATAGTGACAAATTACATGTACAAAGACCCTATTTCCAAATAAGGTACCAGAGGTGCAAAGTAGAGCATCTTTACGGGGGGTGTAATTCCAATCACAGCAAGTCTGTAAAGTTGGCAAGAGTAGGCTGCTGGGGGGCTTGGCCAAGAGGTCTTTGGCCTTGACTTTGCAGGTGATGGGGCCGCTGAGGGCTGGGAGCAGGGCAGTGACACTGTCTGCTCTGGCAGTGGACAGAAGCCAGGGAGGCAAGAGGCCACTGCAGCTGAGGTGGGAAAGCGAGCCCCGGCCTGGGATGAGGAGGGTCTGGGACAGGGCCGTGAGGTGGCAGGTGGGGGAGACTTCGGGACTAGAATTGACAGGTTGTCACCTGACTAGTCCTGATGTTGGACGAGAGCTGCTGGGCGGTGCCCCATGACGATGGGGGCTGGGGAGGGGCACAGGGCTGGCCAAGAGGCCTGAGGTGCCGGTCTCAGCTCTGGCCAGGGAGACCCTGAGGGACCCGTGGAACCTCTTGGTGGAGACATCTGTGGCTATTCAGGGAGGCCTGTCGGATTGCCTGGGGGCAGGTGTTTATGGGGTGGCAGGTCCCCTTGGGGAGACCTTAACCCGGGAAACGAAGAGGGCTGAGCATCACGCCTGTGACCCTCACTGGTAAACTGGTGTCCAGCTTCCACACCTCATAATCTTCCCTGGTCAGCCACCAAGGAGATCTTAATGAAAAATGCAAACCTGACCATAAGGTTCCTCTGCCCAGTTGCCTCCACTAGCTCCCCAACCAGTGGGCCTTTGGGGCCTCAAGAGCCCCTTCAGAATCTGATGAAACCTGAGGAACACAGATGCACAATATCTTCCGTTCAATTTCAGGAGCTGTGGGCCTCTCTGAGCCCACTCCAAGAGTCCCTCGTGGAGGCACAGCAAAGGAGGTGCCTTGTGGCCTAAACTTACTGCCTCCCTCATAGGTTCGTCTTGATGTTCTCCCCTCACGTGCAGGTCTATCTGTGTCCAGTTATGTGCACTTCCCTTGCACACGCAAGCCACAGTGTTTCACTGCTCATGCATTTACACATAGTTCCACCAACTGGAGAGGCTTCCTCCCTCTCCTGTCACTTTAGTGAACTCCTATTCATTCTTCAAAACCCAGTTCAGGAGCCACCACCTCCTTGACACTGTCCTTGATGCTGTGCAGACGACTTAATCACTCCCCCTTTTGAAGCACTCTGTTCCATCAATGTACTTCTCCTGTTGCATGTCTCCCTATGCCCTGGACTCCGTGCCCATCTTTCACTGGATTGCTAGCTTCCTAAGGCCAGATAGCACATCTTCAGCCATGGTCTCCTCGATACCTAGAATATAACATGTTCAGCAGGGTCTGGAGAACCAAAATAATCAGAACGGAGTTGGCACATGGAAGTGGAAGGAGCTGACCGGAAGTTAGGACAGGAGCCAGGAGAGGGGCCTTCAGAAGGAAAGGAGGCGTCAGAAGGAGGGTGGAGGTCAAGGTGATAGGACTGGAAGGGGCACTGAATTTGGCCACAAGGAAACCATAGGTAGGTGACCAGCCATCCCTCAGGCTTTAGCAGGGAGGGTCCCGAGGAAAATTAGACAGTTGGTCACCCTAGATGGGTGCCCTGGTCATAGGAGGGCAGGGGTGGAAGGGGGTCTGGGGGGCAATGGAAGGCGAGGGAAGGGAGCCGGTTGGGGGTTGCAGGGGGTGCGGGCAGGAGGCTGAGTGCTGCGCCAGCCTCCGGGGCCCTGAGAGAAAGCAAACAAAACCGGCATCAGGAGTGCGGCATCCACCCTTGGTGACTCCTTCCTGAAGGGCTCCAGGCCCACCACCGCTGTCACAGGCCAGAGTGACACCCCCCCCCCCCCCCCGCCCGGGCCCACAGCTCCAGGTCCCTCCGTCCTCCCACCTCCAGGCTCCTCCGTCCTCCCACCTCTGGCTGGTGGCAGGGAGCTGTGCGCTTTGCCCAGTCGGCATGGTGGATCCCGCCTGGACTGGGATGGCTCTTTTCTTCTTTTGAAGTGTCATTTAAAAGTCGTATTTACCTTCATATACCTTGTTCCCCTAATTAGATTCTGAGCTCGTTCCTTCAGTAAACATTAATTAAGACTGTGCATCCTGTAGTCAAAACGAGGGGCACATCCTGCCTTCAGGTCTCCCTGTGTGAGTTCTGGCCTCCCCACGCGGGGGGCTTACACCCCTGAGCAGGGAGGGGTCCATGCAGGGCTTCAGGTTGTATGCAAAGACAGATTGTGAGTGCGTGAGCCTGTGAGAGAGACAGACAGAGACACAGAAAGACAGACAGATGCACACACAGCGAGGCAGGGTGACAGAGAGACTGCAGATTTCTGAAGAAAGAGTTTACAAATTAACATGTTAAAGTAGTTAGACTCCCATCTCTATAATGTGGATACATTATTCATCACTCTGTGCCTCAATCTCCTACTCTGTAAAATGGGGCTAATATAGCACCTTTCTCATAGGGTTGTCGTGTAGGTTAAATGGGGCATGCATATAAATAACCTAGCACAGTTCTTGCAACATAGCAGTTCATGTTAGCTATTATTCTCATTGAGAGAGAGAGGAGTAGGGAGAGGGGAAGATTTTGTGTGGCCCAGAAAAGCTTAGGGGCCCTGGTGCAGTGGGTGAGGCTGGCCAATCCGCTGTGCGGGGCGCCCGCTGTAGCGGCAGCTTGCGGGGAGCTCATCTGAGGTGCCCTTGGGAACCCTGAATTCCTCTCTGCGTCTCTCACTGTCCCAAGGTGCTTGAGACCCTGCTCTCCACAGTAGCTCAGGAGTAAAGACTGCGGGAATGGGCCCCCAGCTCGGCTGAGTAATAAGGACCAGATCGGAACAATGTGATGGGGGAGACCAGAGCTCCATTTCCCTGAATTGGACAGGCTTTTTTTTTTTTTTTTAAAGTCCTTTGCTCTTGGTGACATTAGAAGCAGCGGCCTCCACAGCAATCAGGCAGCAGTAAATTACAGAGCCTGACCCTGTCAGCTGGCTCGGCGCTATCTCATTAGCCAGGGTGCCGAGAGACACTGCACGCCCTGCTGGGAGCCGTCTCATTGCCAAGTTCCTGCTCCATAATTAAACACAAAATCCCTACCTCGTCCGGGCACCTGGCTGCCATTCCCGCGAGGGGCTAGGAGGCTGCAGGGAGGGGCCGAGGGGGCTGCCCTGCTCAGGAGCCGGGAAACGAGAGCTGTGAGCTGTGAGCTGTGGGTGGCCAGCGTCCGGCCTCCCGCGACCTGAGGGGACATTTGAGTAGCCCAGGAGAAAGGGAGTGAAAGGGTGTGGGTTGAGAGGAGGGAACCCTGTCTTCTCCCCATCTGGGCACTGAGGACCAAACGAGGCCAAGCGGGTCTGATTGGATTCTGTACATTTCGAGGTTGGTTGGACTTGAGAAAATGGAGTCCTAGAGAGAAAGAGGTTGGATAGTCCTTTGCTCCAGGCTCACCTGAGAACATCAAACTCCCCTTCTGTCCACCTTTCACCCCCTTGGTTTGGAACTGGACAAGGGTTGACTGGGCTGGATGCTGTGGGACAGACGGGGGGCTGGACAGCACGCTCCCCCAGAGGTCCGTGTAGCCAGGACTGGATGAAGAGGTGGGTCAGCAAGGCAGGTGCCCAGAACATCTCGGAAGTGTAGCAGACGTGTGGTGGCAGGAATGGGGTGACAAGCCTCTCAGGGTAGGGGTGAGCGCCCTCTAACTGCTCTCGTGACAGAGGGCAGGGCTGGCTACCAGCAGGCCCTTGCTTTGCTGAGCGCGAACACAACGAGATTGAAAGACAAGAGGAGCCAAGGCTGACCCTGCAAAGCCCTCAGCTGCTCTCCTAAACCCAGTCGGGACACATGTTTTAAAGGCGTCTATGAAGAGGCACCGAGTGAGTGGCCTGCCCTGGACCCCTAGCCGGAGAGAAGATGCTCCAGGCTTCTCAAGCCTACCCGGGCGCAGACGGGAGGAGGAGGAGGGTTAAGGGCAGATGTCAGGGCCCTGGGGAGGGGAGCACCCCCTCCCTCGCAGAGCATTCCGGCCTCCCTGCCGGAGCAGTCGGGTCAGGACAAGGCCGTGCTCGGTGCCCGATGCCTCAGTCCCAGCAGCTGGATGAGGGTGGCAAAGGACAGGGCCACTGAGAAAATCACTCCATGCAGGCAAGAAGGCAAGCTGGACCAGAGTTTCTGAAACCGGAGCACAAAGTCAATGCTGTTAGGCATCTAGTTGATTAACATTTTATGTCAAAAATGGAGTGGCTGGATTGGTGGCCAGCTCTCAGCTGGAGCCCAGGGAACTCTGCTGATAGAGTCAGAACAGTGCACTGAAGCCCCTGCCCCTCTCCCCCGGTGGTCACCTGGCTCTGACTGGCCCAATCCTACTCTCCCCTTTCCCCTCCCCCAATCTGGGGAGGGCGGGTGGGGCCAGCCTTGCAGCGGTGACTCACCGTGCTGTCCTCTGAGGTTAGCACAGCCTGGAGAAATGCCTGGGCGGCCGTGCTCCTCCATCCACTCCCTCAAAACCCCAGGTCCTCGGCAGCCCGTGGCTGGGCTTGGGGCATCTGCCCAGGTGGAGGAAGAGCCGACGTTCTGCCCCCACCTCGACCTGGCAGAGGCCCCAGCCCCCGGGCTGCAGCCGGTGCCAGCAGGGAACGCTGCCACACCGTGTGAACCCAACCCTGGGGACCATTGTTTCCTGGAGTCAGAGCTCATTTCCCTGGGGGCTCCTCCCAGACCAGTTTCCCCTTTTCCTGGGGCTGGAGAGCAGCCAGGTGTGGCCTGAGGGATGGGAGCGGGGCTTGGAAGAGGCGGAGGGGGTCGGGAGAGGGCAGCAAGGGGGAGCAGTGGAGACAGGCCCAGAGTGGGGGTCACATCTGAAGTGGTGAGGAAAGAGTAGGGGCTACTCTCGTAACACTTTTTCCTCTGACCTGAGCCCTTTTACCAGAAATGTGTGGGTTACCAGGGCCTCCCAGGAACACACCCTGATTGAGAGATGGAGCTTGGACTTAGCTAGGCCCAGGGAACCTACACCCAAATGGACAGATATGTCCAATCAAAATACAGTCGAATGTGCCAATTGCCACCATGTGAAACGCACCTGAATGTTCAGCCCGTGCTAGTAAGTCTACCCGAGTAAACAGGTGTGACCAGGTACAGTACCTGAATATACCAGGCTGCTCCAAAATAGACCTGTGCCAAATGGCCAGGCAAGAACGGCCAGTTCCGGGGGACGAGGTACCCCAAGGATTCAGCCAAGCCTCACAGGTGGGTGTCGGCCAGTGTCAGCGGAGCCGAGTCTCTGTACCTGCCGGGGCCCATTGTCTGCCCCAGGGAGCCCACCCACAGTTCCCACGGGGATATTAATATCTCTCAGCATTTCTTCCCCAGAATCGCAGTTGTTTATAAACCTACAGCTTCTCTCTTAGTTCAACAGCTGGTGACTGAACCTGATCCAATATTTACTCCTGGAGCAAGGGCAAAGGGGCATGCGTCACCCCCGGCAGTCCCGAGCCGCAATTGGCTGGGGTCTGGAGGGGTGGAGGGGGTAGAGCTGGCTCTCCTTTCTCGGGTCCCAGGTGGTTTCTCAGACCTCAAGTCCCCCCACCCCCAACACCCACCCATCTACCTCCTCTTCCTGGCATGGGCCAGGGAGGGGACTGAGGAGGATGAGGAGGAAACCTACTGTGGGGACCGCCCTGAGAGGGGCGAGGGCCATGTAGATGAGGGGGTCGGAAACCCCAACCACCCCCCTGAGACAAGAAGGGGCCTGGCCCTGCCCGGGTGGCCCAACATGAGGCTTCCCGGGGGATGAAGACACACCTGCTTTTCCCTGAAAGGGCTATGGGAAGAGGGAAGAAGGGGCTTAAGTGAGACCCCCCCCCCCCACCGAGGAATGAAATGGGTAATGCATGAGCCTCAGGGCTGGCCGCTGCCACCTCGGAAGGGAGCCAGGGCCTTGGGGATTCTGTAAGAATCCAGAAACTTGGTAATTTTCCGTCATTCAGCATTTTCGTTCTCCCTGAAGTGATTAGATATAAACCTGGAAAGCTAGTGGACCCTGCCAGGTTACTTAAGGGGGAGACAGCCGAGGAGATGCCCCTCTCGAAAGCTGGTCCCAAAAGAGAAGAAGCCCTAGGGATAGAGTGGGTTTGGGCTGCTTCAAAGAGGGGCAGAGAGCAGGCAGAGACTTGAGCTTGACAATGAGTTGAAAAGGGGAGGGTGGGACCTGGCCAATGTGTTTTCTTGACCAGAACTGACTATTATATGCAGGTGTGCTTTATATACCAGACCACAGCTAATCCTCATGATAACATGAGCTAGATATTGTTATCCCATTTTACAGGCAAGGAAACTGAGGCTCAAAGTGGTTAGGTGACTTTTCTTATCACTTTGTGTGAGGCACAGCTAAGTACAAACCCAGGTGTGTCTAACTCCCGGACATACATGCCACTTGCAAGGCCTTCCCGTAAGCCAGGCCCTAGGGCCCTCCAGATACCGCCAGCTAGCCCAGCACGGGGCACCTGGGGGGCGGGTCTCTGCCACCACCTCAAGGTGCCCCCACTCAGAGACCTGTGCTTTCTGGCAGGATCAGAGGCAGCACCACGCAATGGGTGAGCCCGGTTCTGCCTCAGAAGGATCTAGATTCAGATGCCACTTGCCAGCTGTGTGATCTTGAGCAAGTGCTCTAGATTCTCAGAGTCTAAGTTTCATCCATACGGAGAATCTGTTGTATGAGAATTAAATGAGATCATGTATACAAAGTGCTTAATAAATGACAGTTAGTGGCAGGGCTGGCTTCTTAGGCATGCAACCCCTTCAGTTGCACAGGATCCAGTGCTCAGAAGGGCCCCTACACTTGGATTAATGCGCTATTGTTGCCTTCCTGAAATTCTTAATTTTTAAACTCCAGGCCCTGCAAATTATATAACCTGTCCTTGTTATTGGTTTGGATTCAGTTCCCTGAATCCAGAAAGGATTAACTGTGCCCTACACTCTGGAACAGCCCACCGTTTTATCATTTCATGAATTCTGTGCCCAGGAAATGTCTTTCTGTTTCTCCTTCCCGCATCTTGCTGTCGCCCGCAAGCACTGAGAGAGAGCCAGAACCACGCCTCTCTGCCAGCATCCAGCAGCTCCAGGGCGGCTGTAGTAGGTTCTGAGGAAAGGGACTTCTTGGGAAGTCCTTGAGCCCTGGATCCTTCCAAGCCCCGATACTAATGGCCCAGTTAAGTATTGCGCGCCCTTCAAGATTGGGAGCCTGCATTTCCCCCCCTTGCTTCCTGTACCGGGGTCCAGCCGTATTGTCCAGCTCCATTCCCCACCCACTGCAGGCTGCAGGCCAGGCAGAGCCAGCGCTCAGAGCTGCAAGGTCAGGGGGTGATTGCCAGGGCAGGCTCCCAGGACGCTGCACGGCCCAGGACTGGAACCAGAGGAGGAGCCGAAGCTCAACCCATCCACCCGCCCTCCTACTCAGCCTGCTCGGAAGTATCTGACCTCCACTGTGTCTGCCCTTAGCTGTTTTTAGACTCCTGTTTCCAGGGGCCCAGCTGTTTGCTAAATTGGCAGTCTGGGTCCACCTACCGACCCCAGCGAAGCATTGCTGCAGGTGAAAATGGAAATAAGCTGAGAGACTTTCTCTCTCTCTCTCTCTTTCTCTTTGTCACACACACACACACACACACACACACACAAGCACACACACACACACACACACGAAGACAATCCATTTTTAGAACCTGGGAACTCCCTTACAGGGACACGGGAGGGTGTGGGGGATGGGGATGGGGAAAAGAAGGCAGAGGAAGAAGAGTCTGGGCTGGAGCTATCAGGACGGGGGAGAAGACTCCTGAGACTGCTTGAAGATGATGATCTCTCAGAGCTAGAAGGGACCTTTGAGTCAGATCAGAGAGGGAAAGTAAGCTGTCCAAAGTCACAGAGCCAGGCCTGGAGCCCAGGTCACCTAATACCCAGCCCAGGGAGACAGCCTCCCCACAATCAGCCCTTAAACACATATAGGCACACACACACACACACACACGCGCACACACACACACACACACACACACACGAAGGCACACCTGGGCTTATTCTAGCCCTAATTCCTCCTGGAGACTGGTGAAGGGCGGTGCTAGACCCTGTTCAGATGGAAAGGCATCGGGCCAGGGAGATACGTGCCCTCTGAGCCTTTTGTTGGCGTGACCTCCAGAATCTCAGGCTCTTGGGGTGGTGTGAGGGGGACAGCTACCAGGACCCTTTCTCAGCGGCTGCTCTGATATGGCTACTACCTTTCCAAGCCCCAGGCTTAGATCTCAGGGATCTTCTCATGGGAAGGAGAGACCAGGAGGCTTTTTCACTCAGTGTGGGATTCTGAAAATGATAATAATTGTTAATATTTATTAAGCATTTTCTATGTGCCAAGCACTGTTCTAAGAGATTTTTGTGTAGCAACTCACCTACTGCTCACACTACCCTATGGAGATAGAGACTATTCTTTTCCTAGAAGAAAGTGAGTCACAGAAAGGTTAAGTGAGTTCCCAAGGTCACACAGCTAGTGAAGAGCTGGGATTTGAGCCCAGGAAGGCTGTGCTCCTTTCCCCTTCCCAAATAAGTGCTACCCTTTGGACTCCAAGTCAAATGCTCTTGGCAACATTACACGTGCTTGATCCCCATCTGGTAAATTTTTAGTCGGAAACTTTTAGTTAAAAAATACATGTATTCCTACTTCCCCCTGATTTAGCTTCCCCACATCTCACAACGGGGTGCCAGGCACCTTTGCCCAACCAGGAGGTAAATCTAAATTTGGGGGAAGTGGGAGGGATCTGCTCCTCTCTCCCAGCTCCTTTCCTGCCTCAGATCACCCCTTAATGGCCTGAACTGCCACCCCCTGGCCACAGAGGGTGGAAGCTGGCCCTGGGAGTGCTTTCACAGCTGTCGCTCTCCATGCCGGCTAGTGGGGGTGCATACCACACTCAGGACAGCCTGGCCATCTAGTCCCCGTTCACTCCCAGACCTTCATCTCTTCTGGGATCCAGGTCTGGGTACCCTGACACAAACGGCTCTACCATGCTAGCACTCGTAACTTCCCTCAAGTCGCAGCTACTAACTGCAGGGCTGTAACTAGAACCCCACGTTTCCTGGGTCCTAACTCAGTGCTCACGGCATCGCCAACAGTGTAAAAAAACATATATGGACAAAATGATCGCTCAGAGAGGGGCGAGATGAAGACCACACGCTGCCTAGTGGAGGAGCCCAGAGTTAAATCCAAGACAGGGTGGTGGGAAAAGCAGTCTGCTTTCCCTCCCATGCCGCATCATTGCTGCAGGTTTGGAGACGGGAACGGCTTGTAAGACTGCACAGGCATGGAAGGGTGAGGCGAGAAGAAGGGTGGTCTGGGGGCGCGCGACAAAGGCTTTGTGGCTGGGGAGCGGCGGGAAAAGGTGTGCTCGGACTCCCCTCAACTGGGACAGACACCATGGGGCAGTGAGTGTCCAGGCAAGACAAGGTGAAGAGAAGAAGGCTGAGGGTAGGACCTTAAGTCCTCTTGTCACTGGAGGGACCAGAGGACGAAAGGGAGCAAGGGAAAGGGACAAAGGAGAAGCAATCAGCTGGAGGGGCTTGCAGCGTGAATACCTTTTTTAAAAAATTTTTTATTAATTAAAAAAAAATTACAAGAAACAAACATTCCCAACACATACACTCAGCAATTCACAATATCATCACATAGTTGCATATTCATCATCATGATCATTTCCCAGGACATTAGCATCGATTCAGAAAAAGAAATAAAAAGAAAACAGAAAAATATAACGAACAGAAAAAAAAAATTTACAGGCCATACCCCTTACTGATCACTTTCACTGATCACTAGCATTTCAAACTAAATCTATTTTAACATTTGTTTCCCCTATTATTTATTTTTATTCCATATGTTCCTGTCATCTGTTGACAAGGTAGATAAAAGGAGCATCAGACACAAGGTTTTCACAATCACACAGTCACATTGTGAAAGCTTTATCATTATACAATCATCATCAAGAAACATGGCTACCGGAACACAGCTCTACATTTTCAGGCAGTTCCCTCCAGCCTCTCCATTACATCTTGGATAACAAGGTGATATCTACTTAATGCATAAGAATAACCTCCAGGATAATCTCTGGACTCTGTTTAGAATCTCTCAGCCATTGACACTTTGTCTCATTTCACTCTTCCCCCTTTTGGTCGAGAAGGTTTTCTTAATTCCTTGATGCTGGGTCTCAGCTCATTCTAGAGTTTTTCTCAATCCCTTGATGCTGAATCTCAGCTCATTCTGGGATTTCTGTCCCACGCTGCCAGGAAGATCCACACCCCTGGTAGTCATGTCCCACGTAGACAGGGGGAGGGTGGTGAGTCTGCTTGCTGTGTTGGCTGGAGAGGGAGGCCACATCTGAGCAATGAAAGAGGTTCTCTTGGGGGTGACTCTTAGGCTTAATTTTAAGTAGGCTTGAACCTATCCCCTGTGGGGTTAAGTTTCATATGAACAAACCCCAAGACTGGGGCTCAGCCTATAGCTTTGGTTGTCCACACTGCTTGTGAGAATATCAAGAATTCAACTTGGGGAAGTTGCGTTTCCCCCGTTCTCACCATTTCCCGAAGGGGACTTTGCAAATACTTTTCCACTCACTGATCAAATCACTCTGGGATTCATCAGGGCATCACCTGGACAAACCAACAAAATCTCATGTCCTATACAAAGTTCCATGTACTTAAGGTGTTCAATCAACTATCTACATAAGTTTTATTAGGAGATGCACTAGTCAAAGTATAGATTTGTACCAAATAAACATTTTTTGCTTTAGTCTCACACATTAGTTGAAATTTTTAAATATTAAGTACCATCTATTTTCAGCACACTGCAGTAATGACATTCTTTTGTTCTTCCTCATGCAAAAACATTTTTTTAATTTGTACATTTAGTCACTATCATTATACACTCTAGGCATTCCTAGATTACAGCATCTCTATCTTTATCATCTCTCTTTCTTTGTGATTTCATTTATGCCCCAGCCCTCCTCCCTCTATCATTCTCATATGCAGCTTCATTCAGTGTTTTAACATAATTGTATTACAGTTAGGTAATATTGTGCTGTCCATTTCTGGGTTTTTATATTCAGTCCTGTTGCACAATCTGTATCCCTTCAGCTCCAAAGCATGAATACTTTGAAGACAGACTCCAACATCCTAGGCCTGGGGTCAGGGTATTACATCCCGGGGCCCAAATCTGTGCCAATGTCAGCTCTTGTATCGCTTGTGAGCTAACAATGGTTTTAAAATTTTTAAACGGTTGAAAAAAATCGAAAGAAGAATAATGTTTCATGACACATGAAAACGATATGAAATTCAAATTTCAGTGTCTATAAACAAAGTTTTATGGGAGCATATGCACACGTATTTTATGTGTCATCTCTGGCTGCTTTCTTGCTTCAGTGGCAAGGTTGAGATTTTGTGACAGAGATCTTTAGCTTACAAAGCCTAAAACATTAACTCTCTGGTCCTTTACAGAAAATAGTTGCAGTCCCCTATCTTGGAGGAAAAAGACTACAGACCACAGATCTGTCTTCCATGTTAGAGGGGAAGTTTAGCCTGCAGAGGGGTGACAAAGGAACTGAAGGAGGGCATGGGTGGGTTTTGGGGAACCCTTGCCAGCTGCCCTAATTTTCCCATTAAAATCTCTCCCCGACGGTGCGCCCACATCCTTCCAGTCCCTGGCTCCTTAGAACCTGCCCTAGCTCCCCAGTGGAGATCCTCAAAAGACCCACATCCCTCCAACCTATGACTTGGAAAAGAATCGCACCATTATGAACTGTGTAACCTTGGACAATCCCATCACCTCTGAGTCTCAGAATCGCCGCTGTAAGATGCGGATACCAATGCATCTCTTGAAGGACTCTTGAGAGCATCGTATAGCAAAGTGCGGTGCTTGGTGCACAGTGGCATTCTGCAATCCACGGACCGATAGTCGCTGTGAGGGTGGAGAGCTGAGCCTGCGGCCGGGCTCTGGCTGTGGGTGCACCTCTGAAATGCGACCACTAGAGGGCAGGAAGGCCCTGCTGGAGGCCGGGTGGTGTCAGGTGGAGCCCGTCTGCAGGGTCTCCCGCCTGGGGAGAGGTGTCCCCTCTGCTGTTTACAACTCTGGCCTTTGATCGGTTCCTGCTTTCCCCATGGCCTGCTGAGGGCCGGACTGGTGCTGAGCTTCCTGTTGGGTGCAGGCCAGGTTCCCTTCTTGCCCTTTCTCCATCCCCCAGGAACTGGCTAGGCTGAGGCCAGGTGACTGGGTAAACATTCCTTGTCCAGTCTACTTACAGTTTTGCAAAGCCCTTTCCTCTATATCATCTCAGATGACCCCCCAACAACTCTGGAATGCAGGCAATGCAGGTGGGCTAAGAGCCCCTTGCCCAGGCTGAGGAAATGAAGCTCAGAGAAGTGAAATCGCTGGTCCGAGTTCCCGCAGCTGTGAGCAGCACAGCCAGGATTGTAACTCATATCTTCTTCTTTTAAAACATTTTTACTAACATTTTCCCTACCCCCTCTGCCTCTTCTGATAACCTCTAATCTGCTTTCCAACTCTGAAAATTTGCTATTACTAGTCACCTCTTAGAAGCAATTTCATACATTTTTTTGGCCTTACATGCCTTGCTTAATTTCACTAAGCATAATGCTTTCAAGGTTTTTCCGTGTTGCAGCATGTGTTATAACTTCACTCTTTCTCATAGCTGAATGACATTGCATTGTGCCTATGTCCTAGGCTTTGTCTACCCATTCACTTATTGGTGGGCACTTGGGCTGTTTCCAGCTTTGGGATATTGTGAATAACACTTCTGTAAACACTGAGGTACACGTATCTGTTTGAGACCCTGTTTTCACTCTCTTCGGGATATACGTAGAAGCGGAATTGCTGGGTCGTATGGTAATTTCTAGCTCTTACCTTCCGACGCCAGGTTGTGACTCTTTTCGTTATGACAGGCCCTAACAAACGCCTCACCCCGAGGCTTGGCCTTTTGCAGCTTCTTCCAGCGCTCCTGCTCCTGCCCTCCTCGTTGGGAAAACACCGCTCACCTCTCCTACCCCCGCGGAACTCTTGGGCTGTTTCGTGTTTCTTCCACACCCATGAGCTCATCTGTGCCGAGAACAGGTCCCCCAGGGGACTTGAGGACAGTGACCGTGTGTGCAGAGGGCTTTTGATGCAGTTGAGAAAACAAAGCACGTAGATGCACGTTCACTCTCTCTCTCTCCTACACACACACACACACACACACAAATCTTGCAGCCAGGCTGTGGGTGTGAGGACTCACCCCGTTTGCGGCAGAGCAGTTGTGGGGAGGACTGGGGAGGTCGGGGAGGTGCCAGGGGATGGGGCTGCAGAGGGGTGCAGAGGCAGGGGTGTGCCCCACCTTTCAGGGCACAAAGGAACCGCAAGGCGCAGCGGAGGAGCCCTGGAAGTCAGAGGGTGCCGCTGGTTTGCAAAAACCTCGAATGCCAGGCTCAAGGAGGCAGACTTGATTTCGTGGACAAAGGGGAGATACTGCGGGCTTCTGAGGGAGCAATGGTGCATCGGGAAGGCTGATGTGAAAGTGGCGAGGGGACCGATGCATCTGGAAGGCAGTGGAGGAGGGTATTTTCTGCGGCCCAGGCTGGAGGCACTCACCCAGGCGATGGGGGGCGCGGCTCCCAGAAGAAGCGCCATCATGGTGTGCCTGATGTGATGTGGGGGGTGAAGGAGAAAGAATAAATAGTTGGAAAAGGTGATTGGCTCTCTTTATGTGAAGGTGAATTTGAGGACACCAAGTAGAAATGCTCTGTGACTAGATGTTGCAAAAGGGGGCTCAAGACATGGAAGCGATGTCTGAAGCTGTGAGAGGGATGCCACGTGCCAGTGAAGCAGGGTGGAGGAGAAAGGCCCCCGCCAGCAGGAAGAGTGACAGGAGGCAGGAGTTCCAGCTGGAGGGGGTCTGTTGGTGCCCCCCAGCAGCTGATCCTCTTCCCCATCTCAACAGCTCCCATTTCCGCTGGGGGTCCGGGTGACTTCAGGTGACCCCAGACACTAAGGGCACCTCCAGCAGCTTAGTAGAGCACCTGGCCTTGGCCAAGCCGGTCAATGCTTTCCACTGCTGGCAACTGTGGTTGGTTTAGGTGAGGGGTGGGGACGTCGCTCCTACGTAAGTCAGAGAATTACAGGACCCTTGATAGAAATACTGGGACAAAGGTCTTTCTGGTGGGGCATGAGCAAAGAAGCAGGTGCCTCCAAGAGCAGCTGCCTTCCCCTGTCCCCATCCGGAAACACAAGTAGAGTCCAGGCTGAGAAAGACAGAGGGGAGAGAAGCAAAGGAACTTGGCCCTTGGTGACAGCTCCCAGTTGCTCCAACAGTCCTTGCCTGAACCATTTGTGAGTGAATAAATGTCCTGTATTGTTTAAGCCTGTTGGGTAGAGATTTCTGGGTCCTGCCAATGAATGATTCCTAGTTCATACTGAGGGAGGAGGAGAACCTGAATGATGTCGCTTTTCAGAGGTTGAGGGAGAAAAGATTTCAAATGGAGAAATAGAATCAAATGCTGAGGGCAGTGTGATGGTGGCTCAGTGGCAGAGTTCTCGCCTGCCATGTCAGAGACCCAGGTTTGATTCTAGGTGCCTGCCCATGCAAAAAAAAAATCAAATACTGAACATGTCAGCCCAGGGATGTTTTATTGTCCCAAAACTCTGTGTTAAAGAAAACTGTGAGTCAGAGAGGTGTCCGTAGTCAGGCAGCCCATGCACCCAGGACTCAGCACCCACATCAAATCCATTACTTCAAGGGGGCAGGAAAGAGGAGCTGCGTCTTGGGAAGCTGTTCCTGGGAGTCTTTCTTGCCCAGTTCCCACTCAGCTCCTCTCCATTTCTCTGCAGGCTCAATGGCCACCCCCCTTGCCTCAGCCAAACCTCCACTCACCTTTCTACCTCGGACAACAAAATAGGCAGAGAACCCACGTTTCTTCCTGTGCAGCCTTCTCCCTGGTGTCTACCGGGGTTCCCTTCAATGGAGAGAGGCCCATCAGCCCTTCTGCTGAGCTGACCTTATTGGTGGGCCTGTAGGGTTTCTGCAGGTGACAGGCTGGGCGAGGGGACAGAGGAAGGCACACGGCTATGAGCTGCTGCAGGGCCGATGGACACCCTGCCTCAAACACGGCCCCCTGGGCTCTTCGAGGGCCAGGCTCTTCCTGAGCGGATTACCGTTGTGTTCTAAGTCGCCTGGAGCTGCGGAGAATGCTATTGTAGCAAGAGGCTTACCGAGAGGCCGACGCCCAGCCCTGGCACAAATGGGAAACTAAGCAGAATAAGCTCCCAGCGCTAAACCGCTCCGTTGTCCTGCTTGTTGCAAAAACACCTTGCTGAGATTTCTGCCAAGGGTCTCCTCCCCACTTTGGAACCCTAACCCGTGACCCTATGGGCTTCCTCCATCCTAATAGGGAGAGGGCTGCCCTTCAAGGGGTGTTAGAAGGGGGTGGTGAGAGCCAAAGCGCACAGCAGAAAGGTTACGTGGCTCAGCCTGAGTATTACAGGAGAGGCCCGTGCAAGCGAATGAACTGTCCAAGGGTAGCAGGACCCGGGTTGGCATCCAGGACTTCTGATGCCCAGGGAGAGCTTGCTCCCAAACACCTCGGGTCCCATCCCATCCCAAGTTCTGCCTGGCACATGCCCCCCCATCCTCCCCTATGCCTACACACCTTCCTCCCCCCTCCCACCACGGGCATGGGGGCTGCCCTTGGGGCATGGGTCTCCTTCAGATGGGTGCTAGTCCGCTTCTTGGGGTGAAGTCCCAGGTCCTGTTCATGGCACGTGGAGGGAGATCACATCCCGCAGCTGCCAGGGGAAACCAGAGTGGAAAAGCCCCATCCCCCCCAACCAAGGACCTCAGGGGCAGGCAGGAAATGGGGGAGGGTCTGGAGGACACCCCCCACAGGAGGCAGACAGCTGCTCAGGGAGGGGCCCTGGCTCCACAGGAGATGACGGGTTGGAACAACAGAGCTTCTGGAAATCTCCAGTAAGCGCTGGGGCTTTCCAGGATGCTTTCTGGGATGGAGGCCCGAGGGGGATGTGGAGGCTGAGCCGGGAAGGGGCGGGGAGGGGGGGGAGGGGCTCGCGGGCAGCAGGCTGTAGGGCTGCTTAAGCAACCGCTCTGCCTCTCCCCCCCCATGCCCACAGGCCCCTCGAAGGCAGCAAGTCCCAACCCGAGCTCATCATGGCACCCCACAAACTTTCTCCTGGCTTCTGTAAACCACAGCCACCCAGCCAGGAACCGGGGCAACCCTCTTCCCACCTCTCCCTTCCCAGTTGTTCACTTCAGGCCGGTTATCAGTTCTACCAAGTTTACCTTCCGTGTTTTTCTAATCTGCTTCCTCCTCTCTAAACAATTCCCTCCAGCCTCTTCTCACTGAGCTTTAGCCACAGCTACCTACCAGCCCTCTCTGACTTGCCGCCAAAACCCAACCTCCACATGGTCTCCAGAATCATCCATCTAAGGGCCCATCTGACCAGCTGTCTTGTGTTGAAATCTCCAGGGTTCACTGTCTTCTGTAGGATCATTTTGGGCTCCTTAGCATGACTTAAAGCGCATCCGTGTCTCCACCCTGCTCGCCAGGGCAGTGCAGCCTGATGGTTAGAGCACACTTGTCGGAGCCAGACTTCCTGGGACCTCCAGCGCTGCCTCTGGCCATACGGTGGTACCAGGTGCCGAAGATGCATAGAAAGGTATGGAGTCTTGTGGTCACAGATTCCTGGTGTCACAACCCTACTCCTTTCCTGCCCTTCCTCTCCCACCACGCCCAGGACCAAAATTGCTGCTTAGTACATGGAAGAACTTTAAGCCATTAAGAGCTTCACATTGTAGGGTGCACTAGTGGTTCAGTGGTAGAAAGCTCACCTGCCGTGCAGGAGTCCCGGTTCGATTCCCGGCCTATGCACCCCCTACCCGCCTCCCCCAAAAAAAGAGTAGCATCATATTGTGAGACTCCAAGTCCCCTGTCTGTTCCTTGTACCAGAGTAATGTTTAAGTTAGTGCATGGTCTCTGGGCAAAGACGGTAGACGACCCAACTATCCCTCGCCCAGCCCTCCACACTGCTGAGATGCCCTGGCCTCTGCCCTTCTGTTTGTTGCATCCAACTGGAAGCCAATCTAACACTGTTTGAATGTTACCCTCGACCCTTACTAGCTGAATGACCTTGGGCAAGTTACCTAACTGCTCTGAGCCTCAGCTTCTATATTTGTAAAGTGGGAATGGTTAAAAATAGCCACACAATGGGCTGTTGTGAGAAATTAAATGACTTAATACATGTCCTTAGAGCAGAGCTTGCACAGGGCACTCTCTCTGCATTTCATTAATACTACCCTTGCTCTTAGCACCTTGTGTTATGTGTTACTTACACATCTCTCCCAAGATTCTTGGGCACAGGAACCCTCCAACTTCCTCATTCATCTTGATATCCCCAGGGCCTGGTTCAGTGCCTGGATTAGAGCAGCCAAGCCAAAAATATCTGCGTGACAAACTGATTGGATGGTCCGTACACATACTGGGATGGGCTGAGGCAGACAGCCAATGCTGCACCAGGGGTAAGCAAGACTCTCAGTTTCGGGAAGCGTCCAATGGAAGATGCTAGGGTCACAGGAAGCAAAGTCAGAGGACGCCGGGTCCAGGTGCCACGCTCCTTCCTTTCCTGCTCGCAGCTCCCACAGGCCCTGTGGCCATCTGCTGGGGCGGGAAAGGCAGACTTCTCCTCCAAGGTAGGTAGTGCCCAGGGAGGTAGAGGCCGGAGCCAGCCTGGAGGATTTACTCTTCTGCCACTGAGCTCCTGGACCAGGGACAGCTAGAGGGACAGTCCACATGGCCCTGTGGAATGGGTGGGGCAGCTGGCCAAGCCAGGGGAGGGGCAGAGCACACCCCTGGGACTGCTGGGTGCCAGCAAGGAGGGAGAAGTCCTGGTCACTGCCAGGAGTGGGGCGGGGGGTGGAGGAGGGCTGTCCCATGTCAGACAGGAAACGGAATGTCAGCAGACGCCCAGCCCATGCCCTCACTGCACTATGAGGAAGCTGAGAACTGAGATGGGAAATGGGACAGTTTAGCACTTTACAGGAGTCAGTAAGCAGCAGAGTTCACACTCTGGTCCCAGGTCTGCTTCCACCCCCCTCACTGCTTCTCTCAACACAGTGGGCCACCTGAACGGAGTGCCCTGGGGTGGGTCGGGGCTGGGCTGAGATCTCTCTCAGGTGAGTGGGATGATGAGTCACAAAGAATTGGAAGTGCATCCTGATGGCAACTGGGCTGTAAGTCAGTTAAGAACTGGTTTTAGTCCTAATGGAGGAATAAGGAAAAGGAGCTGTAAATGCAGGATATGGCTGAAGGGACATCTCTCTGCTCTCTACACTGGCTCACAGGTTGGGCAGAGATCCTTTCCCTCCCCCCAGCCCTTGATCCCCTTTAGATTGAACCAGACAAGCAACAAGCAGTGTGAGAATGTCGGCCAAGCACTTGGTGGGGTCGTCCTGCAGAAGAGATGGTGACCTGCTGCAGGGACCCTAATGGACAGAAGACAAACATCTGGGAGGCGTGTCCTGGGCCACCAGGAGACATGAGCGGGCTGGAAGGGGGCTGCTTGTCTCTAAGACATCAGGTGGGTTTCTGTGCTCAGAGACTTCCCTTACCACCCACTGACAGTTCTATTGTCAGACTTGTGCACCACCATACCACACTATACCACACCCTACACCCCACACACGCCAAGCTGCACACACTGCATCACACACACACCCCACACACCAAATACACCCTCCACAGTTGCCATGTGCCCCTCCCCCCTTTCATATCCCTTTTGAACCGTTTACAGTCTAATTGTCAGCCGGCCTGGCCCGGCCTCCCTCACGCACAAACTTAAACATGCCCAAGCACGCACACTTTACCTGCGACCCCCGCCGTCTCACCGATGCACACGCGCGCACCACTCTGCTCCCTCACTAGCTAAGGCAGTTCTGCACAGGCGTGCCTGTCAGAGCTGTACTGTGTTTCCAGTGGGGAATGAAGTAATGGCCGTGGCTGAGGATGAGCGTGCAGGAGTGCTGCTGCCCCTAGTTCTGCTGGACATCGTTTCTGTGGCGATCACCGAGCCCATGTCTGCAGTTGTTTTCCATTCATTCGTCGTTCACTGTGTCTTTCCACATTGACCGCGTGCCTCCTATGTGTCAAGATTTTGGCAAGGTTAATTTGGGCTCTGTAAGCGGTAGACCCTGAGATGAGGGGTTGAAAACCAGCTTTATTGAGATATAATTCACATACCATGCGATTCATCGCTTTAAAGTACATAATTCAATGATTTTTAGTATGTTCATGCTGTTGTGTAACTATCACCACAATCGATTTTAGAACATTTTTGTCGCCCCATGAAGAAACCCTGCTCCCACTGGCAGTCCCATCCTGTTTCCTTCTTCCTCCAGCCCTAGCCCCAGGCAACCACGAATCTGCTTCTTATCTTTATGGATTTACCTATTCTGGACATTTCATACAGAAATGGAACCGTATCATATGTGCCTTTTCTTCGTTCCCTTAGCATGATATTTTCAAAGTTCAATCATGTTTCAGCATGTCTCAGCACTGCATTCCTTTTTCTGGCCAAATAATATTCCATTGTGTGGATGTGCCACATATTATGTAGTCACTGCTTAGACTCCCAGAAGCGGCTAGCCCCTCGCTGTTGGGTGACCCCTTCCTGCCCCCTTCAGCATTCATTCTTTCCACGTATTATGTTCCAGGCACCGTTCTAAGCATTGGTGTGCGGCAGTGAACACAGCTGGCATGGGCCCCTGCCCGTGTGGAGCTTACACTTTAATAGGAGGAGACAGGGTAAGTAACATAAATATGTACGGTAGGCCATAACTATATTAGAAAACCACCGAGGCTTTAGACTAGAGAAAATGCAGCACATGTGGGGTATTTGGAGGGCTGGGCCCAGGGTGTTTGCAATTTTAAATAAGGGGTCAGGGATAGCCTCACCGAGGGGCTGACCACACAGAGACGCACCTCTCAGCCTGGCTGGCTCCCGGGGCGCTCCTCCCTACCTCCAGGGAATTGTGCTTCCTCCCTTGCAAGGGCCCTGCTGAGGCCCAGAGAGGAGGCTGTGGTGTGCCCATCAGCCGCCCCCGGGCACACAGCTGAGGGGGAGGAGCTGGAGGTGAGGCCGGGTGAGGAGGGGGGCCGGGCCTGCCAAGCCACAGGGGAATATTGATGAGTCTCTTGGCAAGAAGTGACGGAGCTGGTGGGGATGGTGTAATGAAGACGGATGATCCCAGGCCGGCTCTGCTCATCTTCCTGCTGGAAGAGGGAGAGTTACAGCCCGGGGCGCGGGTGAGGGAAGGAGGGCTTGCTAAGTGCCCGGCGTGCCCTCTCCTCTGGCACCTTAGCTCTCCAGCTGCCCCTGGCATCCCCGTCCGCTCTCCTCTCCCCTGCCACCCTCCACCTCTCACCTGGGTCCTTCCTCCTCCCTCCTGCCCCCATTCTGCTTTCTCTTGGGTCAGGCCCTTTCCCCCCTTCTCTGGTCTTCTTTCTTCTTTCTTTTCTCTTCCCTGTTTCTCCCCTTTGCCTCTCCTTTCTCATTTCTCTCTGCTTTGCCCACCCTCACCCCCAGGCCTCCTTACTGGGACCTGCGGAGCAGCACAGGGGCACTTTCCCTGGGGATTTCCTGCCCTCTGGCAACTCTCTAAGCACCCACACGGGCCTACCACTCTGTCAACACTTTATTGTGTGCCCACTGGACCACAGGGACTTGCTGTGCCAGGCCTGTAGGCTGTGGCTGCAACAGTGCCCGGGAGGAAAAGGCACGGAATTTTTTTTTCTGATTGTAGCTTTATTTTATTTACTTACTTTATTATTTTAAATTGTGGTCAAAGACACATAGCCGAACATTTACCATTAGTCTCAGTACATTCGCAATGTCGGGCAGCATCGTCACTCGTTCCAGAACATTTCATCACCCCAAAAAAGAGCCCCATGCCTGTTAGCAGGCAGCTCCCATCCCCCCATCTCCATAGCTCCTGGCAACCACGGAGCTCCTTTCTGTCTCTATGGATTTACCTATTCTGGATAATTCATATATAAATGAAATCATACAATATATGACCTTTTGTGTCTGGCTTCTATCACTTAATATAATGTCTCCAAGGTTCATCCGTGATGGGGCATGTATCAGAAATTCATTCTTTTTTATGGCTGAATAGTATTTCATCGAATGGGTAGACCACATTTTGTTTTCCATCCATCCATTGATGGCCATTTGGCATCTTTAGGACACTGAATTTAGAAACAGGTGCCATAGAATTAAGTCCCACATCACCTCCCAGGTCCGTGGCCTTGAGCAGCCAGGTAACGTCCTTGAGACTTGACAGTTTCACCTGTAAAATGGAATTGTAAAATTTTAAATCTCTAGTGCCCTTTCAGAGCCTAGGAAAAATGAGCGCTGGTCCTCATAGCTTGATAAATTGGAAACGGCTTCTTATTTCTTGCTTTCTGTTCCGTCTTCCCATTTGCTATTGAATTTGGGACCAACGCTCAATAAAAGGATTCACGTGGGCTGACGTCTGCCGTTGTGCTCTCAATACCATTTCATCGATTTTAACATCTTCCAATCGATGGTTGTGTAGCAATTGGCTGTGCTCTTTATTTACTTAGGAAAAGAATTGTGCTTCTTACAATCAATGGCCCATGGTTTGTGTAGCATGCCAGGGAGGTTAGTAAATATCACTATGAACAACCAATGAGAGAAACAAAAACTGACTCCTTAATGAAACATTTTTGATGCTGGGGTCGTGTAAGTTAACCCATCTCCTGGCAGGCGAAATCCTAGCTAAATGAGTTGATTAAGATGGAAATACTGATTTACTTGAGCTGACATAATGTCAACATCATTTTAAAAACCACACAGGCACACCTTGCCAACACAAATGATTCTGAAACACACTGCCACCCCAATAGGGCAGCAGATTCAATGAGAAAATATATGTACACTGGCTTGCTGAACTGAGACTCTTGTTCTCCCAAAGCGCTGCCTCCCTGCCCTGCCCCCTCTCCAACAAGGATGAGGCCACGCACAAATACTGAATATTTTCGCCTTCATTGAAACAGGCCTGATATTGTAATTGTGTCCTCGGGACCAGGAGGTTCCATGTGAAGGAGGAAAGAGGAGGCGGATGAAGGTCAGTGAGATGTGCAGAATTCATGAGTTTGGCTAACTGAGCATCTCCTCTATGGAGCATATCTTAGTTGCTTGGGGAAGAAAAACTGTACCCGGTTGTGCTATCCCTGCTCAAACCCTGCCCCCCACCCCCACCCCCCAGGAGACTTTTCAGATGGGGCCAGCCCCTCTCTAAACTCCCACAGGACATGCCATCCTCAGCCAAGACCTGAGTGCTTAACTGAGCCTGGGAACGTCCTCTCTCTCCAGCTGGACTGTGAACTCTGGGAGGGCAGGGACGTTGTCGTAAGCGCCGTATAGTTGCTCTGTAAGTCCAAGCACACAGCGGCACTCGAGAGAGGAGTCACGGATCAGAGCAGTGTTTCTCAAAGAGTCCAGCCAGACACTTGGCGTGACATGGGGTGACCTGCCGGAGCTTGTTACCAATGAGATTACAAATGAGGAACCCAGCCAAGTGACTCTGGTTCAGTAGGTCTGGGGAGGGGACCGGGGGGGTCTGCATTTTAACAAGTTCCCGGGGTAACTCTATGCTCAGTTAACTTAGAAAACCACTGAGGCTAAGGGTTAAACTAGATGATCTCTTAGGTGCTTTCTGTTTCTGACAGCCTCTGATATACTTTCCTGTCTTCTAAGAGTTCAGCACCCGTCTCCCCCGCTGCTCCACCCCCGTACCTAGTATCATTGCCCCTGCTCCCGTCAAGTAAATGGGAGGGTGCAGGTGAGGGAGAGGTGGGGCAGTGGGTAGGGGTGGGCTGGGGAGGGGGAGAGTGGCAAGCAGGAGATGACCTTAGACCTCAGCAGCCACTGGGTGCCCTTCTGTCCCTCTGCCTCCCACTGCCCCGACCACCTGGCCAGCTTTCCTAGGAAGGAGGGAGCTCTGCCAGCTGGACACCGCTCTGCTTTGATTACCAGTTACCAACAGGTTTACAGGACTAATGTCAGGGAATGAGGAGCAAGACCGAGGGCCTCCAGGTGCCCTTAATCCCTAGAGTTAAGGGCTCAGACAAAGGTCCGTGGACGTCTTTAACCCTCCCGGTCGTGTCTGTGGTGGCTCCCCTTGTCTGAGTTGAGCACGCCCAGTTTTTAATAACAGCTGCTGCCGCTAAGTTTTATTGTGTCAAGCCCAGGTTCAGCCCTTTACATGCATTATCTCATTGAATCTTTATGCCAACCCTGCTGCTACATCCCCTTTATAGGTGAGTGAACTGAGGCTGTGATGTATTGTGTAACTTGCACAAGTCCACTCGGCCTCTTCAAGTGATGAGCGTTTCACCGCTTCCTCGGACATCCAGCTCTGTCCCAGTGGCTCTCCTCTGCATCCTCTCCAGCCCAGCCCTGCCCCTCCAGTACCAAGGGGCCTGGGAACTCAACCCAGCAGGGTGCGCCACAGACGTCTCACCTCCCTGGCTTGGGACATTCCCCTTCTGGTGATTCAACCCTGTGTTGGGCTTTTCTGGACGTCCCACCACACTAGCAACTCAACTTGAACTTGCTGTCAGGTGAAACCCCTAAATTAATGCTACTCGGTCCTAACTCCCCAGTCTATTCTTACATAATGGGGATTCTTTGTCCATAAATTTGCATTCACTCCTATTGAATATTTCCATCTATGTGATTCAGGGTTCTACCTGCCACATCTCCTACAGACAGACAGGCAGACACACACACACACACTCCTCTCCTCTGGTAGACAAGTATACATTTTGGACAATCTACTGCTTAGGAACTATCTCCCCTCCTCTCCTTTGAAGTGGAGAAATAAGAGCTGTGGGCATGCTTTCCCTGTGTTCTCCTGATCATGTTGCAGACTCAGGCAAGACCATTTTGTGGTCAACACAGCAGGCTCTCTGGGTCAGGTTGCCTGGGTGAGCAGCCTGAGCACCTAACTCTGTGACCTTGGGAAATTAACTTACCCTCCACGCCTGAGTTTTCTTCTCCGTAAAATGGGACTAACTGTATCTACCTTATTTATTATTTTGAGGATTAAGCAAGATAGTAATTGGTTGATAAATGTCTCCTCCTCCCTTCTGCCTCCTACTAGCTTCTCTGCATCCCCCACTCTGGTTTCCTGTCTTCCACATCTGCTTGATTGTGCTTGACCTTGCTTGCAAAGTAGAGCCCAGCATGTCAGAATGAAAGGGCTTCAGATGCCACCTAATCCAGGCCCTTTGTTGTACAGATGGGGAGACCACAGCCCCTCCTGCCATCCCTCTGTGGCTTCATTTTGTTCCAAAGTAGTGTATTTCCAGCCCTCCAGTCACTGCCTTTACTCTCTCCATCTCACGTAGCAATCAGATCTGGCTGGTTTCTCCCCAGCGCAATCAGTGAGCTCCTGGCCTCCACCTGATGGGATTTATGGCTCTCTGCCGCCTTGTGCAGTCCTGAGGGGTCTGTGCAGCTCAGGAGTTATGGGAGAGCAGAGACAGGGCTTTCAGTGCACTTGGCCCAACTTGTCAGTCACCTCCTGGGGCTGGTTGCATGGAAAAAAGAACATGAAATGGCAGGGCCAATATGCTGACCACATTTTTATGCTTCTCACTCAAATTCAAAATTTTTCCCATGGGACTTGCTAGCAACTATTCAGGGGTAAAAGAGCTGAGACCATTCTAGACCTGGCCGGCGGGGGGGTGGGGGGGTGGGGGGAGGCCACAGGGAGGACGCAGAGGATCCAAGCTTCCTTCTCAGAAGAGGCTGTGCCTGTGTGCTAGGGGATAGCAACACCAGGGGGTGGCTGGGGCTGGGGGCTCCAATTTCTTCGTAATCTACATTAATCCCATAAAAGAAGGTTAATAGTTATGCAACCAGCTTCAAGACCATCTCTCAACCCCCTCCTTCCAGCCAAACTGTCACTTTCAGCCCCTCTGATACAAAGATTCTGGGGCGAGTCCTGTGCCAGAAGGACCTGGGGGCAGCTTATATGGGACATACGAGGCAGCCCTGTGGCAGTGGGACTAGTTCTCATACCACAACCATTTCCTAAAAGAAAGGACATTCTAGTACCAAAAAGAGAAAGAAAGTGAGTAGACATAGACGTATTCTCAGACAAAAGGATGATCTCTTAAATTGAATTAAATGGGAATTTATTGAAAAATCTTAGTGTTTGCTTGTTGCTGGAGACCACGCGGGTGGGTTTGGCAGCCACGGTGGCAGCAGTGCAAGACCCGGGCCTGGAGTTTGAGCTCCAGGATTTTGTGTGTGTGTGCGTGTGTGCGTGTGTGTGTGTGCCTTAAAACAACAGAAAGTTATTGTCTCAAAGTTCTGGAAAAGAGAAGTCCAAAATTCAGTGTTAACAGAGGGGTGTGCCCTGTCCAAAGACTCTAGGGGGAGGTCCTTGCCTCTTCCAATTTCTGGTGGCTCCAGGTATTCCTTGGCTTGTGGTTGAGCTTCAGGATTTAAGGCAGGGTCTGCCACAGAGCCGAGAGTGGCTTTAGATAAATTAATCGGCTTGAACATCAGTAGACGTGGTTTCAGTTTCTCCATTTTAAAAACAAGGGAATGATAACCCATATGACATAAGTGATGGGGGAGAAATGAGGAAAGAGAACAAAGCATTGACTGAGAATTTGTGAAAAGCCAAGCACTTTCCAGGGGATGTTTTGTTTAATTCTCAGAACAACTTCATGAGGTGTGTATTGTTATGACCAATTACAGATGAAGAAACTGAGGGTCAGAGAGGTGAAGTAATTTGTCAAAAGGCTCTCACAGACCCGGGGTTGGCACCCATATCTGCCTGGATGCAAAGCTCACACTCTTTCCACAAGTGCAGGCAGAAAGGAGGAGAGCAAAGGAAACAGGAGGTTGAGGCAGGAGTTTCTGGTCCTAGCTTTAGTTTCCTCCGAAATAGAAAGTAAGTGCATCTCCTGAGATGGGGAATCAGGGAAGTGTCAGGACTGGTGTGGGTTATCTCATCAGAAGGAGAGGTGGTGTCTAACTTATGCAGAAGGAACAGATTTTGTTTTGCAGTCACCGCTAAATCCCCAGATCCTAGCACAGTGCCTGTCACATAGCAGTAAATTTATTTATCCAATAAATATTTATGGAGCATCTATATGCTGACTCTGCTGTAGGTGCTGGAGATTCAACAGTGACAAAGGTAGATAAAACCCCTACCCTCATGACACTTTCTAATAGGAGCAGCCAGACAGTAAACAGAAACCAACAAATAAACAACCTCATAGAGTGAAATAGCTATTATTTATTAAAATAAAGTAAAGTAATGAGGTAGAGAGTACCTATTGCAGTGGCAGGCTTCTCTGAGAAGATGACTTTTGAGATGTGACTGAAATAATGTGAAGAGGTTACTCATGCCAAGATGGGGGAAGGGTGTTCCAAGCAGAAGGAACAGCAAGTGCAAAGCCCTGAGGCAGGAGCATTTAAGGGTGACAAAGGGAAGTCTCTGTGGTTGGAGAGGAGGTGAGTGAGGGCAACAGTTGTAGGAGATGAGAGAAGAGGACTTAGACCAGGTAAAGCCTCATAAGCCAAGTTAAGAAGCTTGGATTTCATTCTAATTCCAGTGAGAATTCTTTGGAAGGTTTTAAGCAGTGGGAGGGATGTGATCTGATGTATAGCTTTAAAACACGCCCTCTGGCTTTCAGACAGAAAGTGGACTGCAGTGGAGGGATGAGTGGGATCAAGGACAGCAGTTAGGAGGCTGGTACAGTGGTCCAGGAGAGAGATGAGGTAACTGGATTCAGGTGGCAGCGGGGAGAAGGTAAACAGGGATCAGATTTGGACAATAGAGCTTGCTGAGAAAGTAGATGTAGAAGAAGAAAAGAGAGAAATTGGCATGTCCCCTTGGATTTGGGGCAGAGTTGGTGGTGCTGTAAACCGAGATGGGGATAACTGGGGGAGAAACAGGTTGAGGCCAGGAGGTATAGAAGTCAAGAGTCTCATTATGGGCATAGTAAGTTTGAAATATCTATTAGATATCCAAGGGAGGGGTCAGGTGGACATTTGGAGATGCAAGCCTGGGACTAAGGCGAGAAGTTGATTTTAAGTTCATAGGACTGGATGAGATTTCTTAGAGTGAGTTAGAAAAAGATGAGAAGAGAAAAGAGCCAAGGGAGAGATGAGGGAACGGCCAGTGAGGCGGGACGGTGGGGTGTCCCAGAAGCCAAGGGAAGAGAGTGTTTAAGGAGAGACTCGTCATTTGTGTCAATCACTAATGGTTGGTCAAGTCAGACTGGCTTTGGCCTTTGGGTTTGGCAAAATGAAGGTTGTTGCTGACCTTGATCAGAGAGATGTCAGCCAGGTGGTGGGGAGAGAAGCCAAACTGGACTGAACTGAGGAGAGAAGGTGGGTAAGAACATGCAGAGTAATTACAGAGAAGCCTTTTGAGGAGTTTTGTTGTAAAATGGTAGAGAAATGGGGCCTTACCTGGAAAGATGTGAGAATCAAGGGGAAGCTGTTTCCTTTTTTAAGATGGGCAATACTAAGACATATTTTTACATAAGTGGATATGATCTAGTGTTGAAGGAGAGACTGAAGATTCAGGAAGGGGAGAGGATAATTGAAGGAGTAAAATCATAGAAGAAGCAAGAGTAGATGGAACCCAGTGCACACACATGGGGGAATTGGTCCTAGACAAGAACAGAAATTCTTCATCTATTATAACTGTAGGGAAGGCAGAAAATATGATTAGAGAGATGGAGACGGGTTGGTAGATTTGGTGGTGAAATACGAAGTAGTTCTCATGTGCTTGTATTTATTTGTATTTCTTATGTCAGTGAAGTAGGGGTAGAGGCATGCGGAATGGTGCTGGGGGTTGAGGAGAGAGAGAGAAAGTATGAAATGGTCTTTTGAGAAGGGAAGAAAAATACATCAGGGAAGAGTGGACAGTCTGCTTGGCAGCATTGAGTCCTCTTTTGAGATTTAAAATTGTAAGTTTAGAGTGAGTTCAGTTAATAAGTATGATTGTGTGATTTTCTTTGGCAATGTTCAGCTGCTTGGGTGCAGGTGAAGGGTAAGTAGTTAGCTGGGTTGAACTAGGATTGGTGGTTTTTCCAGATGAGAGCAATGAAATAAATGAGAGGCAAGGAAAATGAGAGCATTTGAAAAGGGAAGCTTGTAGTAATGAACCATGGAAAATAGGCTGGATAAGGAGAGAAGCCGGAATGTCTAGAGTATGATAAAAACATGCTCAGTAGATTAGGTTCCTATGAGAATCGTCAGAGTGGGCATTCTAAAGGAAGTTAGTTGGAAGGACAGGGGACATCAGTAACTGAGACGCCTGAAAATGACATTTTAGAGGTGTAAATATGTAAATGGGTAATGAAGACAGCAACAAGGTAACATGTGCTAGGAATATGTCTAACCACACACACATCAAGGATGCTGGAGTTTTTATAGAAGGAAGAAAGGGGTCTTTGGAAGCTTCTCTATACACTCTGAGATATGTGGGGTATGAGAGTTAAAAAACAGCCTTCCCTTGAGAAGGGGGCAGCCGGGTATCAATAGAGCAAGACAGTGAAGGGGATGTTCAGGGAAGGCTTTAAATAGAGAAGCTAGTGGCAGACTGAGTACCAGAGAAACCACAGAGGGAAGGTTTGGGAGGGTGGGGAGGGATGGGAGATGGCATGCAATTAGTAGCTGTACAGGGTGACTCTGGAATTATGGATTATGGATGTCATGGGAAGCTAGGACTGGTGATGCCAGGAGTGATGGGATATGACCTGGCACTGCCATTGAAAAGGGTAGATGGTCAATTAGCACTAGAGTATAGAGTATTTATCTGGCAAGTATGAGGACTTTACTGAAGAAAAGAATGAATGAAATGAATTCTTTTATCCCCAAGGTGTCTCATGCTGTACGGGGCATATAGCATGTTTACTGATTAAAACTATGCATGGCGATATATATATATATATATCTCCAATATATATTTTTTGAAAATTTTTAAAATTGTATAATATAAAATATATACAAGGTAAAGAAAGAAAGAAAGAAAAAACAATAGTTTTCAAAACACTCTTCAACAAGTAGTTACAGGACAGATCCCAGAGTTTGTCATGGGCTACCATACCATCATCTCAGATTTTTCCTTCCAGTTGCCCCAGAATTATATATATATATATATCCTACATGTGATGCTCTGATAACTATACTAGGAACAAGCCCTAACCCAGCACCTGTGTACAATGAGTTCTCAAGATCATGCAGTTGATTATAATCTGATGATCTCTGGGTAACTTCGATTACATAATGTGGAAAATACTTCATAGCTTGTCCTTACTGATGAAAATCAGGACTGTGCTTAAGACGGACCAGAACCTGGGTTGTAGTTGTGTTTTGCTGTAATTAGGAGGAGGGGAGAGGAGGGAAAGGTAGGGAATCAGGAAGGTGACCAGCCGTGCGTGGAGCTGCAGGACATCTCTGTCATGCCCCTGCCCCCTAGCCCCTGCCCCAGCCTAAAGCAGGTTCTTCTTTGGAAAGTCAAAGCAGAAAAAGGAGCAGCTGCCTCCTTTCCTCGGACTGAAAGAGAGCCATTCCAAACCTGGGCCTTTGGTTTTCCTCACCACCCCCACCCCCCACCCCAACCACTTCTTCTCCAGAAAAAATTATTTCCATCTCTTTTAGATCCTATTTTCCAGCCTTTCTGATCCCATTTGCCCTTCACTTGGCTCCATGGAAGCTGGAGGCACTATTTCTATATACTCTGCCCCAGGATCTCCAACAAAATGCTTTCTCCCTGTCCCAGCCCCTCCCCAATACCACTAGGTGTGAAAATCCAACCCAGGCTTTTTTTCTTCTTTTAAAGAGGCCTCTGATGTTCCTGCTGATGTAGAGCCGCAGTGTGTGAGGTGACCTGGCCTGGGCTCCTTGTGGCTGAGAGAGTGTCCCTTTGTGCTGGCTGATGAATGGCCACCCTGTCCTGTCCCAGGACCTCAATACCTGGAGGGTAACGGGAGAAAGCCCAGTCCCCTCCTTAGGCTCTGCACCTGCTGCTCTCAGCTTTCCTCGGGGGCCATGGGGGCACTGGGCAGGTAGCTGGCTCACTGAGCCGTAGAAGAGCCGCGCTAAGGAAGCAGATCCAGGAGATCCTTTCTGTGCAGAGTGGAGCTTGCCAAGGGGCTGTCCAGATCCCATGGCCTCTCCTCTCCATCACCCCTTCTCTATCCCTGCCCAATCTCCTGTTACCTCCCAGGATTCTGGTCTCTCAACAGAACAGTGAGCCTGCTGGGATGATGTTTCCCTCTGTGACAAAGGGTTTGAACCGTAGAACTGTAGGGCTGGAAAATACCTCACCTGGTTAGCCACTGTCACCCTCACCTGTAGACAGGGCAGTGTGCAAACCTCCAGGCCAGAGTCAATTTCAAGTGAAGACTCTATGATTTTCCTGATAACATACCCTGTTGTTTCAAACTACAAGACAGTTCAACAAATGGGTCTGGGGTGCCTATTAATTAAACCATTTTTTTGTTGCTGCCTTATATATTACCTCATTAAAATATTTCACTATTCATTTTAAACAGGTAAATCAGGGCACATGGCTCAACGGTATAAGTACAAATGGGTAAACCATGAAAAGTAGGTTTCTCCTGTGCCCCATGCACCTCGTTCCCCTTCCCAGAAGTCTTATGTACTATTTCATAGCTATTTCACACATCTGTACTTTCATTTAATCTTCACAACAGCCTTCTCAGATGTGTATCATTAATCCCTAGTATATTAGTAACTAAGTGGCAATTCCAGTCAAGGTTTGTGTAAGTCCAAAGCCCACACAGACCCTGCTATTTCCTGTTCCCAGGCACAGTGCTGGGCGATCACCCTGCCTGCCCTTCCCTCACAGCTCACTCAGCAGTACGGTCGGCTTGAGAGCCCTGGTCTTTGAAGGGCCCTGTCCTAGGTGCTGAAGGCTGTCCCCGAAGCAGGGGATCACTCAGCCGCCACCCTCACGGGGCACTCCAGTGATCTAGGAAGGCAGGCAAATTCCTGATGCCAACTAGAGAGAAGGCAGGGAGCCACAAGCTCTGGTTTGGCTGCTGACTTGATGCATGGAAGTAGGCGGGCCACCACCTCTTCCCGCTTCCCCGTCTGTGTGGTGGGGATAAACCTGCCTCACGGGGCTGTTACAAGGTTCTAGGAAGCGCTTGGGAAGTACACAGCCCAGCCCAGTCTACGCCAGTGCCAGTTGTGTGGACACTGAGTGAGGAGGACCAAGGACCATGGGATGGCGAAGTAACAGTGGTGCAAGCTGCTGGGGAGTGTTAAGGCAGAGAAGAGGTATGGTCATCCATGTTCTTCATTTTAGGATTGCCCTCAGAAAAAGCACACAGGTGGTCCAGTCACATCAGACCAGCCTACAGAAGGAAAATAGGGGCAGAGTCCAGGGTTGGCCTAGAAGGAGAGACAATAAATACACAAGCGAGACTCTTCTAACATATCAGACTGTGGGACCTGGAGACATTCATCCTGGGCTACTCCTATAAATACTCCGCTGGGCAGCTCTCCCAGTTCCTCAAGATAGGGAGGGCCTGGGCCAGCCCCAGCGCTTCACCTCCCTTTCTGCACTCCCTCTGCAAGCTGAGGTTTAATTGCTTCTAATGAGTTACCAGCATCTCAAGAGTCTTCCTATAAGTTCCTTTTGCTCAGTACCCTACCCCTGCTCCCTCCCTACCCATCTTCACCTAACTATTCTCCGTTAAGCCTCCACTTAGATCTTATTTCTTTAAATTCTGGGCCCTCCAGAGTGGATTAGGAGCCCCTATTATTTATTACCACCACCACGCCCCGCAAATGTCTCCTGATTATCTCATGCCACACCAGTCAGTGTCCATGCCCTCCATCAGACTGTCTGCTCCCGGGGAGAGGACACCACACCCACCTGTTCACCTACGCAACCCCAGTGCCCAGCACAGAGCCTGGCACTTAAGACAGGCTAAATCATTTGTCAAATGAATGACTGAAGTTAGTCACTCCCATCTCTGGGCTCAAACCTTGTCTGTATGTTGCACAGCTATAGTTTTGTTTTTTACACCACTGTCTCATCTGAATCTTTTCCCTTTGTATTCCTGGTGCCTAGTTTATGTGTTACCTCGGGGGACGTTTTGCATATTTCTTGCTGAGTGAATGAATGAATGAATGAATTCTTGGCAGGAAATTGCTTTGAACCGGAGAGCATTTCCTTGGCAGGCAGTTAATGAGCTGTCTTCCCAGGTGGGCCAAGGAAAGGCCCAGACATGGGGAGCCAGATTGGGCTGGAGCTGACGGGGCTGGAGAGAGAAGAAAAGCAAAGATCCTTGATGCCATCTCTTTGTTATTGCTGCTATGTTGGTGGGGAAGAAATTGTTCAGAGGGAGTAGCCTTCGTCACCCAAGGGATCCCCTCAAAGCCCTCACTGACCGAGGTGGGTTCGGCTCAGGTGACTGACCCTAGAGATCCCCGCCGTTCTCCTTCTTGGGGAAGGCGTAAGGTAGAAAGAGGGGGGGCCTCTGAGACCTCCATCCTCTGGGCGCCTCTTTCCCAGCCTCCTCGTCCCCGAACCAGCAGCGAGAATTGGGAGGAGGGGTCGGGCCAAGCCGGGCGGCGGGGGCGGGGCGGGGCGGGGCGGCCAGCCCGCGGGTGTCCCCTGGTGTCTGGAGCCGAGGCCCCGCGCTCTCTGCACCCGCGAAGCGAGGCGAGCCGGAGCTGTGCGGTGAATGCAAAGAATCGGTGAGCTCCCAGCCCGGCGCCGCCGACGGCGTCCTCGGCCGTAGCCCAATGAGAAGAGAGCAGATAATTTATTCTCTAATCCTGGTTCGGGTGCCCTGCGCCGGCGAGCGGCGGGGATGGGGGCGGGGGTCTCCTCTTTTCTCCCCCTCCCCCCGGCCGCCCCCTCCCCCGCCCCTGCGGGCTCCCGGCTGCGCACACACACATTTCCTGACAATTAGCGAGCACACCTTGGCCGCACGGCCTCCGGCGCCGCAGCTTTTGTCTCCCGCCCGCCGGGCTGCGGGGCGCGGGCGCGGGCGCGGGCGCCTCGGCGCGAAGTTGCCGCCCCGACGCGCTGCTCCGGAATGCTGGTCGCCCTTTGCCGTCGGGGGGTGGGGTGCGCCGAGGGTGGGGTGGGGCCGGGCACGCGGGCCCCGGGGCTGGGATGCTGCAAAAGCGAGAGAAGAGAAAGAAAAGTAAGGCAGCGCTGACCCCTTTTCCTTTGTTATAACCTCGAGTGTATGCGGGCGTGAGCGCGCGCGGGAGTGTCTGTGCGCGCGTGTGTGCATAGATGTGCGTGCATGTGTGTGTCTGTGTGCGCGTGAGTACAAATGCGTGTGTTTGTGTGCAGGTCGTTCCCGGCTTTGCCAGAATGGGAACGGAATCGCGTCCCGGGTCTTTGGCTTTGCCGGGAACTCGGGCGCGCGGGCAGGTAGCCGTCCGGCTCTCGCGTTCCTCTAAGGACTGAGCTCGGAGTTTGTTCACAGTGGACCGGGCAGGAAGCGTGGCGGCGGGGACCTGGCCTCCGGGGGTGGGGAGGTGGGATCTCCGGCTGAAGGTCTGTCCCGACCGCAGGGGGCGCGGGAGGGGGGGGTCTCCCGGCACCCAGCGCAGCGCCCACGCCGCCCCGGAGACCCCTGAAGCCCGGGTAGGAGCTTCACTGCGAGCCCCGGGAAGGCGCGAGGTGGCCGTGGAGGCTGCTGGAGGGACGATGGGGGACTGGGAGACGGCGCGACAAGTCTGTCTAAATGCCAATTCCCTGAAGTTCAGCGCATCGGTTGTCATTTCATACCTTAATGCATATTTATGCTGCGCCGAAATAGGCTTCATAATTAACTCCCGGAGTCATCCGCAGAGGTTAAAGGGACCCCGAAGATTTGTGCATTGATTGGGCACCACGGCGGTGTGTGTGCGCGCGCGCGCGTGTGTGCGTGCGCCCCGTGCGAACCCATTGAGAAGAATAATTATTTTTCTCCGCTGGAAGCTTCAGCAGAGAATCAGACAAGGAGGGAAGACAGATTGGAGAGGGAGAGAAAGCGAGAGACAAAGGAAGTGAGTGCAAGAGAGGAGACGGTTTAACATCCGAACTGTGAGTACTGAGCTAAAGCAAATAGACAGAAAGTGCTGCGAGTCGGGGACCCCTCGGCAGGGTTAGGGGGCCGGGAGCGGCTGAGGGGGACTCGCTTCCCCGCCGGGGGTCTGCCTGGGCGGTGAGGGGGGTCCCTGAGGGACGCGCGGTCTCTGGGAGGCGGATTCAGGTGCTCACCTGAAAGCCAGCGCTGACCGGCCCCGGGGTTGCGTCAAACGTCGCCCCAGGTCGGCCAAAGAATAGCCCCGAAACTCACCCTCACGCCTTTGTTCTTTTTAAAGGTTTTTATAGCTGGTGGGATTCAGGGGGGAGTGGTATGAGAGGGAGCTAGAGCCCTGGCTCAGAAGGTAGCCGGATCCCCCTCTCCCGCTGCAAGAAACCGGCTTTCTGTTGCCTCCCTCCTCTGCCTTGCCTTTGCCCCATGGTGTGGGGTGGGATGGGTAAGGGGCTGGAAATGGGGTAGGGACCAGGACTTTGTGACACCTGTGCATTTGTTTGCCACTAAGAAGTGAAAAACAGAGGTGTCTGGTACTCCTAGGGCAGAGGTCGTCAGGAGACTCCAGCTTAGGTAGCTGGGAGAAGCCATTTCCTTGGGCAAAATCAGCAACCCCAGGGTATGCAGCCGCAAAAATGGCCCCAGGCTTAATAGGGACACCAGCTCCTCCCCCCTCCCCCCAGAGTGCCTTCCTAGTCACTGTCTCTATGGGGTGTGGGTTTGGCTGTACCTCTTGGCTCTTAGCCCACATCCCACCTCCCCGTCTCAACCCTGGGGCCCTTTCGTACCTCAGAGATTTGGAGCCCACCAAGGAGGAGGGGGTCCCGGTGGGGGGGGGGGGTGAGGGAGTGCTGGACATAGGAGGCAGCTTAGGGAGAGGATGGCTGCTCCCTTTCCTGAGAAAGGGATTCAAGACAGGGTGCCCCTAGGGAATGTGGTCTGGCCACCAACCCCTGCCTCAACCAGGCCTGTCAGGAGAGGGTGCCTGGGATGCAGGTGACACCCTGCCTTCTTGATCAAGATTCCACAGCCTCCTTTTGGAAGCACTAGTATCCTGCCCCCTCCCTGTCGCCCCTCATTAATACATTCTTCTTTAGGTCTGCTTTCTCTTTTCTGGTGATTGTTCAATGAACCTACATCTGCCAGGGACAACTCAGTCTGACAAACCTGAAGAAGGGCTAATTTCGGAGGGAAATTTGGCTCTTTTGAGGCTGGGCTGGGAGAGCTTGGGATTGGGGAGAAGGGATTGTCCTCTGAGAAGCCCACTCCATGGGGTAGTTTTGGTGGCCTGAAAACCCTGCTTATATCCCCCTGAGACAGGGATTAGCTTCTATCTCTTAGTCACTCAGTTCCAGTCCCCTTACTCCATCCAGGTCTGTCTCCCAGAGTCAGGAGAAAGAAGAGCTCTCTCTTACACACACACACACACACACACACACTCACAATACCCTAGATAACAATTCCTCCAAGTGATATCGGGCTCCCTCCAAGGCTCAGTGTCCCCTTCCCCGTCACTACCCCTCCATGTACACACACACACACACACACACACACACACACACACACAAAGAAGAGACTATCTGGGAGGGCTCAGAACAGGCTGTTCTCCCAAAGACATAAGAGGAAGGAGAGTCCCTCAAATAGGGAGGACCCAGTGCAGTTTAACCCCTAAACAGGCAGGTGAGGCTGAGGGGACGGGAGAGGGTGGGAGCAGGTGGCATGACTGCTCTGAATTGCAGTCATTTCCGAATGAGCCGGCCTCTCCAATGGGCTGTATGCCTGCTGGTCCAGCCATATTGAGTACTGTCTCCAGGTGCCTAGCACAGTGCTTGCTGTATGTATGCAGTGCATATTTGCTGAATGAGTGGCTGCTTTTTCAGATCTTCCCCCAACCATTTATTCCCAATTGCCTCCTTCTCCCTGTGAGGTGCTGCCCAGAGGCTTGGGAGATCCTGGCTACATAATTCTCTAGACTGGGCCACCATCACCTTCTCTGGGTGGGGGTCGGGGCATGGGAGGAAAGGAGTGGGGGAAGAATAGGGTCTGGGCAGAACACTGGAGCATTTTGATGTTCATGAATTGCTCAGGCTGAAATGCATGTGAGTTTGCCAATGACCCGTTATTATATTTTTCTTTAACAGCTTGGATGCTCTGAGAGACAAAACTGTGGCCTGGGCCCTGTGCTTGGGGTGGCTGGATTCTGGTGATGGTGACATAAGCACCTCGCTATGTCCTTTCCCCTTCCACAGTCCAGCCTTGGAGCCTAGGAGAAATCAGTTGCAGGGGCTGGCAGTGCCAAAGTTGTAGAGACCCCCCCTCTCGGCTTCTGACATTGCTGTCTCCCCTTCCCCTGTGTCTCTCTGCCTTGACTGCCTGAGGGTCTCACTAGGTCTCCCCTTCTCTCTAAGAGAAGAGACATCTGCTAGACTGGGCACTCCCTCTGTTTGCCTGGGAAAGCTTAGAACTGAGGCTCCTGGCAGGACGGGGGAAAACTCTTGGGAAAAACAATTCAGACGTGTCCTCTCTGCTTTCCTGTTCATCAGAGCACACCTCCCCAGCCCACCCCCAGTTCCCCACCCAGGGGGTCTCCCAAGCCAGCAACTAAGAGGGAACCTGAGCTGTTCATGTTTTTGAATAGAGTTGGAGCAGTGGGTACTTGAGCCTTGGGGAAGACTACCTCATGGCCTAGAAAAAGGGAGGTCATCCTGTTCTCAGTAGCAGGCACGCGGCTGGTCTGGGTCAGGACCAGAGGACAATGTGTCTAGGAGCCTGTCATGTCCATCTGGAACTAGTCTATTCTGAGTCAGTGCTGGGCCAGGGACTCCCCCACACCCCCAGATCCATCCCAGATCTGGAGGGCTGTTTGGGGCAGAGCCTCTTTGAAGTTTCAGCAACCCCCCCACCCCCCATGTTGGAAGAGTCAGGTTGCCAGACTGCCCTCCCCACCCCACCCCACCACCTGCCCTGCTTAGGGCCCCTCCTCCCTGAGAGTTTAGGCATGAGGGAGCCCTAAGGGAGAAACTATATCTCTTGCCCTCATTCCCATATCCCCTACCCCCCTCATCAGCCATTTATTCGTTCATTCAACAAATGTATACCTATATCATTCAACCAATATCCTTAGAATGACTTAGTGTGCTTCCAGTTTAGTCTCCTCTGGGCTGGTGCATGTGAGGTGGTGAGATACAGTGTCTCCTGTCTGGTACCTTTCCAGTGTTCAAGTTCCCTGCCACCAGGAGCAAAGAGACATGGCTGCTAGACCCCCAGCGCCAGGAAAACATACTTAAGTCCATGAAAAGTTCTGAGAGAAGGAATCAGCTCCAGTGCAAACTCATGAACTCTTACAGTTGATGAGACCTTAGGTTTGATCTACCTAACTTCCTTCCTGCAAAAAATCCCTTCTACACTAGCATACCATTTACTGAGCACCTACTATGTGCCGGGCAGTGAGTCTGAGAGGTAGTTGTGTTCTCTGTGTTTGATTACCTCTGGTGACAGGGGGCTCACTGCCTCCTGAGCTCATACTACTGCTGGGCAATTCTGGTTCTTATTTAGTCCTTTCCTGGGCTGTGGCCTGTCTGCCCCTTCTCTCTGCGGCCTTCTCTGCTGAGGGCTAATGGCTCATTAGCTCCATCCCCACTCCTCTCCCAGTCAAGGAGTGCTTCTCCATCTGGCTTCTCCTCTGCTGGAGGCATCTCTGACCTCGGTGTCTGGATGTAGACTTTGTACCTTGAGAGGGAATGGTGGATCTGGGGATTCCCTAAAAATGAGAGGCCGGCAGCCTCGGACCTGGTGGAACAAGGCTTCAGTTCCCAGGTTGGCTTTGGGTTCTAGGGCTCGTGCTGAGGATTAAAGGTCAGTAACAACTCTCCAGGAACATCCGGAGAGGAGAGGGAACATCCGTAGGGTCCTGGGACTGTCTGCTCCGGCTCAGGAGATGGGTTCTCCCTTTTGGGTTTGCTCTCTCCAGCACTTTCTTCTTCCTTCCCATTTTCACCTTATCTTTGCTTCCTCCTGTTCTGCCGTATGCTTTTCCTCTCAGCATTCTCCTTTTTTTTCAGGCTCATTCTTTTCTTTCTCTCAGATTTCTCCTGCCTTCTTCTCTAAAAGCAAATGTGTTCACCTGAGCACCTCAGCCCCTACAAGCCTGTTTTCTTACCTGCCGGATGGGAATAGCAATAGTCGTATCACTGAGTGATTATAATTAATACGGGCCCTGCACCTGCATGACATGTAGTTTTCATTAAAGCCGAGTTCCTTTTCCCCTTCTTCCCTTGCCTTCCCTCCTATCCAACTCCCCTTACATCTCTATCTGCTATCACTTCCTTTCCTCTTCTTCCACAACTTCTCTTGCCACCTCCGCTCTGTCTCCTCCCCTCTGCTTTGTCTCCCAGCTCCTTTGGCCTTCCCGGCCCACCCTCTTCCAGCTCCTGCCTCCGGAGCCAGGGCCCAGGCTGTGCTGACAGCAGGAGCAGGGCAGGCAGCGCGGGTGGTGGCCTTGGCTTCTCATTAGAGGCCCAAGAATGTGTGGAGTCATGAGGGACAATGAGCGCCAGCAGCAGACAGAATGGGGCCTCTGTCGGGGCAGGAGAAGTTTCCCAAATCCTGAGCTCAGCTAAATGGAATACCTGGAGGCCAGGGAGGGGTGGAGACTCAGGGAGGGGAAGAGGAGGACACTGGTGGTAAGGCGTCAGTGGGGGTGAGGGGTCAGGTTGGGGGATGGGCAGGGCTCTCTGGAATTGGCATCTGTTGGCATTTCTGGGAAGAGGTTCAGACCTCAGAGGTAACTGTCTCTGTCCCTAGAGCAGGCAAGGTGCAAAGAGGTAGTAGGAGACAGGGCTTGTGAAGCCAGAAAGAGGAGCCTGTGGGGTGGTCTTTATATACAGGTGTCCCTCAGGCTCCTAAAGGTGCCTGGGCCCCAGCTCTCACCATCAGCAGAACTGAAGAAGACCTTGGGGGGTGGCTCCAGAGAGATAGAGACAGTGGGGATGGCCCTAGCTTGGGGAGGGTGAATCCTTAGGGTTCTTAGATTGCCTCAGGTGCCGAGAATAGTATTCCTGGGATTGGAGGAAGGAAAGTTTTTCTTGGAAGAGGAGGTGAAGCCAAGCTGACTTGCCTTTCCTTCTTCCACATTCCAGGCAACGTCCAGCCAGGGCATTGCAAGCCCCTGACGTGTGCTTCCTGTCCACACCTTCTGGCCCGTTCTGGAGCACGCCTGGGGCTTGACGAGTGGACTGGGTTTGGCAGGCAGGCCACCAGCAGAACTGTCCATGTGCTCCAGGATGGGAATAGCTTTTGCAAGGTTCTTAGTTAGGGAAAGGAATCAGAGGGAAGGGCAGGGGACTGGTGAGGGTGGGTGGAAGGGCCAGACTTGAGCTGGTCTGAGGAAGGAGATAGAAGGACAGACAAGTGATGACCTTGTCCTCCCGGGGCATGGAGTTGGGTGGGGGGGGCAGAGGATGTGGAGGGGGACACGGCTGGGGAGATTGGGAAGGGGGGTCGGGCCAGAGAGGGGGCCTCCAGGGAGCCATCTCAGGTCTCCTGCCAACAATTAAACCATAAAAAAGCTGGAGGGGAGTGGGAGGAGAAGGAAGGAGAGAAAGGAGGTGGAGAGGGAGGGAGGGGACGAAACAGCCCCTCCACACCAATAGCCTGGCAGGGGGGACGTGAGTAATACATGGCTGGTTCAGAGGGAGTGAGATCAAAAGCCAGTAGATACAAGGGGTTTGTGCTTCACCGACCAGACAGCCAGAGGCTCAATGAGACCTTTTGTTACCCAGGCCCAAGTCAGGGTTGAAGGCGTACCTGCCCGCCCCCCTGCGCGGCCCGCCCCCACGCCTGCTGGCCACGGGGCTGGGGGAGGGGTGGGCCGGTGCCTTCAAGTAAGTCACGTCGATCTGGGCACAGCTCAGACCTGGCCTGGGCCAGGGCCAAGGGCAGGAAGAGGGAGGAGGCGCCCCCCCCCCCCCCCCCCCCCCCCCCGTCACTGGGGTGCGGAGCTCCTGGGGGAAAGTGCGAGAGTTGGGTGGCTGCCTGGAAGGCAGGAAGTGGCTGTGGCGAGGCCTCACCAGGTGAGCAGCTCCTTGGACCCCAGCTCCTGGCCCGTGTCCCGCAGCTGTGACAGGCCCTGGAGTCTAGGATTCTGACCGCTGCTGGGGCCGGGGCCGAAGAGCTAAGGCTTAGATGGAAAGTTGGAGGGTGTCCAGTTTGGCCCTTAAGGTTGGTGTGTGTGTGAGCGTGTGAATGTGTACATGTGCTGTTATTGTGGTGGTGGTAATGGTAGTTGTGTTCCGGAAGCCTTGTTAGAGGAGGGCTGCTTCAGCCAGGGTCTGCAGAGAGCCAGTGAGACCGCCCCGGGACAGGGGTAGGGTGGAGGTGTGGGCAGCAGCTACCCCCTGGCAGAGACAGGGCGCCATCTGCACCTGAGGCCGCGCCACGGTGTTGGGAGTCCCAGGAGAGGTCAAGGCCGTGCTTGGGAGCTCCCTGTGCCTGGGTAAGCAGGAGCACTTGGAGGCCTGTGCCTCGGAAGCCCACAGGTGAGCCATCGGGAGAGGAGGATGACGCAGGACTCAAGTTTAGAACACCCCTTTTCCAGGGTCTGAGACCTAGGGTCCTCTTGACTCAGCCTCCCAGCCCAGTTGTGGAGATGCCTCTGCCCGTGCGAGGGGGAGAAAGACCCTCCCTGAGCACGCCTAAGGGGTGGCTCCCAAGCTAATGCCCTGAGCTGACAGGGGATTTCAAGCTTCTGCCCTTTGCCCGCCTCCATCCAGGCCTGGAGGCAAGAGCCCGCTGCCCTCGAAACCACACAAGGACGGGGACAGCTCCTGACCCTGCCGGCAAGCCTGGGAAGTGTGCGCCAGCTCCCAACCCTGGGGCTGCTCAATAAAGAAAACGCAGGCCCTGGTCTCTGCTCTTCCTTACCCCAGACCCGCCTTTCCCCTCGCTGCTTCACGTGGCTGGACTAGAAAGGGTTAAGCTTTGTGAAGGGAGCCTAAGGTGGGGGCCGGCCTGGGCGCAGCGAAAAGCTCCTGTCTTGCTCTCTAGGGGAGGGGGTAGCTAAGGACACTGGGCCGGGGGCTGGAAGCTAATTAGAGGAATTTGAGGAGGTCCTTTATGGCCAGGAAACCGCCCCTCCCCACAGCTGGGGTGAGGACCGTTGTGTGGGGCCTTTATAGGGCGAGAACTGGAAACTCATTCCGGGTGGCTCCGGTGCTCCAGGGGCCAGGGCAGGTGGTGGCCGCTGGGGAGAGAATATAAGCTGGGGGGCCCAGCACCTGAGGGAGAGGGAGCCTTGTAGGGGGGTGGCTAGGGGGTAGGTTGATGGAAGGGGCGTGAAGGCTTCCCGGGTGTTTCCAGGTTCCTCCTTCCTCTTTTGGTGGGGTGGGGTGCATGGGTCGGGAGCTCCGCTTCCTTTAGGGATTCCTGCCGCTGGATCCCCTCAGCTCTGCTGCGGCCTATGGCTTTTCATTCCTATGTGATTGCTGTTCCAAACTCATGTAGGGCTAAAAGCCATGGGCTACGGTGAGGGGCTGCTCCTTCTCCTGCAGCACCTGCAACCCCCCACCCACACACACACACAGGACCAGGCGCGGAGCCAGCTACAAAAGGGGGCACCAGCGGGGCTCTGCTTGGGGCGGGACAGGCGGGGGATCCGCGTCTGGGCCTTGGCTGTGTGACCTTATCCAACTCACTTCCCTTTTCTGGACTGGTCCCTCACTCTGAAATAAAGGCTGGGCTGCTGATTACAGAGGGAGATTTCCTCGGAGGAAGGAGAAATTCGGGGTGTGCTGAGGTCTCTGAGTTGGTTCCTTCCCCCTTGCCAAGTTACGGAGGCCTGGGTCGTGCCCAGGGATCTGGGAGCTGAAGTCAGCAGTGACGGACCATCAGACTTGGGCTTTGCCCAGTATCTCCAGGACAGCGTCTGCTTCTCCACCTTGCTTCCTTCCCTTCTCTCCTTTTTTCCTGATGAGCTCAGAATCCTGTGCCTTTTTCTGTGTAAGATTGATCTCCGACTCCTGAATGGCTGAAATGGGAACACCCAGGCCAGCCTTCAGGGGAGGGGAGGCTCACCAGAGTGGAACTAGGAAGGTAGCAGCTTCCCGCCTGCTGCAAGTTGGCGCCCTGGTCCTTAGCTGCTCCTGTTCGCCTCCCCTCCCCAGGAGTTTGCCTCCTTCCTTCTGGGTCTGTGAATGGCACCTGCCCTCCCTGCTCCCCTCCTGCCTGTCCCACGGCTTGCCTGGCTCCCCTGCCCATCTCCACTCCCACATCCACCCCTCACCCTCAGTCAAACCGCATGACCTCATCCCAACCATGGTGGAAGACTCCAACAGATGGAAGTAAAGCGAGCAGTCTGGCTGCAGCAGCAGAGAAAGCACCCTAGCCTCCTTTCCCCTCCCAGCCTCCAGTCTGTCTAAGACAGACCACTGAAGCATTGTGGAGAGCGCTCTATCTGGGATCGAGAATTCGAAGGCAAGTTACTCTAATGTCTCAGAGCCCTTAATGTCCCTTGCAAACATTTGCTGATACTTACTCTGTCCTAGACATGTAACTATTTTACCTTTTGTTAACTCATTTAATCCTTGAAACAACCCTCTGAAGCAGGTACTAACATTATCCCATTTTATGAGAAACCTGAGGCCGGGAGGAGCCAGGAAACTGGCCCAAGTTCAGTACGGCTAGTAAGGAGCCAAGCTGGGATTTGAACCCGTGCTCTTATCACATCATGCTGCATGTTGTTTGAGCCAAATGAGCCGGTGCTTGAGAATGTACTCGGAAAACCGGAGGTGCTGTTTTCCCAGGAGGGGCTCTTCTGACAGGGTCTCTGTTGGATGCATGTCCATGAGTTAGCCCCCGTGGCCCAAGTCCAATCACCATTTATGCACCGCTGGTTTTGCTTTTCCAGTGGCAGCAGAGGAAAAAAAAATCAAAACAACAGGAGAAGCCAAGAGCTGGGTTTTCGCTGGGGCTGATCCAGGCCGCTTCTCCAGGCCCCCAGCTTGGATGGTAGAAGGAACAGGGATGAGGATTTGACTTGGTTTCTCACTGTCCCCAGACATCAGAGGTGGCTACCATCCCCCCACCCCCACCCCCAGGCCCCTTGTTGTTCAGCGGCCCCTGGTTCAGAATTAGTCCATCCTTTTCCCTACTCTGCTCCCAGGACATCCCTGTCATCCCCTAGTTGCAGATTTCCTATTGGAAAGTCAGGTTGGGGTGCTGCCCTCCTCCTGCCCCTGCAACTGGGTCCTTCCTGGGAATCCTCTTGTGCAGTTTTCTGGGGAAGCCCTTGCACTGGGCGGGGTCTGAGAAGAAGGGGACAGATGAACCTTTCCTGAGATCTGTAAAGCTCTAGCAAGGAAACCACTGAGCAGAGATTGTTCAGTAAATGCTTGTTGAGTGAATGGTGAACTGGGAGCACCAGGGGAGGGCCGGGGGAAAGGAGGTAAGCTGCCTTGAGCAGGGGTGTGGAGTGGGCACATAACTCAGCATCCTGAGTCAGTCCCCCTTTGGTTGGGATCAGGGTATTTCTGGGCTTAGGAAGCTGGAGCGAGCGCCTTCTCTATTTTTCGTCTCTGCTACTGCCAGTGGGGCAAGCCTGGAGAAGACACTTAATTATGGAATTCACATAATTGTTGAACTGAATTGAATAGGCAGGCTGGCCTCCTGCCCTCTTTCCTCTGGGAATTCGGATCAGAAAGCTCTATCTGTCCTGTTCCTGCCTGCAGACAGCTGAAACCTAAAATATTCAGAGAAGCCTAACTTTTTTTTCCCACAATCCTCAGAGTACCTAGCCTGAGGCCTCCCTTGGGAGTGTGGGCCCATGTTTAACAACGCTGAAATTCAGGTGAATCTCTCTCGCATCATCCCATTTTTAGTTGAAATAGGAGTCTGACTGCTAAGCCCTACTCTTTTCTAAATGCAGTCTATTTAAAAAATCTCTGTCCCCATTTTTCAAAGGAGACTGTACTGAACTTTGACCTCTGGGGACCCTTCTGATACTGAGTCTGGGTCACTGGGTTCCTAGCTGATGACCCCAGTCATGCTTTTGCAAAGAGGCCTCTTAGAGTGGGCCCAGAAAACCCTGGGTGCAGGGCATAAGGACATATGGAGACTGTTGTTCTGTCCCGTCCCATTTCCATGGCCCCCCGAATACCTCGGAGCCACTGGTAAACGGCTGGCTGCCCTTGTTACTGCAGAGGGTGGAGACCTTCCCTCTTTCTCCATAGGTAGCCATGCAAGAAGCAAGTGGGAGGCTGGCCTTTGGAGGCAGAGGCCCTTGGCTCATGTTTGCAGACAGCACAGTAAGTCAGAGGCTGGAGCTCAGTCTCAAGCAGGCCAAGAAGGAGTTAAATCTCCAAGGAGAACGCGGGCTTCTCCCAGACTGGAAGCCTGTGCCCAGCTTTGCCTCTGCCAACTCCGGGAAGAAGTCCTGGGATCTGTAGTTTGTGCCACCACCCACCCCTGCCCTGTCTGTTTATCGGCATGGCCTTGTAGACTACAGTTCCCAGAAACCTACAGAGGCTAGGCTTTGGGGGTGGGGGTGGGGTACAAGGCTCCGTGGCGGCAGGAGGGAGAGGGGGAGGGAGGAGGTGGAGAGAGAAAACCCAATGCACCCCCTTTTAAATTCTTTCTCCTGGTGTGTCTGCTCCATCGCCCGAGCTAATCCCCCAAATCCGGTCTCCTAAACCGCAGCTGCTTCCCTTCGCAGTGATGAATGGCTCGGGGAGGGAAGGTGAATTCATATTTTAATTACTGAGGCGCGGTGCTAAGGGAAGCTGGGGAGGGGGGCGGAGGGCTCAGCCTCGTTCAGGAGGCACTGAGGGCGCACCCTTCACACTGGGTCCCTTCTCTTTTGCCCTTTACCTGATGGAGGTGGAGGTGGGGGGTGCCCCGCTGGAAGCTACTCTGCCTTGGCAGATGATGGGGATGGGGGGTGGGGAGAGGGGAAAGGAAAATATCCCTTCCTGGTTTGTCAGAGAATTCCCTCCACGGCCCAGCACTTGTAAATATCTTCCCTACCACCTCCCCGCTTTAAAGGAGGACATTCCCAAATTTGAGACGCCCAGGAACCTGGTCTGTAAAACCAGAGTCCTGGCGGTCTCCTTAGCTTGGCTCCTAACCCGCTCTGAGCCCCCTCTTCCTCTTGGTTCCCCCACATGTGCAAGTGGTCTTTGACCCACTGCCCCATTTTTGCTGGCGATGCTGGCATCGAAGGATCCTGGAGGGTATCTGGCATGGGGAGGCGACGTGGGGGTGAAGGCCAAGGAAAGGGGAAGCGGGTGGGCCCTTTGGTGGTTTGAGATGATGCTCTGTAGATTGACGTCTCTTCTTGGCTCCCACAAAGTTGGCTGGACAGAGACTCATTTATGCCCCTACATCCCATACCATCTTTGACCTGAGCTGGGGAAAGGCCAGAGAGGAGGACGGGAAAGAAACCAGGGTCAACAGCTTGCGTTCAGATGCAGCCAACTCTGGGATGGCTGGAAGCTTGTCCAGTGTCCGCCTCCCCTTCCTTCCTATTCTGGGTATCTGGGAGCTGTCTTTTTTTTTTCATTCCTTACCCGCAACTGGACTATGGCCATGAAAGAACAGAGATTGGGGGAGAGAGGTGCAGGGCAGGAGAGGAAGTTTCCATTCTGAACACAGATGAGGGGTGTGGACCGAGGCTCTGGGCTTGCTTCAGTGTGATTTCTGGATTCCGTCAATCTCAAACATTCAGATCCCCTTCCCCTAAAGGAGAGACAAGCAAGAGGAGGTTCAATAGGACCTGACTTCTCCAGAGCCCCCAGCTGGCTCAGGAGTACTCTTTGTCCAGTCTGAAGGGCTAAATGCTGGGGAAAGAGTCCACAGTAAAGCAGAGAGGAACAGAGCCGACAGTTCTGGCAAAGGGGCTCCTCAGGTACCTCTTGGTGGGGCTGAGGGATTTTCTGAGGAAGCAGCAGGGCCCATAGCAGGCAGAGATGCTGAAATGGGATGGGATTCCCACTTCCTCAGGGGCCAGCATGTCGTGGACAGTGCCCAGGCCGCTTCCAGAGCTTGGGTGACCCCTTGGTGGGGGTGAGTTCAGGGGTCTTACTCGGGGTGTGGGAAACTCTGCTACTAGTGCATCTCGCAGTCAGGACTCAACCAGACCCTGGTAGAGAAGTGGGCAGACAGCCAGGGCACTTTGGATCAAAGCGCTGAGCCGAAAATTTGGCCCCTCTTTATTATACTTTCTGTCGTTAGAAACAAGGACAACTGTGCCTGAGCTCCGAGATTTCTCAGAAACCCAGGAATCCCACTGAGGCAGCCAGCCTTGGGACACTGGCTCTCTGGAGGCAGGTTGCAGCCCCCCAACCTATCTCCCCAGAGGCTTCATTCCCCCTTCTTTCCTCTGATGTGTAGGTTCTGGCTCCTCCTCTGTCCCCATCCCCTCCCTTCCTTACAGTGTTGGGCTCAATGAAAATGTCAGGATTTCCTCATCTTCCCCAAAGATGACAGAGCCCCAGGGAGGACCAGTCACTTAAGGGAGTACATTTTGCTGTGTTTAAGAAACAACAGGTATTGTAGGGGAAGTGTGAGGTAGGGAGTGCAGGTTGCAGGGAGAAGAGGATTTGTGCATCCTGGGACCAAAGAGACTCCGAGCTGCATCTAGACCTGGGGTGGAGGTGGGAGAGTGTGTGTGTGTGTGTGTGTGTGTGTGTGTGTGATCAAAGCTACTTGCCTGGCTTTAGTTGTGAGTTCCTTCCCCAGATCAGCTTTGTTGTGCCTGCAGATTTCTCCCCATGTATTTTTCCTGTAATTGTGGGAATGCTTTGTTAATAGTACCCTTGACATACAGTCCCCCAGCAAGAGAAATGAATGCATTACAATGATTGATTATGAAGGAATTTACCTGCTCTCCTTCCCTTTTTCCTGATCACAGTAAGATTTCAAGCATCCTTTCAGCCCCTTAGGTCTAGGATGTAAGTGTTAAGTCTTGATTAGCCTCCTGATACATTGAAATGAAGGCCCAGAGAGGTACAACCACTTACCCAGGGTAACACAGGATGCCAGCATCAGACCCAAGAATAGAAGCCAGGCCACCTAACCCCCAGTTTGGATCCTTGTCTCTCTCTAGGTTTGCTATGGGAGGGATCCAGAGATAGCTGCAGTAGATAGATCTAGAAACATAGTAGTTGTGTCTCGGCTCTGTCTATATATATCCTGGAGACTGCTCTGTGCTCTCTATATATACTCCAGGAGAGTGGGTGTGTGAATGGTGCTGGAAAGAGGGTTATTAAATAACCAGCCTATCTACCTTTGCTGACTGAAGCTGGGCCTCCTGCCCACCCAGCTGGCCATTGGAGATGCATTGCTCCTTTGAATTTCAGCCATTAGCTTCATTACCAGGACACGGAGGGTGAGGGAGGGGATGCGGCTCCACCCTGGGCACTGTGATTGTGAGGGCCTCCCCACCAGGCCCTGACTTTGCCTGGAAAAACAGGAAGAAATTTTGTCTGAAGGGTCAGTGTTGGCCAGTCGTGAGAACCTGTCCCGGGAGCCACCACCTGGGTCATGCCATGTTGTTCAAAAAACCTACAACCGCTTTGCAGATGTGCTGTGTTGGGATTATGCAATCTCTATTGCAAGAGAGGCTGGAGAAGGGACGTGCTTCGTACTTTCTTATTCCAAATTCCTCCGACACAGCCCTGATACTTCCCTCCCTTCCCACAGCATTGGAGCTTCACTGCGAACACTTGTCCCCAGCGTTCTTCCCTGAGAGAGAGCTAAGTGACTCAACCCAGGCCGAGGGTTCAGGCCTCCTGACCACCAGCACAGAGAACCTTTGTGTTCCCAGCTACTCTGCCTCAGCTGCCTAAATGCAGCCCTGCTCCTTCCATGGCAGGTCTAGGGGAAGAGGGAGGGCCGAGAATGAGCTGGAGGAGCCTGCAGGTGGTCAAGGCTAGGGAGACCTAAATGAAATATTTGGAGAAAGGGATACTCTTGGAAACTGAGAGCTAATCTGAAGTCCTCTCCCATCTGCCGCTGGCCTGCCACAATTAACAGACCGGTCCCCACTTCCTGTGCCGAGCATCAGGCCAGGCAGAGGTGGGGGACGATGTACCCAGCTGGGGCTGATCCACTTCAGCCTCGACCTTAGGCTGTGTTGCTTTTGTGCCAGGGAAGAAAATTCTACTTTTAACCCTTGCCTGACCCCCAGCTTCTTTGCCCAGCATAGGGGCTCAATAAATGCCTGTTGGCTGAAAAGAACTCTCTTTGCTGCTTGTTCTCTACATGATGAGGACGGGGATTTGTGTTGATCTGAGCAAAGATGAAATTCCCTCAAGGACTCGGACAGATTGAGGTGATTGCGGAAGGAAAGCACCCGTGACTCAGTGCCAGGTGTGGAGGTCGAGGCTGCGCTGGATGAGGGGCTTCCCCAAAGTCTCAGGTTTGGGTCCTTGGCTGGGTTTTGCTGCCTAAAGGAGCAAGTGGAAATCCCCACCCCCACCTCTAATCCGTGTAAGGTGGCATGAGCCAGAGCTTATTTTGAGCCAGCTTTGTTTCCTGTTCTCCAGCCACAGGTGTGCAGTGATGAGGTGAGGCTGAGGAGGGTGGGAGGGGAAGAAAGGAGGTGGCGGCCGGGGCGCTTTCCTCCCTACCCTGGACTCCCCCAGGCTCCAATTTGAAGAACTGACCGCAGCTCCCAGCGGATCCAGGAAAGTCGAGGTTTCAAAAGAGCTGTTGGTGGCATGAGTGCCCCCTTGCCGGTGCGAGCAGAGCAGTCCGGGCAGCCTCAGGGCGCGACCCTGACTCTGCTAGACCCCTTAGATTCCGGGAACGTTAACCCCAGCTTGCCTTCTCTCTTCCTGCCTCCCTCCTGCCCCCTTTTTCTGCCCCGCCTCTCCCTGCAGATACTCTCTGGTGACCGCCCCCCAGCCTGGCCTAGGGCATGCCCCAGTTCACTTTCGCCTGCTTCTGCGGCCTCCACGGCTTCTGCAAGATGAAGAAGAAGAAAGAGGAAGTTCGCAGAGAGCGGGAAACGGCCGTGTGAGCAGAACCAGGGCCCCTTCGGCCCCAGCAGTTTCCTGGCCTATTGGCACCATTTCCGGTTGAGCGCTTGGAGCAGGAAGGCCTGTGTGCATCTTAAGTCTCAGTTTAGCTGGTGCTCTGCCCAGCTCGGCCTGACTCTCACCCCTGGGATCAGCATCCTGTGGGCCTCACCCTCCACACGCCCAGGCGCAGCTTCCAGGCCCAAGACCGCCCTGCCCAGAGGCCTCTGCTCCACCAGGGAAGCCCAGTCCCTGCCATTTGCCTTCCACGGAGGGAGAAGCCCCAGGGAGGCCGCAGGAGTCAAACTTCTCTCCTGCCCTGAGGGGCCCAGGGAGCTTCTCAGGTTAACCCTCCCAGGAGGAATGCGCTGCCTCGGGCCAGGAGAGCTGTGCCAAATGGAGAACTGGCCGCTCTTGCCTGGGAGATTCTCTGACCAGCTCTGACCCTGGAGAGGCCCCGGGCAGGCCAGGGTGGAGGGGTGAGATGAGCCAGACCGGGGAAGGAACCCCAGGGCCTGAGGCAGGAGCCTCCCGCAGCACAGGGCCTGCTGGAGTGTGGGCCTGGGAGATTAGCCCTTCCCCGGAATGGCCTGGAGGAGCGGGACCCTGAGGGGTCAGCCCGCTGGGCGTAGGATGGCGGGTTGGGAGTGCCTGATGGAGAACCGCCCCGAGAGGCCGGCCAGGCCGTCCCTGGCCCCAGACTCAGAGCACAAGGCCACTCTGTCTCCCTCTACTCTGCTCTCCCCACCCCCAGCCCCCGGCCGGCAGTCTTTCCTCCAGCCCTGCTCCCTCACCCGCCCTTTCTGTGATGCCTGGCTTCCTTGGCAGCAGCAGCACAGGTGTGGGGATGCCTGTTCCCCAGGCCCTGACTCCCTTCCTAAGGGACTGTCTTTCAGGGGCCAGATGGAGTGACCCCTTTCCTGGACAAAACTGTCGCCTGCCGTTAGTTTTTGATCTCCTAGCTTCACCCACCTGCCTTTTCCTTCCCCCCAGAAGCCCTAGGTGGGGAAATGCCTGGATGTGGTGCCTTGTGGGAAACTCTTGGGGTCGAGGAACCTCTAGGGCTCTCCTTGCCTTTTTCTTAATCTCTAGTCTCTGTCCACACCCATCAACCCTCCAGGGTCAGCCTCTGCCCCACGCCCATCCCATTTCCAGAGGTAGGAAGCAAAAGGGAAAGCATTCTCTTCACCTGTCCCTTCCTCCTTTCCTCCTTCCTTCTTTCCTTCCTCTCCCATTCTGATACACTTAGCCTTTTGTCATTGTGCCTGAACCTCTCAGGTGCTAGAGGGCCACACAGGAAACCGGAGGCAGGGACGATTTAGGCCGACTCCCTCCTTCAGCAAGCTCGCCCTGTCCATCACAGGGACGGTTTAGTTTAGGAACAAAGGCCAATACCCTCTAGCATCCAAGGACAGAGTTACTCTTCTGACAGGTAAGCAGGTGACCTGGGTAGAGGAGGTCAGGGCTCCAGGACAGAAGGAGGATCTGTGCTTTCCTTTCCTGGGAACTTGGGTCTCTCTGGGCCGTTAGGGAGGGCAGGGGTTCCCGCATCCCTGGGGAGGAGCCCTGGCAGCCTCGGCCTGGCCGGACCACACCCCACGCTCGGAGCATTGCCCGGGCTTGGACAGGTGTGCTCGGACCCAGGCCGCCCCTGTGAGGCTGGAGCACAACATAAGCTTTCTCTCCTCCCACCCCCCTCCCCAACCCTCTCCCCTGCCCCTGCTGCCTAGCCCCAGACCTAGCCCCTACCGTCTATTCTTTCCTTTTATATCCAAAGAATTATAAACAGAAGCCCTTCCCTCAAGGAAACTGCAAGATTCAGCAATAAAGTAGGGTCACAAGGGACAGATCCTAGAGGACAGAAGAAAAATCCCTGCTCTTCAGCCTCCTGGAGAGGAGAGGAGGCCTTGGGGACGGCAAAGAGGTGGCAGAAAGGCCCTCAGGAGGTAGCTTGCTGCTGAGCTGGACTCGCGGGCAGGAGGCGCCGTGGTGGAGGATGAAATTGTATCCCCGGAGACTCAGGGGTGTTGGGTGTTCAGTTCTGACCACAGGGGTTCACGCCAGGGGACAGGTCAGGAGGATGAAGAACATACCGGGGAGGGGCCAGAGGTGGGGTGGGGTGGGGGAGCAAGAGCTTTCCCCCCTTGGTGCCTCAAGGGGGAAAGCGGCGCTTTCAGGGGAAAAGGGATTTCAGCGGCAGGGCTTTGGCAGAGAGCCTGTTCCCAGGGCTTCTTTCCCCAGGAGGACTCCCTTGGCTCCGGAGGGACCCTGGATATCTTGAGCCGCTGTTATGGGCGCCTGGAGGGGGCCCAAGTTCAGGGCCTTTGTGAGTGGAGGCCTAGCTGGTGGCTGCAGACCACTGCCCTTGGCCTCTGAGCCCTTGGCCCCTTCCTCAACCAGGGCTACGGCTGGAGCCAACCCTGCAGCTGAGAGGCCAGCGCAGGAGGCAGAGCAGCCTGCAGCCCGACATGCCACTGTCTGTGGGCCCTTAGTTTCCTTAGGAAAATGGGACTCTCAGCCTGGGGGGCGGGGCTCAGTCTGGAGACCTGTTCCCACCTCTATGCCCTTGAGTCAAGGCATGGGACTTCTACCCAAAACAGCAACAACAGTGCAGAAGCAGCCCCAGTAAGCCCCAGGCCATGTGCCCCAGGCCTTGGAGCGGGTCTTCTCCTCCCGGCCTCTTTTTGTCCTGTTTCTCTGGGCTGGACTCACTGTCACATTTCCTGTCCTGCCCTGGGTCTCACACCTGCCCAAAGTCCGGTTGGATAATCGTGCCCTTCCTGTTTCTGGTTCCTGCAGGGGAACTAGAACTCTCTCCCAGAGACTTCCCCTTTGGGTGGGGGCCCTGAGCTCCTGGGGAGGCACGTGGGTGGATGATTCTGAGCAGGCCTCTCATCCTCCCTGTGCGGCATGGTCCTCCTGCTAACGAAACAGTGAGTGCCTTTCCCTCTCGGGGCCTCGGTTCCCCATCTATAAAAGGGAGAACCTTCCATGCCCATTTCCCCTCTTGTTCTGTAGACAGTCGATCAGAAGTTGAGTGTGAAGGGTACTTGAGTTATTTGTTGCCCAGGACCCTTGCCCACGGGACATGAGGGTCTTCTTGTCTCAGGTCGAAGTCTTATTGAATGTCATTTCCTTCTCTCCTCCCAGGGAAGGGTTTTCTGAATGTAGCAAATGGATCAATATAAATATATAGTAAGATTATTTTTGTACAAAACAGAGCAATAATTTAGTTGAAATATGCACACAGTAGCTCAGTGGGATGCAAAGAGCAATGAGCTGGGAATCAGGTCTCCTGGGTTCCAGTCCTGCTTGCCCTGCTTGGATACTAATGAGTGCGTGATGGTAGGGTGTCATGCCTTGTTTCTGGGACTCAGGACCCTCAACTATAAAGAGGGGTTTGCACTAATGTCCTCTAAGGCCCTTTGAGTTCATGGCTCTGGGAGGCTGGGAAGTGAGGCCTCAGTGGGGCACAGGACTGTGGACCAGAGGAGTGGAGAGTTTCCTTTGCCCCAGCTGGTGTGCTCTCTGCAGGTAACAAGTGCATATGTGTTTGGGGGTGGGGGTGGTAGTGATGGGAGTGGGGAGGTAGCAGTGATGTGGTAGATCTAAGAAATGATGGAAGGAGTGAGTGGGAAGGCCAAGATACCCAGAGCTTCTGCTGGAGTCCTCCCCCAGTAGGGCCCCTCCCTCCCTGCAGTTGCTCCTCCTCCCTCCTACAGCCAGGCCCAAGGGAAGGAAGGAAGGCTCTTGTGTAGGTCATCACAGGTCCCAACCTTGTGCCCTCTCTTTCTTGCACACACACCTAATCCCACCACTCTTGCAGATGCTCAAGAGATTCTAGAAGGGATCTCCAGGCCTGGTCCCCTGCCTCAGGCATGTAACACATGGGTTTCCCTTTGCACGCCTGCTGAGGAGCCCATCCCCAAGCTGATCCAGCAACCCCACCTCATTCCTTGCCTTCTGCAAGGGGAAGTGCCTCAGACAGGAATTTTCCCTGTCTACAGACTGAATGTACACTCGGCCCAGTGGTTTTGGATGTGCTGGTCAGGTGGGATGGGCTGATGAATGGGTCTTTGGATGGAAAGCTGCAGCCCTCAGTTTCCTAGTACTCTGCCACAGCTGTCCTCGTCCATGGCTTCCTCTCTCTCAGCCTGTTTTGCAAAAGGTGGCAAGTAGCCCCATCTCCTCATTACCTCACAGGAAGATATGCATTGCAAAGGCACATTGTATCAGATCATCCCAGATATGACATGGACTTTTGGACACAGACACAGTTCACAGCCGTGTGGCTGGCCTTCACCTGGAGAAGAAACTCTCTGGACTGCCGCATGTGATGGCCTCTGGAGGTTGCTCTGGAAAGGCTGGTGTTGATCTTGAAGGTGACTGCTATGCCCAGCAGGTGAAGGAGCTGATACCACAAGAAACAAGAACCAGAATCTGTTCCCAAGGAACGAAAACTCTTCCTCCATCACAAAAGCAAGAGCAAGAGATAGCTGTCACCACCCTCACCCTGTCCCCAGTACAGACTCAGCCCTCGAAGTCCATGTTACTAAATATGGGACCAGGGGTCTGACTTGGCCATTGGAGAGTCAGTGTCCACGGCATCAGGGATGTCATGGTCAGTCCTGCCTGGGGACCAACCCTTCTCTAAATCCCTCCGCATTCAGAACCACCTACCGCGAAGAGGAAACGAAAACCTTGGCTGTTACAAGAGGACCCCAGGAGATCAGGACCATCCATCAGGAGGATTGGGGGTGGTGATACCTGAGGCACCCCTCCAGGAACTTATTATACTGAGGAAGAAATTCCAAGGGCCAGGAGCCCTGAAGCAGAGGCAGCCCAGGCTGTGGCAGAACCCTTAGGATCCGGAGTCCAAGGGTTTTTCTTGTGGGCTATTGGCCTCTTTCCCTTCCCTTCCCTGGCAGCCTCCCTTCCTCCTGCAGCTCATTCCTGTGTTCCATCCAAGGGGTGGGAGGGAGGCAGGAGGGGGAGATGGCAGGACCCAGACAAGATCCTCAGGACTCTTCCAGCCTCCGTTGCCATGGCAACCCTGCTATTTTTATCCCAGTGTTCATGATGCTCAAAGCTTTGACTTTCTCTGTTCCAGAGAGGCCAGGCTGGCTTCTGCCCTCATCCTCCAATGCGGCACTTTCTCCCAGAGACCTGAGAAGGGAGAAGAGTGATGGAGGGAAGGGGAATGTCCCAGTCACCCCCCAACCAGGGGAGCTGTTGGACAGGAGTTTGCACCTGTGCTTTTGCGCCTTCGGTTTCCTAAGCTGGCTTGCGCACTCAGTTTCATGCTTTCTAAGAGATGATAACTCCCATTGGTCTCTCTGGGAGGCTGCTCCAGAGAAGAAGGAAGAGCTGCCACCTGGGATGATTTTTTTTCCGCTCACCCATGATTCTGGGGCTGCTGCCCTTCTTGGAAAACCAGACCTGATTCTGAAGAATGACCTGGTAGTACAAGCTCACTCTTGGCCTCTTAAAGGGGATAGAGAATAAATTTAGTTAACTAGCAATCAGTCTTTGGGGGATTTAAACAAATACTTCCCTTTCCTCTGCTTCTCTACTAAAAATTGGGGCAAATGGGATTCATGGCTTTGGCCAGCCCTCCTGCCCAAATGGCGTATATTATCCAGGCTGGAAGGCAGACTCTCCTCCCCACCACATATCCGTGATTCTCTCTGGGGGTTTGGGGTCTTGAATCTTGAGGATGCTCTTGGAGGCAGGGTTTAGTGAAACAATGTCCTAGAGCTGTTTTTCCTGTCGCTACCCCTGGCCTGGTCTCTGGTCCTCTCCCTATACCTCCACCTCCACCCGAGTGGCAGGGGGACCCTGAGAGTCAATGGTGCTAACATCCCCCCCATATCTGCTCTGATGTCAATCAGTGAGATTCGAACCCAGCAGCTGGGTGGCTGGCGTCATGGTGGGGACAGACAATTTCTTCCACGTCCTTATGACCATAACCCTGGAGACAACAGGTCCAGATCTTAATCCAGTGAAGTAGGAATCTATGTAGTGTTGGACTCCTGCGTGGAGGTTCTACCTCGGCTGAACTGACTGGTAGATGGTTCATTTTTCCTGGGGTGGCCAGGACCCATTTACTAAGCCTCTAATTGGTTTCATTTTGGCTCAAGTTGCATGGTTTCCTGATTCTATGCACCTGGAGTAAGCACTTTTCTGGTTGCCACTGAAAAGCATGCTGGCAAACGCTGCTCTGTTAATTGCTGTAATAAACAGAGTTTATTATATCCCTTTGCAGTAAATGAATTATGCTGTCAGGTAGATGGGGCATCCATGTTTATTTTGCATGGTGATACACTGCTGCAGGAGGAGCTGAACATTTGTTTCCACCAACTCTGCTGGGGAGAGGAGAGAGAGGGGAGAAGAAGGCTCAGGAGCACTAACATGAAATGAGATGGTGGGGCTTAGGAGGAGGCTTCCAAGGACACAGCGTGCTCCTGAGGTCTGTGAGCCTCACTTGTGCTACTTGTAAATGGAGCAGAGCCAGGCCTCAGGCCTCCTCACATCTCAGAGATAGAGAGGGATAAAGCTGGCTTGGGGTGGGTGGGGCACAAGGGAGGTAACCTAAGACTACCATATGATCATGCATACTTAAATGTGCCTTTATTTATTTTATTTTATTTATTTATTTATTTTTTACATGGGCAGGCACCGGGAATCGAACCCGGGTCCTCTGGCATGGCAGGCGAGCATTCTTGCCTGCTGAGCCACCGTGGCCCACCCAATGTGCCTTTATTTTTTACAGAAAGAATGAAAATCTTTAGTTGGGCTTCTCAGAATTATTGAAAGAACAAATGGGAATTTTCACGCTTACAGGAAATAAAAGATGCTATAAGATGGCATAACATTAAGAACAAGAGCTATTATATCATAATTCCTCCTTGGTTGGAGAGACTGAGAGTCCAAATTGTTACTGAAACACGGGGCCCCAAGAGGGAGCAGAGAACCAGATCCATCAGCCTAACCCCAAAGCCAGCCTAATCCCAAAGGTGTGGAGTAGTTTGGGGCAGGACGAGGTTAAATCATCACACGGGCAAGTCTGGTTTAATCACTGCTCTCGTGCACTGATAAATGCATGCTGAAAGATTTGGGGCTGCCAGGGTTGAATAGTGACTCCCCCCCAACCCCATGCCAGCCCCCAAAGCAGGATACCAGATATGCCTATTTCTTAACTTCTAGAATGTGTGAATGTGAGGTTATTTGGAAAAGGGGTCTTTGCAGATGTAGTTAAGGGACTCAAGATGAGCTAATCCTAGAGCTAGGGTTGGTCCTAAATCCAGGGGCAGGAGTCCTTGAAACAGAAAGGCAGGGGTGAGATTTGAGATGCCCAGGAGAGGTCATGTGAAGATGGAGGCAGAGATTGGAGTCTTGCAGCCTCAAACCAAGGAATGCCTGGAGATACCAAAAGCTGGAAGAGGCAAAAAAGGATTCTCCCTTAAGACTCTTTGGAGGAAGCACGGATGGCTCTACTGACACCTTGATTTCCGACGTCTAGCCTCCACAACTTAAGAAATAAATTTCTGTAGTTTTAAGCCACCCAGTCTGTGATAATTTGTTGCGGCAACCCTAGGAAACTAATACAGGGGCAGACATGTGCCCCAAGCTTTTCAGTCTGTGACAAACGTAAGACTTGGCTGGGATGCGTGCCCCCTAACCCCTCCGCTGTCTGTGCCCCACCTCTTCCCCACTTGGGTGGAGAAATGTGTGGGCTGCACTGCTTGCAACTCAACCTTGAGCCTTGTGGTAGGAGCTGTAGGAGAAACACAGGTAAATCAGACACAGGCCTGGCCCTTGAGGACCCTCACAGTCTAATAAAAAACAACATGAAAGGGCTAAAAGAATGCAAGATGCCCCAGGCAGAGCACAAGCAAAGTGCTTTGGGGTTTCAGGGCCCTGAGAGAGCACAATTGTTTGGAGAGTGGGAAGGGATCAAGTCGGGCTTTTATGAGGAGGTGAAATCTGAGCTGAGCCTTGAAGGATAGGAAGGAAAGTATATCAGAGCACAGAGCCAGGGACCCCTCACTCTCTTTGCCAACATCTACAGGCTTCTATCCAAGGATATATGAGACAGCAACACCTGAACAGCAGGTGCTATAGGCATCCTCTTCTGTCACAAGTGGGCTTTATTGCTCCCAAATGTCAATCCTCTCCAGTAGTCCAGCCACCTGAAATTCCACCATTAGCGCTTCTTTTCTTTGACTTTAAACCTTAATCCCTGGGGTTGGTAATCCAGGAAGGAGGCTAACACTGGGCCAGCTGTTTATGAGGCATTTGCACCATAGCATCAATGAGAACATCAGATTCCCTCCTGAGCAGGCTTTGTTAGGAGGGAAGAGAGCAGGAGAGCACAGAGTTGAGGGAGAAGGGGCACACCTCACCCCACCACCCTGCCCTGCCCCAGGTGGCAGAAAAGGAGGTAAACAAAGGGCTCTGATAGCTCTGACAATATCTCACAGCTTGCCTGGCCAGGCCATGTATGTTTGCTGTTCATGCTCCAGCCCTCGGCCTTCCTTTCCCTTCCTCTTCCTTTCTCAGACTCCTCTTCTGCCATCTTTCCCTCACCTTCCAAACAGAAAATCAGGAAACCTTGAAGATATCATATGATGCCCCATCATGTCCCATGATACTGCCTGGGACCAGAAGTTCAGGAGGAGAGTCCCAGGCTGGCAGTTCTAGAGCTGCTGGACTTTGTCCTTCCTCTGTCCCTGGCTCGTTGGTGGCCAGATAGGCATGTGACTTTGTCTATCTGGACCTTGTTTTCCCTACTTGTAGAACGGTGGAAATCTGCCCCTGCTTCTCTTCCATTCAACTGGCTATGGAAGAAAAAGCACAAAACTAGGGTTCCAATCTCAATTCTCTTTGCTAGCTGTAAATGGCCTTTGGAAGTCATTTAATCTCTTCAGTCCTCTGTTTTCTCAGATGTAAAACGCAGATAATAATACTCACCCCGTGAATTTGTGTGAGGATCAAACACAACAGCCTGTGCTGAAGTACTTACTTAGCTCAGTGCCTGGCACAAAGCAGGTATTCAGGAAGAATTGGGAGTCAGCTAAAAATATTACAAAGGGCAAGTGTACATTTTACATATTTCAAATATTCCACTGCATCTAGCATAAGGTTGCATTCAGAGTAGGTAAGCAGTAAACACAGGTCAAATAAAATTGAAGACAGGGGTATGGAGATGTCAGGAATTGTTAAATTAGTTCACCTGTGTCCTAGAAAACTCTTTTCTTGGGTAATGGAGAAGAAATCGTGAATATCCTTTTCGCTAATACAATGTTGCGTGATACGGAGAAACTGACCTGGGATTTCTCCAACTTCTGACCGCCCCCCTTCCCCGGGCCTCCCAAACTGGCTGAGCGCTCGAGGACGAGTCACTTCCTTCTGGTACGTTCTGGGGCGCTTCCTGCAGATGGCGCTCTCCCATCATCTCAGCCTCAGCAGAGTCGGGCTGGGGTAGGCAGCGAGGGGTGCAGGGAAGTGTGAAGGAAAGCCAGCTCCACTCGTCACTCACATATTTACATCTGAACTGTCAAAATAGTTATTTTTAAGTCGAGTTCCGTCTGCTGCGGGTTCCAAATCAAGCGGAGCCGTAGCTGGGGCGCCCCGCTGAGAAGGGAGCGGCTCGCCGGCTGCGTGGGGGCCCTTGCCGGAGGGGGTTGAACTTGGGGCTCTGCGTGTGTAGGTGTGTGTGTGTGTGTGTGTGTTTTGTGAGTGCGCACGCACACACGTGTGTGCTTGGAAGACGGGCTTTTCCTTGGGCCGCTTTGTACTTGGCTTTGAGAGCTGTGGAAACTGCTGGAGATGGCCGGATCTGCCACTCTTAGGAAGGGGGGTTGGACGGCTTCTATCTCAGGGGAAACTCACATTCCATCCCAGCCGAAACAGAGCTGTGTCCTGTCCTCAGGATCCTCGGGAAAGATGCCACGGCTTTAGATGTCCAACTTCCCCATCCCTGATAACCCCGTGTCCCATAGTCTACTTCCCTACCTCCTAGCTATAGCTTGGGTCCATTCTGAGGTCTAAAGCAAGAATTTGTGGGCTGCAGATGGCAGTCTGATTCTGAGCACAGTAACCCCCACCGTCACCCCCAACCCCTCCTGCACACACACACACACACACACACACACACACACACACACACACACACACACACACAAACAGCCCTCCCCACCCTCAGTCCTTCCAAGGAGAGAAGGAACTGGGGAAGCCTTTGGAAGCTGGTTAATGTTTGGATGGATCTGAAGCTAAGGGAGCCCTCAGTTGCAAGCAGAAGAGAGAATGACTTGGCCTTCAGTGTCAGGGGTGGCAAGAATTCATTTTTCTCTGCAAGGTGCCGGGCCTGCAGGTTTGACACTCACAACGCTCCTTTCTTGTTTTCACTCGCTCTCTCAGGGGCAGTGGGATTTGAGACAGACGCTGGCTGGCCCTGCTGCCATCAATATGTGTCCTATCCTGGTCCAATGTCTGCTCTGTAATGAGCAGTGTTTCGGAATGTCACCTCCGTTAATGGGGAAGCAGCACCTGTGCACAGCCGGAGCCACCTCTCCGTCTTCATTAGGCAGGCTGCAGCCCCGCTGCCGGCCGCTCTCGCCGGGTGACAGATGATGGTGATGCGAGTGAGGGCAGCAGCCTCCTGCTGTTCAGGATTCATTCCCAGACAATGACCCCAAATTCCTGTCCGCCGCCCCCCTCACCAAAATAGACAGCTGAGAAAAATGCCCTTCTAGGGCAAGATGTAGCAAGGACAGGTAATAGCTAAGTAGCGGCTAAGGAGAGTGGAGGCGTCCTTTCCTTTCCAGAAACAGACACCTGCCCTAGCCGCTGTATTCTTCCTACCTAGATTGCGTTTGGGGATGTCTTCATCTCCTCCTGTCATGTCCTTTCTAATAAAATATGTCCATCATACAAAAGTCACGGAATGAGAGTATAAAAATGTCCTAATTCCCGACTTCCCTCGAGCCCAGAGATGCCTAATGTCTCCCACAAAATCCTTCTCCCTTTAAATCTCCACCCTCATATCCACCTAGGACAATGGGCATTGAGAGGAGCCGGCCCCCTAATGATAGCACGGCTTCAGAGGATCGCAACTAGCATAAGATCAGTCTTTGAAATAAACACTCCAGAAACTGCATTCCTCTGAATCTGCTCTGCTGTAGCTGTGGCTGCCCGCCACCCTCCCCCAAGGCTGTGGTAGATAGTGGAAGCATCCCCTTCGCTCCTCCAAGCAAGTTAAGCTGGACCCAAAAGTGTCCTTCCAAACTGCCTAGTTGATTGGATGTGGGGCTGGGTTGGTGCCGGCTGTGGAGCGCTGGGGCTGAGACGGTGGCTGGGATCACCTGGAATTGCCTGCAGCGAATGTCTGATCAGGAAGCTGTATGGGTTGCTAGTTCCTTCACTGGAGCTGGGTGGTTGAACTGGCTTCGCCTAGCCAGCCTCTCATTTCAAAAGGCTGTGAGGGAACCATCTTGGGATCTGGACTTGCTCCACTCCCCCTTTGTCTTGCCTCAGCGAAGGGTACCTTTGTCCACTGGATATTTGAGCTGGAGATCTGAGAGTCATTCCCGACACCCCGAAGCCCGCTCTCCACATCACATTAGCTCCATCCCCGCTGCACGACCTCAGTCCGAGCTGTCATATCCTCTCACCTGGTCTCTTCAGGCTCCCCTCTTACCACGCTCTCGGGTGCCCCTCCAGCCATCCAGGCTTTCCCCATGTTCTGGAAAAAAAAGTGTGACCTTCCCTGATCACCCAATCTAAATTAACCCCCTCCCTCGGCCTTTTCTATCACGTCACTATGTCTTGTCATCACACCCTACAATTCTCTTGTTCACTTAATTTGCTTGTTTGTCTGCCTCTTTCTCTTGGAACATAAATTTCAGGTGGGGCAGGGAACTCGTCTGCTTTTGCTCACTCTCAAATCTACAGCACCTACTGCCAGACGCACACTGGGCACTCAGGGAATATTTGTTGAGTGAATGAATGACTGACTAAATGAATGAATAGTCTGCTGCAACTGAATGATACCCCTGCCCCAGGACTCTCCATAGCAGCTAGAGGATCTTTTACCAACACAAACGTCATCACGGAGCAGGATGAGGGCTATGTGTACCTTCCTATTTTTGCTTTACTTGCTTGTCACTTACTTGTTGAAAGTTTTTATAATAAAAATTAATTTTAAAAATTTGGCTCCCAGTGCCCTAAGGAGAAAGCCTAAGCTCCTTCTCATGCTTTCAACACCCTTCGCTGTCCGGCCTCTGCCAGTCTCTCCATCGCTTTCCGTGCTCCCGCCAGGGCTGTGCACCAGAGGATCTCCAGGAAACACCCACACTTCTTCTTAGTACCAGAGACAGCTGTAGTGCTCTGAAACAGTTGTTTTGTTTTCATTTTATGAGTACGAAATTGACTAAATATTTTGTGTGGCTATCATAAAGCTGGGTCAAATTGGGGACCTTCCTGTAAATAGAGTGAGTGTATGGGCCTTTAGGATTCCCAGGTCTCTTAACCTCATCCTTGGCTCCATTCTGTGCTCTGACATTTTCTTTCTTCTTTCTGCTTCCCCTTTTATTGTCTGTCTCTGGCTATCTTCAGACCTGGTATGGAGTCTCCTTTTAAACCATTGGGATTCAACTCTCCAGGGTTTTAAGGACCAGGAATGGATGTCCCTCAATGGCTCTCCATCTTAACTTGTCTGGCCCCATATTAAATTTTGTTGCTCCTTGGTGACTTCTTCCTTGTGCTGTACCCCATTCCCCTCTGATTGCAATGTAAGCCCACCCCTCTAGTGTGTTCTCTTACTCTCAAATGTTGGTTAAAGAAAAAGCAGATCCCCATGAGAAGCAACTTTCAGATTCCCTGAGTTCACGGGGGGAGCTGCACTGATACTGACTGAGGTGAAGAAGATGCCCTGGCACCAGCTATGTCTCCCTCCCTGCCCAGATTCCTGGGATAGGGTCTATTGCTATGGCCAGGCCATGGGGGAGGGGGACTGTGCTGGTTTGAATCTGTTGTGAGCTCCAGAAAAGGCATGTTCTTTCATCCTCTTTCAATATTGCTGGGTGAAATCTTTTTTATTGTTTCCATGGAGATATGACCCACCCAATTATGGGGGGTAAATTTTGATGAGATGGTTTCCATGGAGATATGTCTCCACCTATTCAAGTTGGGATTGCTTACTGGAACCCTTTAAGGGAACAATTTTGGAAAAAGACAAAAGAACTGACAGAGCCCACGCAGCCAGAGACCGTTGGAGATGGAGGAGAAGGAAAACGCCCGCAGGGAAGCCTTATGAAATGAGGAGAGAAACCTAGCCGATGTGGCCATGTGCCCTCCCAGCTGAGAAAGGAACCCTGAACTTCATCGGCCCTTTCTTTGGGGTTAAGGTATCTTTCCCTTGATGCCTTAATTTGGACATTTTCATGGCCTTAGAACTGTAAACTTGCAATTTAATAAATTCCCCCCTCCCCCACTTTTTTTTCTTTTGCATGGACAGGCACTGGAAATTGAACCCGGGTCTCCAGCATGGCAGGCAAGAATTCTGCCACTGAGCCACCGTTGCACTGCTATAAGTTCCCTTTTTAAAAACGATTCTGTTTCTGGCATATATTGCATTTTAGTAGCTTACAAACTAATACAGGGACCTTTACTCTCAGCTCACAGTTTTGAGTACTTACAGTGAACACATTAAAAACAGTGTTTTTAGTGCTTTAGATGCATTAACTTAGTTCTCAATAAATCAGTGAGGAATCTGCTATTATCACTATATTTCCCTTTTATAGAGGTAAAATCCAGGGCCCAGAATAGTAGAGCTAGTAAGTGGCAGGTCCAGCATGTAAACCGAGGCAGCCTGGCCCCAGAACCTGTGCTCTTAATCACTCTGCAGTCAGCTGGTCATGATCCTCTGGTGGGCTCTGAGCTCCTGGTTGGAGACTCTGATATTCCAAAGCCTCCCTGCCTTCTCTCTTCCACTGTTCTTTATCATTTCTTACTGAGACTAGCACTAAGGACCCACGGCCTCTCCCCCACTGTCCAACATCTTTACCCTCCACCCCTCTCCAGGCACCTGCCCTGAACCGTCAGCCCTGCTGCCATCACTGAGTGCCCTCCTTCAGAGGCTCCAGTGGTGCCCATCTTTAGCAGCAGAGGGCTCCAAACCGGGAGGATCTTGGAGACAGAGAAACCTGAAGGTCCAAACATCTTAACCAGAACTCCAGGGGCTCTCTGCAAATTCAGAGTGAATCCTCTGCTGAAGTCAGCCTGGTCTAGTCCCCATTCCTACCCCTGATGTGCCCCCTGCCTAGAATGTCTGTCCCCCTGCTTCCTTCCTCTGTAGACTCACTCTGAGTTTCACCTCCTCCAGGAAGCCTTCCCTGATCCCTGCTCCCATTCCAACTAGTGGTGATAATCTTGTGTGACTCCATTGGTATTTGATTATGAACTTTGACTTCTTACCTTTTCCCATGTGTGTTTGCTTTGTTTCTCTGTCTAGAATGTAATCCCTCCCAAGACAAAAACCATGTCTTAGATGTCTTTCTCTCACTGGTAATGCAAAATTTCTTGCATGTGATTTACACACAATAAATCTCCATATGCAGGATTTACAGGATTCCAGGAAGAGAGCCCTCGAGATCATAATTTGTGAATGTCAAAGGTATGATTTGTTTTCATGGTAGGACTAGAGACTATGGCCATTTTGGTTTTAAGAAGCAGCTCAGAAAGCAGAGTAGGTGGATGGTTCCCTAACTTATTGTAGCAGTGAAATTCTTCTTTTAAACCCAGTCTTTACGGGTGACCAACACCGTGTATAATACAATCAGGAGTTGTCCTGGTTACCCTGCAGTGGGCTGCCCTGTACCCCACACGCGCCTTGTGGGTCCCCACGCACGCCTTGTGGGCGCTCTCGCTGCCTCTGAGGAAACCCTGGGGTTGGTGTATCACAGTTGGAAAATCTCTAGAGGCTGTCACATCTTGCTTTGCATACAAAGAGTTTTCTAATTTGTATTACTGAAAGAAGAAAAAATATATATCCATTTTATTAAAAGCATATTTGCTATCGTGTTTATAAAATGGCAGTTAAGCAATTTTCCCCTCTTTATTTCATACCCATTTGGGCTTTTTCTGCATTAACCTTACTCAGGTCTTATTCTCTGGAAGGGAAGATGCTTCTGCCAGAGCCGGGGATGAACGATCCGATTCCCCTTCACCTTAGCCATTAAACAGGCAGCTCCTTGGGAGCACAGCCCCTTCTTCATTCATTTTCTCATCTTCAGCCCTAGCAGGGTGCCCAGTGGTAGTAGGTACACGGTAACTGCACTCCCGAAGAATTTGAGTCTTTAATTGTACCTCTCAGTGAGCTAGAGCTAGCTCATCTCCTTGGTGGTTGAGCTCTGAGACTATCTATCTACAGGGAATTTTAACATGGAGTTGGTTTCTTTCTGCTCAACCCAAGCCTGAGCAGCTTCCCTGCCCTCCCCTCTCCTGCTTTCCCTTTCGCTGCTCAGCCGGCGTGGGCTCAGAGAATATTAGTTAATTTTAATACTAGGAAAGATTAATTAGGAAGGCAAATTTGCTCTAAAAGGCATAATTAATTCCAAAGCCAAATAGCAGAGAGTTATGGATTATCTGCTTTGCTGCAGCCTTCAAGTAGTGTGGATAATCAAGGGTTGACTCAACACGTGCAGCAGAATAATTTTTTAAGTGGCAGAGTTGTGTAGACCAAACTCCATCTGGTTCTTTATATAAGTGGCCTCGTCGCTGAGACAAAAGATGTATGCTCAGGTGATGTCTACGCAAGCGAGACAGAGCGGAAACACCCAGGCGGACAGCCTGTCCCGTCCGGCCTGCCCCCTGAACCCCTCTGAATCGCGTGTCCTCCTTTCCAGCGCTCCTCCCGACTGGCCTGGCCCACGCCCGAAGCATCTCTTTTCTGGATTGTATAAAGCCTCCCAACTAGCCCTCAGACTGTCCTACCAACCCACCCTCCACACAGCACCACACTGAAATGGCATCAAACACATAAGCACACAGTCCTCCACGCAGTGTCACACACAGAAAGTTCATTCTGACATAGTCACTCCAGGTCCATGCATAAAACTTCCAGATGTGCCCAGAGGTGGAGGCTGAGCTCTCTAGCGGCTAGGGCAATTATTGCAATCCTTTACGTCATTCAGCCCTTAGGGGTTCCTGATTCTAGGTTCCTGCAGCATTTTGTTAGCAGGTCCTTATCTTATTTTCTTGTAATCGTTTGTTTATTTTTCTCCTTAAGGAGACAGTGAGCTCCTTAAAAGGAGGACTATAGCTTTGGCATCTTTGTATTCTCCTCCACTTCTTCCTTTAGACCAAGGGTGGTGCCTGTCCCGGAAGATAATATGTTTTGTTTTTTTGTTCTTGTTTTTTGTATGCTGTGTGGTGGGGGTCACATTTCATTCTTTTTTCCATGTGAGTATCCTGTTATTACAGCACCATTTGCTGAATTTTTTTTTGGAGGGGGGGGGAGTGCATGGACTGGGAATCGAACCTGGGTCTCCTGCATGGGAGGCGAGAGTTCTACCACTGAACTACCTTTGCACCCCCATAAATATGTTTTGAGATAAATTGGCCAGTTAATGACTTCAACAATGACGCCAACCAGATTACCTCACTGAAACCCAAACTCTTCTCCTCTCACCCCCAAGTCAATACCAAATTCAGTTTGAAATATCTGGGAAAACGCCACAGTTCGCCATTTCCTTTTGTCTGTGTAGTTGAGACTCAGGCAGGTGGCTCTGGAGGGAAGTTGTCTGAGAATGACAAGTGGTGCAGACTTCAGCCTGACAGCTGCTGATCTTTGCTTTAGTTGATTTCCCCCTTTGCAAATGGTTATTGGCAATTGAAACTGCAACTCTCCTATCTGCTCCCCTATGTAAATTGCATTTACATTTAAATTGTGCATTCTTCCAAAGGATGGGATTAGTAAATAACTGCAGATTAAACTTGCCGAGAGGAAATTGTGCCCCTTGTCAAACCTGAGACTGAAGTGACATCTGGCTTTTACTATTTCCGTTATTTTGGTTTAATAACAGCATGTGGCATTAAGGGAAGAGAAATTGGATCTACATTTTAATGAAAGAAGGAAGCTCTCAGGGTTTAGATACCTTATCATGTTGAATACCTAGTCGATTGGCAATTAAAACTTGCTTCCCTCAAGAAACGGAATAAAACATCTTTGCAGCCATGGGGGAAATAACAAAAGCAAGTTAATGCCCAGGACTACGCAGATAAAACTGAAGGAAATAGGGTGCTGTAAACATGGAAGCAACTATTTCAGGATCCTGCAAAGTACAGGAATTCTTAAATGAAATAATGCTTAGAATAGAATCAGGAACTTGAACAGAATAACTTCAGACGGAATAGTTTGCACATAATAAGAGGGGTCAACCGGAGGTGGTTGTTAGAGATCTTTTGATTTAATCCCTTGTCAACCTAGCTTATTTTAAAATCCAGAGATTTGACCAAGAAAATATTTTAGAAATGTCTGTTTTCCCAACAGCTTGTTTAAATGGAAGCGGTTCCACCTGCTGGCTGCTTTTTTGTTGAAAGCAATTCTGGGAAATATAAACAAAATGCTTACACATCCCAATAACCCAAGCCTATCATTTATTTGCTTTGATGGAAACAAATGTGTCAATTTTCAAAGTCTTTGTCTGGTAAATTCAATGTTTGGATGTTGGCAAATGTTTGCATCACGTGTTTGTTGGAAACTGATGTCTGTGCCGAGACTCTGGTATCAGCCCGGGGTCGCTCAATGAGCAATCCTGGCCATGCACCCAAAGATGCTCAGCTCTTTCCCAGAAACTGGGAAGTGTTGAAATTATGGACTCCCGTTGGCAAGTGTAAATGAGGTGGAGACTCCCCAGGGAGAGACTAGATTTGGGTTCTTTCTGAGGGTGGGGCTCATGAATCATTGTGATAATGGCAAACATATATATAGTGCTTGCCACATGCCAGGCGCTGTCCTAAGCACGTGATGTCCACTTTAACTCCTTAAATCCTCATGACAGGCCTACGAGGAAGATATTACTATCCTCCCCCTTATAAGTGAGGAAAAGGAAACAAATATAGTGAGGTTGAGTCCTTTACCCAACCCGAAGTCCCCCAGTTGATAAGTGACAGCTGGAATTAACCCCCGGCAGACTGGCTCCACTATCCCCCTAACCCCCTTTCATTTTGACCCCTCCTATCCCTGGCATCTCATCAAGGCCTTGTGTTTTCCCAGGGTTACATTTTGTTTTGCATAATTGTTTTCAAAATTCCCCCAGTCTTTCTTGACTCAAGCTAATAATCTCATAGATGTTCCCCTTAAACAAAATATTGTAACAACAGCAAGAACTAGCCTTTTGCAATGTAGATGATATCTGTCCTAGCTGTCTCATCCAAAGGGTGAAATGATGTGAAAGTGCCTTGAAAAGGCCAAATACATCAAACTAATGCAATGTATTATTACTAATCCGCACTCCGTCCTCCTGCTCATTCTTAAATGAGCCGTCCTAACTGTAAGTGTAGGTCTCTTCTCTATTCCATTTCCTACCCCAAATCCAGAGCATACAGCCAAATTATCCATCAACTACTATGGGTCTTTTGATGATGACCCAGACACTTAAGTTTTTTTTCTTTTTAAATTTCTCCTTTCTTTTCCCAGTTAGTTGGCACTGTTTGGTTTGGTAGAGGCTCCTTATTTCCTGTATGTAATGATAACTTTTGACATTTTATCATGGCAATCTGCCTATGAAGTCTACCAGTGCCTTCTTCTGTTTGAATTTAGGTTAAATTAATCATCTGGCTTTTACATCAATCTGTTGCTATGGGGGTTACTGATGTCACACTGTCAGTATTATGAATAGCATAATAGCTAACAGGCAAAAGGGGCTGGTTGCTAGTGAAAACCCTAGGGTGAAACTTGCCCAGCTTCAGTAAGCAGCCCGACAGCACAGACTCAAGACAACCATGTGAAGGGGTGAGTGGATTCATCATTCAGTTGGATTCTATTTGAATATTTTTCTTCCATATGTGTGTTCCCTCTGGGCAATTGTCTAGTGTCACTTGAAATTGATGAGGGCTCTTTTACAGGATATTTTTGGGAAGCTGGTGAAACAACAGACAGCTGTTCCCTGGAACAAATGTCACAGATCTGCCTAAGCTAGCTTCCAGGAGGAAAAAAAAAAAATACTGAGGTGCATCGCCCTTTCTCTTCTTACCATTAGATTGTTCCCTAATGGCCTAAAAGTGTTAATTCAGCTTCCCAAACACCTAGAAAGGAAGGAAACCAACATTTACTAAGCACCTACTATGTGCTAGAACGTGAGTCTCATTGAAGCATAGCTTTAAAGTGGAGAATTTAGGCGTCCCTGAACAACCCTGTTATACATAACAATTCCGGACTTTCTTTTGCTTGCATTCAGTGTTCTCTCTAATTGGACATTGATTGATCATCAATAAAGGCAAAGTCATTACTTAAAATTGGTCTAGATCCTCCTATGCTAAGTAATTATCTTGTGGTCGTTTCCACTGCAATATTAAAAAACCTTGAAACGTGATAGAAATGAGATCCAATAAATAAATCCCTAAATTAAAAATGTTTGTTAGAAGGTCTGACAAATGGGTCTGTCTTTTTCAGGATTTTGTTAAGTAGGTGGAGGGGTCAGTTTGGGGGAATAAAGGGATCAACTGAATAAAACTGATTGAACTTGAGGCTGCGCAGACTTGGAAAGCCATATCAAGACGTGTATAAATCTATATAAATCAATTCATGTGCCAGAGAATGAGTAGCTGGCTTTTTTCAAATGCCAATTCAGCAATTACAAAGTCGGCTGGCGGTTAATTAAAAACCACCATCTCGTTAACGTTCAGAGTTAAATTACAAGTGTGAAAACTACTACTGTTTGCAATAATGGAATTGCTCTGTACTCTCTGTGCTCTCATCAAAAGGAGGGCAGGGATAGATAACTTTTATTTAACTCCCTAAAACATCTCTCTCAGCTCTTTCATATTTAATTAACTTCTTATCTTCTCAGCGCTTGAGTCTTCCTCAGAGTTCCAAGCAGTAATGGAAATATATGTTCATTTTGTATGTGTGCTGAAGATTTTCTCACATTATTTGAGCAGAAATGTTGGAAATAATTGAACCCCAAAGTCATGGGGAAAAGCAACCCCAATCCAAGGCTTTGCACACAGGCAGCTAACCCCGGCAGGGATTCATAGCAGAAAATTATTATTTTTAAACATATTTTTATTGACAAAACAATATACAAACACAAACACTCTCAATATACGAACGTTCCATACTTGGTGTACAATCAATGGCTCACGGTATCATCACCTAGCTGTGTATTCATCACCATGATCATTTCTTAGAACATTTGCATCTCTCCAGAAAAAGAAATAAAAAGAGAAAACTCATACTTACCATGCCCCTTACCCCTCCCTCTCATTGACCGCTAGTCTTTCCCTCTACCTAATATATTGTAACGTTTGTTCCCCCTATTTTTTAGAATGTCATTTTTGTTCTATTGGCTGTACAGCTCCAAGACTGGGGGACTGGGTTGGAAACACTCTTGTGAACTGGTAAAGTTTTAGTCCTGCTTTGTAAGGCTGTCTTGACAAATGGAATGTATTACTGTTTCGAAGGTTCCACTGTTAGGAAAGAGATCAAACTTCTGTGACCATGGTGGACGTAAGGTCTCTCAGTGACCGGGAATTACAGGAAGAACTGCAGAAGCTTGGATTTTCACCTGGCCCAATACTGCGTACGTAGGGAGCAAGTATTAGAGACTCATCTTGTATTTATAAACTGCCTCCAAACATTTAAAATAACTCACAGGAGAAGGAACACATGCAATAAAACCCATTAAAATAGAAATAGGAGAATAAAGGAAACAGAAAACCACAGGGAAAGAAGTGGAGAGAAATAGATCCAAATCCTACTCTATGGTGCCAAGGGAAAAGGGATTGGTTTTTTTCAACAGTGAAAAACCAGTTACTTTTTTTTAAAAAAAGATTAATATTATCGTTATTAATTCAAGCATGTCCCAGTTTGTGAAATCCTAAACTGATCCAAACTATTCACCACATAGTCACTTAATTTATTCACCTAAAAATATTTTTATTTATTATATAAAGATTATATGTTTTTATTTATTTATTTATTATAAAGATTATATATATAATCTTTGCTGAAAATTTGAAAAATTTGTATGTTTTTATTTATTTATTTATTATAAAGATTTTATATATATAATCTTTGCTGAAAATTTGAAAAATGTGCAAAAGCTCCAGGAAACTCTCACTCCATTCTTTTTTTTTTTTTTGGCATGGGCAGGCACCGGGAATCGAACCCAAGTCTCCGGCATGGCAGGTGAGAACTCTGCCTGCTGAGCCACCGTGGCCCACGCTCTCACTGCATTCTTGCCACCATAAACCTTTCTTTGAGCATTTCCTTCATGCACACTTGTTCATTCAGCAGACCTTTCCTGGGCACCTATTAAAATCAGTCACTTTTGATCTTCTTGATTATGTTGCCCTGTTTATTTCATTCCTGGCCCGTGGCCCATGCTATCTATTGACATATGTATTGTCCATATTCCCGTGAGAAGCTCCAGGAGGAGCACAACCCTGCTTTCTTGTTTTGGGTTGTATTCCAAGTTTGGCTTTGTGGTTAATGCCTAGTGGCCTTACCTTGACTGTCTCCGGGAGGATAGGAGTGAGTGGAGTAGTTGCGGGGTCCACCTCATTTTAAAAGTTGGCAACAGAAGGCATACGAATAGAGCTGAGTGGTGAAACATCATGCCCCTGCAAGATCATATGCAAAAATAGAGCAATTTAATCCGTTCTCCTCATTCTTCTTCAGCATCTACCAGGAAAGTGTATGAAAATAAGCTGGTACAGTTGCTGGTCTCAGCTCCCGGTGCACCACCTGCGGCGAATGGACCTAGGAATCTGGATGTACCTCAGGACAGCGATGAGAGTGAAGGTACTGACATAACCTGTACCGCCAGAGAGCAACTTTGCACTCATTGATAACTTGTCCAGCACAATTTATGCCGCTTTAAATGGTGTGCAGGGCTGTGAAATATTTCTATGGCCTTTTTGCACACAGGACCTGGAATATAATACCCCTGGCCTGCAGATGGCCTCTGTAGCGCCACATCGGTAGTCCACCAGTTGAATGGCAAGTGGGGGACAGGCTGGTCAATTCGTATGACTTCCCACCATCCAGAGCCAAATCTGTGTTTCACTCCTAAAATGACAAGTTCCTACAAGTGAACTTCAGGACTCTTTCTGAGGTCTCACACTTCTACTTCGGGTGATGCAACAAATTGAGCATCGTTTTGTTCAGATTGAATGATTTCACATCCTTGAGAAAGATGAACCAGATCATACCTCTCTGAATTCCTCCTGTGCCGACTGCCCTCCTGACATCCCAGAAGCTGACAGCAGCTGATCACTTCCGGACCCTGGAGTGGGTGGGGAGTGGCGGTCTCTGGGATCTGGGGTTTCACTTACAGATGCCCCATTTTCCTGTCATGACTCCTAGCTTCAGGGCTCTTGGGTTGAGAGTGAAGATTTCCGCAATGCACCCCCAAGTTCTTTTGTTCAGCATATTTATGAGTTTTCTGTAAATCACAGTAAAATAACAGTAGCTACCATTTATTGAATGTGTCTCATGCTTCATGTGCATTATCATATTTAACCCTCAAAACAATACTTAGCCGAAGTTCAGAGAGACTGAGTGACTTGACCGACATCATATAGCTAGGAAATGACCCTAGACAAGTCTACTCTTGTTTGTGCTAGTGGAGCCAGTGTCCTATAGCTGCCAAACTGCAAATAACTGATTGTGGTTGAACTTCATGATTTAGCGATATAGTACTAATGCCTAGCCCACTGGAAAGTGCCAGGAAGGGCAGGGCTCATCTGCCTTTGTCATTGCTGTATGCCCAGCTCTTTGAATAGTACCAGGCACACAGCAGGAATTCAGAATACGTATGTTGAATGAAAGCAACAGAACTGAGATTTGGCCTAGGTTTGACTCTCAAAATTGTATTCTTCCCTCCATATACTCTATACTTTTCTCAATTTCTATCAGGGTTGGCACATTAAGCTGGCAATATTTGATCACATTTGATCTGCCAAAATAGCAATTTCCTATAGTTCAAACTAACAGTTCAACGAACATTGTGTGTGCCTGGAACCCTGTGAAAAATCTCCTTAATCCCTGCTATGGGAGGTGGCACAGGAGTGAGAGCTTTCCCCAAGGACCTGGCATTGCTTGCCTCATTTGGAAAGCGCAGGAAGGCTTTGGGAGGGACCTCTCTGATCCTTAGCCAGAGCAGGTAGCCCAGGAGCACTTCAAGACAAGCACTTAGCCCAAGACAAGCACTTAGCCCAGACACTTCCTGGATGTGGGATGTATTCAGAGCCCTGTCCCAGACCTGGACCTGGTTCTGTTTGCTGCCAGGAGGAGGCGCTCACAGGACTAGACTAGCCCTCTGGCGTAGTGCAATGCAGGCTGGGAGATTCCAGTTTTCTTGCCAGAGAGAAAGGCTTGTGCACCCATTTTTCATGACTGCTCATGCCTGTAGATCAAAGCTGCAGGGCTAAGCTGCCCTGAACTCAGGCCAAGATGTTGTGCTCCCAGCATGCACCTCCTCAGAGGTGGGGGTGAGCGGTGGGTACTCTTTGAAAGATGCTCCATTGAAAGATGGGGCTCTCGAATGGGGAGCCTCTTGCTCATTGACTGTCAAGAAGTCTCTGACTCCCAACAGTCAGTGTTTAGACAGATCTACCCTTATTTGCTCTAATGGAGCCAATGTCATACAACTTGCTAAATGCAAATGACCAATTGTGGTTGAACTGCACGATTTAGTGATTAGTAATAATATTTAACCTCTGGACCTCAGATTTCTCACCTATAAAATGAAGAAGATTGTCAGTGATCTGTAAAGTTCATCCCTCCCAGCTCTATGAAGCAGACCTAGAAGGAGCTTTTGAGAGAAGCCCATGGAATTCCATTTATCCCCTTAGAATCCCCCTACCAAGCAGGCCCTTTTAATATGTCACCAAGGAGAAGAGATGATGGGGACAATCTTTCCAGCTACCTATTTTGACACCATAGATAAATGGCAATGGGTTGAGTTACAGTCCTATATATGAAAATGTTTGGCATTTTTTGTGATTTTTTCATATTTTTTCGGTGTGAAGTTTGTGCGAGGGCTAGGAGAAAAACGGTAGACCGTGTCCACCTGAAGCCAGCCAGCCGTGGGCAACCAGGTCAGAGGTGGATGTTCTGATTCAGCCCTTCCCTTGTAATGCGATTCTGTGTTATCAGTGGCTTGTGATTGGTGCAAGTGAAAAAACCAGTACTTCAGGTCAGGTCTGAATTAGACATTCCAATGTGCATGCTGGGGGAGTCTCCTAGACCTTAGAGTCATTAGAATAGAGAGAGAGGGCAAGGTTGTAATGGTATGAATAGGAGTCCTGTGCAGACCCAATCTCGGGCATTCCACAGAAATACCCTCTGGGGAGTGGAGGATGGGGGTGGGGTAGGGATTCCAGGCCTATGATTGAGCATTAAATAGACCACACAAGTAGTGGATTAGATTTGTTTCATGGACACTCATTGTTTTGGCACCAGGTGGACATGCCTTAATTATCTAACCTCCTTTAAAATTTCCCAAATATTTTTGATTTGGAAAGACCATTTCAAATCCTCTCTATTTCAAAGCTCTGCAGAAGGAGCTGCGGCGAATGAGTCCTCCCCTAGCCAGGTTTATCAAAATGCTTCTCCGCAAGCAGCTGAAACAGGTTTGATTAGAAACAACCTTTCTGCCCTTGACAGGTCCCCTGATGTTAAAGCCTTTTAGTGAGGTCTGGCCCCACTCTACTCTGGGTGCTTTTTGGGTACAAAAGGGAGAAAAACTTCCTGCCCCATCTTGATGCTTAAGAATATACAGGGTCCCCAAAAATAAAAAATATGCAGGGCTTATAGCTGGCTCGAAGGGAAAGCCAGTGAACTGAAAACAGCTGCCCAGATGAGCAGCCAGCTGGGTACCTGGTGCGTCTCTCGCCCGCGCGTACAAATGAGCCAGCCTCCCCCGTCGGAGAGCTTCAGTGTTTCACAAAGGCCACCACAGCTCCGGAGAAATGCTCTCTTCCCTCAACAAGACAAAGTGAATTTTCTTCCGTCCACAAAAATCTTCTGCCCTCTGACTGAGAGAATTCATCCTGGTGATTAGTGTTTATTCCCTTTTCCAGCTCGTATGTTCTCACAGCCTATTTTCCTTTTGTTTCCCATCATTCAGAGCTTAATGCCACTATCGTTTTGAAAGGAAATCTCATACTCTCAACAGAAAATGACAAGGCACCTAAAAAAGTATGTACAGTCCTAATGCACAACTACTTTACACATATGTTCAAATTAGGAAGCAGTGCTTTTCACATATATTAAGGAAGTAAAGAGCAAGTTGCTATATTCTGTGGTAAAACCTTAGTTTAAAGAGGATCATTTTAATACGGTTTCTGTCTTGGGAAGCTATTTCCATGTCCTAGCAGCTGACCCAGAGTCATGGGCTCACTCCCACTCCTCCCTGAAATAGCCTGTCCCCCGCCCTGCCTTCCCCTCCAGCTGTCAATTCCTCTCTCCTACATCAGCATATAGCCTTCAACCCGCTTCTGGGCCCAGACCACGGTACAAATGTGAGCTCTCATCCCCTTCTCCTTCCAGACGCTGAGATCTGGCTGGCACCCCGGGGCCATATTGTGTGTGAGGGTAGCAGGTTTTGGGGTGGGGCCCTGCCCTCCCCCTGACTAGTTGTGTGACCTGGGAGGGAGTCGCTTACAGAGCCAAACCTCCTCTGCGCGGTTTAATTTTCCTCTTACAGCGGGTGTGAGAGTGAAAAGCAGGTAAAGCTCTTAGTAAAGAACATGCATATAATTAGCTGCACCAACTCTAGTGACTTTTATCTTAGGACGTCTGTCCCTCTTCTTCTGGGGGACACCTGCCTGCTTAGATTTCAGCAACTCTGTATTCCCTTGGTTCTTAGCTCTACCCCTCCTGCTTCTGTTCTCTCTCTTTGTCTTTCTCTTGGCCCCTATGAGTACCTTGTGTCCAAGGTCGTTGTCTTCAGTCCCCCTCTCTCCCTGCTCTGAGTTCAGCCCCTCAGCCACCTCTATGTCATGGCTCCATAGATAAACCTCAGCACAGGACCTTTCTCCTGAGGCATAGGCCGGGTATCCTACTGCCTTCCGGAAAGCTACTTTCTTTTCCTTCTCTTTCGCTTCCTTCCTTCCATCAAACAAATGATTATTTATGATTATAAACATTTCTTAGATGTTATAGATGCATTTATTTTTCTCCCCCTAAACCCAGGGAACCAAGGACCAAGGCCTTCATCACTCACCCAAGCCTGCATTTGTGACCTCTGTTTCACTTGACCATTTCACTGCTGTCCAGGCTCAAAGCCTCATTTCTTAGGATGCCCACTCCCCTCAGCTACTCACAGATAATCAGTTGCCAAATCTTATGGATATGAATTATGATTTAAAAAAATCTCTCTCCCCTTTCTTCCCACAGCCACCATCCTATTTTGCACCCATATTTCTTTTTACTTTTTTGAGCCATTCCAAAATCTGCCTCACTGGTCTCTACTTCCAGCCTTTTCCAATTCCAGTCCAGGTCTGCCAGCAGAGATTTAATCATGTTGCATAGGGATTTCAGCGCGGACTGTGTATAAAACAAGGTGCAAACTTACTACAGAGACTCCACTGTCTCCCTCATCAAACCACCCCAGCACACCCTCACCTTGTCTCTGCACCTCTCATACTTTCTTCTCTTGTGCCTTTTACTGTTCTCTGTGCCTGGAATCCTTCTCATGCTTCCCACTCCCATCCCAATTTTCTTCCTGTTTAACTCATGAGATCTTTGAAGGAAGCTCTCAGAGGTCCCTCGGGTCAATCCTTTTAAAATGGTGTTCCATCCCCTCCAGCAGCTGTCACAGGGTCTTGCTCACAGCTAGAGCCCAAAACCCACCTCATTAAATCTACCAAACACCTCCAGTGAAAGAGGTTAGTTTGCAATTATCTTCTATGATTTAATCAAGTTGCTGAGTTTAAATAAATGAAAAGAAAACCCCAAGTAAACATTGCTGCAGTGTGCTGCATCTTTAGTTTCCCATTTGAACGTAATTCAAATTTGATGAAGTAATTCTGATAACATCAGATTTTCTAAAAGGATTTTTAAAATTTTTCAAATGGCTCGTTAAAGGAATCCTTTCCATTCAGTAAACCTCGCTTTTGCAGAAAACTTTTTTGTATAGTCTTTGCAAAGAAATTTACGGTAGGAAAAGCAACTCAAGTCTTTAAAATGCATCAGGTGGGACCAATGTCCTTCGATCTTTGTTCTCCATAAACCTGAAATAAAACTACATTGATATTTTGGGTTGGCAAAAGAATTAAATAGAAAGTTTGTGATGGCACAAAATGTTTTGATCTGAAGGGTTTATATAAACCATTTTAATTCTCAGAAGAGCCTCAAGACATCTGTTCAACTTTAAATCTGAAAGTAAATGTATATAAGTATTTAAATTTCCATGTAAAAGAAGGTAGAAAGTGTGTTTATTGAGACACTTGTCTAACACTGTAGACTTTAATTACTTAGATCAGTGGTCTGTGGCTAATAGTCCTCTAAGTATCTAGAAAGGTAGTATTTGCAGTTCTTTGAAACGCCAATGAAAGCATATTTTCCTCTCATTTTAACAGGTTTCCAGTGGAATAAAAACCACTTTGAGATTCTGGCTATGTCAATTTCTGGGCATTTTGAAATACTGCATGTGTATTTTATCAAATGACATATGCAGACCTTGATTTCGTCATCAAGAACAGTCAGAATGCCACATCAACATTCTATTTAATTGGGAATTTTAAAATCAGATACACATAATTTATGTTTCGACTGATGAAGTTAGTCATCAGTGTTGAAGGGTTAAGACAATGTGTGTAATTCAGACTGCAAACACCCTTCTACTAAGGAGGAGAAAATGGGATTTGGGGTTAGTAGAGAGGCAATCTATAACTTCAATCTACGTGACGTGTGGGTTGAGTAGGGTGACCACAGTTGTCATTAAAATAGATGCTTTTGAGAATGAAGGGGGCACTAAGCAGAGGGATGCTGAAAGAAGAGGACTCAACTGGGCAACTAGGCATAGGGGCATCCTGGGCTTGGGTGGTCCCAAGGATAGAAGCATCGGTGCGTACACACCCCTTTTTCTAGGGCAACTGCGTCCAATACCCAGCAGCATTGGCCCTTGGCAGGTTGTACAATCTTGGCTCCTTCAGGGTATTCTCTTATTCTCTTCCAGATACAGCATGCTCTGCCAGCATCTCAGTTCATCCTGTTCTCCCAGCCTGGAACCCCCTCTTCTTGTGTTGCCACCTGTCCCATGAAACCTATTACCCTAGGAGTTTCTCAAACTGTGTTCTCTAGGATTGGGCCTAGGAATCTGCTTTTACAATCAGCCTCCACCCCCACCTATGCCCAATGAGCTATTGCACTAGATTATAAAATTTTGAGGGTTAAAACCCATGTTTTTGAAACCCCCGCACTTTATTCAATGCCAGGCATGGGGGGTTGAGAAGGTGTGGCTCAGTCCTTGCTGGCTGAACAGAAAAGAGCTTTTGTCCTGTATTGATGTTGATGATCTCCCTTTCTCTGACATCCTATCCTATTCTATGTATTTTGTCTCTTAGACACACCTTAATGTATTCTCTTCAGGGACAATGCTTTGGGTCAGAGTGAATTGATGACTATCCAGTGAAGGGTTGCATCAGAGCTTCCATGCCTGGGTCTTCAGCCTGCAAGTTAAACTATTTATCGAGTCCAGGAAATTGTGCTAGGCCGTCTTGTGGAAGAAAATAGATGCAGAATGGGCCATCAGTCTTGTCCTGAAAAACTTAAAAACAAGCTCTTAAAACCAAGAATATGGATCTAAGTTCAAATACCAGCTCTGCCATTAACTTGGACAAGTCACTTAACCTCACTATGTCTTAGTTTTCTCATTTATAAATAAAGATAATAATAGCTTTAATCTTAGTTATGAGGTTTGAGTTAGAATATATAAATCAGAGCAATGATGGCACATAACAAGTTATTTAAGAACAAGTAAAAACTATTATAATTAATATTATTGTTATAGAAAAAGCATGATATTTGATTATCTGCAATATAAAGCAACATATTTAGTTTAAAATAATATAATGGAAACTGAATCTTTAGTATTGACTCTGAGAGCTACAGAATGTGATTTATCAGTGTGCCAATGGGTATGTTTTTATAATTAAACATATGTGTATAATTAAAGATTGTGTTCTGTAAGTGCTGTGTATTGAAGGAAGTAGACCAAGTTTTGAAAAATAATGTCATGTGCACCCTCTTGGTATTTAGGACTTCCCCTTCTTTTTTTCCCTTTTTTTATTAGAGAAGTTGTGAATTTACAAAACAATCAGGCATGAAATACAGGCTTCCCATGTACCCCCCCACCCCCACCGTCTTGCATTGGTGTGGAACAATTGTTACTATTGATGATAGCATTTTTTTTATAGCTGTACTATTTTTTTTAGCAGTAGTTATCTTTGTTACAGTTGAAAGATTATTAAATTAATCCTATCATTCATTATCTACATTACTTGTATTTTCCCCATATATCGCTCTATTGTTACTCTTAGTATCAAACATTTGTTATAACTCCTGAAAGAACATTCTTAAATTTGTACTATTAACTACAGAACTCCCTTTCTTAATTTTGTACTTAAATCTTCTCCATCTCTTTAAACATTTAAAAAACCTTTCATTTTGAAAGTTTCAAATGTACAGAAAGGTTGCAGGAATAGTACCAAACTCCGATATTGCTTTCACCCAGATTTCCTAATTGTTAACTGTGACCCCATTTGCTCTGTGTGCGTGGACTCTGTCGTGGTCTGTTTATAGATCATTTGAGAGCCAGCTGCAGCTATAAAGCCACATTAGCTGTCCAGCAGTTATTCTGCCCACCCCGAAAAAACCCTCTCCTCTACAACTACCATATAGCACTCCAGTTCTGCCATCCAACACTCACACTCCATGCAAAGTTTGCCAACTGTCCCACTAACGTCTTTCTCCTTTCCGGAACAGGACCAATCCAGGAACACAGGTTGTCCATAGTTGTGAGGTTTCTTCAGTCTCCTTTGTCATCCCAAACAACAGTTCCTCAGTCTTTCCTTGTCATTCACTCCTTGACAGCTTTAAAGAGTACAAGCCATTCATTCTGTAGGGTGAACCTCAGATCGAATCCATCCTACTTTTCCTTTTGACTAGATTTAGAGGCCATGCATCTCTCCCCATCCTATCACTGGCACTGTTCACCTTGGCATCTGTCAGATTTCCTTACCATAAAATCATCATTTCTCCCTTTGTATTGAACAGTATTTTGTGGAGAAATAATATGAGCTGACAACAACATACCTCAACCCTCACCCGTTAGCCTTGGCACCCACTGATGACTCTGCCTGAACCAACTTCCACTATGGTGATGACCAAATAATGTCTGAAATTTCTATCATTCCTTCTACATTGATTAGTTGGCATTCTCGGTGTAAGGAATAACTTTCCCTTCTTCCTTATTTCATTCATTCATTTATATTAGTATGGACCCAAGGATTCTTTTCAACTCAGTGGGTTGTAGTCCATTGATAGCATTATTTTAATGTTCATGTTGTCCCAAATTTGGCCAGTGGGAACCCTTTTGAGATGGATACTGTATTCTTTTGGCAAGTCCTCATCATTCTTGAAGCATTTCCTTAATTTCTGGCACAAGATATTTCAGATTTACCTTTTGCTTTTCCTGTCCCAGGAGCACTGAATCCTTGTTTTATAGCGTGGTATTTAGAAACCAAGATCTAAGCCCTCAGTGAGCTTGTTACTACTGGAATGTTTGCTTCCAGGGCTTCTCAGTGGACAGAGCTATCAAATAAATGTGTGTATTTATGTACATGTACACACACATCTGTAACTATTTTTATATCTGGCTATAGAAATTTAACAACATGAGTTCATACTGATACCTCAAATTCTAATCCAACATTTTAGTGTTCTTTCATACCTTTCCACTTTCCGTGTTTGCAAATCACTTCTCTGACATTGAGAAACCTGGCTCCCAGTACCCCTTATATAGTTTTGCTCAATTTCTTATTCTCTCAATATAACCAATCTCCCAATTATACCAGCCACCTCCCTCATCTGGTTCCTCTGTGTACCCCTCATCACTGCCTCCTTGACTGTTGGACATGCCAGAGCCTCTGTGTGGCCCTCCCCTCACTATCCTGCCTCTTGGGCTCAGGCACAATAAAGCTTCCATGCTGCCTCTATCCCTACTGCTCCAATTCTTTAGCGCACTGGGCACCCCAATATTTCCATACAACCCTACCACTCCAGGCATGCTTACCCCTCTGCATGCCGTGTCCCAACTTCCCAGCTTCCTTGGCATGCAGGGCCCAATTATGTCCCAGGGAAGGAAGGGAAAGGAAGAGAAAAAGAGGGTAGGGGAGGAAAGGGGAAGGAAAGCCTTTATGTGTCTTTCTGTTTCCAATGCTTGTATTTGTTTCAATGTATTTTACTATCATTCTCATTCTCTACCGTCATTGATAAGATATCTTGTAGGCCTACCAATGAGCCTGCTCTGAATGCTGCAATCATAAGGTCCCAAAATGACAAGGGACTATATATTAAAAGACTACAATAGAGTGGTGTGAGTAGCATATAAAAGTTTTAAGGGACCTGATATGAAATATTTCTGTGATATTTTCATAATTAATTGAAATGAAAAGCATCCTTATTCACAATAGTAGTTGTTTATTCCAGTTGGGTGAAAGTGAAGAGTAAATGGCATATTCTATAATTACTTAAAATGCCCTTTCTTCTTATCTTTGATGTGTGCTAGTAGGAACTAAATGCCATCTTTACAAGGAATATAATTTAGCATACTTCTTGGGGAGATACCAACTTCATGTTGGATATGCAGTAAATAGGCTAAATGATCAATATTGTCTTTATCTTACTGATTTCATGTCGATTTTGTGTGTGTGTGTAATAGAACCTGGTTTTTGAAATACAAGAACAGCAGGAGGAGGTGGGGAAGCCAAACTCCGATTACAATGATTCCAAGATGTTGATAAAGGTAAATTTTATTTTTTCGTAAAACTGAATTATGAGCAGTGGTGTCTCTTTTTATAGGAAAAATATGAATTATTTAGAAAACTCAGCTTTTCTTTCCCTTCCTTAACAATTCTGACTTTAGCTAATTTATAATTTGTTTTACGGATATAGACGTATGTACCTATTTTAAGGAGAGAAATTTCTGGATGTGCCTCTGGAGCACCGTAAGTTATTTTTCACCCCTTGGGATTTGTATGTGAAAAGGCTGATGAGGGCTTCTTGAGCATGAGGCACGAGTCATCGCAGTTCATGAGTCCAGGCGTTTCTTATGGGTAATGATCAATCATGGAAGTTTATCTGAATGACTTCTTGGAGGCGTCTGTGAGGTTCAATCCCCTAATCTTATGGATGTGAAAACAGGCAGAGAGGGGACATGATTTGCCCAAGACCCTACAGAGAGAGTTGGAAAAAAAATTGGAACTGGATTTCCAGTCTCCTAATTTCCATTCTCTTGCTGTTTCCATTATGGAAAGAGGCCAAAGGGGAGGGAGAAAACCAGGCACCTGAGTGATGAAAGAGCTCCCCCCAGTGTCCCTTTCCGTGGTGTCTCAGAAAGACTTCAAGATATTTATTTACCCTGGACGCTGAGGTTTTCTTTACAGTGCTTGCTTTGAGTTGTCTGTACGTGGCATTTATGTGTGTGTGTGTGGCTCCCCCATTCTCTCCTTAAAACCATGGTGCAGGAATTGACATAGAAATGAGCTACGTATATCCAGATGGGTAACTGGAATTTGTCCCAATGGAGAGGAAAAAAATCCAAACTTAAAAACCTTTAAAACATCTTATTACAAGATATCTCATGCACCTGGAAAGGTATAACGGCATATGATAAACATTCCCACTACAGAGATTAAAAAAGAAATCATTGCTAATTCAGTTGAGGTCCCCTGTGTAGCCTTCTTGATTTTATTCCACTACCTTCCTTCCCATAAAGTAACCATTACCCTGAATTTTCTACTTAACCTTCTTTTGTTTTTCTTTATAGTACCTGAGAACTTTAGTTTTGCATGATTTTGGATTTTATCTAAATATTATAGTGTGAGCATTCTTCTGCAGCTTCACTTGATTGTGGGCTTCATCCAGTATTTTTGGCTCTAGTTCATTCATTTTCACTGTTGTCTAGAATTATGGTAGAACTATACTGACCCATTCCCTATTTGCTGGACATTTGAATTATTTCCATGTTTTTCTAATACAAGTAATGCCAACTTCCTGGTATGTGATCCCTTTTGTACATGAGTAATTTTTTCTTTTTCCTGGTGGGATATACTCAGGAGTGGAATTGCTGCACCTCTTTAGTGCAAGAGATCATGCTGAATTGCTGTACAAAGTGGTTGTACCATTTTACACTCCAGCCAGCAATATATGAGTTCTGTTGTCCTAAATCTTCTCCAGCATTTAGTATCACCAAAGTTAACTTCTGTCACTGTGGTGGGTGTAAGATAGAACTTCATTTTAAGACTTTCATTTGTATTTCTCATCTAAGGTTGAGCATCTTTTCACATGTTTATTCACCGCTTGTTTTTCCTCATCTGTGAAATGCCTGTTAATGTCTTGTGCTCCCTTTTTTCTATTAGGTTATTTATCTTTTTCTTGTTAATTTATGGAAACTCTTCAGATATTTTGCGTACCAATCTTTTGTCAGCTTATGTGTATAGCACATTTCTTCTAGTATTTGGCAGCTTATCTTTTCACTCTCTTCCTGGTATAAATATATATTAACATTTTTTTAGTTTTTATTTTTGAAATAATTTCAAACTTATAGGACACTTCCATCAAATAATTCCTATATACTCTTCACCTAGATTCACTAATTGTTAATATTTTTGTCACATGTTTTTTTCCTCTATCTGTCATCTGTTTAACATTTTTTTCTTAGACTATTTGAGGGCAAGCTGCAGACTTCTCCAAAATTTCTGTATATATTTCCTTAGAATAAAGATGTAAGGATATTCACTTATACAATCACAGTAAAATGACAAGAAACAGATACAATTATCTATTCTACAAATATTGTTCAAATTTTGCCAATTGTCTCAATAATGTCCTTTATAGCATTTCCCCCTTTGCCAGGACCTAGCTCAGGGTCATGCATTGCATCTAGTTTTCATTCATTGTCAAACTGTCTTTTTTTGTGGGGGGAGGTGGTGCATGGTCTGGGAATCATGGAAGGTGAGCATTCTACCACTGAACCACCCGTGCACCCGTCAAATTGTCTTTTGATGAGCAATTTCTTTATTTTAATGTGGCTGGATTTGTTCATCTTTGTTTATATTTTCCCATTTGGGAAACCTTTTTCAAGAAATTCATGCCTACATGGGACAGAGATCTTGGAATGAGCGGAGACTCAGCATCAAGGGATTGAGAAAAACCCTAGAATGAGCTGAGACTTAGCATCAAGGATTGAGAAAACCTTCTCAACCAAAAGGGGAAAGAGGGAAATGAGACAAAGTGTCAATGGCTGAGAGATTCCAAACAGAGTTGAGAGGTTATCCTGGAGGTTATTCTTATGCATCAAGTAGATATCATCTTGTTATTCAAGATGTAATGGAGAGGCTGGAGGGAACTGCCTGAAAATGTAGAGCTGTGTTCCAGTAGCCATGTTTCTGAAGATGATTGTATAATGATATAGCTTTCACAATGTGACTGTGTGATTGTGAAAACCTTGTGTCTGATGCTCCTTTTATCTACCTTGTCAACAAATGAATAGAATATATGGAATAAAAATAAATAATAGGGGGAACAAATGTTAAAGTAAATTTAGTTTGAAATGCTAGCTATCAATGAAAGCGAGGGGTAAGGGGTATGGTATGTAAAATTTTTTTTTCCTGTTTTTGTTTGATTTTTCTGTTGTCTTTTTGTGTCTTTTTCTGAATTGATGCAAATGTGTGGGAAATGATCATGATGATGAATATGCAACTATGTGATGATATTGTGAATTGCTGAGTGTATGTTTTGGGAATGTTTGTGCTTCTTATAATTTTTTTTTTAATTAATAAAAAATTAAAAAAAAAAAAAGAAATCCATGCCTCTCCTGAGCTTACGAAAATGCCATCTTATATTTTCTTCTAAAAACGGTATACTTTTGCTTTACACATATAAGTCTTTAATCTACCTAGAATTGATTCTTTATCAGGTGAGATAAGGATCTAATTTTGTTGATTCAAGTAGATAACCAATTGTCCCAATGCCATCTTTTAAAACTTTTAATTTTGAGGTAATTATAAATTCACAAGAAGTTGCAAAGACAGCCCAGAAAGGTCCCCTGTACCTTTAACCCAGTTGCCCCCAGAGGTTACAGCTTACAGAACTGCAGGTACAGCATCAAAACCTGGAAACCGACATTGGTACAATGCATGTGCATAGCTCTACACCATTTTGGCACATGTTAATGTCCACACAGTCACCGCTGAAAGCAAGATGCAGAGCTGTCCCATCACCACAAAGCTCTCTCTCGAGCTACCTACCCCTTTAAGCCACACTCACTCCCCTCTCCCACCGCCACTAACCACCGCACTGTCCTCCACCTCTATAATTTTGTCATTTCAAGTAGAATTCCATTTTGACTTGTCTGTAGTGCTTCTTGAACGTATGTATTTCCATAGATTTTTTTAGTAGTTGCTCTAGCTAGGTGTTACGTTATACATGCATAACTTACCAGAGGGTACTCATGTCAACATTTTACGAGTTTGATTGAGGTGTAGAACTCTTACCTTCACACAACCCCATTTATAATAGAATTGGCTTAAATGTTTTTTATGCAAACATTGAGAACCACATCAACGTTATAATTTAAGCTTCAAAAATTATTTTAAAAGTTCAAGAGAAGAAGAAAGTCTATTGTATTTATCCATATTTTTACTTTTTCTATTTTTCTTTCTTCCTTGTCATTCTCTGCTTTTTTCAGATCCCTAGCCTATCTGCCTTCTCTCCACCTTTCAGAGTCTTCTTATATTTGTTTTATATATTATGTCCAAGGTTTTTCGTACTTTGCAGAAAAAATAGAGAGAATTATGCCTACCACATCTTGTCCTCAATAGCTTTTTTTTTTTTACACTACATCCTTTCTTTTCTTATCTGCATTGTTAGTTCTTGTCATATCTCAAGTTTCCATATATATATGGGCTGTATTTTCTGATGTATTGACAGACTTATTTGGCCTGTGCTGATAACATGTCATCTTAATTGCCATAGCAAAATCCTCACTTTGTTGTTGTTCTAAAATGGTGTTTTATTTTACTTATCACCTTTTCCTTCCATATCGATTTTAGAATAAGTTTATTAAGTTCCGCAGAAAATTTTGATTGGAATTTTGTCTCTATAAATTTGGAAAGTGCTGAATCTTTACTCTGTTGGGTATTCCCTTTACATTTAGTGTGATCTTCTTTAACACCCTTCAGTAAGATTTTATAGCTTTCTCAATAACGGTGATGCACATTGTTTGTCAGATTTATTATTACATAGCATTTTAATTTTTGTTGCTCTTGGGAATATCTTTTTTGAATTATATTTTAAATTATATATTGCTGGACTTCCGGAGAAGATGGCGGCTTAGTAAGACGCGCGGATCTTAGTTTCTCCTCCAGGACAGCTACTAAGGAAGTAGAAATGATACAGAACAGCTCCCAAAGCCACGACAGAGATAAAAAAGACAGCGTACCCCATCCTGGAACGGCTGGCTGGCTGAGAGAACCCGCTCTGGTGAGATCGCCGAGGGGCGCGTGCTTCACCGGGCGGGGCGGCAAGCGGCCGGAGTCACTCCCTTCCCCCTCCCCGGGCCAGCTGAGAGAATTGGACAGGCGGTCCCCTCAAACCGCGGTGGCTGGCGCCCACACCACGCGCGGCCCCCCGGACCAAGTGAGAGAATTGGATCGGAAATCCCCAGGCCGCGGAGAACGGCGACCGGGGGGACCCCTTCCAAACCCGTGACTCCCCGGGAACGTGCACTCTCCCGGGCAGGCCGCTGCGGCTGGCGCCCTCCCGCCACGCTTGGCACCCCGGGCCAACTAGGAAATTCGGACGGGCGCTTTCCCGGGCTGCGGCAGCCAGCGACCCTCCCCGCGTTCGGACCCCGGTCCGGCTGGCACTCTTCCAAGCCACTTCGGCTAGCGAACCTTCCGGACGGCAAGAGTTTTCCAAAGTTAAAGGACCCACAGCACCTTTTACTGGTGGGACCCGCAGACAAACGTGTGCCATGACCGCCACCTACTGGGCAGGATAAGAAAAACAGAACCCAGAGATTTCACAGAAAAATCTTACAACCTTGTTGGGTCTGACACCCAGGGAAATCTGACTAAATGCCCAGACGCCAGCAGAAGATAACTGTCCACGCTCAGAAGATTGAAAATATGGCCCAGCCAAAGGAACAAACCAATAGTTCAAATGAGATACAAGAGCTGAGACAACTAATGCTGAATATACGAACAGAAATGGAAAACCTCTTCAAAAATGAAATCGATAAATTGAGGGAGGACATGAAGAAGACATGGGCTGAACATAAAGAAGAAATAGAAAAACTGAAAAAACAAATCACAGAACTTATGGAAGTGAAGGATAAAGTAGAAAAGATGGAAAAAACAATGGATACCTACAATGATAGATTTAAAGAGACAGAAGATAGAATTAGTGATTTGGAGGATGGAACATCTGAATTCCAAAACGAAACAAAAACTATCGGGAAAAGAATGGAAAAATTTGAACAGGGTATCAGGGAACTCAAGGACAATATGAACCGCACAAATATACGTGTTGTGGGTGTCCCAGAAGGAGAAGAGAAGGGAAAAGGAGGAGAAAAACTAATGGAAGAAATTATCACTGAACATTTCCCAACTCTTATGAAAGACCTAAAATTACAGATCCAAGAAGTGCAGCGCACCCCAAAGAGATTAGACCCAAATAGGCATTCTCCAAGACACTTACTAGTTAGAATGTCAGAGGTCAAAGAGAAAGAGAGGATCTTGAAAGCAGCAAGAGAAAAATAATCCATCACATACAAGGGAAACCCAGTAAGACTATGTGTAGATGTTTCAGCAGAAACCATGGAAGCTAGAAGACAGTGGGATGATATATTTAAATTACTAAAAGAGAAAAACTGCCAACCAAGACTCCTATATCCAGCAAAATTATCCTTCAAAAATGAGGGAGAAATTAAAACATTCTCAGACAAAAAGTCACTGAGAGAATTTGTGACCAAGAGACCAGCTCTGCAAGAAATACTAAAGGGAGCACTAGAGTCAGATACGAAAAGACAGAAGAGAGAGATATGGAAAAGAGTGTAGAAAGAAGGAAAATCAGATATGATATATATAATACAAAAGGCAAAATGTTAGAGGAAAATATTATCCAAACAGTAATAACACTAAATGTTAATGGACTGAATTCCCCAATCAAAAGACATAGATTGGCAGAATGGATTAAAAAACAGGATCCTTCTATATGCTGTCTACAGGAAACACATCTTAGACCCAAAGATAAACATAGGTTGAAAGTGAAAGGTTGGGAAAAGATATTTCATGCAAATAACAACCAGAAAAGAGCAGGAGTGGCTACACTAATATCCAACAAATTAGACTTCAAATGTAAAGCAGTTAAAAGAGACAAAGAAGGACACTATATACTAATAAAAGGAACAATTAAACAAGAAGACATAACAATCATAAATATTTACGCACCAAACCAGAATGCCCCAAAATACGTGAGGAATACACTGCAAACACTGAAAAGGGAAATAGACTCATATACCATAATAGTTGGAGACTTCAATTCACCACTCTCATCAATGGACAGAACATCTAGACAGAGGATCAATAAAGAAATAGAGAATCTGAATATTACTATAAATGAGCTAGACTTAACAGACACAGAGCAAAGCAAGTCTTAACAAATTTAAAAAGATTGAAATCATACACAACACTTTCTCGGATCATAAAGGAATGAAGTTGGAAATCAATAATAGGTGGAGTGCCAGAAAATTCACAAATACGTGGAGGCTCAACAACACACTCCCTAACAATGACTGGGTCAAAGAAGAAATTGCTAGAGAAATGAGCAAATACCTCGAGGCGAATGAAAATGAAAACACAACATATCAAAACTTATGGGACGCAGCAAAGGCAGTGCTAAGAGGGAAATTTATTGCCCTAAATGCCTATATCAGAAAAGAAGAAAAGGCAAAAATTCAGGAATTAACTATCCATTTGGAAGAACTGGAGAAAGAACAGCAAACTAATCCCAAAGCAAGCAAAAGGAAAGAAATAAAGATTAGAGCAGAAATAAATGAAATTGAAAACATGAAAACAATAGAGAAAATCAATAAGACCAGAAGTTGGTTCTATGAGAAAATCAATAAGATTGATGGGCCCTTAGCAAGATTGACAAAAAGAAGAAGAGAGAGGATACAAATAAATAAGATCAGAAATGGAAGAGGAGACATAACTACTGACCTCACAGAAATAAAGGAGGTAATAACAGGATACTATGAACAACTTTACGCTAATAAATACAACAATTTAGAGGAAATGGACAGGTTCCTGGAAAGACATGAACAACCAACTTTGACTCAAGAAGACATAGATGACCTCAACAAACCAATCACAAGTAAAGAAATTGAATCAGTCATTCAAAAGCTTCCTAAAAAGAAAAGTCCAGGACCAGACGGCTTCACATCTGAATTCTATCAAACATTCCAGAAAGAATTAGTACCAACTCTCCTCAAACTCTTCAAAAAAATCGAAGCGGAGGGAAAACTACCTAATTCATTCTATGAAGCCAACATCACCCTCATACCAAAACCAGGCAAAGATATTACAAAAAAAGAAAACTACAGGCCAATCTCTCTAATGAATATAGATGCAAAAATCCTCAATAAAATTCTAGCAAATCGTATCCAACAACACATTAAAAGAATTATACATCATGACCAAGTAGGATTCATCCCAGGTATGCAAGGATGGTTCAACATAAGAAAATCAATTAATGTAATACACCATATCACAAATCAAAGCATGATCACATGATCATCTCAATTGATGCAGAGAAGGCATTTGACAAGATTCAACATCCTTTCCTGTTGAAAACACTTCAAAAGATAGGAATACAAGGGAACTTCCTTAAAATGAAAGCGGGAATATATGAAAAACCCACAGCTAATATCATCCTCAATGGGGAAAAATTGAAAACTTTCCCCCTAAGATCAGGAACAAGACAAGGATGTCCACTATCACCACTATTATTCAACATTGTGTTGGAGGTTCTAGCCAGAGCAATTAGACAAGAAAAAGAAATACAAGGCATCAAAATTGGAGAGGAAGAAGTAAAACTATCACTGTTTGCAGACGATATGATACTATACGTCGAAAACCCGGAAAAATCCACAACAAAACTACTAGAGCTAATAAATGAGTACAGCAAAGTAGCAGGTTACAAGATCAACATTCAAAAATCTGTAGCATTTCTATACACTAGTAATGAACAAGCTGAGGGGGAAATCAAGAAATGAATCCCATTTACAATTGGAACTAAAAGAATGAAATACCTAGGAATAAATTTAACTAAAGAGACAAAAAACCTATATAAAGAAAACTACAAAAAACTGTTAAAAGAAATCACAGAAGACCTAAATAGATGGAAGGGCATACCGTGTTCATGGATTGGAAGACTAAATATAGTTAACATGTCAATCCTACCTAAATTGATTTACAGATTCAATGCAATACCAATCAAAATCCCAACAACTTATTTTTCAGAAATAGAAAAACCAATAAGCAAATTTATCTGGAAGGGCAGGGTGCCCCGAATTGCTAAAAACATCTTGAGGAAAAAAAACGAAGCTGGAGGTCTTGCACTGCCTGACTTTAAGGCATAATATGAAGCCACAGTGGTCAAAACGGCATGGTATTGGCATAAAGATAGATATATCGACCAATGGAATCGAATAGAGTGCTCAGATATAGACCCTCTCATCTATGGACATTTGATATTTGATAAGGCAGTCAAGCCAACTCACCTGGGACAGAACAGTCTCTTCAACAAATGGTGCCTAGAGAACTGGATATCCATAGGCAAAAGAATGAAAGAAGACCCATAGCTCACACCCTATACAAAAGTTAACTCAAAATGGATCAAAGATCTAAACATTAGGTCTAAGACCATAAAACAGTTAGAGGAAAATGTTGGGAGATATCTTATGGATCTTACAATTGGAGGCAGTTTTATGGACCTTAAACCTAAAGCAAGAGCACTGAAGAAGGAAATAAATAAATGGGAGCTCCTCAAAATTAAACACTTTTGTGCATCAAAGAACTTCATCAAGAAAGTAGAAAGACAGCCTACACAATGGGAATCAATATTTGGAAACGACATATCAGATAAAGGTCTAGTATCCAGAATTTATAATGAGATTGTTCAACTCAACAACAAAAAGACAGCCAACCCAATTACAAAATGGGAAAAAGACTTGAATAGACACCTCTCAGAGGAGGAAATACAAATGGCCAAAAGGCACATGAAGAGATGCTCAATGTCCCTGGCCATTAGAGAAATGCAAATCAAAACCACAATGAGATATCATCTCACACCCACCAGAATGGCCATTATCAACAAAACAGAAAATGACAAGTGCTGGAGAGGATGCGGTGAAAGAGGCACACTTATCCACTGTTGGTGGAATGTCAAAGGGTGCAACCACTGTGGAAGGCAGTTTGGCGGTTCCTCAAAAAGCTGAATATAGAATTGCCATACGACCCAGCAATACCATTGCTAGGTATCTACTCAAAGGACTTAAGGGCAAAGACACAAACGGACATTTGCACACCAATGTTTATAGCAGCGTTATTTACAATTGCAAAGAGATGGAAACAGCCAAAATGTCCATCAACAGACGAGTGGCTAAACAAACTGTGGTATATACATACAATGGAATATTATGCAGCTTTAAGACAGGATAAACTTATGAAGCATGTAATAACATGGATGGACCTAGAGAACATTATGCTGAGTGAGTCTAGCCAAAAACTAAAAGACAAATACTGTATGGTCCCAATGATGTGAATCTACACTCGAGAATAAACTTGGAATATGTCATTGGTAACAGAGTTCAGCAGGAGTTAGAAACAGGGTAAGATGGTGGGTAATTGGAGCTGATGGGATACAGACTGTGCAATAGGACTAGATACAAAAACTCAAAAATGGACAGCACAATAATACCTAATTGTAAAGTAATCATGTTAAAACACTGAATGAAGCTGCATCTGAGCTATAGGTTTTTGTTTTGTTTTGTTTTGTTTTGTTTTGTTCTTACTATTATTACTTTTATTTTTTTTCTCTATATTAACATTCTATATCTTTTTTGGTTATATTTCTAGTTCTTCTAAACTGATGCAAATGTACTAAGAAACGATGATCATGCATGTATGTGATGATGTTAAGAATTACTGATTGCATATGTAGAATGGTATGATTTCTAAAAAAATGGACAGCACAATACTACCTAATTGTAATGTAATTATGTTAAAACACTGAATGAAGCTGCATCTGAGCTATAGTTGTTTTTTTTTTCTTATATATTTTTGTATTTTTTATTTTTATTTTTATTTTTTCTCTATATTATCATTTTATTTCTTTTTCTGTTGTCTTGCTATTTCTTTTTCTAAATCGATGCATATGTACTAAGAAATGATGATCATACATCTATGTGATGATATTAAGAATTACTGATTGCATATGTAGAATGGAATGATTTCTAAATGTTGTGTTAGTTAATTTTTTTAATTAATAAAAAAAATTATATATTGCTGATGTATAGAAATGTACTTGATTTTTATATATCAATCGATAAGAATGAACTCTATGCAATTATAATATTTTTCCTGTACCTACTTTTGCAGTCCAATTCGGATACTTTTAATTTATTTTTCTTGTTTTACTGTACTAGCTAAGACTTTCTTTAGTAGAAAAATTGAATAAAGGTGATAGTGGTGGTCCTGGTCCTGCTTTTAAAGGGAATGTTTTTAACATTCCCCAAATGGCAAGCGATGCGATGAGTGATCCAACCTGACACGGAGAGAGGGAAAGGGGGATGCTATAAAGGACATTACAGGGACAATTGGCAAAATCTGAGTAGGACTTTCACTGTAGTTTTGGAAAATACCTTTTATCAAGTCAAGAAGACTCCAATTTTATTCCTGGTTAACTGGAAGATTTTTTAGAAATCAGGAGTGGAGAAGACCATAAGGTTTTTAACATTTCTTTTACTAATGTAGTGCAGTTTATTTTAAAAGTCTTTTAATTAATTCAAAACCATTTCTTAGGTTAAAAGAACACAATGTTTAAATGTAAGCTTTATTAGATCAAGATTGAGTTAAAACAATTAAGTCTGAAATTATTGTAAGACATGTTATTAACATAACCATTTTTACTCAATAAAGGGACTTAAGGTTAACTCAATTTTAAATAGCTCTAAATCAAAAGTTTCTTCTTCTTTTTCTGCATATAAGAGGTCATCTCTGCCAGTTTGTATCTGGTTCTGCATACAGGCTTTTTAAAAAGTGTTGCATTAATGAGTTAGAAAACACATGTTTCAAAGAAGAGAGTATTCTACCCTCAGCCCATACACTCCTTCTCACTTTGGCAAGTCTTGATAGAATAAGTGGAAGGAAGGCTGGAGAACCTTAGCACTCACCACGTCTTCCTAAATACCTTAAGTTAGGTGGCAGTCCGTGAAATTTCTGGCTATGTTTGGGTCTATATTATAAAATATCCATCTTGTGAAAATGCAGACTTTCATTTCTTTATGGACGACTGATAATGGCTTTAATCAAGGTAGACAATTATTAGACACCCAAATACATTTTTTGATGAGTATCAATTTAAAGAGATGCAAAATTATTATTATTTTTCCTGGCTCTGTTATTAGCCCCCTTTTTTTGCAGTTAACTATAATAAAATACTATTACATAGTATCACATATACAGTGCCCTTTCAGATTCAATATGATAAACTTAGGTCGGCCAGAATGAGCATAAATGATCCACCAGGAAAAATCTTAATCAAAGGCCAGTGCACCTGAAATATTTCAGAAGAGAACCAATGCCTACTAATCTTATTTCCACAGGAAATTCAGTAGTGGTTTAATAATTTATTAATTAATGAAAACAGTTTTTGGAAATAGATTTCAACAATAATTCTCAATGATAAGTTCTCCTAATAAGAATTTTTAAAACAGGGGGGCAGGGGTGCTTTGGAGCCAGAAAATCTGAGTTGAAATTCTAGCTATGCTGTTCACCAGTTGTGTTCCCAAGGGCAAACAGTTTAGCTCTCTGAACCTCAATATCCTCATCGATAGGACAGTGACCACAATGGATACCTCCTGGAGTTGTCAGAAAGGTTAAATAAATTGAAGCATTTGACTGCCCAGATAATATCATTGACTTCGAGAACGTGAAATTTCTAGTTCCCTCCTAGTAAGGCAGCACTAGTGTTCTGTAGGGCAGCATGGTGGTTATGAGCAGAGACTCTGGGGCTAGGCTGCTTGGCTTAGCTCCTGGCCGCACCACTGGCCAGCTGTGTGACTGTGAGCCTGCTGCCTAAATGCTCTATGCCTCAGTTTTCCCATCTGTAAAATGGGTACAATTCAAGGACCTTCCTCATAGGTTGGTTACAAGGATCAAATGAGTTTGCTATGTAAAATGCTCAGAATGCTGCCTGGCAGACAGAGAAGTGCTAAATTCCTCTGCTAAAAATGCTACTGTTAGCTAGTGTTATTATTGAATGGGACTCATGGTTTATTGTTTTGGTGTATCTCTATATTTGAGAACACAGCCATGAGCAGGGTGGTGCTTCAGATATTAGAAGTGTGGATTGGTGGGACCTCCTGACTTGAATGCCAGTGATTTAACGAAGAGGGCAGAGAAGCTGAGGAGACCACACATTTCCTGTCTCCTACCAGTGAAAACGGCCAAAACAGGAATCTTTGCAGATCCTTGCCCTTGTGCTTAGGAAGAAAGGAACAAAGATATCATCTATCTCCTGGGTGCCATGTACCCTCACTAAACCATTGGTTTAACAAACAGCAATATTTTTTTAGTTCCACTATAAATGTTGTTGATAGTGAAAGCTGTATTTTAAGTGCATCAAAGGAAAGTTCAAACGATGAAAAGTAAATCAAAAACAAACATTCTACCGATACAAAAACTGATTTTATTTTTCTACTTCCCTGTAGTTTTTGTTCGTGTGCATATACGGTATGTGTTTACACAGTTGCCATCACTGTAATATACATACAACTTTCGACTGTTCACTGTGTTTAATGTCAATTCAGACCTCTATTTCCTTATTACGTAGTTCTTCGTGATTGTTAAAATTGATGGCTGCACAGTCAAGTTGATAGGCCATAATTACTCCCTTTTTGAAAACCAGAAGGTCCATCTTTTGTGTGTTGTAGGAGAACTCTGCATGGGAATGACAGCAAAGGAAATAAAGGACCTAAGTCTCCTTATAGCAAGAAGGAAAAAAGAAAAAAAAAAAAAAAGGGAGGGAGAATTCTATTGCCTGAGAGCTTTAAAATCCTATAATTTGATTTTGCAACAGACTTCTACCCCAAATGCTATATTTAATATATCTATTTTTAAGTTTAAGGGAATTAAAAATAATTTGCATGTGCTGGGTACACGGAGGCTCATTATACTGCTGTCTACTTTTGTATGTGCTTAAAATTTTCCATAATAAGAAGGTTAAAAAATAATTTGCGTATGAAAGATTTTTCCAGTATTCTTGGAAGTAGTTTGAAATAACCTCTTGGTGAGTAGACGACCAGTAGTCCACGCATCTTTGTTAGAATTTTTTTTAAAGCACCTCCTCCTGGAGAGCCCTCATTTCCATCCTCCAGGAAATTGCAGTGGTGCATAAATGATACATGGATCTACAGTGTTTAGGAGGGGATGGCGCTCCCTTATGTGGCACTCTTGTGCCTTGCACGACTTCCCACTATATGCAGAAGACCCTGCTTGGGAACAGCTTTAAGAGGATGGGGCAGGGGGAGGATGCTATACCTGTTTCTACGCCGGTGGCCTGTACTGGGCAGGCAGGAAATGACAGCACGGCTGACCATGCCCTCTGCCCTACCAGGTGGGGCTGAGACCGCAGGACCTACCCACAGACCCTAGAGGTCAAGGACACAACTCACTGAGTTAAGTGCCCTGTTTGGGTGTCCTGAAAACACGTTTTTTTAAGGTCCACAGGAAGGGTCCTGGTGCTCGGAAATGAACTTGAGAGCCCTGGGCTCTCCTGGTAACCCTGTGACTCACACAGGGGCCCACATGCCCCCTCTCCTGCCCCATTTTGCCCTCTTGTTGACAGTGTCTCTTGACACTGCTGTTGGGATGTCTCCTTTTGACTTTCCTTCTGGTTCTGACGCTGTGCTGGTGGTCGGTCAGTTCTTTTCCTGTCTGAGGCTGAGTCCCATCTCCCTCTCACCAAGTTATAAGTGGCCCCAAACATTACATAGTGTGACTTGATTAAAGGAACAGAGAAGACAGATGCACGAGAGCCAGCAGATGGTGTGATTAGGGAGGAAAGAAGCCAGCGAAAATACTTGCTCTGCGGTAAGCTGTTTAGGTCAGGGATTGGGTGGTGGTGCCTCTTGAAATCCTCCTAGTCTGCATTGGGCCTGGCACTCAGCAGTGTACAACAAATGTCTGTTGAATGAGTCAATAAAGTACAACCCAAAATGTGTACGTTAGGACTGAAGATTTATAGAACGGGGGTGATCTGAGTGGAGGAGAACAATCAGGAAAGAATTCCTGCAGGAGGGGTGCTATTTTTAGAAACTGACAGGTTTCTAAACTGTAGTATATTACAAGCATATTGTTCTATTGATAATACTGTGTGACCTTAGGCAAGTACCTTAAACTCTCTGGGCCTCAGACTCCTCCTTTCTAAAATGGAGCAATGATGGTGCCTACCGTGTTAGGTGCCTGGTCCAGGAGGCCTCATTGAGTTACTGGGTGAATGGGGCCTGGCACTAGATAAATGGTGGTTAACAATATCACCTGTTGACTTCATCTCTTTATATTCCTTACTGGGTCCTTTACCTGGATATTGCAGGCATTTGAGATAAGACTTGAATCTTTTTTTTTAATCTTAAATATGAAATATGAATGAGCTCTCAATGAAAACCAGACAGATGAAGAAAAACAGCAATCTGAAATTCATCATCATCACCATCGTTATTGCCAACACTTACTGAATGCCTATTATGTACCAGGAGGTGTTTGCGTTACCTTACCTGTATAAGCTCACTTGATGTTTACAGCAACCCTGTTTCACAGCGAAGAAACAGAGAGAGCTATGCCTTTTTACTTTATTGAGAAAGTAACAACATGAAGTGCATTTTTGGAGAAAAAGAAAAAATACTATGGCTATTCCAACTCCTTATCTTTTATAGAGCACCATTTTCATTTTCCTAAATTGTTTTCTAGTCCTTGTTCAGAGTCAACTTGCTTTCTTAAATAACTTTATTCTTTGTATAGGAATGAAGCATGATCATTAAAAAAAACCTCCAAGCAATAAAAAGTACAAATGAGAGAGCAAAATATAGAGCTGATCTTTAAGAAGAAAATGCTGTATTTACCTTGTGACTCCAATCCCTCGTCTATTGTTCTTGTGTGAGTCACTAAAGTAAAATATTACTCCACAGAACTTGGATGTTTTTGCTAAATCTTGAACAAAGGAAAACTTAAAGTTTCTGTTATGAAGTGCTAGACTACCTGGTGTGCCAAACATTTTTATCAGTTCTCAGGTTATGTGACTTTTCCTAGAATAAAAAAATGCCAAGACATTGAAAACAATACATTCCTCTTGACATTTTCTTTCTGTTTATTAGAGACCCGGGGCTCCCACCGCAAGACCCAAAGCCCTAGATAGCTCCTGCCTGGATTCTAAAACTTCTGAGGAAATAAGGTAATGGTTTTCTTAGCAAATGACATGGACTGATAATTGTTGTATTATGTAATAACTGGAAAATAATTATTCAGATTTCTGAAAAGACTCTGGTGAGAAAGGAGAACAATACATGATATCTCCTCATTTCCAAGCTGGGAGTGGCTTTATGTGGTCTCTTAGTTCACTGTTCCCATTTAAAGATAAGGAAACAGGCCAGAGAGGTTAGGGGCTGCTAAAAGTCACCCTGGTCTGAGAACAGAACCCAAGTTTCCTGATTTGTAGTCACTGGGAGACACGTATCCCTATTTGTCTTGGAAGATAGGGAAAGAGGCAAAAAAAAAGGGGGGGGGGAGCAGTAATTTAAAATAAAGTCCGAGACAGGCCATTTTAAAAATATATATTTTTATTGACAAATCTTTACACATATACAGTCCATACATGGTATACATCAATGGTTCACAATATCCTCACATAGTTGTGTATTCATCGCCATGATCATTTCTAAAACATTTGCATCACTCCAGAAAAAGAAAGAAAAAGAAAAAGGAAAGAAACTCATACATGTCATACCCCTTACCCTCCCTCTCATTGCCCACTAGTATTTCCATCTACCCAATATTTTTTTACTCCTTATCCCCCCTATTATTTATACATTTTTTATCCTTATTTTTTTATTCATCTGTCCATACCCTGGATAAAGGGAGCATCAGACGCAAGGTTTTCACAATCACACGGTCACATTGTAAAACCTATATCATAATACAATCATCTTCAAGAATCAAGGCTACTGGAACATAGCACAGCAGTTTCAGGTACTTCCCTCCAGCCTCTCCACTACAGCATAAAGTAGAAAGGGATATCTATATGAACATAAGAATTACCTCCAGGATAATCTCTCAACTCTGTTTGAAATCTCTCAGCCACTGAAACTTTTTGTCTCATTTCTCTCTTCCCTCTTTTGGTCAAGATGCCTTTCTTAATCCCATGATGTCAGGTCCTGGCGCATCCCGAGTCCTGTCCCACATTGCCAGGGAGGTTTATACCCCTGGGAGTCATGTCCCATGTAGGGGGTAGGGGAGAGCAGTGAGTTCACTTGCAGTGTTGGCTTAAAGAGACAGAGGCCACATCTGAGCAACAAAAGAGGTCCTCTGGGGGTGACTATTAGGCATAATTATCAGTAGGCTTAGCTTCTCCTTTGCAGGAATAAGTTTCATAGGGGTGAGCCCCAAGATCAAGGGCTCAACCTATTGAATTGATTGCTGAGACAGGCCATTTTATTGGTCAGGAAGCAAAGCTTTCTGGTTCCTTAACCTCAGAGTAAACTTTGGCAAGTTTTGCAAGATAAGATTAGTACAAATATAGTTTTTTTTTTTGAAAAATATCACAAGGTACCCTCCTGTTCTTTCAAATGCAAAATAAGCTGATTTAAAAAGCTGTTTCCACGCCCACTCCGAAGCTCAGGGTTTGAGATGGTGTTTGTGCTGCAAGGAGAGAAAGGACAGGACTAGCTCCCTCTGTGCTGACGCTTCCCCCCCCACCCCCACCCCCACCCCCGCCCCTGGCGGGGCTGGGGGCCTCCGTAAAGCCCCGAAGTCGTGCCTTATGCAGGCCTTGAAAGAGAGAGTGTTGACAGGTGCTGGGTGAAAAGGACAAATGGATGCTCTGTGGGATATCACCCGCGCTATGTTATCAATATCACTTACTTTAAATTCGCATCATTTTTCATGAATAGAGAGGGCTGCTTCTAAATCCACCCTTGTTGCCCACTAGGGCGCCAGGGCCCGCTCACTCTTAGGGGATGCCCAGGTTTAGCCGGACGCAGCCCCAGGTGTCCACGGGGCCACTGGTGTCTCCACAGGTGTGCCGCAGGATCATCTAACGCCATTACGATCAAGGAAGACAGTTCCACCGAAGACGACGACTACTGCCCGCTAGCCAGGCTTCTGCGGCGCCGGAGGCTAGAAGGGCTCTCCGTGGCCTTTGCCGTGCTTGGCATCTTCATCATTGTGGTTTTTGTCTACATAACCGTGGAAAAGAAGCCTCTCTTTGCGTAGATGTTTTACGAGTGGAGCAGACCCGGCGAGGTAAGGGGCGCGCGCCTGGGTGCAGCTCCAAGCCCCACGCACCGCGGAAGGCCGGCTCAGAGGGGGAGCGCCGGCCCCGCGCCCTGCATTGTGCCCTCTCACAGATCCCTGCCCGGGCTCCGCCCTTGCCAGCCCCTCTGTCAGAGAGAGCCTGGAGGTTGAGAGATCCCCGGGTCACATCTGCCATCATTAAAGGAGCTTCCAAGTTTGAACAGACTTCTGTTTTTTGTTTTTTGGTGGGTTTTTTTGGCATGGGCAGGCTCTGAGATTCGAACCCAGGTCGCTGGCATGGCAGGCGAGAACTCTGCCACCGAGCCACCATTGCAGCACCCAAGCAGACTTCTAAAAGAAGAACTGTGCCTGGCATTTTACTTTTTAGCTATGGTGATAAGAAGTAGATGAGATTTTATTCACTCTTCAAATTGTATAAGCAACTACAGGAAAGGATGCAACAGGTAATTTAACAAAAGAGGAGCGTGTCTAGTTTAGTAAATTCAAAGCAATGTCCAACGTCCTCAGGAATGAAAGGAAAACAATTTAGAACAAAGCAGTATTTTTGCTTTTGAGATTTAGCCGGGTTTAGAAAAACCGAGGGCTGCTGAGGGAGTGTAATGGCCGTGGGCTCTGGGCCGGCAGAGCTGGGGAGTCACCTGACTTCTTCATTTATTGGGTCTGTGACCTTGGGTGAGGGTGCTGTCCTCCTGACCTCAGTTTCAACTTCCAAAAGTAGGGATAGAATAGGGTGATGAACAATTCAAAGAAATAATGTATCTAAAGCATTCAGGGTGCTCCATACCTGACTTAAAGTAAGCGTTCACCAACTGCTGATGCCATCTTACCCATTTGGTATAGTAATTCTACTCACAGGAGGAGCGCATCTTAAATACAGAAATGTTTTAGATACCAAAAAGTTTACTATAGCAATTTCTAGGGTACCAAAATGTAATACCAAACCAAATATCTAACAATAAGGGAATAGCTTTATAAGGTGTAGTACAGTCACTTGGATGATTATACAGAAATTTAAAATGTCAATGAGTTTATCATAACATAGAAAATGCTTATTTAAAAAATGTTTATAACAACTTTGTTGAGACCTTATTCACATACCATACAATTCACCTATTTAAAGGGTACAATTCAACCGGTTCAGTATATTCATCATAGCTGTGCGACTATTATCACAACCAATTTGAGGACATTTTCATCACTCCAAAAACAAATTTCTGAAATGCTTATGTTTTAATGGTAAATGTAGAAGGATACAAGTTTTTTAGTATCGTGTTATCACAACTGCATAAACAACACAGGAAGAAAATATGTCAAAATGGGAATTGTACATCAGTGGTGAGATAGATTCTGACTTTTCGTCCTTGTTTCTGTTTTTTTTTCAAAATTTTTAAAGATTTCTATCAACAGTATGCATTAATTTACTAATGAGAAAATAAGTTTAAATTTTTAAAAATTGTATAGGGTATTATACATGTATTTTGTTGCAAGAAACCTCCAGTAAGATCAGCTTAAGCAAAAAGAGGCGGTTACTTTTATCTCCTAAAAAGAGTCTGAAGCTTAAGACATTTTTAACCAGGTTTAATATGTGTAGAAAAGATTATGATCAAGGAAATATAAAACTGAGGAGATATTTGGTGATCTGAAGGGAAGCTTGATCATACTGAGCTGTAGCGGCTCTCCTGTGACCACAGGGTAAAAAACATGAGAGAAACGCCGAGAGAATCACAGTGACCCTGGCCCTGATACCTGTGATCTGCTTCGGTGAGTTCAGCCACTCAGGCTATCCCGTTAGCATTTAAGGCATTTAAGGTCAGATTTCAGCAGCATCTCACCCCCAGCTCTGGGTTGTGTGCTTGAGCCAAGCAGCAAGGAGGACTGGGAAGAGCGTTGGCAGCCTCTATACTAGACAGACCAGGAAGAAGAGGGATGGATCTAGTCTAGGGGAAACCAACCTGCAGCGGGGTCCACACATGCGTAAGAAAGAAAATCTCTGTGCTTATTAAGATCAAGTATTACAAAATATAAAATTCTCCGACAAAGACTTCTTCCTTGTTTTTGTCACTCAGTTCTTGTAAACCAGAATCCTAGAAATGGAGTTTAAGGAGACCACATAGGGCAGACCACGTTGCTCAGCAGGCAGAGTTCTCGCCTGCCATGCCAGAGACCCGGGTTCGATTCCCAGTGCCTGCCCATGCCAAAAAACAAACAAACAAAAAGAGACCGCATAAGAAATTTAGTGGCTGACCACTCCAGGTATGGGCCCCTGACCAGCAGAGCCCACATCTCACACCCCACTCAGAACTGTTACATCATAATCTGCATTTCAGTGGGATCCCAAGGTGATTCCGTTGGGTACTAAAGTATAAGAAGCACTGCTGTAGCCATTCTTGCCAGATGCTTATGTAGGAGGAATCCTAGCTCAAGGCTAAGCCAGGCTGACCCTGAGATTCAAGCCAGAGGACCAGCGGGGTAGGTCTGTCAAGAGTCTTTGTGTACTGCACTGAAACTATTGAGCTGTGTTCCAGTAGCCTTGACTCTTGAAGATGATTGTATAATGATACAGCTTTTACAATGTGACTGTATGATTATGAAAACCTGTGTCTGATGCGCCTTTTGTACAGGGTGTGGACAGATGAGTTTAAAAATATGGCTAAAAAATAAATAAATAATAGGGGGATAAGGGGTAAAGTAAATTGGGTAGATGGAATTACTAGTAGTCAATGAGAGGGAGGGGTAAGGTGTATGGAATATATGAGTTTTTTCTGTTTTCTTTTTCTGGAGTGATAGAAATGTTCTAAAAATGATCATGGTGATGAATACACAACTATGTGATGACAGTGTGAGCCATTGACTGGACAACATGTATGGGCTGTATGTGTGTGAAGATTGTCAATAAAAATATATTTTAAAAAAAGAGTCTTTGTGTACTACAAAATAGTTCCCTCTTTGGGAAAGCTTTTCTTAAAGGAAGAGATTCAAGGCATACAAGTTTGGTCCCAAGCAATGTTTCACTATCCATTCATCAGTTCAGTAATTTATTTTACACATTCTGGGCACTCACAATAAAATGGCCAATAAGATAGAGTCCCCTCTCAAGGAATGTCACTCTGATGGGAGAGATGGGGAAGCGCAGAGACATTAAGTGTTAAGTGATGTCCTTTTGGTGGAAGGACAGGGTGTCTTGGCAGCATATAAAAGGGCAACTTTCTTGTTCGCTGGGAGTGGATGTGGGTGGTGTCTGGTGAAAAAACCAAAGGATAAGTAAGACAGTCAAAAAACGGGAGAGAGAAATGGGGAAAGGCAAGGAAAAGTCTTCCAGGCCAAGGGAATGATACTTACAAAGACTAGAATGTGAGAGGGAGCATGGTAAGTTTGGGCAACCACAAGATAGAGTGAAGGAGGTGATGAGAGGTGAGGCTGGGAAAGAAGACAAGGCACAGATCACGGAAAGCCTTGGGGAAATTAAGAAGCCTGAATTTTCATCCTGAGGCCAAAGTGTGAGAAAAATAACTCTTCTAAGAAAAAAAAGAAAACAATACCTGGAGACCAATGGAAGAAAGGTTTATTTGGTCTGGAACTGAAATTTTCTGTAGTGTATACTTTAATTCAACCTATCTGTATAGCTCATTTGAACAACTGAAACACAGGGCGCGCAGAATAAAAAAGAGGTCCTTTAATCCTGTATAGATTATTGTAATGCCTGGAAACATCCTAGAGTATGTTAAGCAGATAATCAAAAAGTATTGGCAAAGTCCCCTGAGGGAGGGAGAAAGACTATGAAACTATTAAACCTTACCATCAGGGAATCCCCTGATACTATGTCAAACTATAGGGACACCCAAATCAATAGGCCATGCCCTCGATCATGAGTCTTACTCTTGTGAAGCTTATGTAGGTAGTGGAGAAGCTTAGACTACCTATAGGCATACCTAAGAGTTACTTCTGGAGGACCTCTGTTGTTGCTCAGATGTGGCCTCAGTCTCTCTAAGCCCAACTCTGCAAGTGAAGTCATTGCCCTCCCTTGTACGTGGGACGTCATATCCAAGGGTGAAAGTCTCCCTGGCAACGTGAGAGAGAGCTTCCAAGGATTAATCTAGACCTGGAACCATGGGATCAACAATTCCATCCTGACCAAAAGGGGGAAAAGAAGTGTAATTAATAAAGTATCAGTGGCAGAGAGAGTTCAAATCGAGTCGAGAGGCTTCTCTGGAGGTTGCTCTTACGCAAGCTTCGGGTAGACCTTGCTACCTATCGTAACCTACCAACCCTCAACCGGGACCATTCCAGCCAATCCTAAAGAACACCTGGGCAATATAAGATTCCACAAGGGTTCCATGCACTAGAGTAACTTTCCAGAAACCTACAACCTCCAGATGGGTCCCTGGTCCGGATAAGTCCTAAAACCTAGCCCAGCCTTTCCAGAACATCAGATAGTTCCATCTCCCTACCCCATATTAGTGACAGACCCTTCCAATAGCAAAAATTTAGACTTGCCATAGCCCAAACACCCTTAAAGAGAGGAATGGAAAGATCAATGGTGATGATGGAGTTATATCGAGAAGATAGGATTTAACAAATGAATACGAATGCTGAATCATTAAATTGATTTCTCTTTTAGTCTCCAGTATTTTAGAGCAGCTAGAAGTAAAAACCTAAAATTGTGAAATTGTAACCCATGTCAAACTCTGAAATATGTTCTACAACTAATTGTGGTGCTGTGCTTTGAAATTTATAGCTTTTGTGTATATGTTATTTTTCACAAAAAAAAGAAGGAAAAAAGTCCATTGTGATGATAAAAAAATATTTAAGCCCTCTAACCTCCAATATTCTGGAGCAGCCAGAAGGAAAAATCTGAGAGGATTGATCATATGGTAGCCCATGACAAACTCTGGGATCTGTCCTATAACCACTTGTTGAAGAGTGCTTTGAAAACTATTGCTTTTTATTTCTTTGCTTTGTGTATGTTATACTATACAATAAAAAAAGTTAAAAAAAACAAAACAAAACAAAAAACAATATCTGCCTCCCTGTTTGCCCACCATACATATTCATGCCTAAGAGTTAGGGAGAGGAGAGGACTTCTTAAGGAGGACAAGGCCAGAGGAGCTGTTGGCTGACACCCCTGGGGGACATGAGGAATGCAGGTGAGTTCTCGTTGTGTTGGCAGCAGCAGGAGAGGGCAGCCCTGCCGTGGTGGGGGGCAGCATGCTTTGACTTCGCTCTTGAATGTGCGTGCCTTTGGCAAGGGCAGAAAATGCAGCAACGCTACGGGAGCCAGAGCGGGAAGGGAGCAGCTGGGAGATGCTCCCGGGAGCCAAGACAACGGTGTTGGCTTCACGTTCCCCTAGAGAGAGATATTGCTGCAATGCTTGGTGCACATTGGGTGAGGGGAGAAAGGGAGCCCTTGACAAGCCTCTGCTTAGAAAAGATTCCGGTAATGGATGGTGGTGATGGTAGCACAGCGTTGTGAATGTAACAAATGCTACTTAATTGTACATTTAAAACAGTAAAAAGAAAAAAAGAAAAAAGAAAAAGAAATATTCTGTTATGTACATGTTACCACAACAAAAAATAATACACAAAAAGAAAAAAAGACCCTCTCCTTAAAGAACTCTAATGTACTTGCCCTGCTTTGTGCCATCGTGCGTCCCAAGCATTTCATTGTCCTCTCTTTAAAGCTCACCTTTCCCGGGTAATTTGGGGAAAGTGTATGTGGGGAGTGGGGCTGATGGAGGTCCCAGGACCAACGTCCTCTGTCAGCACAGAACTGCCGCCGCTGAGCTGACCCTAGCAGGGGGCGGAGACCCGGAAAGCCACCTCTCCATTGCTGTCCTGTCCCTAAATTCTCCACAATACAATAATAAGAGCTGTGCATGCACCAGCCTTTTCTGATATTTTAGACATAACAATGAAATGAAAAGGTGGGGAGGAAAGATCCTGAACAAATCATCAGGAAAGTTAATTCCATCAAGTGGTACCTCCTCATAGATGCAGCACAGCCCCTCCTTGCCTGGCGCCCCTGTCTCAATTCTCCACCTGCTTCAAGCCCCGCGCCCCGCATGGGTGTCCTTTCAGCACTCAAACCCTGGCCTCCCTCTCTGGTTTCTCCTGCAGCTTTCTGGTATCCCAGGGGCGAGTCCAGCTCAGGACACAGTGATTCGGGCACAGCACTGGTCTCACAGAGTCCTGCCGGAATCCATTAAGGAAGGGAAATGCCCCCTCAGCTCAAAACCGTATGATTGCCAAGATTTCTCCAGCTCTCCGTGCGGGTGAGTTTTTTGTTTCATTTTGTTCAAACACTATTAAGTTTTTTGTTTTTGTTTTTTTCCTGTTTCTTCTGCTTCTAAAGCATGCCTGGGGACTTGGCACGTAAGGACTGGGCCCAATTTGGTGCCTTTCCCAAACAAGGGTCACCTGCACTGCCACCCCTCCCCGCTATCCCGTCTTCAGCCACATAAGGTCCCCGCAGAAGCTGCGGCATTGAGATTTGCTTGACCTTGGGCGTAAACAAGTTCTGAGGCAGGACTCTCTTCCCCACTAGTCCCAGCAACAGGAAAGGAATCAGTGTAGATATTTATTCTCATTGTGTCAAGGGCAAGCTCCCAGCCATCAAGGTGGTTTTTTGTTTGTTTTCCAGTTCCAACAACTCTCTGGACTCCCTTACAGAGCTTGGAATTCCTTGTATCAGCAATTGTATCTTAATCATCTCTGGATCACCCCTCAAAGTGAAATCGTCCCTCTTTTCAGAATGACCGCATTTTATTTGCAAGCAGCTTTCATTCCAACTCAATATTTGAAACCATAGAACCAACACCGCAAATTCTCCTGTTTATCCCTGGGATAAGAAGCCCTTAAAATGAGCAAACTGCTTGTTGAAAGGCATTCCCAATCAACCTCATTATGTCGAGTTTAGCCGTCTCACGGGCTGTCATTCCTGGGGCATTGGTTGTGCTCATTCCTGTAAATGTCCTATTTATCCCAGGGTAAGGCCTGCCACCGAGAAAGGGTGTTTGTTCTCTCTCTGATTGCCGAACTGTTAAGTGAAGTGCTGGCTGGTGAAACAATCCAGCTAATTGCATGTCACACGAGTGCGTTGGATTTCACCAGTTTGTGTTTTACTCATGGGCAACGAGTCCTGTGCTATGGCATGCGTGCTGCTTAAATCTCTGCCCAGCCAATTTTCGGGTTGGCAGATGGAAGAAATTCTTAAAGGCTCTATTTCTGTTTTTCGACATTCAAAGAAACACTGTGCCTCTTAAAAATAATTGGTTAAGTACCAAGTTATTTTCATTGCCACTGTTGAAAATATAGAAACTGCTAGACCACATTATTCATATCTACAGTAGCTGATACTAATTCTTAGGTGCAAGAAAAAGGCTTATTGATGATTGGTAGGTTGTCTTTTCTTGCTTTTTTTTTACCTCCTCCCTCTCTTCACCCACCCCCGCCCCCCACCTCCTCACCAGCCAAGAGAAACCGCGCTGATTAGAGTAAGATGAAAGCACTGATCTTTGAAGTAAGATTCAATTTTACTCTTTCCTGAAGCAAAAACATATCTCCAGACTGAAATGAGAAAGTGCCTAACCTACTTGGCATTTGATTCTGAGAAAGATTCCCCATAGAAACTTGGATGGGAGAAAATGAAAGGGGAGCCAATTAGCTTGTGTTCAGCAGAGCTAACTTTTTTAACAAGCTGGCTCAGGAAGGAATGAGCCCGCGAAGGCGTGGGCGAGGGCAGGCGCGGGCGGGCTGCCTGGCAGCCGGAGCTTCCTCGCCGCCGCCATGCGGGCTTGTACTTCCTTCTGGCTCGTTTTGGCAAAGCAGGTGAGTGAAGAGCAGGGGTAAAAAAAAATCTCGTGGAGGTGTCGCCGCTACACACTTACTGGCATTGTCACAGGGACTCTCACATCACAGGACCTCATTCACGGAAAAGTGATGGCTCCTGTGAAAGCTCTCCCGCGTGGGCAGGCCACCCAGACGCGGCCCTGCCTAATGAATCAGTCTCTGGGGAGCCCGAATGATGCTTTTCTAGGTAGACCGCCCACGTGGATGAGGACATTTTTTCCTTTCCTGGCAGCGAGAGGATGATGTGACAACTATAGTTCCTAGAGATCCATTGTGAAAATCCTCTTTTGGAGTTCAAGGATTAGTTAAAAATATGTGCAGGGGAGAGGATAAGTTTGCCCATTTTTCGGGGGGGGGGGGCGGGTTTGAGGAAGGGTTGCATTTGTGTTCGGGCCTTTAGAAGGAGAATGGGTTATTAGCGCATGTTCTAGTTTGCTAGCTGCTGGAATGCAATATATCAGAAACAATGGCTTTTAAGAAGGGGAATTTATTAAGTTTCAGGTTTACAGGTTTACAGTTCTCAGACCAGGAAAATGTCCAAATTAAGGCAAGGCTATGAAAATGTCCAAATCAAGCCACCAATAAGAGGTCACCTTCACTCAAGAAAGGCCCATGACATTTAGGGCTTCTCTCTCAGCTGAAGGGCACATGGTGAACATGGCGACGTCTGCTAGCTTTCTTGCCAGGCTTCTTGTTTCATGAAGCTCCCCAGGGGCATTTTCGTTCTTCATCTCCAAAGATCTCTGGTTATGTGGGCGCTAAAGCTTTTTCCAAAATGGTAACCTCTTAAAGAACTACAGTAAGCGACCCTACTGCGAATGGGTGGAGACACATCCCCATGGAAACAATTAATCAACAGTCACCACTTACAATTGGGTGGGTCACATCTCTATGGAATACTCAAAAAGCTCCCACCCAGCAATACTGAATGAGGATTAAAGAATTTGGCTTTTCTGGGGTCCACAACAGATTCAATCCAGCAAAGTGCTCATTATTTGTTCTGACTCAAAGGTGTACGACCATTGTTGGGCAAACTCTCACATGGTCAAACAAGGAAAAGGGCAAGTGTCTTAGTTTGCAGGGCTGCTATAACAGGGTCCCACAGGCTGGCTGGCTTAAACTACAGGAAGTTATTGTCTAACAGTTCTGGACACATGAAGTCCAAAGTCAAGGTGTTGACTAAGCCGCGTTCCCTCTTAAAAGGGAGAATCTATTCCATGCTTCTCCCCCTGGCTTCTGGTGCGGTCTGATATCCATGATGTTCCTTGGCTGGTGGCATAACTCAGCCTCTGCCACCATCACATGACTGTCTCCCTCTTCCTTTCTGTCTGCCTCTATCTCACTATCTGTGTTCAAATGTCTTCTCCTTGTAAGGATATCACTCATATGAGATTAGAGCCCAACCTAATCCAGTTTGGCCCCATCTTAATATCTTCAAAGAACCTTTTACAAACAAGTTTACATTCACAGGACCGGGGGTTAGGACCTGATAAGAGACATGATTCAACCCCTAATGGCAAGTTTACAACATATATAAATAAGGATGGTTTTGCTGCTGTGAAGAACACATCACTCCTCATACGAATTCTAGAGAGGAAACCTGGTCTGAGAAGCGCAATGGGGGAATTGCCCAGAACAGGACAGAAGGGAGCTAGGTTCCAATTCCAGCTCTGCCCCTGCCTACTTGGGGGAATGCCAGGCATTTCTGGAGCCTCAGTTTCCTCATCCGTCCAGAGGGCATCAGAATTCTTTGAGTCTGCAACTGTGCAATGGTCCACAGCATTTGATCACTGTACAGGGATCTCAAACTCAAATACCCACAGGGGCCAGGCAAGTGGTGTAGGTGACTGAGTGTGCCCAGGTGGCTTGAAGAGTACACGCTACACCAGAGGGGCAGCAGCTCCACAAGCCAGCCAGCTCGCCGTAAAGGAATATGGGTTGAGTTTTTCAAGAAACATGAAAAATCTGGGTATTTATGTGAAAATTTTGAATTCCTTACATTGGCAATGAACTCAAAATTCTTAAAAACCTGTGGGACAAACAAAATACATCTGCAATTGGATTCTGCTGCAGGCCTCTTGTTTTCTACCTCTGTATATAGATAGTCCATCTTCACCATGTGGTTTCCTTTTCTTCCTCCTTGGTCTGCATTTCACCCACAATTTTTCCCTCAATAAGAGGTTGTGGCCAAGACAAACTGTACTGGCATGAGTCCTCGGACTTGCCACTGTGTGTGTTCGTAGGAACCTAACCAGAACATTCTAGAGCTAGCAGCCACCCCCAGCCCTGCTGCGCCCCACCTGTGCCCTGGCAGATGCAGGGGCATCAACAGTAGAGTCCTTCTAGCAGAGCTCATGAGAGAGCTGGAGTACTTCTGTGCATATTCTTCTAGCCCCATCTCACTTTTACCCCAGAACTTCATGAATTCTTACATTGGTTCCTTGGTTTTCTTAATGGAGACCCAGTGAAATAGTCCTTAATCTTCCCATCACTTTCGCTGCCTTTGATCTTTCTTTTTATTTGTTTTAAACCAATCCACTTTGTCACTATTTTTGATGGCCACTCTCACTACTATATTCCGAAGTCAGGTGGTACAATGAATCTTTCTTGACTTTTGGCATGTGAAAAGCACACCCCAGTGTGTGTAAATAAAATAAATAACAATTGTAATTAAAGGAAACAGTTATTGGCTATTGGGAAGTTAAAAAAAATCAGAATTTGAGGTCTTGGTATAAAGGATTTCACTTTATCAGAGCAGTAGAGGCCATACAGTTCCTAGAGGTCGTCTGTGCTCTGTTTCACTTATGAACCCAACACTGCAACTTTGCAAATGAACACAGGCTGCATTCTGCATTTGCTAGCAGCTTTATTTAAAAGTGGTAAGATATTTGCAAAACTAGGCCATTTGAAGAGGTGTAGGGAATACGCCACTAATCATCTGCTGTCTGTTGCCTGCTTATACCAAAACTGGTAGTAAAAAGGAGAAATTTGGGCATTTCTTTAGGCTAAGCTTTCTGCAGTTAATTCACAGTGACAGCGCAGATGTCTCCTACTTAAAAGAAGCCATCAAAAAAGTTCTTTTTTGATGTGATATGCTTTCCCAAAGCGGGGGAGCGGAAGTATTGCTTAGATGAAGAGATCTGCATTCTCAGCAAACCCTGCTGGCGATGGGACGCTTGCAGCCCTGTGTTCAATGAGTCTTTCTGCCCAGTTCGAAAAGTCATGTGTTTCTCTGTGGCCTTACGCCCAGTAATGCCTCACTTAGCCAGCAGTTTTTTCCAAATAATTGTAGTTTGCCTCCTTGAAAGCTGTGGCAACTTTTATTTTTTTGCATGTGCAGGTACAGGGAATCAAACCTGGGTCTCCGACATGGCAGGTGAGAACTCTGCCTGCTGAGCCACCATGGCCCGCCCATTCATGGCAGCTTTCATCCTGATTGTGTATCAGTCTGCTGCGATTTGTTGATGGCCTACTATGTGCCAGGCACTGTGCTAGGAGCTGAAATATAGTAATGGAGACACCATTCCATTCTCCAAGAAACTCATGATCTGGTGGGGGAAGCAGAGAGAGAAATGTTGTTATAACCAACCCATAATGTCAGGTAGATGCTGTCTTGGTGCCCTGCTCAGATCTTCTTCCCTGGACCAACGTACCCACTGCTGCCATGAGGGTGGCCCCTGACAGCTGCCCTCAGCTGCTGGGGGCTGCCTCTCCTGGTAAGCCTCACCTCCCCTACCCCCCACCTCCCCGCAATACACAGCCAAAGACTGACTGATATAGGGAAAGGAAAGGTCAGCCACTTGGCATCAAGGTGGGGAGAGGAAAATTCTGCAATGTCATTTATGTTCCACAAATCGCACCCACCACCCTCCCATTGTGATTTAGGCCGAAGCTAGACTTTACCTAAGACCACAACTTTGCTTGGCTCCTTCGCCTTATTTACTCTGCTTCAAACCCTGTCAAATCTTTCTGAAAAGCACCCCTGCAGTAAGTCACATACCCCAAATCCCCATCTCAGCTTCTACTTTGAGGGAACTTGAACTATGATATTTTTATGCGTGTATTTGGTAGAAATCTTCCTGAAATGCTATGCTTTTCTTTGCCTTTCTAGGCAAAGGATCTTAAAAGCAATTTTGCATATTTTATTAATCTCTCCTTTGGTGTCCTCTTGTAAAATGAGGACATTGGATTAGATAGTCTTCCTGCCAAATCTTACATGTCTTTGACTTTATAACCATGAGCATCACTTAAGGGATGGAGTGGAAAGAGAGACAGGCCTGGCTTCAAATTCTGACCCCACCGCCAATAGCTGATTGTCCTTGCAAGCTGCATGGCTTTGCTGTACTGCAGTTTCTTCATCGGCAGAATGAGGATGTGATAACTATCACGTAGGGTGGTGGTGAGGATTAAATGAAGCATCTAAACAGAAGCTTCTAGTATAGTGCCTAGCGATAAATCACAGCTGTTATTATTACTAGTGCTATTTTGCCACCATATTAAAACAAGAATGCATTAAAGGGACCACAGAGGCCTATAGGAGAGCTTGCCCCTATATTAAATGGTCCCAAACTGCTGTGCATTTCAAGCTGTTGGTTTCATTTCTTCCTCTGCTTTCGTGCTGTCAACTCTCTCTTCTCTGCATTAGACTTTTCTGACTTTAATCTGCTGTACGTTGGAGAAACCTGCAACCAGACTTAGAATTGATTGGGTTTTTGTTTTGTTTTTTATTTTACTCTCTTGGCCTGGTCTGATTTGGAGTATGGTAAGTTGTAGATGTGTAGCTTTGGGCTAAATTATAAACTGTTAGGGCACAAAGATGATCTTTTAATCATCAGTCCATCTCTCATGCCTCACCCAGTGCCGGCAGATGGTGGAGATTCAATGAGTTAATTGTAATATAATTTAGGGGGGAATACAGTTTTAATAAAGATTGAAAGTAAAATATAAATAAAGAGGCTCAAAATGAGGTTGTAAACATCTGCTGCATGAGTCAAGTGCATAAATTTTAGCCGTGGATGGTTGAGACTTCTGGGTAAATGATTTTGAGATTAAGTGCCTATTACCATATATGTGGATACTGGAAGGGGAAAAGGAGGGTGACTTTTACCTTTCAATTTATGTTATTATGAGGATTAAACTCAGAATATTGAAATCCTGCTTTTCTTTTCCACAATCCCCATGATGAGCCGAAAGTCTTAATATTATGGGTTTTGCAGCAATAACAGAAATCTGAGGAAAGGTCCACGTGGGATGTTTGTCTCCTGCAGCATCTAATCACCCTTCTCTCATTCTTCTTTTATGTCTTTCTTGCCTGCTTCCTGAATTGACACAGATTCTTCCAGCCTGTTTTGGGGCTGAGTTGTCCCTTGCTCTTGGAGGTAGGACATAAAGTCAGATGAGCGAGTGCTCGAATGCCTAATCAGCTATCTTTACTTTTCAGGCCAGCAGGCAGAGGAGGGAGGAGAGCTATTCCTTCTGAGATCAAATTCCAGAAATTGCTGCAATGGTACATTTTGTTCATACAACAATTAAACTGGTTAAACAACTGCCTGACCCCGGGATTGCTGGCTTGGAGCCCAGGTTTAGTCTTCTTATCTGTATAACAGGAACCTACAATGCAAGAGTCTTTGCTGGGCTGCCTTTAGGCCTAGTAAGGGAACATTTTTTCTTCTTTATCTTAAAGGTTCAGCAGCTTGCAGGCAGCTATGACCTGGCCAGAACTAAGTGGAGATCCGAGCATGTCCTCTGAGTCCTTCAAGGTGCAAGTTTGTCACTGCCCTCCCCCTCTCTACGTGGGACATGACTCCCAGGGGTGTAAACCTCCCTGGCAATGTGGGACAGAAATCCTAGAATGAGCTGGGACTCAACATCAAGGGATTGAGAAAACCTTCTCGACCGAAAAGGGGATGAGAGAAATGAGACAAAATAAAGTGTCAGTGGCTAAGAGATTTCAAACAGAGTTGAGAGGTTATCCTGGAGGTTATTCTTATGCATTATGTAGATATCCCCTTTTTAGTTTATGGTGTATTAGAGAGGCTAGAGGGAAGTATCTGAAACTGTAGAGCTGCATTCCAGTAGCCTTGTTTCTTGACGATGATTGAATAATGATATAGCTTTCACAATGTGTGATTGTGAAAACCTTGTGTCTGATGCTCTTTTCATCTATGGTATGGATAGATGAGTAAAAAATACGGAAAAAAAATAAACAAATAATAGGGGAAACAAAGGTTAAAATTAATTGAGTGGCTTGAAATACTAAAAACAAAACAAAAAGGATGCAGGTTTGGACAGAAAGCTCAGAATCATTATCACACGTTACCACACAGATTATCCTAAACCAGCGGTTCTCAACCTGGCTGCCTGTCAGAATCACTTGGGACCCTTTTATGTATTCTCCAATGCCCAGGCCGCATTCCAGACCAATTACATCAAATTCTTTGGAGGAGGGACACTGGCATGAGGAGCAGCCAAAGTTGAAAACAAATTGCCTTGAGCCAAAACCGCTTTAAAGAAGGTTATAAGATTTCAAGTAATTGAGCCTAGAGAACAGGAGAGAGAGTGGCTTTAAGATTCCTCCCTAAAGAAGAATCTTAAAGATGGTCAACCAGGTGAGAATTAGTGAGGCCTCAGTGATGTCACAGAAGAAGAACCTTCCATATGGGATCAGACTCCTGAGATTCAAGTTCTGGGTGCTGATATGTACAATTTCTGTGATCTTGGGAAACTAGCTCTGGGCTTCCATTTTTTTCACCTTAAAAAGTGGGGATTTAAATATTTCCCTTGCATGGTTTTTATATGTTAGGCAACATAAGGAAAACACCTTGTACACAGCAGGTATTCAAAAGGTGGTGGTTATTGTTAAGGTGGGCAACGCTTCCTCACCCAGATGGCAACCTCTTTGGTTAATTGGCTTTTTATACTTGAAGGCTGTCATGGTCAGGTTCATGTGCCAGCTTGGCCAGGTGGTGGTGCCTGGTTGTCTGGACAAGTGCTGGCCTGTCTGTTGCTATGAGGACATGTTGTGAACTTAAATCATGACCATGTTGGTTGCATCACAGCTGATTACATTTGCACTCAGCAAGGGGGAGTGTCTACTGCAATGAGTGATGCTTAATCTAATCACCAAAAGGTTTTTAAGGAGGATCCAGAAGGGACAATCACTCTTCCTGCTTCCCCCAGCCAGCCTCTCTTGAGAATTTGTTGAGGACCTTCTTTGGAGCTGGTAGCACATGGCCTGCCCTACAGATCCTGGACTCTACATTCCCATGGTTACATAAGACATTTTATAAATTTTATATTTGCAGAGCTCTCCTGCTGATTCTGTTTCTCTAGAGAACCCTAGCTAATGCATTATTAGAACCTGTCATGGTCAGGTTCATGTGCCAACTTGGCCAGGTGGCGGTGTCTGGTCATTTAAGTTGGGCAGGAGGATTAATAGATATTTAAACTATGCTCCTCAAGATTATTTCATTTTTTGTTATATGTATTTTTTCTATTATTTCCCAATCAAACTAGATTTACATCTTCAGAAGCAATACTTTTACAGTATAACTTGTGTAAATATGAGTATTTAATTTTCATAGTTCACATTTAAATGCTAGAAAAAGAAACATATGTAGAAGCTACAGAAATTGTGGTAGTTTTTTCTTTACTGTTCTGGTCCTGATTTTATCCTTTTTTAGCCAATCACATACCTATCCAAGATAGCATCATAGAATTCAATTCACAAGATATAAGGTTCATATAAATTTCTCCTCTAAGTTTGGCTATGAAAACTTTAACCAAAATTACATTAATTGTGGGTATCTGCTGATTTTGTTTTTTTTTAATTCTGAGAATTGTGTTTAGAAAATAAAGAGGTATATTTTCTGATACTAAAGAAGTATATTTAAAATAAAATTGGGGGTTTCAATTCCTGGTGCCTGCCTATGCAAAAAAAAAAAAAAATATATATATATAATATATATAAAATTGGAGTTGCAGAATTGCAACTTCACTGAGTGTACACACAGTCCCATGAACTTTTCAGAAGCTACCCTTGTATAACTTCAAGTGCTAAAATTAAGGATGGTCCAGGATCACACACAAAAGTTGATATTCATCCAGCTTTAGTGGTACAGGTAAAATTAAATAAAAGCTGACTTTTATTTAATATTCAACATTGTTTTGGGAGTTCCATCAGGACAATTAGGCAAGGAAAAGAAATAAAGGCATTCAGATTGGAAAAGAGGACGTAAAGCTATCACCATTCACAGATGACATGATCCTATAAATAGGAAATCCCAAAGAATTTACAAGAAAGGCATTAGAGCTAATAAATTAATTCAGCAAAGTGACGGTACAAAATTAAGACACAAATGTCAGTTGTGTTTCCATACACCAGCAATAACAATCCATAGGGAAAATCAAGAAAATAGTTCCATATATAATAGCAACTGAAAGAACCAAGTATCTAGGAATAAAGTCAACTAGGGGTGTTGAGGGCTTGCATGCAAAAGAAGCAAGAAATGTTGCTGAAGAAATTAAAGAAGACCTAAATAAATGGAAAGATATCTTTGTTCATGGATTGGAAGACTTAATATAGATAAGAAGTCAGTACTACCCAAAGTGATTTATAGATATAATACAATCCCAATAAAAATTCCAACAGCCTTGTTGGCAGAAATGGAAAAGCCAATCATCAAATTCATATAGAAGGGCAAGAGACACCAAATAGCCAAAACCATCTTAAAAAAGAAGAACAAGTTTGGAGGACCCATATTTCTTCATTTCAAAACTTATTATAAAACTACAATAATCAAAATTTGTACTGGCACAAAAACAGACATATAGACAGTGGACTAGAATAAAAATTTTGGAAATAAACACAGCTATAGCCAACTCATTTTTTAAAAGGGTGCCAAATCCACTCAATGGGAAAAGAGTGCTCTCTTCAACAAATGGGCTGGGAAAACTGGATTTTCACATGCAAAAGAATGAAAGGAGACCCCTGACTCATACCATATTAAAAAACTAACTTAAAAATTGATCAATACGCTCCTTTTATCTACGGTATGGACAGATGAATAAAAATATGAATTAAAAATAAATAAATAATAGGGGGAACAAATGTTAAAATAATTTGGGTAGAGGGAAATACTAGTGGTCAGTGAGAGGGAGGGTAAGGGGTATGGTATGTATGAGTTTTTTCTTTTCTCTTTTTATTTATTTTTCTGGAGTGATGTAAATGTTCTGAGAAATGATCATGGTGATGAGTACATAGCTATGTGATGATATTGTGAGTCACTGATTGCACACTAGGTGTGGAATGCTCACACATAAGAATGCTCATACGTTTGTCGTGTTGGCTTTGGCAGCACATATACTAAAATCAGAACGATGCAGAGGAGATTAGCATGCCCCTGCTCAAGTATAACAGGCAAATTCATGAAGTGTTCCATAGTTAAAAAAAAAAAAAGAATATCATGTTGTATGTTGATTGATTTTATTAATAAAAAACTTTTTTAATGGATCAATAATCTAAATATCAGAGCTAAAACAAACTCTTAGAAAAAAATATAGGGAAATATTTTCTTGACTTTGTATTAGGTGATGAATTCTTGACTTTACACTGAAAGCACAAACAGCAAAAGAAAAATAGATAAATTGGACTTATCAAAATTAAAATGTCCTTTGTGTATCAAAGGACATTATCAAGAAAGTGAAAAGGCCGCCTACAAAATGGGAGAAAATATTTGGACAACATAAAACCAATAATGGTTTTAAATCTAGAATATATGAAGAACTCCTGTAACTCAGCAACAAAAAGGCAAGCAATCGAATTTAAAAATGGGCGAAGAATTTGAATAGACATTCACCCAAAGAAAATATATAAATGGCCAAGAAGCACATGAAAAGATGCTCTATAGCATTGGTCATTAAGGAAATGCAAATCAAAACAACAGTGAGATATCACTTCACACCCCCTAGAATGTTTATTATTTTAAAACAGCAAGTGTTGTGAGGGCGCATAGACACAGGAGCACCCATACAATTTGGTAGGAAAGTAAAGTGGTCCAGCCACCATGGGGAACAATTTAGCAGTTCCTCAAAAAGTTAAACATAGAATTACCATATGACCCAACAATCTCACTTCTTGGTATAAATCTCAAAGAATTGAAAGAGGGACTCAAACAGATGTCATAGCAGCATCATTTACAATTGCCAAAACATGGAAACAATTCAAGTGTTCATCAACAGATGAATGGAGAACCAAAACGTGGCATATTATTCAGCTGGCATAGTCCTTCAAAAAGGAATGAAGTTCTAATATATGCTGCAACATGAATGAAGTTTTATGGCATCATATTGAGTGAAATAAGCCAGATACAAAAGGACAGACATTGTATGATTTCACTGTATGAGATAATTAGAGTACGCAAATTCATAGAGACAGGGGCTGGGGGAGGGAAATGAGGAGTTAATGCTTAATGGATACAGAATTTCTGTTTGGGGTGATAGAGAAGTTTGGTAATAGATGTGGTAATGGTAGCACAACTTTGTGACTGTAATTAATACCACTGAAGTGTATACCTGAATATAGTTAAATAGGAAATTTTATGTTGTATATATGTTACCACAATTAAATATGTATTTTTATTTTTATTTTATTTATTTATTTATTTTTACATGGGCAGGCACCAGGAATCGAACCCAGGTCCTCGGGCATGGCAGGCAAGCATCCTTGCCTGCTGAGCCACTGTGGCCCAAATATGTATTTTTAAAAGCTTATTTTGTACCTGGCACCATGCTATTAATTTACGTGCCTTGTTTCATTTAATTATCTCAGTATCCCTATGAGATAGGTACTATTATGATCCTGATTTTACAGTTGGAGAAACTGAGGCCCCGAAAGTTGAAGTAACGTATTCAAGGGCAAGGGGAGAACTGAGGTTCAAATCCACATCTATCGGATGCTAAAGTCTTTGCTCTTTAAACAGCTTTATTGAGATATAATTCACATAACAGGCAATTTACGCATTTAAAGTGGGTAGTCCAGTAGCTTTCAGTATAGTCACAGAGTTATGCAGGGCTCGCCACAGTCAATTTCAGAACATTTTCATCACCCCAAAAAGAAGCCTACTCCATCAACTGATGAATAGATAAACAAAATGAGGCATATCTATATAATGGAATATTATTGGGCAATAAAAAGAAATGAAGTATTGATACGTGTTACTACATAGATGAGCCTCGATGACATTATTCTAAGTGTTAGAAGCCGGTAACTAAGGAACACATATTGGATGACACCGTTTATGTGAAATATACAGACCAGGCAAATCCATAGAAACAGAAAGTGGTTGCCTAAGGGGGCAATTGGGGGATGATGGCTAAGAGATGCAGAGTTTCTTTTTTCCTCTAGAATTCTGGAATGATTTGGGCCTTAAAGTATCTTCAGTTGATTTTGAGATAGGAACATGTTTGTTTGTTAAAAAGCAGATTTTTTGAGATATGTCACATACTGTGCAATTCATCCATTTAAAGTGTGCAAGTCAATGTGTTTTTTTCAGCATATTCACAGATTTGAATAACCATCACCACAACCAATTTTAGAACATTTTCATTACCCCAAAAGAAACCCCATAGGTGGGAATGAATAGGCGAAGCACAGGGCAATTTTAGGGCAGTAAAATGATTCTGGATGATGCTGTAATGATATAAGATATAAGATATTACACATTTGTCAACCCCCTTTGAACTGTACAAGCACAATGAGTGAACCTTAATATATGCAAATTTAAAAAAAGATCATTTAGGACATTGAGGCCTCCCAGGAGGGCATGCAACTGTAACAAGAGAATTTAACTACTACAAATGTGTGAAACAATCTCACTGAAGGCGATGGGGGAAGGCTGAGCTACTTATCTTTGGTGATGAGTGAAGTGTTTAAGAAGAAAGGCAAAAGGAACTGTACAGAAGCCTGTACTTTAGTTGATAAAGTTGTTTCTCAGGGGCGTGCCTGTTAACAACCCTGATACTGCTGACCATTGTGGGACATGTAAGCGAATGGGTGCTAGATGATGGGAGGTAGGGTTTTTCTGTTGGAGTAGGAATTTACAGATAAGCCAGGGGAAGGAGCTGGAATGCTTCATATGGTAATGGATTAGAGTTGGAGACATCAGTATGAACTCATGTTTAGCTTAATATAGATACAGATGGTTACATATAAAATATTTATAAGCATATATATATATATATATATATATATATACATGGTTAGTATACATACTTATTTTTTTGCTCAGTCAGAGGGCCTATAAGAAACAATACCCAAATCTTGATTTCTTGTATATTCTTCAATAAAAGGAACCAGAGTTCCTTGGGAAAATGACAAATTCTAGAATGGGGGCAGGAAACATACAAAATGAGCTGGAGTATCTTGTAGCGCCAGAAAATAAGGGGGTGCTAAAATGAGCAACAAAAAACAAACCAACACCAATTGATGGGGAATGTGTCAAAGGAGCATAGAAGCCAACTGAAAGAACAACCAATGGCCAAAGCTGGAATAATTTGAGCTGTACAGTAAATAAGGTAGTATTGGATTATAACTCAAAGCATAAAATAAATATCCCTAAGTCCTTACTGATACAAATAAGTGACTGATTTAAATTAATAAATGGCAGGGTGGGCCACAGTGGCTCAGAAGGCAGAGCTCTCACCTGCCATGCCAGAGACCCGGGTTCAATTCCCGGTGCCGCCCATGTTAAAAAAAAAAAAAGCTTAATTAGTAAATGGCAGAGAAGAGACAAATCTACCAAGCAGAAAAATTTCCAATAATTTATGTAGATATTCTACCCTCCAGGAGAGAGCAAAATTCCCCTCTCCTTAGGTGTAGGCTGAGCATAATGCCTTCCTTCCAAAGTGTACAATATGGAAAGGAGGAAAAAGGAATAATTCGACAGTGGAGAAACCTGACAAACGCAGCTTCTGCCAGTACTTTATCAATGGTCACAGATCATGTTGATGGCACTTTGTGTGCTTGATATGATGTGATGAGATGAAAATGGCATTTTAACTTTGTGGTTAACCTCCCAATAACCCATAACCCCAGTCCTACCATGAGAAAAATATCATACAAATTTCAGTAGTGGGGCATTCTATAGATTCCTGACCAGTCCTCCTTAAAACTGTCAAGGTCAGCAAGAACAAGGAAAGGGTAAGAAACTGTTACAGCAAAAAGGAGCCAAAGAGACATGACAGCTAAATATAACGTGGTGTCCCAGATGGGATCTAGGAACATAAAAAGGACATTAGGTAAAACTTAAGGAAATCTAAGTAAACCATGGACTTTAGGTAATAATAATGTGTAAATATGGTTCATTAATCCTTAAAAAAGTTATCAAACTGATTTAAAATATTAACAATAGGGGGGAAATGAGCACAGGGTATATGGGAGCTCTCTGCACTGTCTTCTCAATTTTTCTGTAAATCTAGAACTGCTCTTAAAAAACATCTATTAAGGGCGGGCCATGGTGGCTCAGCAGGCAAGAATGCTTTCCTGCCATGCCAGAGAACCTGGGTTCGATTCCCCGTGACTGCCCATGTAAAAAAAAAAAAACTCTTTTAAAAAGGAAAACAAAGTGAAACCCCACACTCCTTCCCTATCACCATGCCCTGTGATGGTTTAGCTTACGTGCCAGCTTAGCCAATTCATGTTATCCAGTTGTTTGGTCAGACAAGCACTGGCCTGATGGTTACCCTGAAGGTATTTTGTAAGTGGCTTTGCATTTATCATCAGTTGATTGCATCTATGGCAGATTGCACCTACAGCCAATATAAGAAAATGCCCTTAGCAACCAGGGAAATCCCCTCATCCAATCAATTAGAGGGTCTTAGAGCCAGAACTGAGGATTTCAAACATCAAAAGAAGAATTTCTGCCTCTACTTCGCCAACCAGGTTCTCCTGGGGAATTCAACTTCACCTTCGTTGGAGTTTGCGTCTTGTGGCCTGCCGCATGGAATTCACACTTGCCATCCTCCTGGTTAGTGTGAGCCCTTTCTGTAATAAATCTCTCTCTCAGCATCATGTTTTCAAGTTTCATCCATTTCGTAGCATGTATCAATATTTCATTTTTGTACTGCCAAGTGGCACTCCATTGTACAGATAATATCACATTTTATTTATCTATTCATCAGTTGGCAGACATTTGTGCTGTTTCCACTTTTTTGGCTTTGGTGAATAAGGTTGCCATGAACAACTGTGTTTAAGTTTTTGCATGGATATAAGTTTTCATTTCTCTTGTATTTATGTTTAGGAGGAGAATTACTGATCCGTATGGTAACTCTATGTTTCCCTTTTTGAGGAACTATTTTCAGTACCATTTTACATTCCCACCATGACTGCTTGAGGATTCTAATTTCTCTACATCCTTGCCAATGCTTCTCATTATTTGTCTTTAATATATATACACACACATTTATCCCCTACTGGGTAAGAAGAGGAGTCTCATGTGGTTTTGATTTGCATTTCCCAGAGGGCTAATGATGTTGAGCATCATTTCATGTGTTCATTGGCCATTTGTATATCTTCTTTAGGAAATGTCTATTCACATCTTTTCCCCATTTGTTAATTGGGTTATTTGTCTTTTTATTATTGAGTCATAGGAATCCTTTATATATTCTAGATAATGTCTCTTATCATAAATATAAAATTTGCAATTTTTTCCCATTCTGTTGGTTGTCTTTTCACTTTTTAGTGGTACCCTTTGAAGCACAAATATTTTTAATTTCGATGATGTCTAATTTGCTTAGTTTTAAATTCTATTGCTCGTGCTTTTGGTGTTTTATCTAAGGAATCATTATCTAATCCAAGGTCACAAAGATTTATGCCTATGCTTTCTTCTAAGAGTTTTATTATTTTAGCTCTCACATTTAGAAGAATGAAGCCTTTGCTTTACCTATGTTTTCCTGTTTTGTGTGTGAATAGATAAAGCAAATATATCCACGATCGATGGGTGAGAGAAACACAGAAAACCTGACAAGATAAAAATCTGGGTTATCTCTGGATTTTAAAGATCCGTGTTTTGCCCACCCCAACTCTCTCGAGGTCGAGAAGTGGATCACTTAGTCACATCTGAACATAGTTTAAAGTCTTAGTTGCAAAAGCCCTGCATTATCCGCTTTCTACAATCAGAAATCAGGCCTCATCTCCTTACTGGTAGGCTATTTCAGCAGTCTCCTAAGTAGACAAAGTTCCCTTCTTTAAACACCTCATCACTCTGGATTGAAATCAGTTGCTTGTTACTTGAAGGGGCCACAAGCTTCGTCAGGACAGGACCTATGTCTTTGAGTGCCTAGCCCAGTGCCTGGCACATAGTAAATTTCTACCAGTATTTGTGGAACAGAAGAATGCATGGTTACCTTATCGCTAAACTCTTCACCTGGACCAGATCTGTCCTACTGGCTACTGCCAGGTTAATAATCCAATACTGTGCTCATCATTTCACTCAGCTCAAAACCTTCAAGGATTCCCCACTGACTTCTTAGAGACACAGCTCCTTAATCTGATATTCAAGAAAGAGGTGTCTCTAGCTGGTCCGGTTTTCCCCTCACCTGACTTCTCAGTACTCAAAAGGAATCTTTGGAGTTGATCACATCTAGAGTAAAATCTTGCCACCGCTAATTTTTAGCTGTTCGATTCAGAGTCACAAATTGCTTAAATTCTGTTAGCCTTAATCCCCTCAGCTGTGAAATGGCCATGATGATAGTCACTTTGCAGGGATGGTTTTGAGGATAACAAATAACACATTGAAGCACCTGGGATATTGCAAGGACTTCATACACGAGAGGGCCACTTGCTCCAGATTTATGTGCTGGGGTAGCCAGATTCAGCGAATAAAAATATGGAATGTCCAATTAAACTTGAATTTTAGATAAACAACATATGTTTTAGGAAAAGTGTGTCCCAAATATTCAAATTTAACTGGGCATCCTGTATGTCTCAATCGCACCCCAGACTACCAACATCGATTTACTTCCTCTGTTTGGAATGCCCTCCACTCTACTTCCACCTGCCAAAATCTGACATCTCTTTGAAAGCTTGGTTCAAAGACCACCTCTCTCACAAGATCTTCTCTGGCATCCTCAGATAGTTATGATTTATTCTTTCTCCACCCTCTCATAGTGCGAAGAGCACACCGATCATGTGAATGCTTCTCTCTGCTCTGGAGATGTGTTCTCTGCGCCTTATATCCTCGAGCCTGGGAGCTGCCAGTGCCTTGTCCTCTGTAGCTGCCCATTAGCTATTTGTTGAATGAACAAAGGAGACTCGATTGCCCAAAATCAGAGCTAGGTGTTATTTTCTTTTTCAGAGTGGATTTTTTCCCCTTCAATTCCAGGATCAGTAGCATATAGGCATTACAGCAAATTATGTTGCTCTTAGAGATTTAATCTAAAAATCTTCCAATTTAGGAAAAAAGGGAGAAATGTTAATCTTTTGCTTCCCTGAACAAGGAACTAAGAAGTTGTTAAAAAGAAAAAAAAATGTAGAATGGAATGATTTCTAAATGTTGTGTTAGTTAATTTTTTTTTTAATTAATAAAAAAAAAAGATTACAAAGAGAAAAAAAAAACAGCATTGGCAACCACTGGTTACAAAATAAAATAATCATTATAGCTTTAAATGAAAATGTTCCCATGTGAACAAACTTTGCTTTTCTTGTGTACACAGGCAGACAGATGTATTTCAGCATCTGTTTAAGTAGGTTTGTACTGAAAAGCAGAAAAATTAAACCTCCCAGACACGATTTGCCAGGGAATTTGCTCCCTTCTTTGTCTGTTTTGATTAGTCCCAGAGTGCTAAGAGCTGCCCATTTTGTCTCTAGTTCGGGCAAAGGGGGGAAACCTTTTTCAAAAATAGCCCATTAGATGGCTGGGCCCCCTTAGACAGGATTTTGGGGAGAACAAAGGACCCGAAAGGGCATTTTGTGAAGGGTGCTGGATTGTGTGCCCTGTCATTTGGAAGGCTCCTGCTCCCGCCATTTGCACATCTTATGGTAATCCTCTATTGATCGTCTCTTGCTCCTTCCTGCCCACTTATGCTGTCTCTCCCCACGGTGCTCTCTGATGTCAGGCCCCCTCTTTTACTGCTCTAATTCAATGGCTTCTAATTGGATGCTCTGGCTGGCTAATGGCTTCTACCCAACAGCAGGGCTGACATTTACTTAGTTGATTTCTACCCCTCCCTGTGCTCTCTGGCCTCCTTTGTGAGCAGAGCTTAAATTAGGCAGGATTTCAGATCCAACACCTTTTTGTATTTCAGCTTGGGTTCTTTTTTTTTTTTTAATTTGTTTTTTTTGGTGGCAGGGGTGGCTGTGTAGAGAAGAGCCTTGGGAATATGCCCTGGGCTGATAAATCCTGACACCTGCAAATAAACCAGCTCTGTGACTTATCTGTAGCCCAGAATGCCAGCTGATTCCAAGCTGTCTTCCTGGGTTTTTTTCTGGTTTTTAACCTGGACCTCAGCCTGCTAATTTCAGCTGGAACAAACTCTCTTCATTTTGTCATAACGAGCAAAAGAGTCATTGCTCGTTCTCATCATGGGAAAGGTTCTGGGCTGAACATCAGACCTTCTCATCAGCAGAATTTCACAGTCAGAGCTGTAATTTATGGCTACAACCATCTTAATGGCTCTCTTAGTTGTCACAATCTCAACTCTTCCCCTACTCCTCCCCGCACCTGGATATGAGCTTGTTTGGAGAGATGAAAGAAGTAATTTGAAAGGATTTCAAGTTTGAAACATCTTTACCCTATCATCATCTTTACATTTGCCTCTTAACTCAGTCTTCTATCCCCGAACAAAACAGAAAAGAAAGAGCCAGAGCCCCCTAAGTGTTCGTTTAGAATGGATAGCTACACATTGAGTTCAAAATCCTTCTCAGATAATGGGATTGGTTGATAAATTTCCCTCCCTTGGACAAACAGGGACAAGCTTCCCTTTGGTTTGGAGCCATTGGACAACATGGCTACAATTTCCAGTGTCACCAAGCAAGCGGTTGTGCTTAGGCAAGCTGCTTACTAGTGCTCTATAAACTCTCTCCAGGAATCAGTTTTACTTGAGTGTGAATTATATGCTCCAGTCCCCTTACATGTGCGTGTGTGAGCGCGCACACACACACACACACACACACATGATTCCTCTTTAATTGGGCTGTAACAATACCTTCCAGGTGTTTCTGATGCAGCACCCGGCACATCCTTGGGCTGCCAGATGGATGGCTGTCTCCCAGCCCAACACTTCATTAGGTTGTGACAGCCTCCTCTCAGGGTCACCACGCCGCCCTGTTCCAGGGCCAGAGTTCGGCTCAGAGAAGAATCTGGGAGACAAGGGGACAGTTTTAGCAGGAAGGTGGTAGTATTGAAATAGCTTCTAAAGCAGACGTACAAATTTTCCACTTTCTTATACCAGATTTTGAAATTAGGAGCCGGATTAATGAGGGCAACTCAGTTTCCCAAATGTTGCCTCTGCAGCTGGTAGATTGATGGTCAAGACTCAGGAAACATTCAGAATATCTGAGTCTCCATAGGTGGCCTGTTACCTAAAAAATCAGCATGACTTCTGTACACAAATGCCGCCTCTCTACACAATCCTCCTCTTTTACTTTCCTCTCTTCCTGGGGAGAGGGCCAAAGAATAAGAAGGGAATGAGCATTTCTATGTTCCAGTAGGAATGGCTCAGTTACCTAGTTCTATAATCTCATATTTTTAAAATGGAGGTATAATTTATGTACCACAAAACCTACAGTTTTATGGGTTTTCACAAATGCAACCACCACTCCATCGAGTGTAATCTCATTTTAATCTTTACACTTAATCCTTGTAAGATAAATCCATGTTAGTGGCTCCATTTGATAGGTGAGGAAATGGTGGATCAGAAAGTTCAATAACCATCACAGCATTAGGAAGGGCAAACACCATGAGCCAGGCACTGTGCTAAGTACGTTGTGCATGTTAGTTTATTTAATCCTCTCTACAGCCCCACTAGCCCATTTCACAGATGAAGAAACTTGTGCCAGCCACACAGCTATATAGTTGGAGCAGGATTCCCACCACGCATTACTGGTGCTAGTTTATGTTCTATCCCCAACGGTACCTCCTCCTCCAAGAATAAACAGTGTTCCCTAAATCAGTCTAAAAGTCATAGAAAGGAGGAGCCACGTGTGTCACATCTGTGTTAGCTGCCTGCACCCTGCTTTCTTTAAGCTGTCATCAGGGGTTCTCATGTGGTGGTTAGAAAAGGCTGGACTTAAAGAGCAGCCCAATGGAAACACTGGGTCTTTCATCTAAGTATGTTCTTTGAGCCATCTTCCCAAGCAAAGTGTTCAAAATTGCACTAAAAGGTTCAAATTTGACCTGGGGAAATACAGTGTTCCACAGAACACATCTAGTTTTGCCAGCAGTACTGGGCACCTCTCTGAGAATTGCTCCCCCTCTCTGAACTGCAGATGCCGGAAAGGCAAAGGCACAGAGTTGCTATTTAGAACCTAAAACAGAAGGACAACCCACTCCTCTGCCTTTTAACCACAGCCCAGCCCAAAGGAGGAAAATTCCACAATTACTGGATTAAGGCTGAGGTGGCCCTTTGCCCTTTTCCACAGCTGGCAGCATTGCAAAGGCGGCCCCTTTCTCTCTTCCCTCCGCTCTCTCCCATCTGGCAGAGGAGTCTGGGCTGCCTAAATCTTCTTTCTGTTGGTTAGTTTCCATGGCAGTCATTGTCTGTGTGTGAGCATGCCCACCCCCTCACTGTCTCTCCTCACAGAGTGGGCCCCCACAGCTGAGGCTCGGTGGAGGGACAGGTGGGTGGAGACACCAAGGCTTTGTCGAGTTGGCTCAGGTCCTCTTAGAGGTGGCAGGGGTCTTACCTCTTGGAGCTCAGGGACCCCCAACTTCCCTAGCCCTGGGGTAGAACCCGACCCATGCTCTCTGCATACGGGCCGGCTATGTCTCAGTGCACTGGTGGCAGGAAGCAGCAGCAGACTCATCAATTGTGAAGAAAGCCCTAGGGACCCTGTCACCCCTGTCCCCAGCTGGCTCCTAGGAGCAGCCTCCCAGCCAAAGCCTGGCTGACCCCCAGTATACCTTCCCCTCTGTTGTCTTTTTCAAATGATCACCGGATGTTCTCTCTTGTCCCTGGTCAGGTAAGTTTTATTTCAATCTATCTGTGCACAGTAAGGTCTTGGCATCCTGAGTGCCTACTGGTGGGGAGACAGGGAGTGCGTAAGAGAGAGGAGGACTCTCCTCTGGTCTGACAGGCTAGCATGGGGGCCCGGTGGGGCTTGGGATCTCTCAAAGGTCTTTCCTCCTTAGCTGAGCCTCTCTTGCTTTGAAATTAAAAGGCTCTTCCCATCTGGGCTTAACTCAGATAATCACCTTCAAAGATCACTGTCTTGGGCGCAGACTGACTGACATCCAACCAACAGCCAGAACTTTCAGCTTCTGGTCTGAACTCAGCTCAACGTATTGAATGTCTACTGTGCACAAGTTGCAGTGCCAAGAAAGAGAGAACATCTACACAGAAAGGCACACAGATACTGGGGTGAGGCAGGCTGGAATTGACACCCCATTCTGGCTGTGTGACCTTGGGTAAGTCACCTAATGTCATTGACTTTCAGTTTCGCTGTCTTTAAAACGGGAATAGAGTATTTACCCTATAGGCTGTAGAAATACATGAAGAACTTAGATTTGTTCCTGATATATAATAAGCACTGTATACTTGTCAATTATTATCATTATTATTATTGGGTTGTTATGACCTCCAAATGATATAGAATATGAGATGCATTTGCCATAATGCCTAGCATGTGAAACATGCTCTAAGTATCAGTGGTGGTTATTTTTAACATACAAGATGGTCACAAGTGCTAGCAGAGTTACGGATGAAGTGCTCCTTGAAACATGGGAAAGGTTACTCTTGCCTGCCAGGGTCATGCAAGCCTCCTGGAGGAGGTGGCCTCTAGGCTGAGCCCAGGGATGAACAGGGCTTCAACAAGCAGGGATGAGCACATGAAGCAGAGAATGCAAAGTAAGCCAAGGTGGGGAGGAGGAAATGAAGGCCCCCTGTGCATCAGCTTGTGGAGCGGCTGGGCTAGGCCAGGGCTTCAGGCTCCCAGCATTTTGAGGACAAGGGTCAAGTTTGGGGTGTGACACTGTGAGTACTGGGACAAGCAGCCCAGCCCCAGTATGAGGGGGAATGTGACACTCAAAAGAGAGAACCCAGAGACCACAGGTCGGGTCCTGGCTTGTCTTCAAATTGAATTCGGTGGTCTGGGTCTGTTTTCTCATCTATGTGAAGTGGGAAGTATAAAACTTGACTTACCTCCCAAGTTTACTATAATTGTTAAATATTGCATATTTATGTGAAATTACAAACCAGTATATAAAATGCAAAATACTGTTCTTCAAGATAGACGAGATTTGTGTGCAATCTGTACAGTGGAAATGCAAAGGAATAGGTCATTATACAAGACGACAGGTCAATCATGTAGTGCAGTGCCTGGCTCACAATAGTAGTTGAATGAATGATCTCCCCTGTAATTGATTGGCTGCCTCATTCATTTGCTTGTTCGTGTGTTCATTCATTCATTCGATAATATTCCTTGAATCCCTACATAATGCCAAGCATTAGGCTAGGTGGTGAGAAAGAGCATTGAATAACACAAGTATGGAGACGGGACAACGCTTTAGAAACTTCCCTGAAAACTGGCAGCCTGAGGACTTCCGTGTATGTCACACTGGCAGCTTCCACCCCGCTGGCCATCTTCCCGTTTCTCTCAAGGATTATTGCTATTGGACATTTGTTTTTAGTGGATCTTAGGCTCCTAAGACACATGCTCCCCCATTGGCCCTGGGAAAACCTGTTCTCTGCCCTCTGCTGGTGGAGAGTTGTAGGGGCTTTGCAATAACTAGCTCAGTATTCATTACTCATAAATATCAAGCGTTCCCAGTTGCTTTCCATTACTTCCGAGATGAACTGAAGTGCCTTAATATTTAAAGAGGAACAAATTTCTAATTAGTACCTTAACATTATAGCCGAGTCATTCTGGAGGTTTCTATTTAAATGCAAATTAAGTCTTCCTGAAGGAAAGCTAAGTGATGGAAACAGATAGCGAGGGCTGGGGAAGCTGGTGAGAGGGGGGAGGTGGAGTTGTCACTGTCGCGGTGATGACTCGCTCTCGGAGACCCTCCCCTCACCTGAGTACCAGACTCTAGGGCTGAGAGACAGTGAGGTGGACCCCTAGTGCCCGAATCCCTGGCGCCCTGTCTGTTTATGGGTTTGCCTTTTGGGTGGGTCCTCACTGGGCTGTTGGAAGTCATCTCAGAATCATGTGGCCCGGAGAGCAGCATGGCTTTGGAGTCAGGCAGACCTGGGTTTGAGTCCAGGGACTTCTAATGACTGGCTATGAGAGCTCGGGCGAATTTCCTAATGTCATGTAATGGAGAGGCTGGAGGGAACTGCCTGAAAACGTGGAGCTGTGCCCCGGTGGTTATGTTTCTTGAAGATAATTATATGATGATATGGCTGTCGCAGCGTGACTGTGTGGTTGTGAGAGCCTTGTGTCTGATGCTCCTTTTGTCTACCTTATCAACAGGCAAATAAAACATATGGATTAAAAATAAATAAATAATAGGGGGAACAAATGTTAAAAAATAAATTTCCTAACGTCTCCTAGCTTCCAGGCTTGTTTCTGTCCAGATAATTGTAAAGATTGTGTGAGAAACAGAGAAAAATGTGTTTGGTATCGTTTCCTTCCATCGTGACTAGCCCTAGCTGTGTCAACTTAAGGCCTGCCTGGTAAGGTAAGTGTGGATGCAGGTTGTCAAGAGAGAGGTGGCATCTCTCATGTTCCCTTAAAATACTCTAAGGCAAGAATGATCAAATTTTTTCTAGAAAGGAGCAGATAGTAAATAGTTTACAGTTTGCAGGCTATACCTTCTGTGTCGCAACTACTCAACTCAGCCACTGCAATGGGAAAGCAGCCACGGACAGCCCATAAATGAATGAACGTGGCTGTGTTCCAAGACAGCTTCATTTATGGACACTAACATTTGCATTTTTATAATTTTCACATATCGCAGAATATGTTTTCTTTTGATTTTTCTCCCAACCATTTAAAAATGAAAAAAAAAAAATCTTAGCTCTTAGGCCGTGTAAAAAGGTAGCAGGCTACATGTGGCCCTTGGGTCATACTCTGCTAGCACCTGCCTTAAAGGACTGTAGGGGCCTCACCTGTGACTGGGGGAATCAGAACATCACCTCGCAGGAGGCGGGGACTGCAGGGGAAGGATGTCATCCGATGAAAGAAATAGCCCGTTCGGGGCCAAGACGGAGGAGAAACATTTGGAAACAAAGGACACACAGGGCCTGGCGGTGACCTTTAGGTCAGGGTATGAGCAGCAGTGTCATTCTGTGTCTTGCCTGGGGATGTGGGAGGAAGGGCAGGTGGCTCCTGGGTGCTAAGCAGGCGCACATGATTCCCTGGTGAAGGGGTACAACAGGGACCTCAGGGCTCGGATCCCGCACTCTCCCCTCAACTGGGAGAGCCATGCAGGTTCCCTGAGGCCTTCTCAGCCCCGTCTCAGAGCCCACCTGTCGGCCCCCGGAGTGCCCACTGATGAGGGTGGGCACCCAAGGCTTGGCCTGTTTCCCACCTTTCCTGGACTCTCTTCCAACTATTCTTTTTTAAAATGCGTCTCCCCACCTGTATGTATTTCTGTATCTGTACATAGACACACACAGGCTGATATGTGATATGTATATCATAGCGAATTTGTTCACAATGTTTTTAGTTTTTTGGGGTGCCTAGGCCAAGACTGAAACCCAGGTATCCTGCATGGCAGGTAAGAATTCTACCACTTAACTCCCCATGCACCCACTCCACCTATTCCTAAACACCCAAGCGCAACCCCCTTGCAGCCGGCTCATCGTGTCCCTTCTCTCTGTCTGTGGCTCGGAGGGAACACAGGTCACCACCCCAGACGGCCGCCTTCCTGCTGTGGCAGATGGCCTGGCTCCTATGGGGGGAGAAGGGTAATAAAGCAGGACACCGGATGATGTGTGCTTTCTGGTCCCCACCACTTCCTTTTTATTGCGTCTTTGCCTGATTCCCTTCCTGGGAACGCTGGTGAGAATGGTGATTTGTGTACAGAAGGGTGTGTGTGTATGTGTGTGCATGTGCGCACACGTGTGTGCGAGATGAAGCTGTAGAGGTGTGAAAGCCATGTGTACAGGTCCTGACCATGAGAAAGGCCTCTCTTTGCAGCTGGAAGGTGAGCTGGACCTACCTCGGGTGCCCATGAGGGTGGTGGGCTCTTGGAGGAGGGCAGAGGCATAGGGTAGAACACAAGTCTTCTCTGTCAAACGCTGCCCTAAGACCCGGGCAGGGAGAAGTGGGAGAGGGCCGGAACCTACAGGGCTGAAGCTCTCACTCCCTGGCTCTCTAGAGGTCCCGGACTGAGTGTCATCTCAGGCCAACCCTTTGGCCCCATTAAAGGACCCAAAGCCTTGGATCCCATAGGACATCATGTTCAGATAAAATCTGGTGCTAGAAGGGAGGCAAGAAGAGCGTGAGGCCATTAGAAATCCTCCTCTTAAAATAAGCAATAATGAGCAAATAGCAACCCACAAAAGAATATCCCCTGGAAATAAGTGGAATCTCTAGGGAGTGGCTCCTTTCTTCTCTGGGTGGGGATAAGACAACTCTGTCAAGGCCTGAGCTTTTGTCCTTTAGATAGAGAGTTTGGCTGGGAACAGGGACCACAGCAAGAGGTGAGCAGGAGAGCCTTTTGTTCGTTGCCGGCTTCACCTCTGGACTTCTAGTCCTGCAGAGTTCAGTGGGGCTGGGCTGTGGGTCCATGGCCCTGCTCACTCACACCCTGCTAGCTGGAGAGCCAGGAACTCCCTCCACTCACACACACACACACACACACACACACAAACATGCACATGCACGCACGCGCGCACGTCAACTGCGACAGGCAGGCTGACTCATCCGCCAATCAATCTTCCTTGCCTATTTCCCAGCTGAAGCAGCAGGCTGGTGTGTAAATCATTCACAGCCCTCTCTCAGCTCTGCCAGGATACGGAGCTCTTTTTAATTAAGAAGAATGGAGGAGGATGCTGGCTCTGGAAATGGCGATATTATCTTACTAATGGGCATTTAAAGAGCCATGTGTGAGTGGTCAGTGCTGTCTTCCCCAGTCCGCAGCCTCTGCTCCTCTCCAGGGCTGCCTAGGTCCCAGCAAAGGCTCTGCCAGTGGCCCCAGTGCGTGGTCAGGCTCCAGCCTGGAGATGGGGAGAAATGCAGCACATTTTCAGTTTTAGAGAAAGGGCAGGAATCAGATGATTGGCAGCCTGTGGGAAGGCAACAGTCTCCCCTAGAAAGGCCAGGACCCGACAGGAAGTATGGTTAGGCTTCCAGGTGAGGTCTATAAGCAATTGCTGCATCATAAGCCACCCCCCTGCCCTGGGGTGGAGCCTGATTGGAGGGGAGTGGTGCGGTGCCCACAGCTGCGCCAGGAAAGGCCCTTGGTAAAGTCCTCTCTGGTGATAGACCCTGAGTTGCTGGCAGTGCCTGTGAGAGCTGGTGGGGCCAGACCTGCTGGGCATTTGTGTCACCTGGAAAAGTGTGAGGACGTCCATTCTGGAATCTTCAGCTTTGTCACTATGAATTATTTCTTCTCTGGAATTGGGTCTTCCCAGCCTGCATTACTCTAACCTGCCTGTGAGCAAAGGATACCTCAGCCCGGAGAGACCTCACACTGCTCTCTTCTTTATCTTCCTCCTGACTTTATAGACACAAGAGTGGATGTGACAGGCATCCAGAGTTGCACAGCCCGCTTCTGACAAAGCGTGGGCTAGAATGGAGGTCTCCTCTCAGTACGGTCTTTCCTATTTCTTAAAGTACCTCCCAGAGGAGGTGATACCACAGCCTCTCCCCTCTTCTCATCCTGGTATTTTCAATTTCATCCACTCCTGGTCAGGAAATTCTTCCTTGTTTATAACCCAGATCCCTCAGGCTTTATTCTAAGTTTGGTTTCCTCTTACGATTTCCTCAGTAAACACAGAAAAGTACTTGAAGTCTTTCAGGGAAGGTTTTCCTTCCTGCTGTCACTGTCGCCTCACCCATGAAGCTGCAGAGGAGCGTGCAGTTTCCCAACCCTCTCTTTCCGAAGTTGCACAGTTTCTGGGTCTGAAAACCTCTCCTCCTGTACATATCCCACAGCTGGGATCCACTTTCCAATGCCCTGATTTCACCTCCATAGAAAGAAGTTGCTCAGAGGAGGGCAGCCATGTTTCCTAACTGATAGCTAATATATCCCTCTGTGTTCCAGGGCAAGGGAGGGGGAGGTAGTTGAAGAAATGTGGCTAACTCAGTTCCTCAGTTCTCTAATCAAGGCTCTAGGGTCAGGAGAGGGGAGGCTAGAGTGGTAGAGCCACACAGGCAGGTGCAGATTAGGGTTGTGACAACGCTGATGTCACACCATCTCCCATCAAGTCCTCTTGAGCCTTAAATCCTTCCTCGGGGCTGGCTGGTCCTGGACCGGGGCGCAGGAGGCCCTAATGAGGCTTTCCCACATTGGGGGAGGAGCATCCTCTCCCTGCTCTGCTGGCAGCTGCAGTCCTAATCTGCTGGCAGCAGTTTGGGGCTAACCTAAACTTAGTCCCAAACTGCTGGCAGCTGCAGTTCTTTTAGTCCTAAAAGGATGAGTCATCCTTACCTCCCACCCCCTGAATATGGACCAAGCTTTTAAGAGTAAGGAGTAAGAAAGCGAGTATCTAAAGGATGGGAACCAGCTGTTCTTTCAGAATAAAATGCACTCCAGGCTGCAGCGGAAAGGACTTCACATAACTAGGAGGGAAGATGTCCCGTCCAAGACACAGGCCCGGAAATGGCTGGATGAACGAGGTTTCTGGGCCTGGTAAGGCTGTCCACCCTGCGAAATTGTCACCTGCAATTTGGGACACATGGACCAGATAACACAGAAAATCAGAGGTACAGAAATTTGCCATCAAAAAGGGAGGGAATGGGTGGTGCGACGGTGGCTCAGCGGCAGAATTCTCATCTGCCATGCCAGAGACCTGGGTTCATTTCCCGGTGCCTGCCCATATATTAAAAAAAAAAAAGAGGGAGGGAAGAAAACTAGCCTTTATGAACTACATACTCTGTGTCCAGAACTGTGCCTAGCAACTCTTCCTCCCACAGCTGTAGACAGCAGCTTTTCTTATTCCCCTTCTCATAGATGAGGAAACCGAGATTAGGGGTGGTGAGTGACTTGTTCCTGGTCACTCAGCTAGGAGGTGGCCGAGCCAGGACTCAAACCCAGTGTGTCTGACTCCAGCGCCCACACACTTTCCTTCTGCCCCTGATCTGCAGTATCCTGCACAAAGAGAACTATATGGAAACGAAGAGCCTGTCCCCAGTGACCCCGGACCTGGGGCTGGCTCCCTTCAGCCAAGCAGGAACCAGCAGAGGGCATTCAGGAGGTGTCCACTGAAGGCAGGGTAACGGATTTCTGAGGTTGGAGAGGGAGCTGCCACAGCAAGTAATAACTGAACCACTCCTCTTTCTCCATGTCTCCCTAAAATATGCTGTACACTTGGAATTCCACTAGTCCCATGATGCCCTACTCACAGTTCATCCATCCATGTCCTGCCATGCTGGGAATCTGCCTCGCTTGCTGGGAAGAAAGTACCCTTCCCGGTCCAGCCCCCAGCCTCCCCGGTCCAGCCCCCAGCCTCCCCACAGCGTACCACAGGGTTCCATGAAAGCCGGACCCTGTCGAATATTTAGCGGACACTCAGTAGATACTCAGGGAGTAGCACTGTACATTTTATTGAATGTAAATTAGACCTCAATAAATTCAAGGTGTGATTAAAAAAAAATCTTGCTGAGTGACCTTTTCTGGGTCTGAGTAGATGTTTGATACCCAATATCACAATAATAAAGACACACTATCTTCAGAGGTTTGCATGAACTTTCTCTCCTCCAAGTTCCTACTCTCCCATTCCCTTCTTGTCACCTAGGCAAAAGGTCAAACACTTTTTAAGACAGAGGAGAAATCCAGGCTCTGTTCTGCTATGTAAGAAGGATTTAGGATAGAGCAAGAAGGATTTAGGTTTGACATGAGGAAGAACTTCCTGACAGGGAAAATGTTACACAACTAGAATGGGATAGTGTGGAATCAAAGGGGTCAGCGGACTCTCCCCCTCTGCTTGGTAAGGCCACAGCTCAGTGCACTTAGCCCAGGCATGGAAATTGCAGGTGACTCAGGGAATCCCAAGTGGCTGTTGCTAGGTTACAAGCTTCCTCAATGTGCATCCGTTACAAGGACTAAAGGATGTCACCTGGCTGGAAGGAAGAGCCATGGAAGAAGGGGCAGGGGAGGTGAAGAGAAGCCAGGATTTCCAGAATAAGTAACTAGGCCATGGCCTGGAAGGCTTCCTGTTCTTAGTGCTTTCAGGAGCATAAGGTTATAACTGGGGCCTGGTCTGGGGCTGGATTAAGTCCTTCCCCAGCACAGACAGTATGGCAATGGGGAGAGGGAAGTTGCCAGAATCCTTATGGAGTTCTGAGTTCCTTCACTGTGGTCAGGGAAAGAGCAAAAATCCAGGGTAGACTGGAAAAGCTGGGTTTCCTCAATAACCCATAATTCTTTAATTTGTGATTGAACTGTGTTAAAGTAGAAGAGCACAGGATCTGGAATTCACAACCTAGACCCACCCTGAATGGTTTGCGTAGTCATCAGTAGGCATCTCATCTCACTAAGGGTTGTTTTAGGATTATCAGAAGCTGGATGTGCGAGGACTTAGTTTATCTCAATTAGTTTTATGCAAATGTAAAATGGTGTACGGAACTCTGTGCATCTGCTTACTAAACTGCCTAAGCTGGGGTAGCTGGGGACACAGGAAACCCTGCCTCACAGAGCAGAGGGGCAGTCGGAGATGCCCCACGTGCTGGTGTGAAGACCAGGCAGCAGCAGCATGATGGAGAGAGCCAGGGACCATGCACATCTGAGACGGAATACAGAACAGCACGTGCCAGAGGTGGAAGAACAAGTCAAATGTAGAAGGACAGCCTCACTGAGCAACCAAGAGTGTTAGCTGTATCAGAGGCCATCTCAGCAGCAGTAAGTACCTGCGGTGGGTTTCCAGTTGGAACTGAGACAGGCATTCTCAGCTAAGACACCAAGAGGCGGTTAATGTAGTATTGGAACATCAAGGTAGCTGATTTCAAGTGAAACCCAGCACACAGTCTAATAAAGATATTATCCATGAAAAGAAAAGAAAAACAAAGAAGCCTTGCCTCACGGCTTTGGTAGCAGGCTCAGCGGGCAGAAGAGACTTAAGCCTCACTCTCACAAGTCTGTTTGAGGAAGGTTTCTGGCTTTCGAGCTCCCTGATCGTTCCAGCCTGATTTTGGGTAGTTTCCATTGAGGGTGGAGGGTTTTCCTCTCTATTCCTTTGGGCAGACTGTGGCCCCTGGGAGGAAAGGGAAGTGTTTGGTGTTTATTGAGAAACTTCATTAACTCAGACCACATTCTTCTTGGAATTTATGAGTTCTTATCGAGTAAAGAAAACAGAACACAATCTTCTTCTGTGAACGTTCCAGAGGTGCTCCCTCTGTAAGGACAGAGAGTTCAAACTAAAACAAAACAAAACAGAGCAGTGAGATTCTTAAGCCAAGAACTCGAGATATGAAAATGGGCCTGCTGTAATATTCTTCCACTTCTCGCAAGAAGTCATTTCTAAGTGAGAAGCAAAATGTTCGTGCTTTCTCTTGATCAGTTTTCCTTTTGCTTGGTTCTGTGGATATAAGTAGTAGTAGCAGCAGCCGTGGTACCAATAGCTATTTACTGGGCCTTTGCTATGGGCCTTTGCTATGTGTCAAATGCTGCACTGAACACTGCACAGACATTGTCACATTTAATCTTCATAGAAACCAAACCATCTACCCTACCACTGGGATACTGCTCAGAAATAAAAAGGAATGGCACTTGCAACAACTTGGATGACTCTTCAGGGAACTATGCTGAGAAAAGAAAAAAAAAAAAAGCCAACACCAAAAAGTTACACAGTGTTTGATTGCATTTATATACCATTTTTGAAATGACAAAACAAAAGAAATAGAGAACAGATTAGTTTGCTGCCAGGAGTTGGGGAGGAGAGGGGAGCAGGTGTGGCCAATACCAGACAAATGAGGGATCTCTGAGGTGAGGGGAATGTTTTGTATCTTGATGGTATCCATGCCATATATCCGGGGTGTGATACAGTGCTACAGTTCTGCAAGATGTTGCCATCGTGAGAAACTGAGGTACAGGGATCTCACTGAATTGTTTCTTAAAACTACATGTGAATCTACAGTTTATCGCAAAAGAAGATGTTTAGTTAAACAAAATCTATAAAGTAACTGAGGCTCAGAGGAGTTAAATAGTTTTCAGAACAAGGAATCAAACCCAAGACTTCAGACTGGCAAGCCTGAGTATTTCAAGACTTGGCTGTATTCAGAGGAAAAGGGCCTCTCAGTCCACCAGACCAGGTGGCCCGCTGTTCTGGAAAGGCTATTAGAAGGGTAGCCTGAAAGGATGATTTGGCAAGCACTGTGGGTTGGTATCCAGAGCTGAGATTTGAAAACCCAGTTTCCCTTCCTGAGGAGTGTGGAGAAGGGCGGAGAGAGAGAGAGAGAGTGTGTGTGTGTGTGTGTGTGTGTGTGAGACAGCCTGTGTATTTGCCTATGTTGGTTTCTGTGCAGGTGTGTATCTGCATGTCAGTGCATTTATCAGTTCCTCAACGGATTCGTCTATTTCAGCTGGGGTTGGGGTAGGGTGATGTGAAGGTCAGGCCTGGTGGCAGGCGTAGATGTTATGTTTGGGTATATACCTGTGTTAGCGCTGGGTGCATTACACCTACTTAACTTGTTTCTGTTCTGTTAAGCCATATAACATCTCCCCCAAAGGAAAGCTGACTATTGAGCCAGCCTGTCACGAACTGGATCTGTGTACTGTAGATAAACTGGGTAATTGGACTCTCCGCCTCCTCATCCAAAACAAACACTCACAAACCGCCTACCCCCGCCCAGGGCGGGAGACGGTCCCGTCATCTGGGTATGTGGCTCGAGCGCCCCGCTTTCCCTGACCCCGCAGACAAGGTGAACCTCTCCGGTCCGAGCCCTCCCCCTCCCCCGCGGGCCAGGCCCCGCCAGCGCTGAGGAAAGAGGTCACGGCTCGCTCGGCCGCGGGTCGCGCGCGGATTCCCGCACAGGTGGAGCGGCCGCGGGTGGGCCTGGGTGCTGACAGGCCCTCCAGCCTCCTCCTCGGCGGCGGCGGCGGCGGCTCTGGCTGCTCGTTTATTCTCCTCATCTGCATGTCTGCCAGCGGGGTGAGGACTGGGGGAGGACAGAGCGCCCTTTGCTTTGCTCCCCGCGCCGCCGGGCGGGGGCTCCCGACTCCCGGGGACTGCGCTGTCTGCGCCGCGCGGCCGGGGCCTCGCCGGGTAAGTGTGCGCGGGGGCGTGGGCGCCGAGACGGCTCGGGATCGCGGGGAGCGGGGGGAAGGGAGGCGTCGGCGCGGAAAGACGTTAACTCCTTCCTTCGCCCGGAGGCGGCCAAGCGCCCGGAGCTCGGAGCCCCCGCGCCCGCCCCCGCGAGAGCCGGGTGGTTTCTGAGGAGCCCGCGGGGAGGGGGCTGGGGGCCCACGCGGTGCGGGGCGTGAGGCGGCCGCGGGGTGGCGCCCGCCGCCGCCGCGTTTTCCCTTTAAAGTTGGCGAGGGGCTGCTGCGCCCGTCCGAGCCGAGGGTGCGTGGCCCCCGGCGGCCCTTGATTCGCCCCCTTCCTCCCGTAGGGCTGGGCGTGGATGCCGCCGGACTGCTGAGTCTTGAGGGACGGTAGCGCGCTGGCCGGCGTCGGGGCCCCTGCCGAGGGTCGGGCGGGAGCCGGCGCAGGAGAGCGAGATGGGGACGGCCGGAGGGGCCGCGGGAGCCGGCGCGGAGTAGCCTGCGGACCCCCGGGCTCGCCCCTCCTCCGGCGCTGTGGCCTCGGCGGGCGCCCGGGCGCGGCGGGCGGGGCCCCCGGGGCTGCCATGGATGTACCTAGCGTCAAGGACTTCCAGTGGAAGCGCCTGGCGCCGCTGCCCAGCCGCCGAGTGTACTGCTCCCTGCTGGAGACCGGAGGGCAGGTGTATGCCATCGGGGGATGTGACGACAGCGGCGTCCCGCTGGACTGCTTCGAGGTCTACTCCCCCGAGGCCGACCAGTGGACCGCCTTGCCCCCCCTCCCCACAGCCCGGGCCGGGGTGGCCGTCACCGCCCTGGGGAAGCGGATCATGGTGGTCGGGGGCGTGGGCACCGACCAGTTGCCCCTGAAGGTCGTGGAGATGTACAACATCGATGAGGGCAAGTGGAAGAAGAGGAGCGTGCTGCGCGAGGCGGCCATGGGCATTTCCGTCACGGCCAAAGGCGAGTGCGACCAGGGCTGAGGGCGGGCAAAGATTACGGAGTGGGGGGCCACGGGGGGAGGGGGTGGGGACCAACACTGAGTTGGGGGCCCACAATTGTTTTCCTGATCTCATTTGATCCTCACAATAGATACTAAACTAGGAATTCACTGGCCCTATTTTACAGATGGGAAAACTGAGGCTCAGGAGGTGAAGGACACGGTAATTCCGTTTGATACCAGAGTTCCACTCCATCAGGCTCCCCACGGGGCAGGTGGGAGGCAGAGGGGAGAGCCAGAGACGTGGGCTGTGGGTGTTAACTTAGTGTTTCTGTTAATCCTTTGTTCAGTAGAATGACTATGCCTCCCACCTGAAAGCATCCCAGCCCCTGAAATCTGCCTTGTAGCCACCACTTCCAGGCACCTCCTGGTGTCCTGTAGCCGGACTCTCATCTTTTATATCCTGTTAGCCTTGGACTGAAGCTTGGAAGAGGGAAGAAGTTAAAGGGAGGGATGTGCACTGCATCCTTGTACCATCACCAGGGTCCCCTAGGAAGTCTTGGAGCCTGACTCCAAGATCCTCTTACCTCCTACAACCTCCCTCTCAGCCTCCTAATCCCAGAGATGCTGACCTAAGTGGAAGTGAGAACTTTCCTGAGGGTTGTACTCTTCTGCAGCATCTTGCCCAGATTTACTGGGTTTTGGGGGCATGCATGGCCATGTGGTTTTATGACTCTTATTTTACTTCCTCAGAGTCCCACATTTGCTTCTCTTATGGCCTGGTACAGTCCAGAACATAGAAGAGGCTTGGAAAGCTCTTCTGCTAAAACATGAAGGGTTTTGTGAGAAATGGCCCAACAGGAACTGGGAGAGCCCACGTTGACACACTTGACTGCATAGCTCAGATTTGCAGTGGGATGTGACCTTCCCTCCCACTCTCCTTTCCTTCCCTCCCTCTCTCACAAAACCATTCTATCTGTGTGCCGGGTCTACTGCAGATCAGACACCAGTATTTCTTAAGCACCTGCTCTATTCCTGGCATGGTGCTAGATCCCTGGGGGAGGGGGGGAGGCAGTAGATCTGATCCCTGCCTTTAAGGGCTCAGGTATAACCAATATAAGTGAGCAGAGAGAGGCTCTGGTCCAGAATCCCTCTGGGCAGGGTGGCCAGTGGGACCTCCATGACGTCCCAGTGAGGGTAGAGAAGGCCCATGAGGAGAAAGGGAGGTAAGAGGGAAAGAGGATCCCTCCTTTTATTGTTATTTTTTACTTATTGAGGGCCTCAATAAATGATGCCGAAAGATTAAGAACATTTATTGAGACTTTACCGTAGGTGCTATATATGCAGTAACACCTTTGATCCTCCAGCTTGTTTTATAAGGTAAGTGCTGTATTTTAGAGATAAGCAGTCTGAGGCCCGGAGAGGGTAAGTAACTTGCCCAAGTTTATAGAGCTAGTAAGTGATAGAACTAGGATTCAAACCCATGCAGTTTGCCTTCAAGTCTGTGTCCTATTGTGCCATTGAATGGGTTCAGCAGTTAATTTAATAAGCATTTATGTGCCTGTTGTGTACCAAGTGTTGTACCAGATGCTGGGACCACAGATTAACAAATTCTCATGGACCTACCAATCTGTTGGAAGAACTAGGCATAGATATTTAAGTATTGGGTGGTAAGAGGATGATAGAGGTGCTATGGGAGGCCCTGAGCCAGTGTTCTCAGCCCAGCCTAGCCGTTCAAGGACACCCAGGTGAATCTGAAAGGATGAACTGGGATTGGGCATGGGTGTGGGAGTACAGCATGGGTGGGAGGGTTCTCATGGGGGAGTGGATCAGGTAACATAGGGATGAGGTGGGTGGAGCTTAGGTAAGATAAATTCCCTCATCTTCAGGCCTCAGGCTATGACAGGGACTTAAAAAAAAATAAGATTAGAAATAGAGAAGTAGTACTTATCCCTGCAATAATCTTGAAGTTAGACCTCTAAGCTGAAGTGTGAGGGTTGGCTGCTGGGAGACAGAGCCCTGGGTAGGCTCAGGTCCCTGGGAAAGAGAAGGCCCTTTGGGAGACCCTGTTTACCTGGCCAGGTAGTAGGAGGTAATGGGGTGAGGTCTTGGGAAGCAGATGCCTTGCCTGTCCCCTCCTGTGCAGGGTTATCAGGGTAGTCCCTCAAAAAGCCAGTACAGCCATGAGCAGTAGAGAATGAAAGAAGACTGGTATCTCTTCTCCTCAGAGTGTCCAGCTCACTGATGGGACCACAGAGTCTTAAGTTCTTTACCCCTCAGGATTTTTTAAAAGGGGCCAGTTTCCTCTCCTATAAAGCCTCATCCTCCTTCATCCATAGGCATGTCTCTTTTAGTGCAGGGTGCCTCCTGGAGCCCACAAGCCTCCCAGTTTGTGAAGGAGGATGGCGTGCCCCTAGGGGTGGCAGACAAGAAGAGAACCAGGCCCCATAAGACCCAGTGTCAGTACGGCTGACCTCATTTCAGATGGCCCTAGCTAAGTCTAGAGAGTTCTGTCCTGGGAGTGCCTGGGGAGCAGGCCACTATGGGAGGACACCAGAGGGTACCCTTCCTCTTTGGCATTCCCTCTGGCTACCCAGGAAGGAGGAGAATGGAGGGGGCAACTCCTCCGAAGGTTGTGCAAGTAGAGACCTCACAGCAGTTTTTCCCTGAGTGGGGTCTGTTTTGAGCTGAACCAAGGGCTGGACACCAAGGAAGGCTAAGCCATGCATGGCTTCAAGAATAGCAAGGCCTGGGACCAGCCTCTCCAAGAACATCAACTAGTTCCATCCCCCTATCCCATAATGCTGATACCCCTTTCCAACATGAAAAAGTTAGAATGGGCATAGCCCAAATACCCTTAAAGATTGGGAGAAGAATCACAGGAGGAGTTATAACAGCAAAGATGGGATGTAACAAATGAGTATGATTGCTGAATCATTATGTTGATGTTTCTTTTAGTCTTCAGTGTCTGGAATTAGCTAGAAGGAAAAACCTGAAATTATGGAACTATAACCCATACCAAACTTTGAAATTTGTTCTATAACTACTTGTTACGATGTACTTCAAAATGTATTGCTTTTTATATATGTTATATTTCACAATAAAAAATGTTAAAAAATAATATTAATAGTTAGGCTTGACCATGGTGGAACTTTTAATGGAGCCATCGATGTCAGGGACATATGTATGGCCCACTTTGGCAAGGCAGCAGCTGGGAACTTGGTCTGGCCTCAGTGGTCAAGGGGTTAGCAGAACCTGGCCGCTGAGGTGCTGGTGTCTGTGTGCTGAGCCAGGGGTTGTGCGTGGCCTTCCTCCTTAGATTACCGAGTGTATGCTGCAGGCGGAATGGGCCTGGACCTCCGTCCGCACAACCACCTCCAACACTATGATATGCTCAAGGACATGTGGGTGTCCCTGGCACCCATGCCCACTCCGAGATATGCTGCCACCTCCTTCCTCCGAGGCTCCAAGATCTATGTGTTGGGTAAGGATGAGCGATCTGTCCCCCATCTGTCTCTCCTCCCCTCCCTTGGTCAATTCCCATGGGAAGCAGTGCCTGTGTGCTGAGCTCTCTCCTTGGCACTGGGGGATAATCACGTTGTATGAATGATTATCCGTCAGTAGGGGAGACCCAGCCATGGTCCTCAGGGACTTACTCTTCTGCCCAACTCCTGCCTTGCTCCGGCCTCCAGGGGGACGACAGTCCAAGTATGCAGTCAACGCCTTCGAGGTCTTTGACATCGAGACTCGATCCTGGACCAGGTTTCCCAGCGTTCCCTGTAAGCGGGCCTTCTCCAGCTTTGTGACCCTGGACAACCGCCTGTACAGCCTGGGAGGCCTGCGGCAGGGTCGGCTCTACAGGCAGCCCAAGTTCCTGCGGACGATGGACGTGTTTGACATGGAACAAGGTGAGCTGGGTCCCAGGCTCTGGCCCAGCTCCCAAGGAAGCCCTGGCTGCTCCTTTTGACCGGTTCCCCACATCCTATCCCCTCCCATCCATCCTCCTGGCCCACTTACCCACCTAGAGAGAGCCCATCAGGAGTCTGAATACCCCTTACCACTCAGGGCCATCCTTAGGATCAAATTCTTTTATCAGTACCAGGCTCCTTTTTTGGTTGGTTGGTTGTTTTTATCAAAGCCTTTTCTGCCTATTGTCTCTTTCCTTATAACATCCAGAGAGAGGCTGGGCAGGGAGGGATTTTTCCTACTTTTTACTGATAGAGAAACAGAAGGGTCCTCACTCCTATACTCATTGCCTCCAGTTAGCCTTTTCTCCAACTTAGAGCCTGGGAGAACAGAGTCTCTTTGGAGGTAGAACTTGCGATTCATTGTGGGGGATTATGATTCCTTGGACTACAGCAAGCATGGAAGAGGGTAGAGGCCAGCCATGGAGAGTGTGTCATTTCTGGAGGCACTAGGTGTGCGCCCTAAGCACAAATTGTAAATGGAGTAGAGACCACTGTGGGCTGTGAGCTGTTTAGGACTCAGTCTGTGGGGGTGGTCAACATTTAACTCTCTCTGTATGTACCCTACCATCATCTGGGCCCTAAGGGGGATGGCTGAAGATGGAACGCTCATTCTTCCTCAAGAAGCGGCGAGCAGACTTTGTAGCTGGCTCTCTGAGTGGACGGGTCATAGTGGCCGGAGGACTAGGTAAGGATGGAGCTTCCAGGCTGGTCTGTTTTGTTGGTCTGGTGCTCAGTGGGTCCCTGGCACTTAGCTTGAGCAGGAGACGATTCTGGTTTCCTATACACCCCTTTCCTACTCATTGATTCCAAAAAATTCAAAACACTCCCTCCCAGCCTGGACTTCATAAATCCATATATGGGTTGTAGAGGACCAGCAGAGACCCAAGGTCTTTTTATCCTCCTCTACAGGGGAAACTGAGGCTCAGAGAAAATAAGGAGTATAGTGGTAACTATGTAATACTTCAGGCTTGCTTAGCACAGATCCCTGGAGCCCTATCCAGGAAGGAATCGAGGGGATTAGTCTTGGTCCTCTTTCTCTGACACACCTCTCCTCTTTGGATACCCAGATTTATCATGGAATAGGAAAGCACTCTGATCAAATAAATTATTTTAATGAGCTAGCATGAAAGCCTCTATACCAACAGAGAGGGATATGGGCATCGGAGCTTCCAAGCACCCAGAGATTGCTCAGTGTGGGCGGTTTCCTACTTTACCCATGTATGAAAGGAGCTCATTGTGAGGTAGACCAGGCAGGTACTTTCTTGGTGAAATGCAGGAGGGAGGCAATAGTACTCTAGAAACTTCTAGAAGAAGCAAAAGATGCTTAAGAAAATTCCACCTAAGTCAGGGCAAGGGCAGGAGGGGAAAAGTGTCTGCTTGATAAAAGCTACTGGCTGACCCAGGGCAAGGAAGAGGGAGCAGTCTTGAAGCCAAAGAAGTTGAGGATGGTTAGCTTCTGCCTGTGGGTTCTTGAGGTAGGGAAGGAGGTGGAGCAGCTGCTGGACGCAGATTGGTGGCTGGACTCGTTTGTAAGATCCAATTCCCTTCTTCCTTTCAGGAAACCAACCCACTGTCCTGGAGACTGCAGAGGCATTCCACCCAGGGAAGAACAAATGGGAGGCCCTCCCTCCCATGCTCACACCCCGCTGTGCCTGCTCCAGCATCGTCATCAAGAACTGCCTCCTGGCTGTGGGGGGCGTCCACCAGGGCCTAAGCGACGCAGTGGAAGCACTGTGTGTCTCTGACTCTTAGCTGTCCCTGGACCCAGCTCTGGACCATATTACCCTACTCTTGACATGAGGAATGGTCGCCTCAAAGCAATTTGGGCGACTTTCCAGGATGCCAGCTCCTGTCAGCACCTAGTGGGTCAGGCCCTGGGGTTCTAAGTGACCTCCCTCCGCCTCCAGACCCACCCATCCCAGAACACTGTAAGGAGTGCAGATGACTCCACCAGCTCCAGGCTGGAGCTCAGCTGTCCTCTGGGGAGAGTCTGCTCAGGCACAGAAAGCCACCAGAGTACCTCCTACCTTGACCCCCTGTGAGTCCCCCGATATCTGCCTGTCCCTCATCTCCAGGCAGGAGGCAGGTAGGGCAGCTCCAACCCATAGGATGTGCTTCTTTGCTGTCCTTTCCCCAGCTTTGAATCAGTGTGGGGTCTCTTTGGGGTGGGACACAGGGAAGGATGGGGTCTCCCAAACCCCTTTCCTTTCTTTTTAACTGTGGACCTGGCCTGGACTTCATCTGTTTAGCAAGACTTGGACTTGGAGCTGGAGGCAACAGAACTGGAAGGAAAGTCCGGTTCAGCAGGAGCAGTCCGGGTCAGCAGGCTTGGCCAGGAGGATCCCATTCCCATCCGGGTCCTTGATGGGAGTGTGATGATGGGGAAAAACATTCTCCCAGCCTTGTCTTTGCTCCCCACTTCTCTCCTTGCTGCAGTTCTCCTTCTGCCACCCACTCCCCACCAGAAGCCTGGCCCTTTTGTCACTGACCGCCCCGAGTATTCCCTGTGTGGCACCTTCTCATTTACACTGTGGCATCAAAATCCACCACGGATGGATTAATTGCACTCTGGTTAATAGCAGCAGCACAATGATTAAAAACCTATATTCATATCTTCTGTGGCCCTTGGTGCAGGGGTGGGGTGGAAGGCTGTCTTGATGGGTGGAGGGGACCTGACGAGATGATCCCTTTGACTTTCTCAGGCTAAATAGGGTCTCAAGTGACCATCTGTTCTTGACCACTCCCATGGGGAGTTCCATCTTCAAACCATCCCCCTACCAGCCAGCCTGCTTCCAGAAAAGCTGGAATTTCCTTCTCCTAAACACTGAAATACCACGTATATGTTACAAAAAGATTTCATTCATTGAGTCTCATACATCTTCTTATGTCTAACCTCAATTCTTCCGCTTAAGCTCATTTTTGTCTTGTCCCAAGTAGAAAGGGTCTGCTCATGACTTAATGAAGAATGCATCTCTTTTTAGCTTGTATAACACCTTTTTCTGATTCCCAGTTATTTTTAAAAGCTGTGCTTAGCACTGGGGAGACAAAGATGAATAAAGTACCTGCCCTGAAGGGTTATGGAGGAGTCAGAAAGCACCACGTGTTAGCATATTTTTCACAGTGGCACCAGCTGAGGAGGGGCACCCATCCTCCACATCTGAGGGGCCAGGGACAGCCTCCTAGAAGAGGCGACACCCCGCTGAGTGTTCAAGGGCTAGTGGAGGCTGGGTCTTGAAGGGATGGGGATTTCCCTTCTCTGGGTACCTTACTTGGGCCCTAGAAGGGCACGGCCACCTGCCGGCCCAGCATTTCCTTCCCATCATAGCTGGGAGGCATCCTGCAGCGGGTGGTGCCCCCTGGTGAAGGCAGAGCAGACTGCAGAGACCTCTTGCCTGTTGCTTCTGGATCCCCCTGTTTGGGTTTTCAGCCCTCCTGAAGTAACTGTTAGAAAACGGGGCTGGAGTAACTGCAGATACTGTGAAGGATGGAACAGCACGTTGGAGGAAGCTGAGTCATAGCTCAGCCCTGGTGTGATCGCTCCATTCCATGTCCTTTTCTGCACTGCTCCTTCCCACCCTCCCTACCTCTCTCCCCGAGAAAGGTGTTTACAAACTCATAATGAAAGTACCGTCACCCTCTCCTAGAGGAAACCAAGCTTCTGAGGGTGAGGGCAGCAGAGAATCAGTCTTTTCAGGCTGACAAAATATTCATGGATGGGACTGAGCTGGAACTTCAGGGATACCCTAAATGGGAGGTTAGGGACAGAACAGCTGCTGGAACCTGTGAAGGCAACTGGGGACTAGCTGGTACCTGCTGAGGACTCACCACTTGGAGATCTGTTTTGAGAAGATTCTTGGGATGCCTCAGTGAGGAGTGAGGGAAATATGGAATGTCAGTATGTCAGTATTAAGCCATGAGGCCCTGTACCTGACGGTGCCTCGGAGGCAGCACAGGACCTGGGGTCAGATGGCACCTGCGTCAATCCTCACATAAACTCTGTAACGTAGGTAGAATCCTCCCATTTTGCAGATGAGAAGACTGAGGCTTGACAAAGAGGTTATGTTACTTGTTCAAGGTCACAGGCTAGTAAGTGACTGAACTAAGAGTAACTCTAAAAGTTGTGACCACAGCACCATGTTGCTTCCAATTAAATAGCCTTCTAAAGTAGGGAAGGGAAGCAAATCTGCAACACGCTAGACAAGGAGTTCTAAATGCCAAACCTGGAAGAATGGAGTCTTTGCTTCTCAAGGAATGAATATGAAAAGTAGCAAGGAAAGGTTAGGAAGGACTCCCTTATGTGAAATGAGCACAGAGTATCCCTAAATTCATATCCCAGGAATGTTGCCTTCTAGCTTTTTCAATCTATTGGCTATTCGGAATCATCGTTTTAGCATTTGACACCTGGTATGTGCCTGGGAAGGTGCTAGACTTGGGACGCCTGCCTGCTAGCGATTGCAGTCTTGGGAGGGAGACAAGAGATAAATATGTATTTGATGAGCTAAACGCCAGCCTTTGCTACCATTCAAAGGGATCCCATCAGTGCTGTCTTGGAGAGTCCAGGATGAACTGAGTGTGTTCTTTCTGGAAAATAAATCTCAGACCAAGCTTTGAAGGGGGAGGCCAACCAGGCAGAAGAGGTCAGGGGTTGTGAAACAAGAGAGACTCGGGCTCGAGTCATGATCGTCACGCACTAGTTGTCTGTTGTTGAGTACATGGCTTGGCCTCTCTGGGTCTCAGTTTCCTTATTTGTAAAATTGGCAAAATTAGGCCTCACTTGTTATGAGGATAAAAGCTACCAGCTATATATAAAATGACTTATATATCTTAGGTGAGTGGTTGCATTATTGTTGAAGGAGAAGTGGGGTGTTCTTAAGCCTTCTCTCTCCATCTTTCCCCTTCTCTCTTGCACACACTCCACAACACACTCACATATACTTATCTCACACCACCCCACATACCCCGCACTCTTACACAAACACATGCACAAGCACGTGTTTTAACTCACATAATTATTTGTGCTCACACTCATAACCCAAACTCACCTCATACGCACACACATCACACTTATGTACCTCTACACTCTTATGCTCGCACACCTCAAATACACACACCTCATTCTTTTACATATTCACATACCACCCACATGCTTCGTACCTATATACAGAAATGTCCATGCACGTATTCATTCTCCCACTCATACGCAGAGCAGGTACCCCAAACTCAGTATGATTTCAATCTGGAAGGTAAGTTTGCTGCAGCATTATTTGGTCCACCCCATCATGGAGTCATCTGTTGTTTGAAGTGTTCACAATATAGCTTCTGCCTTCCACATCCCTGTGGCACAGTTCACAAGGGCCAGAAGAGCATTTAGCACCCTTGTATCTCTGTGTGAACAGCTGAGATTGATCTGTTTTACTGATGAGGAAACTGAGAACCAAAGAAGTCCCAGGATTTCCACAAGCTGTAGACAGATACTAGGTTCCCTGAGTCTTTCTCACTGACCTTTCTATACTCAGCATCTAGTTCATGCCTGGCACAGAGCCTCCACTTGATATGTGGGTGTTGAATGAACAAATGGGTGGCTCACTGAAGGGAAGAATTGGAAAAGATCCTAGTGCCCCACTGCCAGTTCCTAGTTTAGCCAGACTGGACTCTGCTGGCTCCTGAGACAGTTTCATTTTTTCATGCAAAAACTCCCAGCCACCCACCTCCTCCAAAGAGGAAATCGTCGGACATGTCTCAGAGGGTCAGTGAGGTCCTGAAAGGTCTGGACGGAAATCTGTCCTCCTCCCCTCTGCCTGGTGGGGACCCTTCATGCCCACACCATGGAGAGCAGGGGTGGATGAGGAGCTCCAGGCTTGCAGCCAGTGGCCTGGCCTATTTAGGTGCTAACAGGACTGGGCTGGGCTCCTCCGGTCAGTCTTGGAAGGAAGGGTGTGGTGGTGCCTGCAGTTCCAGGGAACCCTGAGGCCCCTCTGCTGTCCCCAGGAGGAGGCCCACCCTGAAGGATGAGAAGGAGGACTTTGGGACACCTTAACCTTCCATTCAGAAGTAAATGAGCCTTGGTCCTAGTCTCAGTTTAGCAAGTCATACTCTTAAAAATCAAACCTTTATAAGGGAATAGTAAGTTACAAATCCCCGTCCCAGGCTTCCCCACTCATACCCCATGTCCCATCTGTAAAAGGAAGGGATCAGATTGGAGTGGCTTCCAATTTAGCCTTCGTCTCAGACCTAGACTTCCGGCCCCACAGGGAATCCTTTCATCCCCAGGTCTAAGTGGCCTCCTTGCCTTGGCTCTTCTCTCCCTCACACATCTCAGACTGGCCTCCTCCTCTCTATCCCAGGGCCACTGCCTGAGTCCAGACCCTCAGTGTCCCTCACGAGAACTTCTTAGGTAGCCTCCCAAGTCCCAGCCTCTACCCTCAGTTTTGCTCCCCTCCATACCTTCCACTTTGCTGATGGATTCCCTCTGCCTTTCGAAATCTTTTTTTTTTTTACATGGGCAGGCACCGGGAATCGAACCTGGGTCCTCTGGCATGGCAGGCAAGCGTCCTTGCCTGCTGAGCCACCGTGGCCCACCCTGAAATCTTTCTTATCTACAAATCTAACTATACTGTTACTGAGCCCCCCACAGCTTTGCCTGACCATCCAGGTGATTCCCTCCTCCTGGCTTAGCTTCTAAGACCCTTCACGAAGGTCCCACCTTTCCAGCAACCCTTCCTTATTCCTGCCCCATTTTCCCTGGAGGAGACAGCTGGGGAGCAAGTAGCTACCTGGACACACCCGTCGTTCTGGGAGGCAGGTTTCCCGCATCTGGAATGCCCCCTCTGTTGTGTACCTGGTTAACTCAAGCCACCGTCTCCTCACTCCACTTCACCCCTCACACACATGCAATTTTTGGTGCTCTCATCTAGGATGGTGGAGACCATTAGCCCTGGCGTGCCCAGAGCCTTGCAGAGTGCTGGCCTTGCAGGAGGACATCCCTATAGTTGTAGTGAACAACTGAATCAAATGAAAAGTCAGAAATCAAAGAGCCTGAGACTGCACCAGCTTTGGGAGGAACCCTCATGATGCCCCCTCTGAGCCCACGTGGCCTGTAGGTGACATAGGGAAACAAGCATTATTTCAAATTCTCCTGCTTAAGGATTTAGTCCCCCACCCTTGGTCATGGGCACCCACGAGAGAGCAGCAAGAATTGGGCTTTCAGTTGGTGGGGCATAACATGCCTTGTAATAACAGCTCCTCTTCGCCAGACCGTGTTAGTGTCACTCAGCGTTGAGAGAAATACTGGCTCCTGCCTTCCCTTACCAAAGGCCAGGAGCTGGTGACCCGGCTAAAGAATGTGCTTTGCTTGGGGTTTACATTCCAGGATCAGCTTGGGAAGCCAAGGGCTCAGGTTGCCAGCGGGAGCCAGGCACAGGCAGGGAGGCAGAGCCAGGCAGACCCCACCCCAGGCGGGCACATCTCCTGCACCTGCCTGGTCCTTCCTGGGCCCCACCGGGTGCAGGACTGGGCGGCACTGCGGAGGCAGAGCCAGGAGGAGGAAGACACTCAGCACCTTCTCCAAGAGCGGCCTTTAAATGGAGCATGAAGTGGCTGGGCTCTGAACCACAGGCCCCATCGCTGTAAATTTCCAGCTGCTGGGACGCATTTAACAGTTTACAAAGCACTTCGGATTCAGAGTCTCCTTTGCCCAATTGGGAACTGAGGCCTAGAGAGATGGAGTCATTTGCCCAAAAGCTGGATGTAGAACCCCTTCTTCTCACTTCCTTTCTGAGGCTTGTTGTAAATCAATCTAAATCAATAGTCTCTGTACCCCAGGATCTAACCCAAGCCCCCAACTCCCCAGGGTCAGTGAAGGATCAAGAAAATAGTAGATGCAAAAGTGTTGGCCCTTGGGCAGTGCAATGGTGGCTCAGTGGCAGAATTCTTGCCTGCTGTGCTGGAAACCTGTGTTCGATTCCCGGTGCCTGCCCATGCAAAAAAAAAGTGTTGAATCTTGTAAAGATGAGAAGTATTTCTATTTATTTTACACCCCAACTTAGTCCATCTAAGGTCAGATTTGGTAAATATCTGGAGACTCTGGGGGGCCCAGTGGAGGGATCCCACGAAACCATTTACCCTGGTTGTAAGCATAGGGGTCCTCTCATTTCCTAGTGCCAGGGTAGTGAGGGGTTACATAACCTTGGATAGTGAGAGAAGGACGCAGCAGTGAGGGGCAACAAAGAGGAAGATCTCCTTGTTTATAATTAACAGTGGGATAAAGAGACCCAAAACACTGACTTGAAATCCTAGGCTTGAAAGCTACAGAAGTACCTGCACCCCAGCCCATCCAACCCTCATCCCCTTTTCCTGGTGTAGATAAAAACCAGCACTGAAAGCAGTTAAAAAGTCCTCCTCTGTTGCCTTCACTCAAGAAAGGCCAATGAAGTTCAGGGCTTCTCTCAGCTGAAAGGGCACAGGGCAATGTCTGCTTTTTCTCCCAGCTTCTTATTTCATGAAGCTCACCCAGGGGCATTTTCCTTCTTCATCTCCAAAGATCTCTCATGGTTCTGGTGGCTCTCGTGGTTCTGAAGCTTTTTCCAAAATGGTTCCTTCTTAAAGGGCTCCTATAGGCAGCCCCACCTTGAATGGGTGGAGGCACTTCTCTACTGAAATCATCTTATCAAAAGTTACCACCCACATTTGGGTGAGTCACATCTCCATGGAAACAATCAGAAAGGTCCCACCCAGCAACATCGAGTGAGAATTAAAGGACATGGCTTTTCTGGGGTACATAATAGTTTAAGCCGTCACACATGGTACAAGAATATATAATATATTTATCAATTAAAATTTAAAAATTTTTGGAAGATCAAAAGAGAAGGTGTAGTTTTAAAGAAGATAGGATTCAATAAATGAGTATGACTCCTCATTCATTATATTGATACTTCTTTTAGTCTCCAGTGTCTTAGAGCAGCCAGAAGGAGAGACCTAAAATACTGAAACTGGAACCCATACCAAACTCTGAAATCTGTTCTATAAAACTAATTGTTGTAATGTGCTTTGAAATTTATTGCTTTTTGTATATATGTTATTTTTCACAATAAAAAAAGAGGAAAAGAAAAAAAAAAAAAAGGCCCTTCTCTTCTCCCCCAAGCCAGGCTTCTCCTTCCCTTGTCAGCACAGAGCTCCAGCCTTGGGCAATTTCAAAGGCTGCTTCCCAGTTTTAGTTTAGCTTCTGTCTTCTGTTCCAGATCAGCTGTAGCTCAAGACGTTTGATAAGCTCCTTGGTATTGTAGCTCCCTCCCCTTGGGTCTAGGCCAGTATTTCAGAGAGAACCAAAATCCAGCAAAATCCCAACATGACCGAAAGGAAACCACTAACCTGACAGCTTCACATCCACATCTTGTTTCATCCCACAACAATATTACGAGGTGGTCATGAGGTATATTTCAGGTGAGTAAACTATGGCATAAAGAAGCTTAGTGAACTTGAGACTCTGGGTTAATCAAGAATCCTCACCTGAGCCAAAGTGCAATGGCTAAGAGTGCTGTTTCTGGAGTCCAATCCTGGCTTTCCCACTTGCCAGCTTTGTAATGGTGCACAGAGCATTTTTGTTTATTTCTCTGGGTTTCTGTTTCCTCATCTGTGCAATGGGGACAATCTTCTAATATTACCTACTTCACTGAGTTGTTGTGGGAATAGAATTCATCAATAAAGACAAACTAAGGAACATGGCTGGTACACACTGAGTTAGCCATATGAAAGAGAATGATACTTATCCTCAGTGTTGCTGGCAGATGAGAGCCACAGTTGATTACTGGCAGAGCAGACCCTGGAGCCCTCACTGCCAGACTCCTGAGCCAAAATACCAGGCCAGCCTGAGCTAAGAGAGGGAACAGGGCCCCCTGAATGTCCTGTTGTGAGAGAATCAATTATTGAGTATGCAGAGAGGAGAGTGACCAAAGTTCTTATTTGTCCCTGCTTAGACACTGCAGAGAAGTTACAGCAGAGTTGAAACAGACTTCAGAGTTGGCTTATCCAAATCCCTTTTTATGGACGAAGAGACTTCCCCAAGAGAGGAAGTTTTGGCCACAGCCACAGTGTGGGCTGGTGGTAGAAGTGAAGCTGGGACCCAGGACCCCTGACTCCTGTCTATCTGTGTGCTCTCCCTGCTTCTCCAGGCAGGAGACAGAACAGACTCTCTGGCTTAAGAAGGAGAGCTAGCTATTCCTTCTAGCTACTCCCTCAGTCGTGTTCCCCCAGGCCAGTTGTGAATAACACTCACAATTTCTCTTCGTAATTCAGAGTTGGGGGACAAATGGCTGTGTTTATAGTACAAAATGCCCCCAATTCCTGGTAAGACTTCCTAAAAGTGAGATTGTAAGGAGCTCGCTAACTCCATCTTGTATTTCCAGTGCCCACTTAGGTGTCACAGGGCATTGCAATGGTTAGGGACACAAGCCATGATGTGGGACTGAGAGGGTTTGCTCCCAGCTCTGCTATTTCCTAAACGGGTGGTTTTGGACATAATACTAAACCGAAGATGCTTAGAACCAGTGCTCAGCTCAACAAATGTTGTATAGCATTATGTCTACGATTGTAGTTGCTCAGTTCATATTTGTTGAACGAATGAATTGATAAATGGTGAATTCAATGAAGGAACAAATTGACTAAGCAGCCTGCCTTGATCACATCTTTGGGTTTCCCACAAAACCTGTTAGGCATACTTTGATCAGAAGAGGGCAGCATTGAGTCAAGCAACCCAACTTGCCAACGATTACAAGATTTACACCCCTCCCTTTGGATCCACACCTCCCTGTCTGGGAGGGCCAGTTCCAACATACAGTTTCCTGCCCAGACAGTCCCACCAGGTCCTTAAAGGGGAAGGTCAGCACCCTGGGGGTGGTTGAGGGTTGTTACTCACCCTCAGAGCTCTGGGGAATGGAATTATAACGGTCGGGGTCTCAGGCTGGAAGTGGTTACTTGAGTATAGTGGCCCTTTTCCCAGAGAAAAAGAAGAGAGACTTGTGCATGTATACTAAGACAATTCCAAGGGAGGAGCTGTTCTAGGGTTCGGGAGGCCCCCTAAAGCTCATTAGATACATGGTCTGCTCTTTGCTGGGTGCTCAGCCGAAACTTCTCTCCTCTCCTGCTTCCATCACCTTCTCAGTGCCTCCCTGCCCTCTGAAGATTTTTCCTCCCAGTTTATCTAAATTCCACCCACCCTTCAATGCCCGATTGGCTTTCCGGGAAGCACTCCCTGGACTCCTGAGCTGGAATAAGTTTCTTTTTCTCAGTCCCATGTAGCACTTTGAACCTCTCTTGAGAGTCTACCCACTTTCTGCCTTGGATTATATGGCGAGTTGCATTTATCTTATTTCCCTTACTAAATTGTAAACTTCCTGCAGGGAGATTGTCTTGTATCTTGTTCATCTACCCCATACATACAGCAGTTAAGAAGAATGAACAATTGATTTAACTCCTCACAGATGGTTCCTAGCCCACACCAGGGTCTCCTAAAACCCCCAAGGAGGGGTCAGTTCATCTCATTACTTGATGTTTTTAGCCCTATGCACTCCAGCAAGGTGGACACCCGCCATATTGGCTTTTAAGCATTTAAAATGTGGCTAGTCCAAAGTGAGACGGGCCGTATGTATAAAATACTCAGCAGATCTTGAAGACTTAATATGAAAAAATAATACAAAATATCTCTTTTGTAATATTTTATGCTGATTGTTGAAATGACAATACTCTTATTAGATTGGGTTAAAACAAATATATTATCAAAATGAACTTTTCCCATTTCTTTTTACTTCTTCTTAATGTTGCTACTAGAAAGAATTAAATTCCAAATGGAGCTCCCATGATATCTCTATTTTAGTGCTGTTCAGGACCACCAATCCTCTGCCTTAGCCAGGAGCCACCGCATTGAGCGGCACCCACTGCCAGGTGCTCCCAGAACCCTGGGAGCAAGTGGGATCCCGCCTGAGAAGAACAATCTCAGAAACTTCTAGAGGTTTTGGGATTGATTTCCTCACTCCCTCTCTTCTCTACCTCCCCAGGCTTTCATTCACTACTTACAAACTGCAGATTTGCTATCCAGAGCTGTGGAGCTAGAATATTGTGAAATTAGAATAGCCAAGAGAAAAGGTGCACACAGCCAAAATCTTTCCTCGATTAGTTATGCAAAGACTTCCGGGCTGCATTTGGTTCCAGGGTTTGACCTCTAGCCTAAAAACTATACACATCTGATAACGGCCTGTCGTGAGTCAGGGTCGGCAGATGGGGGTTTGAGTGGATGAGTATCCCAGAGCCCCATGATTGGGCTTTGAAGCCATCTAAAGCTGAACGGCGCTCTGGACAGGGACCAATATTGGGCCAGAGGGTCACACTCATTCCAGCCACGGGGTTCTGGCTGGAGTTAGCTAGAGGAGATGAGAACGAGCCCCGCCCCAAGCCCCTGGGTAGACTAACTCTTAGTCATCACCTAAGACTCTTCTTAGACGTCCCTTTTTTGGGAGAGCTGCCTTGCCGCCATCCCTAAAGCATGGCCTTGGTGTCCCCCCACCCCCACCCCATGCCCCCACAACACCCTGTACTTCACATATCTCAACAGTCCTTACACTGCTGCATGAAAATCCCCTTTTTACTAGTATGAACCACCCCACCCCGACCCTCTCACACACATCCATGCACCAGACTGTGAAGTGTGTAAGGACAGAGACTGACCCTTCTACCTGGGAATCTGTTTCCCCATGGGGCACATATGAGGCCCAGTGGGGAGGCTCCACACCCAGGGCTGGGCAGTGGGGCAGCAGGGTTGAGAGTGGCTCTGAGCACATCTGAGCACTTGACCCAGAAATTCCCAGAGAGTTGCTGGCGGCTGAGTCCCCTGATGTAAGCAGATTCCCCGTGGCCACAGTCGCTCTGTGCCAGACCAGGTATCCCTTTAAAGAATCTTAGAATTCAGGAGGAATTTCAGGAGTTAAGATCATTTCTGAGTTGCTTCTCTTCCGGCTTTCTGTCTGTTTGCCTGTCCTTGCATGGACAGTGGTTAGGCCGATTAGGCAAAGAAGCCCTTTTTCTGCAGCCCTGCATGGGCCACCAGGCTGTGCCCTGGGGTCTGTGGTCATTCACAGCCTGTCTGGATTCAGATTTTAATAAAAGGAAGCTAGAGTGGTGGTGGGGAGAGTCCAAGGGGTGGCAGCAGAGCCGCTCCCACTGCCATCCCCAATTAAGCTGGCAATGGAGAAAAATCAGTCATTTATCTGTGCTCTCATTTCAGTCTTTGGATTGCATTGCTCATTCATTCCTTTGGTTTCCTAAGCACCTTATTGTGTAACCTTCATGCACTCAGTATTGGAGATACCTGGAAGAATTCTTGACAGGAGTCAAGAATGAGCAGGAAAGGGAATCTTAGGTTCATTCTTAACATTCTTTCTTCTTATTTAGAAGGAAATGGTGACTTCATCTGGCTCAGTGCCACATGTCCTTCAGGTCTTGGTTTCAAAGACCTTGTTTTCAGGAAGCTGCCCCTGAGCAGCCTCTTCCCTTCTGAGCTAGGGGCTGCCTCCTGTTATGCATTCCAGGGACATCTTGTTCTTGCCCCATTGTGGATCCTTCCACCTCTGTATAGGATTTGTTTCTCACTAGACTGAGAATTCCCTGAGGGCAGAGACCATGTCCACCTCGCTACTGCTACCACCCAGGACCTAGTGAGCCTCAGTATTGGCAGAACAAGCAAAGTGATTAGCAGAAAGCCATAGAACTGCTTTCCATCAGTCAGGACCAGAACACAGGCTGCCCAATGCTGAGACCAGTGCCCCTTTATGTATTACCCACATTTCCTCTCGATAGTCCTAATCTACCTGGGTGGCCCCAGATGGCAAAAGAAACTGAACATCAGGCAGGCAACTATCTTCTTGGCCTCATTCTACTTTTGCATGTAACACAGAGGGGAGGCTAGTAGAGAAAAGAATATAAAGTTAACTACCACTTCCTGTGGCGGGGATGTGTTCGCACTTGATGGATCCTCTAGCCATAGACGGAGCAAAGGGCCAAGCATTCTCCATCCTTAATTCCCACCAGAAAGAGCGGTGGAAGCATGGAAGTGGGCAGACACTAAATGCAAGGTCCAGCCATGGGATCAAGCCCTTCTTGGTCCTCAACGTGCCCTGAGCAGGCAGGTGGATGCATCGACTCCTAGGTGTGGGGCCAGAGCCGAGGTCTCCATAGAACAGCTGGGATCGACTCCCGCCTCCAAGTCGGCTTGCAGGAGGGGTTTCCTTAAGAGAAGAGGTTCAAGTTGTCCTCGTTCTTCCCCCCTGCTCCCAGACGGGGGTCTGTATCCCAGCTCTGCCACTTTCTTACTAGTGTGACTTTGAGCAGACTAACAACCCAACTCACAAGTTCGGGTAATCATAAAGACTAAAGGGGGAAATGTCCCTTTCTTCCACCTTAGCCCACACTTAGAGGGAGGAGGAGAACCTGTGGCGGTTCTGCTTTCGGTCCCAGGGGAGCACTCAGAATGGGGATTCTGGAGTTGATGTTCCCAGGCTCAGAACCAAGCCAAGCCTCGCGACCTGACACAGATCCTCCTAGCCCCAAAATCACAGAGAAGAAAACCCTGAGGCTGTTATTTACAGAGTTAGGGGGCACAAAGTATCTGATAAATAGTAGGAGTGTAATATTGTACTTTTTAAATGAATGAACGCTTCCTTTTTGGTTCTCCCCCACCTCTGTTCAGCACTTTGTAAATTCTACCACATCTGGAAGGAAGGACCACTCAACCCCAGAAGCCTCCTTAAGTTCTTTAATGAAAAAATAAGAACTTTCCGGAACCATCTCTCTGGAACTGAATTAAGGTTGATCTACTTGAAGAGGGGTGAACTCCTCTCCACCAGCCCTTCCACTTTTCTAGAGTCTGCCGTCATCCCCCTCCCCCCACCTTTCTCCTTTCTGGATTTAAAAGAGTCGTCAAGCCACTTCATAGATTTTGGCTTGGACTAAGCAAATTACTCAGGATGGAGAAACACTTTGGTGGCCTCTAGTGCCCTCAGATTGCTCCCTGCCAACTGAGAACGCAGCACAATAGAACCACTATCGGTGGCTCTAGCCGGGACCGAGCACCACCCAGAGGCAGGAGCCTTTGTACCGGTGCTCAGAGGCAGGTTCCGGCCCCAGCAGGGCCAGGCCACCCAGCAGCCTTCCCTCGCGTCTCCTCTACCCGGCCCCCACCCCGTCTCCCCTAGAAGTAGAGACCGCGGGCCCAGGCGGGCGGGGCTTCACGGACACCTTCCCCAGCCCGGCAGAGGGGAAGGAGACCCGGCCGGGGCCTCGGGCGCGCCCAGGCGGGCCGCCCCGGTAACGCGCAGCCGGCGGGCGGGCCAATGGGCGCCGGGGGCGGGCCCAGGGCGTCGGGCTCCGAGCGTTTATAGCAATTCGGGATGAGGCGCTCGGGAGAGACTGTGTCTTCCCGGTCCCGGCGCCAGCTGTGTGCGGCGGCCTCTGACTCTCCCCGCGCAGCAGGTGCCCCCTCCGCCGCCGCGCTCCTCCCGCACGCCATGGAATCCTTGGCTTTTGCCCGGCGCCCGGGCCCGGCTCCTTCGGCCGCCGCCGGCCTGACCGCGGAGCTCGCCCGGCCCCTGGCCCAAGGGCTCATCAAGTCGCCCAAGCCTCTGATGAAGAAGCAGGCGGTGAAGCGGCACCACCACAAGCACAACCTGCGGCACCGCTACGAGTTCCTGGAGACCCTGGGCAAGGGCACCTACGGCAAGGTGAAGAAGGCGCGGGAGCGCTCGGGGCGCTTGGTGAGTGCGGCTCCGGCCCCCAGCGGGGGGCGAAGGGGTGGCTCTGTGGAGTTGCCAGCGTTCCGTGTTTACCACGCTGAACTTGCGGGGGTGGGGTGCGTCCACTGCAGAAGTGTCTGTCCGTAATTGTAGGACCTACACAGACAATGGTCGTTTACCTGAGAAATTCAGCAACACCAGGAAGCATTTACTGCCAAATAAGTGAAGCGGCTCATTGGCGTAGGATACAGAGAAGGAGAAGTGTCCTGTCTTGGGATGGAGAAAGTTCCCTCGAGAATGGCGTATTGGGCCGTGATCCCCAAAGTTGAATTTTGCTCGGAACAGATTATCCAATAGAGTGGGATGGGCCTGGTCTTAGTGTAGGGGCTTAATACACGTGTGTGTGGTTGAATGAATGAGGTGTCCTCTTCCTGGCCTTGGTTCTAATGTGTGGCTGTGTGGCGGCCCAGCAGGCTGTGGAGAGCTGCACGGGGGTGAGTTGGGCTGACACGAGGTCTTTTACAGCTCTAAGAGTAAGTAAAAGTTTTATTATGACAGGTTTTTGATTCTGGGAAACCAGGTTCTGGTGCAAGTTTTACTGTGTCCCAAGATACCTTTGGATTTGGGGTCTTTTGGAGAGCTTGTCCTGATCAATTTGGTGTGTGTGTGTATGTGTGTGTGTGTGCACAGGTTATAATACTGTGTGATTTGGGGCAATTCAGTTCACCTCCTTATTGTCTCTGTTTCCCTTTCTGCAAAAATGCATCTCACATGAATATGCAACTAAGTGATGATATTGTGAATTACTGATTATGTTGTTTTATTTTGTTTATTTTGTAATTAATAAATAAATTTTTAAAAATGCATCTCACAAACTGCTCTGTGGATTGAATAAGTTACCAATAGGAAGTCCATTTGTTCCTGACGCATAGAGCCTAGAGGAAGAACTGATATTTAAATCTGAACCTGGAAAGGACAGCTCTGAAAGGATGGCAGGTTGCCAAAAGTCAGCTGAGTTTAATGTACATAGGAATCACCTGTGGATACTTATGTAAAATGCATATTCTCTGGCCCAATACCCAGACAGTTTCATTTTGAAGGTGTGGAATGGGGCCATATAATCGACATTTTAACAAGTCTTTAATGGCAGGTGGTCTAAGAGTGATACTTTGTCAAATCCAATCAGGTGCTGGTTGTGAGGCAAGTGTGCGGATGTTGTGGGTGTTGGGGAGTTGGAAGTGTTGTGGTTGTGTGCACATGAATGTGTGTGGATGTGTGTGTTGCATGGTTTACCCTATTGACTAACGGCAGCAGTCACCTTCCTAGATTGTGTTTGCCTTGCAGCCAGTAACTAGTTTGAAATTAAAGTCGTTTCATTGGTAAGGAAAGGGGATGCTGGAGAAAGGGGGATTATGGCCCTATCAATAAGAAACGAGGATGTTTTTCCTGCTAACACCTGGCACAGTCCCCAGTTGCCTGCTGCCAGGTTACAGCTTTTGGGCAGTCATGTACTTCCGGCTTTTCTTTTCTTTCTCTTTCTATAAAAAGTGTGAGAGCCTGGTGAAGTTCCCGGCTTGAGACTGCTGAGCCCAGGCTTTGTGAGGGGCTTAACAAGAAAATAGCTGCTCATGGCTTGTGCTTCTTTCCTCTTGTTGGAGGGAAGCCTGGGTCATGGGACCTGGGATGGCCCAGAAACTGGGATTGAAGTTCAGAGGTCCCTTTCAGGCTCTTGACCTAGGTTGCATGTGTATAAGAGAAAGAGATCTTATTTGGTTCCAAAGTGAGATAAACCAGCTTTCAGTTTTTAAACCTCAGTAGCTGTAGGCAGGGATTACAGCTCTAACTATATGAGAAGAAAATTCAGAATGTACTCCCTGTTCTCAGGCTTCTTGCCAGTAGGGAGCCAAAATTAGTCAGGGCTGACTTGCTCTGAACCTCTCTGAAACAGATCCACCAGGTGCTTCTGCTGGGAACTTGCACAGTCTCCCTCTCTCCTAGAGAACAGCTGCCCTGCTTTGCGAATGGTTTCTTAATTCTGGAGGGTAGTCCCCTTCCTCACCTCCATCACATTCCTGCCTTTGACCTTTCCTGAAGAGAGAACTGGCTGGGTGGGGGAAGTTCAAGGGCTAACCCAGGACCTCTTCCAAAATGAGACAGTTGGTGGAGGCTAGATGCAGGAGAAAGCCTGCTGGGTAACTCCCATCTCAGGTTTCTCTCCACCTTCCCAACCTGCCTAGATAGGATTATCAGAGGTCAGATGGGATTATCGGGAGCAGAAGGGGCAGGCAGACTAATGGCTGCTCCAGGAGGGCATCAAAGGAAAAACAAATATTTGCTCTGGATATTCTAGTCTCCCTAGTACATTCCTGGCACCCGAATGACATTTCCTCCTGTGACTCTCACTAACTCTCCTGGCCAATCATCCCTCCACCGCCCCCAAAGAGAAAAACACATGCTGGGGTCTCTGGAATGATGTAGTCCACTAAAGCCTTTGGGATGTCCACTAAAGCCATGGAAACTCTTACCTTCCAAGAAGGGCATGAGGGAGTCTGAGTGGGCAGTGTGGAGTGTGGGTGATTCTGTCTCTCTGATATATTGGGTTGCAGTGTGAGACTTCAGCATGTTTGACTATGACTGACAGGGTCGAGTTCCTTCATTGACAGATGGGGCAGGTGAGGTCCAGAGAGGAACAGAGACCCTGATTTGGCAGACCTGAGGCTTTGGATGACCAAGTGCTGAGAGAATTGGCCTAGAAATGAGCTCTGGCTTGCCTTGGTATGCTTTGTCATTCCAATAGCTCCACAGCCTTTCCCAGCGCTCCAGGCAGTGCTTAGGGTGTGAGGGAGCCAGCCGCCACCCTACTTCCACTGAGTGTGTTGAGGGATCTGGGATGGCTGAACTACACTCTACATTCCTGGTTTTTACCTTGTTTGGGAAGCTGCTTACCTCAAAGTCAGACTGCATGTGTTCAAATCTTGGCTCTTGCTTACCAGCTATGGGGCCTCTCTGAACCTCAGTTTCCTCATCTGGAATATGGGGATCATAATAATTCTTACTCCGTGGGGTTCTTATAAGATAATATATGTAAAGTGCTTAGCTCAGTAGCCCCCCATCCCGGGCTGTCCTGCCCTAAGTGAGCAGATTACATTTGGCCCTCTTAAGCCAATTCACTTTCATCTCTGCTTTGTTCAAATTCCTAGTCTCTCCTTGGCCCCAACTTCAGAGAAAGCGTCCCAGCTGGCCAGATCTGGCTCCTGCCTGGCCAGCTGTAGGACGCTGCCCTCTGGGCTATTCCTGCACCTGCCTCCTCAGCAGCAGGGAGAGAGGCTCTGGCTGCAGGCGATTCTGGTCCTTGGGCTCTGGCCAAACCACAAGAGGGCTGGGCAGGGAGGCTCCTTGCCCAGAAATCTGGCTGAATGGGCTGGAGGGTAGCAAGGAGGGGACGGGCATGGTATGGGGCCTAGGAATGGCAGCTCAGGCCCATTCCTGCTCTATGCCTGTCTCTTAGCAGGGCTTGGTGAGGCGACTGAGCTCTACCCTGACCCATCCTTGCTGTGTCCAGCCTAGGCCAGCCTAGCCTAATCTCTCCTCTGTTATCTAAGTGGGTCACCCTCCAGAACCTTGCCCTACCTACCAGATGGCAGCTGCCCCATGAAAGGCCAAAGAGGAGTCAAGATTCTTGGCTACAACCCCAGGTGATGGTTATGACCAGAGATTCCCAGCCTGCACCCTCTCCCCAGGTATCTGCAAGCAGCATCTCTGGATGTCCTTTTTCTATGGTCTTTCTGCCATCCTTTCCTGAATCCAGGTCCTCCTGATCTGAGTTCCTGGAAGGGAGGTAGTGTTTACCAATTGAGACCCAGCACCCACTTCTTCTGGGGTGTTGGTAAAGAACTTGCCATGTGCATATTTTTAAGTGGCATGAGGCTAGCTGCTGGTGCTGCACAATGTGGCCCAAAGCAAGGCATGGGGCATTCTTTTCTCTAGGGGGAGAAGGAGGGGAACTGAAGGTAGGGCAGGGCAGTGCATCTCCAAGGAACTTTTGTTTTCTGGGGTGGCAGCTTCTCTAGGCAACACCCTGCCGTCTTGAATCCTGACTTTGCCTGTAGATATGTTGGGGGACCTTGGAAGAATCAGTACACTCTTCTGGACGTCACTGCCATTTGCAGAATGGGATAGGGTTATTAGCCCTGCCACCTTCCCAACATGCAGGCCCAAAGGGACAAGAAAATCACTGGGGTGGTTTGAAGAAGTTTCTGACAACAATCCTTGGCTAGCGCCCTCCTGGTATTAGAGCAGGTGACCTATTTCTAAAGAAGCTCCATGGAGAATGCTAGAATTTGGACAGGAGTGTAGAGATCCTTAAGCACAAATGTGTGAAAGACTTCTTTCTTTCTGGCCTTTGCTCAAATCTTCTTCTCTGCTTGGACCGCCCTTTTCCTCTCCGTACTCCTCCCCCTTCACTTGTCAAAACCCCATTCCCCAGCCTTAAGACCTCAAAGTTTTCTCCCTGGGGTGGTTTTTCCTGCTCCTTCAGGTACAGAAATCTCACTCCAGTGTTCCTGGAGCCCCTGGGCAGGCTGGGACCTTCACTGGCTCATCCTCACCCTGGGCTGGGGTTGATTTAACTGATAGTGTCCCACTGCATTGAGGACCTTGGAGCGGGCACTGGCAATTTTTGTCTGAATCCCCAACACCCTAACACTGCGCCAGGTACATAGTAGGTGTTTGGCAGATGTTTGGAGGATAAATGATCTTTCATTTTCCTGATGAGGAAATTAAAACCAGCCAGACCAGTTGATCGGATAATTTCAGTGACTAGTCCTGAGTTGCATCACTGGATGGGGTCAAGTAAGAGTTAGAAACACGGACTGTTAACATACTGGTGGGTGTTCACAGTCACATCATCATCATTGGAGCCGGGACACCTTCTCCCTGCGGATAGGGTGCTCACATAATGCATTCTCTAAACTTGGCGACATTGGAGCGTAAGAGACACTGATGGTGATTACACTGGGATAAACCAGGACCGACTTGGGGCACGAGGCCTTGCCTTTAGGTGATCCATTCAACAATTTCCTTAGCTCGAAGAGTTTAATTCTATTCTAGGGTATGATCACCCACCTATCTTGCACATGAGAATAGAGGTCCCTCAAAATTCATCCTCGTAAATGAGGTTGACTTCTCATCCATGTCTGGGAATGAAAGGGAGCGTTTTATCCAACAGTCAGGGATCAGCCCAGCCATTTAACCAATGAATATTTATTTGTGACTTATGGCGACCAGCAAACAGTTGTTGAATGTTTTCTGTATACTGAGCTCTGCCTAGGCCTGAAGAGCTGCTTTATCTGGTTGACTTCTATGGGCTGCCTGGCAGCTAGCTATGGGGGCCGGGATGGGTGGAGAGCACGCACTGTGCCTCTTAGTCTGCCACCTGCTTGGTGCCTGGTGGGGCCCTCATGACATAACTTGTTTCCAGCCTGGGAAGTTCAGCCAAGCTACCGTGTCCTGGACCTAAAACGTGGGTAACTGGGGGGCCCTTGACCTAGCCCTCTGAGGCCAGAGCGAGAGTTTGCAGGACAGAGCCTTCAGTTGAGGACTGACAATTCTGCTTTAGAATCACAGGCTCCCAGAGTTGAAAGAAATGGACATCGGCATTCTGCTTCTGTACACTGCACCCGTGCAGGGACTCCTCCTAACACACTCAGACCGCTTCACTTTCCTAGCGACCTCATTCCTTCTAGGCCTTATCTTCTTTAGAACCTGCCCCCTAGGCTTGTTATGATTTATCTAAACGTTGTACTGCTTGTGTGTACACAAATTATACTTCCAAGATGTACGAATTTTTTGCATGTGAGCGATCTTAAGCTCTCAAATATTTTTGAGTTTCCAACTTTGTGATGATTTATGCCTATTTATGATTGTTTCTTTTGCCATCTGTTAATGTAGTTGGTATGGCCCTTTATCTCTGAAGGGCTCAGCACTTTATCCATTGTTGGATTTTAAAAACAAAGAATTTTGGAGAAAAAGAACTAGTCCATCAAGTCTCCCTTTTGGGAGAGAAGGGGTGTGTATGTGTGTGGGGGGGCATTAGTAGGGAGAGGGGTGTGCAGGAATGATGCTCTAAGTGGAACCCAAGAGAAGTGCTTCAAAGTTGGATGAGGATTCAAGCCGCCGCCCCCCCCCCCCCCCCCCCCCCAGCAAACCTAGGGATTTATACGCTTAGTATTTTGGGGAGAGATGGATGGTTTGGAGCAGACAGGGGGATGTGAAGAGAGGGGGGGCAGTGCGGCCCCGCCCCCTGCAGCTGCAGCAGGGGCCTCCCCAGCATCTTGCAGTGGAGGTTCCATGGTGACCGTCCCTCCCGCCCGCTTTGTCCGCCCTGCCCCGCTCACAGATGCGGCTCCAGGGCAGGAGCGGGCCGAGGGCACGCCATCGCTGGCCTGTTGCCGGGGCGACGGGGCTGGGGGGCATTGTGAGCAGCTCTTCTTACGGGATTAAGGCTGTTCCGCATTCTTGTCTGATGGGGGAACACAAGCCCGCAGGGCTCACTGTCCCTGCCAGCCCGAAGCCATTGTCTGCCTCCAGAGCCCTGTGAAAGGGTGGATTAGAGGCCCCTCCCCTGGAGCAGTGGTTTCCTTTTCTCTGTCTCCCTTTGAGTCTGAGGGGAGGCAAGCCCTCCTGGGAAAATGAATGAAGAGCTGTTTACCTCAGTCTGTGTCTTCAGATTTCTCATAACTTGCCCGTCTCCCGTGAAGAGGAAGTCTTGTGTTTACTGTTCCTGTCCTTGGATGGGACGTAGGAACTGACCGGCCCTGTAACGCCCTCCTCCTCCCCTACCGCAGCACCTGAGGCTGAGCTCGCAGGCTCCGAGGGCCTCGTGGCATTTGTAGGGCTCCCAGAATCCGTGCAGGAAAGCTCTTGGCCATCCTAGACCAGTCCCTTTCACAGAAAAGAAAACCACAGTTCCGAGAAGCAGTAGGTCCTGCCCTGCAGGGACGGGGCAGAGTCCGGACAAAAGCCCGGGTGCCTGGCTGCCCAGGCAGCGGCTCCCACCTACGCCGTGTGCTCCTGGCCCTGCTTGCTGCTCTCTGTTTCCCACACCTCCCTCCCTACTCCCTTGCCCACCCTTACTTCTCAGTAGCTGCCCCCTGAGCACAGTGGAGCAGGGAAAGGGACTGAGATTCCTCGGTCTCTAGAGTGTTGCTTGAACTGTGCTTGGGCAGATCTTTCTCCATTTTTACTTGCCTCACTCCACCCTTCCGGAACCTACCAGGTTCACCTGTACCAGGCAGAGCGTTTAATCCTTATACGGTACTTTTCACCTTTTCAAAGTAAGGTGACAAGGTCAGGAGAACTCTGTGTAACTGTCTGTCTGTTGCTTGGGAACAACATTCTTTATCTCGACTGAAGAGACAGGCTGTTCACAGCAAGTTAGGGTGCTTTGGTGGGGAAAATGCCAGACTCAGATGGCCAGTTTGTGCCTATTAGGGACCGAATAACCTTGAACAAGTTGTGTCCCCTCTCTGGGTCCCAGTTTCCACACATGTAAACGGTAGTGATGATCCTTCCTGCGCCGGCCAGGGTTGTTGGGAGAACAACTCATGTACTAATGCAACAAATGGTTGTCTTGGTTTTATTCTAGTGCCCACCATGTGCCAGGTACCGTCCTTGGCACTGGGGATCCCAGGTCGTGGTGAGCACAACAGGCCCAATTCTTGGTTCTCATGGTGCAGTAGAAGCACAACGCGTAGTAAATTGCTCTGTAAATCATAAAACATCCGCCATGCAGATGCAGGTTGTTATCCGCCTGTTCACCTGTGGGTCTGAATGAGGTGACCAACCGCCCCCTCGCCCTCCCCCTGCCTGAACTGCACCCAGTCAAGGTTAGACCCTTGTCTAGGGAGGGTGGTCTCCAGCCTCCCTGCCGTCTGCCCTCATGACGGCTGGGGTGGCTCCTCTGGGTGCACCCCGTGGCCACTGTAGCAGCTGCAGACAGTCCTCCAGGGTCAGGGCCCCTAGAGTGTCCCCAAGGGGTCCCCTTTGCCCACCAGACCTTCGTCCTCACGCGCCCGCCTTCTCTGTTCCCAGGTGGCCATCAAGTCAATCCGGAAGGACAGGATCAAAGACGAGCAGGACCTGGCACACATTCGGCGGGAGATCGAGATCATGTCGTCACTCAACCACCCCCACATCATCGCCATCCACGAAGGTGAGAGGTGGGACTTGAAGCCGGGAGCCGGAGCTCTGCCCATGTACGGTGGGCGCAGTCAGAACGGACGGCGCAAAGACACGAGAAAGGCCTGGGCTTCAGGGTTGAGCCAAAAGCTGAATTTGGAACCCAGATGCATGACTTTGGGCACCTCATTTGATTTCATCTCTGGGCCTCAGTTCCTCATTTGTAAACCAGAATAATCACTTACCCTTTGTAACCACCCTGTGATGGTCACAAAGATCAAATTATGTAATGTCACCAAGTGCTCAGATCATGGGAGATACCCAACGCATTTCAGGCTTTTGTTTGTTTGTTTCTGTTAGATTTTTCGCTCCTTGAACATCTTCTCCCTGACTCAGGGAGCCCCTTAGCAGTCCTTGGGGTAAGGATGGGGGAGGGGTGGGGGTTTAAACCTACACAGATGTGCACCTGTCTCAGGTGTGTGGGTGCTGTTTTCCATAGTCCTCCGAGCCAGGCCTCCTAGCTCTCTGAATCATTTCTGCCACAGGCAGGGCTGGCTTCTACCTCCCTCCTTTTCTTTCTCAGTCTCCTCTTGCTCTGACATCAGCGTTGGCTTGGCCATACAGCTGCCCTCTTCCTTGTGACCCAGACAACAAAGCGAGCAAGAAAGGTGAAGAAGGAGGGGGGTGAGCACCCTCCCACACGTGCCTGACTGCTTCGAGCCTTTACATAATGTCTGTTAGATGGGAAACAAGGGGTAGCAGTAATAGCAGCGCAGGGGCCAAGGAAGGGAGGCTGTGGCTTTGTCCTCTGTCTGAATATTACCAATGGGAAGAAATAGGAAAGTCTCCCCTCTTGCATTCTGTTCACAAGAAAACTAAGGCAGAGCCACCAACATGACCCTATGGCCTGAGCCTGTCCCGTGAGGAGCCCAGGCAAGTGGCTGAGAAGACTAAGTGTATCTCTGTATTTCCCCCAGGGGAGAGTGGGCCGATGACAGCATATTGGCAAAGCCAGACTGAGCTTGGTGACTGGGCGGTATAGGTGTGAGAATCCTTCCCCATACCCATGTCTTCAGCTGGATCTGGGAACTGAGCTTTGAAGCTCAGGTTGTGGCTTTTCCTGCACCTTCAGATTCAGCAGACATGGGGTGTCACAGTGGCTGAGTGTGTGGCAGGGCTCCCCCAGATCCCATCCCATCCTGATGCAGGTTTCAAGAGGTGTGGGCTGAAGGGAGGTGCCTATCCTGGGAGCTGACCTCTCACCCAGCTGCTCTCCAGAATGACCCCTGGCTGGCTTTTGACCCATGCTTTTATGCACACAGTTTGCTTTCACCTCTGCAGAGATTCCAGAACTACATGGGTGGAGTCAGCCAAGAAGCGGGGCCACTGGGGATCAGGGCCTCGGTCACGTTCTCCAGGAAAAAAACACAGTTCTCCTAGCCGTGCATGCAGTTGTCTGGGAGCTGGGATTCCTGTTGGGAGAAGCCTCCTCCCTCAGCTCTTTCTCATGAGCTAGACAATTGCTGAGCAAGCACAACTCATAGTACCCATTTCACACCAGGATGCCATGTCACAGCCATAATGTTCTGACACACACACCCAGCCGAGGGACCAATTTGGTAAACCAGCTCCTCCTGCGCTTTTCCAGGGGACTGGGGCTAGGGCAAGGCCCAAGGCAGCAGGAAGGTCCCTGAGGCTGCCGGGGTGGGCTGAGGCTAAGAACTCAAGCAGTCAATTAATGACCAGGCATTTGTTGATCACTTCTGTGTACAAGGCCCTGAGCTGTGGATACTCTGGATGGGGAGTCAACAATGATGAGGGTGATTCGTATCTCAGTGCTCCATACACTTTATAGTTTATAAACCACTTTCATATACTGGATCTGTCCTCTGATTTTTCAAGGCAAGCATTATTATTGACATTAGTTTTCAAATTTATGCAGGTAGACACTGATAATAAATATAACAGTAGGTACCATTTCTGCGGTGTTTGGTTCTATGCCAGACCCCAGGTCAGCTTGCTCAGCCACACCCAGAGCAATCACTGATTTTTATCAATTTCTCAGCCCATGATTATCCCACATTTCCAATGAGGAAACTGAGGCACAGTGATGGAATAACTTGCCCATGGTCACCTAGCTAGTAAGTGATGAGGTCAGAATTCAAACTCCAAACCTGCATTTTTACTGACATATCTAGAAGAGATTTGCCTACAGTTGCAAGGCAAAAAAAGCACCAGATTCTGAACCAGAGAGCCTAGCCTTTCGTTATCATCCAGTGATGTCTGTGCCTTCCTGGGAGTTTGCCACACTAGTTTTAAGAATCCTCAGAGGCCTGAAATCCCAAGGAGAGGGATGGAGGGACAGTTCCCTTGGCACACCTCTTTGCTCTGGGAGGATGTTGAGAACTTAAAAGGCCCTTCTGGTGTCTGGCTTGGGGCCGGGGAGAATACGTGGACCCCCATGGGGAGCAGCACCCTCGTGAAGGGCCTGACGTCCCCGCTTGGTTCTGCCTAGTGTTTGAGAACAGTAGCAAGATCGTGATCGTCATGGAGTACGCCAGCCGGGGCGACCTGTATGACTACATCAGCGAGCGGCCGCGGCTCAGCGAGCGTGATGCCCGACATTTCTTCCGGCAGATTGCCTCCGCCGTGTACTACTGCCACCAAGTGAGCACCCGCTGGCCCTCTTCCAAGGGGGTGGTACCTGTGGCTATGAGGCTGGTTAGGACCAGAAATGTTCCTTGGTTTCTCAGGATCACACAGGGAGAGAGAAGCAGAGCAAGGCTAGATTCTGGATTCTCAGAGAAGAAAATGGTAGTGGCTCTCGCTTCTCATCTCATGGCCCAGGGATGGGAGGGGCTGTCATTTGGAGGCTATCTACCAATAAAGATGGGTATTCCCAGCCTACCTGTGCTCCCCGTGGCGCCCTTTATGTTGACCTCACTTTTGAGACTAGCTCCCTCATCCCCTTCCCTCCCTTGGTGACCCTTCCCTGGCTCTTCTCTCCCCCTTTCAGAATGGGGTGGTCCACCGGGATCTCAAACTGGAGAACATCCTCTTAGATGCCAGTGGAAACATCAAGGTGAGTCCCCCTCCTTGTTTCTAGTAGCTCCCCACCCCACCGCACGCCAGCCTTTCTGAACTGTCCCATGGCATCTCTAAACCTTTAGGAGGTCCTAGAAGCAGTTGAGCAAACTGACACTTACACATTGGTGCTACCTACATCAGTTCACCCATCATTCATTTCCGCTCCTCATTTTATGAATAGAAAACAGAAGCCCCCAAGATGAGGGGTGACTTGTACAAGATCCCACAGTCAGTGAGGGGCTGAGCCATGCTCTTCTGACCCCCAGACCAGTGCTCTTGGCAAGACGTCTCCCCTTGATATCACAAGGCTGACAGGGTTCCAGATCTAGGGTCAGGTTTTGCTCACAGCCTTGGAACTGGGCAGGCAGAGGGCCAGGGCCTGAGCTTTTATCCCCACCTGTGTGCACACACACAGACATGCACGCAGGCACACTCTAATCTGCTGCAAATAGGGAGCCTTTTGGCATCTTTCCCCACAGACCAAACACTTCAGCACCAGCTTCCTTCTTCCTTCAGTAGTGAGACTTCTGTGCCTAAGTAGTTGAATTTAGGTCAAGAGAAGTCCATGCGGATGGGACAAACTTAAGTCAGGGCTGGAAGTGGGAGGTGGAGCTAGCAAGGGCTGGCCCGGTGCTCAGGCAGGGAGCTGGTCCCTGACTCTGTACTCTGACCTCAGAATCTTCCTGAACCCAGGACATAGTCTCTGTCCATTGGCCCCTGACCCATGCACACCCTGGCACTGAGTTCATTCCCTTTTCATTCCCTTTTATCCTGCCAGTTCCTGGAACAGGTGGGTCTCTTTGATGCTGACCAGAGGGAGGGACACCAGAGCCAATAAACCCCAATAGCTGGAGCAGGCACGAACTTTCCCATCTGTACCAATCACCTGCCTCCTTATGGGCTTAGACTGTAACTGCCTGATAAGAGGCCAATAAAACCATAAATGAAGGAGCCAGCCAGCTTTTCATAAACAACTCCTCCCCACTCTGGACACAATTAACCCTCTGATGTAGGTGAAGGGATAGGAACACCAGGGCATCAACCTCAGCCTCTGATAGAGGATAGTTGGGGGAGGAATCTCTGGGAACTGAGGAGATGGGGTTGGAGCCTCTGAAATCCCCAGTTCGGGTGGCTCAGGGAATCCTGTGAGAAGATTCCTTCTGGGCTGTAACCGCAGCCCCAGTCTGTCTTATGCCCTCACCCTCGCTTCTCAGCCACACCCAACTGACCTCTAGATTCCTGCCACCAAGGTCTACCCTTGCTAAGAAGGGTGGCTGAAGCCTTACATGGTTAATCAGTAGTGGGCTCACTGCTTCTGAGGGCTGTGACATTAGCATTAGTAGTTGGTTCTCCCCTCATCACGTAGACCCTCTTTATAGTCAATAAGTGGCCATTGAATGCCATTCATGGGTCACACCTGTGCTAGGAGGTACAGGAGTAGGGGTTGTGGGGGGTGGGGCCGAAAGAGGTCAGCACAGGAAGTATACATTCTGGCTACAGCAATCCATCAGAAATAGTTTAAGATATCATAGGAGAAGGGGGAGAAGGAAATCTCAGGGTAATGGAAGGCTTCCCAGGGCCCTTATAGGATCAGGAACATGTGCATCGGCTGGAGAAAGCCTCCGGTACAGCAGGAGCAAAGAGTCCTGGAGCCCCTACATCGCCTTGCCTAGGTGGCTCCTTATTGACATAACCTTCTCCGACCATAGGTTCAGGGTCTGAGCCTATGCTGGTGCTGCCTAGGATGGGGCAGGGGTCATGAGCATCCTTTCCTTTTGTTGAGGTCTAGGTTTTTCTAGAATGGAGAAGGGTGGGCCAAGAGCTGCAGAAGAAGCCAGACCTTGGCATGACCCCTGCCTGTGTTTCTTCTGCTCCTACAGATTGCTGACTTTGGCCTCTCCAACCTCTACCATCAAGACAAATTCCTGCAGACATTCTGTGGGAGTCCCCTCTATGCCTCCCCTGAGATCGTCAATGGGAAGCCCTACACAGGCCCAGAGGTATGCGTCCATCCTCCTCAGTCCCTTACTGTGACTTTAGATCCTGTGAGGTAGATGAGGTGTTTTTCTACTTATTCTCCTTTTCAGAGCAGAAAATTCAGCCTCCCCCCACACCAAAGTACTGACTTGCCAGGTCTCACCAGGAATGGCAAAACTGGGACTAGAACTTGGTTCTCCTGACTTCCAGTCTAGTTCTTTGTCCTCCCCCACCTTCCTAGTTCCTATAACCTTTCCTCACACCAAATCCAGCTTCCCTGGAATGATCTAGAAGTGCTATCAGTCATAACCACCCCATTCTGGGCCAGAATGGTTGACCTGGCTACCTTTCTTGTGTTGTGGCTGCCCTCCCAAGGGAAGGTGATTGAGGCCGTCTCTCCCTGAGAACCTGCCATGCCACCCTCTTTGCTCCTGGGTGCCAGAGAGAGGTTGTCCCCAGGTATGCTGGCCTGAGAGATCTTCACTATGTTTCCTTTCTTCTCTGGTCTTGAAAGTGAGGCTGGCAGCCCTCCAGCCTGTGGCATTCTTGCTGATCAACTCTCCCCCACCCCACCTCCCCCGCCTCAGGTGGACAGCTGGTCCCTGGGTGTCCTCCTCTACATCCTGGTGCATGGCACCATGCCTTTTGATGGCCAGGACCACAAGACGCTGGTGAAGCAGATCAGTGATGGGGCGTACCGGGAGCCACCTAAACCCTCTGGTGAGTGGGAGGTGTAGGCATCTTGGCCAGGCCCTGCCTGGGTATCCTTCTCAATGCAGTGGAGATGCTAAATCCTTAGGCAGTGAGCTCAACCCTGGCTCAGGTAACTAGAACAAAGAGTTAAGGGTACCTTCCACCCCACCTCCTGCTATTACCTCTCTGCGTCCGGGGTCTGTAACTGCAGAGGAAGAAGGGGTTATCTTTTGCCTCTCTTATGGGCAGGTTTGATTATATTTGGGAAGTGCTTCGTAAGGTCTAATTCAGATCTCCTTCCCTACAGTAGTCTCGTTTCACCTTGTGTTTGTCCTTTCATGTACCACACGAAGAAGGGTTTGAGAACTTTGCTTTTCCCTTTGGCACAATCCCTATCAGCGGGTAAAATTTCAGAGGAGAGACAGATACACAAACATGCAAACAAGGGCTGAAGCAAGGGGTCATAAGCTCTAGGAGATTATGGGACAGAAGAGAAAATTGGTGAAGTCAGTTTGGGAAAGCTGGAGATTGTGGGGAGCCAGTATGGGACATGACTGATATGGCGAGCTAGGTGGGAACGGACATTTCTGGCATAGGAGCCGTGTCTCAGCTCAAATGGGAGTAAGCCAGGGAGACAGGGACTTGGTGCAGCCAGACTGAGTCCTCTACTGTTTCTCTTCCAGATGCCTGTGGCCTGATCCGGTGGCTGTTAATGGTGAACCCCACCCGCCGGGCCACCCTGGAGGACGTGGCGAGTCATTGGTGGGTCAACTGGGGCTATGCAACCCGAGTGGGGGAGCCGGAGGCCCTGCACGAGGGTGGGCACCCTGGAGGTGACACAGCCCGGGCCTCCGTGGCGGACTGGCTCCGGCGTTCCTCCCGCCCCCTTCTGGAGAACGGGGCCAGAGTGTGCAGCTTCTTTAAGCAGCACGCCCCCGGGGGTGGGGGCACAGCGCCAGGCCTGGAGCGGCAGCATTCACTCAAAAAATCTCGCAAAGAAAATGACATGGCCCAGTCCCTCCAGGGGGACCCGGCTGACAACACCGCCCCTCGCCCCAGCCAGGGCATCCTTACGCTGCCAAAGAGCATTCTCAAAAAGAAGGTATCGGTATCCCTGGAGGGGAAGCAGGAGGACCCCCGAAAGCTCAGCCCTGTTCTTGCAAGCCCTGGGCAGGCTGCCCCCCTGCTCCCCAAGAAGAGCATTCTTAAGAAGTCCCGGCAGCGGGAATCAGGCTACTACTCCTCCCCTGAGCCCAGCGAGTCTGGGGAGCTTCTGGACGCTGGGGATGTGTTCGTGAGCAGTGACCCCCTGGAGCAGAAGCCCCCCGAGGCGCCAGGGCTCCTCCAGCGCAAGGGGATCCTCAAACACAATGGAAAGTTCTCCCGCACAGCCTCGGAGCCCGCAGCCCCCACCACCTTTGGTTCCTTGGATGAGCTGGCTTCGCCACGCCCTCCAGCCCGGGCCAGCCGTCCCTCCGCCGCAGTGAGTGAGGACAGTATCCTGTCCTCTGAGTCCTTTGACCAGCTGGACTTGCCTGAACGGTTGCCTGAGCCCCCCTTGCGGGGCTGTGTGTCCGTGGACAATCTCATGGGACTTGAGGAGCCCCCATCAGAGGGCCCTGGGAGCCGCCTGAGGCGCTGGCGGCAGGACCCCCTTGGAGAGAGCTGCTTTTCCCTGACAGACTGCCAGGAGGTGACAGAGGCCTACCGACAGGCACTTGGGGTCTGCTCAAAGCTCAGCTGAGGGGGTAGGGGAACCTAGAGCAGGCTCTAAGATGCAGCTGGCTGCACCCTGGGGGGAGAGTGCCTTCTCTCCTGCCGCCAAGTGCCAGCATCCCAGCCAGAAGGCCAAGATGGCTTGCAGTTGCACCCCGCGAAGGACTGGAAATGTGAAGTAGGCAAGTGAAGTGTGTTGAGGGCTCATTGTCTTCAGCCCTGTCCATTCAAGAAGATAGTACAAGGAAAAGAGTAGACCAGTAGAGGAGATTGGGGGGTCCCGTGGCACAGCACAAGTTGCCTGCTTCTTGCCCAGTGGGGTTGCTGGGATCTGGAAAGAGTTCTCCACCAGTGCCCGTCTCTTTCATTGCAACTAGTAAGTTTTGCTCATGGTGTCTACCACCAAGGGCAGCTGGCCTCTTCCTTCTTCATCCCGTGCCAAGGTGGGGGTAGAAAGTCTACACACACACACACACACACACACACACACACACTCTCACACACTCACACACACTCTCTCTCTCCCATCCCTGCCAACCACTGAACTGGAAAATGACACCTCTGAGGTGCCTGGGCCTTTCCCGGGATCCTGGGAATGGTCCTGGGAATGGTCTCCTAGACTGAGCCCTTCCTTATTTATCCTGGGAATGAGTGAACACAACCTCTGTTTCCTCTAAGGCTCTCCCCCTAACCCATTCCCCAAACCTGGCCCAGGTTTCCTGGGGCGCTGCTATGAATCTAAACACTTGAAAAGTCTCAGACTGCTGCATGGACTGCATCTCAGGAGGGTCAGCCTCCCCTAGACCTCACAGAACTTCTGCCTCCAAGCTGTTCCTCGTGCCAGGGATGGATGTGTCTGTTTCTCTGAGCTTTCAGGATCCTAGAAGGTCCTTATTTATTTTTATGGTCTCAGCTCTGAGTTTTTTTGTTTTCAATAATGTGAGTGCTGTGTTCCGGGGAAGTCACCTTGACATCGATGCTTGTGTACAGAGATGTTTTTTGCAATGACCCCCCCACTGATCATGGGGGTGGGGGGGGAGAGTTTTACAAATCTGCACATCCCATCCCAGTGCCTGGAGCTGGGTCTCTGGCTCCATCTTCCCTTCCTCTGTGGCCAGAAAGAACCTCTGCATTAAAAACAGACTAGTGATTGGAAAACAGCCTCTGTTGTGTTTGGGGCTGGGGTGGGTAGGACGTGGGGGCTCGTTGGGCCTTCTCTTACCGCACAACCCCCTTGGACAGCTGAAGGAGAGGGGAGGGGGTTTGAGAAACTGCTTTCAGAAAAACAAAACAAAAAAACCCTGAGCAGTCAGCTTCCCAAGGCTCCTCCTTCCCCCTCCATCTGCAGTTCTGACCTGTCCCAATTAAGCAGACAGGTGAGAAAGGCTTAAGCCCCGGGTCCCAATTCGTTCTTCCTTCCTTTGATTTCAAAGCCCTGCCCCCACTCTTCACTCCCCTTCCTCATCCACTCCTGCCCCCTGCTGTTTGAAGACGCCCCCACAGCCTTTATTCTCTCTTTCCAAAGAAATCCCCTTTCCCTCCAGTAAGCGCTGAGCAGCGTCTCCTCCCCCACTCCACCCCCACCGCTGCCAGACTCCTACGGGGAGCAAAGAATGCCTGGAATGCCCCCTCCCCAAAGGCCAGCTCCCTCAGCCCCCCGCAGAGCATTCCCCACACGCTTGCTCCTTTGAGAAACTCCCAGGCTCCGAGGGCTGAGGATGAAAGAGAGGGCAAGGACAAAGTGCAGGCGCTCCGGCTTCCAGTGCGCCCCCTCCCCCACCCCCTACCGGCTCCTAGTTTTCACAGGCCCCCAACATCTCCACTGCTGTCCAGTTCCCGCTCCCCGCTCCAGGGCACATCTGCCCTCCCAGCCACCAGTGCCTTCCAGGGTGGAGCATCTGGACCTTGCCTTCCTGCACCTGGGGAGCAGGAAGGCACTGAGAATGGGGGAGGGGTGGGGATCCCAGGCAAGTCGGGCAAACGAGAAACTGCTTAGGCTCCAACTGGGGCATTGAGGTCGGATGGCTCTGAGGTCCCACTGAGTGTCGGACTTGAGGCTGGACTCCAGATAGAATGCAGGGGAAATAAATACAAGGGAGGTTCTCTCCCCTCCAGAAGCATAGAGCTTAGCTCTGATGATTCGCTATGCTGATTTCCTCTTGCAACTTGTGATTCTGAGCTAAACCCTGTGGGAGACAGGAAATTGCTTTGTCCCCAGTGCGACAAGCAAGGTCTTAGCCTCAGTTGGATCAGAAGTAGATTGGAAGGCGAGACGGCACACATATGAATAAGTAAAATTCAGTAGAGACATTGTTAATTGCCATTTCAGGTAATGTTCAAGGGGAGTTTGGCTGAGCGAAGGGGGAATTGCGGTGTGGGAAATAATAAAGGTTACCAAAAATGTAACCATAAAGGACTACCGTGTGTGAAATGCCTGTGCGTCAGGACTTTACATGTATCATAATAATAGCCTTGTTAGTTTGGTACTATTTTCTCAGTCTCATTTTACAGAAGAAGAAATCAAGACTCAAAAACATTAAATAACGTCCCTAACTAGGAAGTGGGAAAACCAGACTGGATTTGGAAAAGTTGGATGGAAAAATAAATTAATAGAACTGCGAATATTTATTGAGCATCATCACCTGCCAGGCTCTTTTCCAAGCACCAGGAATACAGCAGTTCCTTCTGCATGAAATGCTCTTCCCTCGGCTCTCCAAGGCCCAAGGGGGAGAAGGGAAAGTAAAGGGTAAGTCGAAGGAGAGAGAGGGAGAGATGTGGAGGGAGAGGAGGTGACGGAGGAGGGAGAACCTATACCTAACGGGAAATCAGGGTGTGGAGTGCGCAGGGCAGGAGAGGCACCAGCCCCTGGAGCCCTTCCCATCAGAGCACTTTCAGCAGGGGATGGGGCGGTGGGATTTCAGGAAAGGAGAAGGGATCTGAAAGTGTGATGACCCGAGATCTTTGTCCTCCCGGTGGTCAGTTTATTTAATCTCCTCAAAGCCTAGGGGGTGGGGAGAAGCAGATGTGGATTCGGCCACCAGCTTGCCCTTCCTGATGGGGGAGGAGAGTCTGGGGGGAAGTAGAACGTCTAGTATCTCAGCTCCAAAGAGATCTAGACACGGGGGCCCTGCGTCTCAGGCTGTCCGTCCCTTTCTTTCAATTTCTAGGATGCTTCATACCAAAAACATGCCAGAAAGCAGACCCAGAGAGATGACGCAGCCAGGGTGGAAGGCTGGAATTCTTAGGAATATTTAGTGCCACATCACTGCTTCCGGAATGTAAAGAACCCAGACAACAAATTTGAGCAGCTTTGGGAAACAGGAAGCGGCCTTCTGAAAACTTCTTTCAAATGAAATGTCTTGGCTGGAATCCTCTCCTTGTTTTCAACCCATTCCTGGGGAAAGTCCAAGCTGTCCCTTAGTGGAAAGCCCCTCACTAGGTAGTAGCGGGGCCCCTCTTCACAGAGAGGGAGACCTCAGCGGCATGTTAGCCCACCCCACCACTAAAATAACCCCTTCACTTCTCCCTCTGCTCCTGGCTGACTGCCTCGGCCCCTCCTCCTGGTGGGATCAAGTGAAGGGGGAAATGTATGTTGGAAGCAGCAGTCCCTCTGCACAGCACGGCTCCCCACCCCCTGCCGCGAGCTTCTAATTCAGCTCTGTGAGGCGGCATCCGAGGAGTGACTGACAGCCAGGCATGTCTCGAGGCCCAGGATGGTTCCAAGACAAAAGGTTAGCTGAAGATCCTGGCCATTTTTAAACAAGAGAAAAGATGACCAGTGACATAATAGATGCTGCAGGTGGTCTTGTGGAAAAGAGGATAGATTTGTAGGCTTGTGGCACAGACAGCAGAATTAACAGCAGGGAGTGGGGGCTACTGCGAGGCAGGAGTCAGCTTGCTAAGGCAATCATCTACATGATATGTTTATTCATTCATTCATTCATTCATTCACTAAGTATTTATTTGCTAAGGGCCTACAGCGTACACTGCTTAACTCTTGGAATACCATCATGAACAAAACGGACCAAAATTTTTACCCTCGTGGGGCTTCCGTTCTAGTACAGGAAGATGGACAAAACCATAAATATAATAAATAGATTATATAGTATCTTAAGAGGTCATAAATATTGGAAAGTGAAGGATGGAGGGGACAGAGAAGGAAATTTTAAATAGGGGGATCAATTCCTCAATGTCTTCTGTAAAATGAGAATGATTTTTTTTTTAAGTACCAAAATAACAGGGGTATCACAAGCCTTAAATGAGATAATACAAGAAAAATGCCTGAATCATAAGCATTCAATATACGATGGCCCCTATTACTACCTTCCAAGTTGCAATTCTTCTTTCTGTCATCTAAACTCTCCTTGAACATTATCCAAAGCAGCGTTAACAGTTTCTCTACTGAGAGGGCGGCACTTGTGCCAAGACCCACAGGAGGGGAGGGAGTCGGCCCCGTCGTTTCTCTGCTGGCGCAGTGTTCTAGGAGGGCACAGCCAGTGCAAAAATCTTAAGGCTGGAGCAGGTCAGGCAAGTCTGAGGACCAGCTAGTGAGGCAGGGGCAGAGTGAAGAAGAGAGTTCTAGGAGGTGGGGCCAGGAGAGGTAATGTGGAAGGGGCAAGTAGAAGCTTGCCATGATAGGGGCTATCTGTGGCTTTTAGTTTGAGTGAAATGGGGAGCCACTAGGGCATTTTGCGCAAAGGAGTCTCATGATCTGATTTGCATTTTTAATTCCAATTCCTCTAGCTGCTTGTTGAGAATAGACTGTGCGGGGTCAAAGTCAGGAACAAAGAGACCTAGGAGGAGGCCGATGCAGTCATCCTGGAGAGGGGTGACGAGGGGCTTCGGCTGGAGTTGTACAGTAAAGAAATAAGAAGTCAGATTCTGAACATATTTTGAAGGTAGAGCCAATGGGCTTTCTTGGCAGATGAGATGAGGAGTATGGGAGAAAGAGAGAAGTCAAGGACAACTCTGTCATTTTTGGCTTGAGGAAGCTGAAGGATGGATTGCCCATCAGCTGGAATGGGAAAGCTGGCGGGTGGGGGTGTGTGGAGGAAGCTCAGAAGCACTCAGACCTCCAAGTGGAGAGGGTGAGAGGCGGCTGATAGAAGGAATCCACCTGCCCTGCCGGGAATGAGATTTGAATTGGAGATAGAGACCTGACAGTTGTTGCTAGAAAGAGTTTCTGCTTTGGGTGGAAAATCAGATGAGATGACCTTGGAAGTCCCTTCCAGCTACCAAGATTGTAGGATTTTATTATACACGAAAGCAGTTGTTTCCAAAGCTGCCCAATTGCTTATGAAAGCTCAGCTGATGTAATGGGGGAGGAGAAGGGGAGAGGAGTGGTGCTGAGCTGGAGGTGGGAGGCATATTTTACTTGCTTGGGGTTGTTTTCTCCTCCCAATAGACAAAAGGACTCTAAGGGATGGGAGGGAAAAGTTGGGGAGAAGTGGCCCTTCATAACGTTTAACCTTGGGGAAACAGCTTTCCTCTCTGAAAATGAGAGGGTTGTACTAAAAGATTTCACAAGACCATCCAGCTCTGAAGCTCCATCATGGCACATGGCAGGGATCAAAGGCTTTCACAGATTGAATAAGAACATGAGAAATGTCATCCTTGGACCAGGGCTCAGCTTCTGACATTTGCCCCTGTAGAGCACGAAGTTGCTTTATAGAAGAGTCGCGGCTTGGAGAACAAGGCAGTTTGAAGCCAGTATCCTCAGTGGTAATCCAGGCCTTAGAGCTGAGCCTCTCATCGTGGGTTTCAGAAATTCATAGATTTTAGCACTCTCACATAGCCCACTGAGGGCCTAGGAATCTGCATTGCAGGTGACTCTGATCCCACCGGGATCTGAGAACTTGCTCAAGGTGAGGGCTCGTCACTCATTTGTAAGGAGCTGCTGCCTCAGAGAAATTCCATGTCACCAAGCATGCAGCTTCTTCGGGGTACAAACTTTTCTCTCTCCCCATTCTGCCTCCTTTTCACTCTAAATTCCTCCCTCACTGTTTCTTTGCAAAAGAATTCCTCATCCTTTTCAATTGTCTCTCTCTTCTCCCTCCAGCCTCCAACCCCCTCTCAAAACTAATCCCACCTTCTTAATTTCATCCTTTCCCCTCTCCAGGGGCATTTAGGTCAAACTGGGGCGATGAGTCATCTATCCTAGGATTTGGGGGGAAGGGGTTTTAAGTCCATAAATAGGCAAAAACTCTGATTCCAGGTTTCTGATCTAGGGAAGAGCCTATCTGTTTCGCTTCCCCTCCTCCAAAGGAATTCCCCAGAGAAGAGGAAAGAGTCTGGGACTGGCTTTGACCGGATAGGATTCTAGAAATAGCGAGCTTTTTAGGAGATAACTTCAATTCTGACTCAGCTTCCCTGATAAACAGACCCAGCAGGCCAGGATTTTCCCAGCTAAAGGGGCCTAATTTCCGGGTGGAAGTATTTAGTTAGGCCATTGGAGCCCAGGGCCCAGCCAGCAGCGCCTCCTCCCTCCTCCTTGTCACTCTCTCCCTACGATGGGAATGTGAGTCCCAGGCCTGAGGACCTGGACACTGGACTGTGGGGGCACTTGGCTACCGTGGCAGGACTGGCCACACGCCCTTGGAAGCTGGAGAGATGGTCTCCCCAGCTGGGTTTTTTTTTGGCTTTTAAAAAGGGGAATTTATTAAGTTGTGAGTTTACAGTTCTAAGGCTGAGAAAATGTCCAAATTAAAGCACCAACAAGAGGTTACCTTCACTCAGGAAAAGCCAGTGAAGTTCAGGGTTTCTCTCTCAACTGGAAAGGCACATGGCGAGCATAGCAATGTCTGCTAGCTTTCTCTCCAGGCTTCTTGTTTCATGAAGCTCCTCCAGGGGCATCTTCCTTCTTCATCTCCAAAGGCCTCTGGCTGCGTGGGCTCTTGTGGCTCTTTCCAAAATGATTCCCTCTTAAAGGGCTCCAGTAAGCAACCCCACCTTGAATGGGTGGAGACACATCTCCACAACAACCATCTAATCAAAAGTTACCACCCACAATTGGGTAGGTCATTTCTCCATGGATAATCAAAAAGCTCCCACCTAGCAATATTTTTTTTTTTACTTTTATATAAAACTTTTATTTAACTTAAAAAAAAATGTACCAAAAGCAAAGAAGTCCAGTAACCCGATAGACTTTCTCCAGGCTTCGGTATTCCTTCTTCAAAACATTTCCCTTTTCTCTTTTTTTTTAAATTTTATTTTAACATTGTTCCCCCTATTATTTATTTATTCATAATCCCTATGTTTTACTCATCTGTCAATAGGGTAGATAAAAGGAGCCTTAGACACAAGGTTTTCACAATCACACAGTCACATTGCGAAAGCTATGTCATTATACAATCATCTTCTATCCATTTCTGAATTTTTACTTTCAGTCCTGTTGCACAATCTGTATCCTTTCAGCTCATCACCCTTCCAGCCTGCGGGGTCTCTCAGTCTTCATTATCGTTGGCTGCCCTCACTATTGCTGTGTCCACTAGCAGGGCCCCTGCTTAGGAGAAGCTTCACGTGCTCAGCACGCCAGCCGCTGACAGGGATCCCCTCTCTGCTGAGGGACCCCTGGTTTGCTCTGCCCCCCATCCCAGTGTCCAGTTTACTGTGAATGGAAAAGGCAGCAGAGAAGCGGGGTGACGCCGCAGGGCTTCATATGGGGGCCGAGCTTACCCGGAGACTCCACAGTGAAGGGTCTGGCCTCGCTTAGCTACTCAGAATCCTCGTTTGTCTACAGGTCTCAGAGACAGACTGGCAGAGCTCTGGGAGAGCAAGGGCGAAAAGCAACATGCCAGTGTTTTTATTTATAATGAAAAATATAACTGCTGTTGAATGTACCAGATATTTGGGTTGCTGATGAGCACATTCACGGCCCATTGGCAATTTTACCCAAGGAAAAGGCAAAGTTCAGTGGGAAGTTTTCTAGGGGAGCATGGAAGCTGGATAAAAAGCGCTAGCTGAATGGTCTTTGGGCTAGTGCCCAGCTGTCCTCTGCTGAGGGGACACCCTTCCCCTAGGCAGCTCTGAAGAGCACCCGCTGCCCACATTTGGTGCCGCAGAGACACCCTCCATGTTCTTTCTCCAGGCAGAATGCATCACAATTACTTTGATTGTCACCTTCACAGTCCAGTCATTCCAGCCATGTTGCTACAAGGATGAAAAAAGATAATGTGTGAATATACTCTGTGCCCTATAAATCACTGAGGTAAACCTAAGGAGCAAGCACTCAATAACGCTGATAAAGGGCCTCCACCTGCCTTCCTGACCCCTGCCCCTTATAAAGGGCTTCTGATTATTAAATCAATGAAAACCCACCCACGAATAAACCTAGCAACCCTCATTGACACCTTACTATTGTTCTAGGTGCCATGGAAAGAGGCCATAAAGGCCAGGGTCCCCTCCCTCAAGGAATTTACATATGGTAAAGTTGAAACTATAAACCAACACCTCCAGGCTGATGGGTGACTGAGTGTGCTAAGGGTGTGGGTCTGGCACATAAAAGGTGTAACAAGATGCAATGCTTCGACTTGGTTGTAATGGGATCCCTGTGTGGGTGTGGGATTGACCACTAGTTGTTTTCAGTCCCCACTCTTTGGCTCCCCAGTTGCTCAGTAACCGAATAAGCCCAACTAAGGGGTGGGTTCTGGGAGCCTAGGCCATGAGGCAGGGCCCCCTTGAGACCACTTAGATGAGATTTGAGAGACCGATTGTCCTTCCCCAGTATTAGACCTGCTTTCATTTAGCCATCCCAGAAGATGACCATGAGGGTCAGAGTGAGCCAAGACATAAGCTAGATGGGGTGGTGGGATAAAGTTGGTCACCTCCCTGGCCAGCTAGGGTTAGGGCAGGAGCAGCATACAGCCTGCTCAAAGCCCTGGTTTCCGAGGAGCAGGAGCTACCCCTGCAGTCAGCCTCTCTTACTTCCCTGCCTTAAGGGGTTTACCTTCTTAGATGGCTCTTAAAACCCCAAGATGCAGGGCTGCAGTTTTCTCTCTTTTTCAGCTGAGTCAGCTTGATCCACCTCGCAAGCTGTGTCTCATGCCCTGGCCCCTAGAGTAAGAATCTTTTCAGACCCATTTCTCCACCCACAGTAAGGCACGAGGCAAGATCCAAACCCAGCCAACCCCTCATTTCTACAAATTATCTCAGAAGTAGGAACCTGCTTGCAATCACGCTAAGTGATGTGTCTGGCATCACACCATCTCCACCCCAAATTAATTTAAGAAGCAAAGGAGCTGGTAGTGATCACCTCTGAAGTCATTGCTCTAGTGCACTGAGTCTCCCAGTGTGGTCCGAGGACCTGTGGGGAGGCCCCAGGATCCTTTCAGAGGGCACAACATGGTCACAACTAGTTTAATAATAATACTAAGATATTATTTGTCTTTTTCACTCTTACACTTTTATGAGTATATAGTGTGTTTTCCAGAGGCTTGATGGTTTATGATATTGCAACAGACTGAAAGCAGAAACAGATGTAAGAATCCAACTGTTTCATTAAGCCAACATTCAAGACATTTGAAAAACAAAAAACAGAACAAATGCATAGAACAATACCACTCTTCTCACTTTTTATTTTTATTTTTGAAAATAGGTTTATTCATAAAAATATATTGTTTATATAAACATATGTATAGTATTGTTGTTCTAAAATAAATAAACCGTCTTAAAATGTCTGTTTTAATTTTTAACATGATAAACATTAATAGCTATGACTCAGCCACATAAACAAAAACTCTTTGAGTGTCCTCGAAAATTTTTAGGAATACAAAGAGATCCTGAGACCAAACATTTGAGAACTAGTGCTGTAGTGAGAAGGAATACAGCAGGTACATTTGCCAGAGAAAGCACAGGCACCCAGTTAAATCTCAATTTCAGACAAACAACGAGTAGTGGGGCATACACTTAAAAGTACTCATTGTTCATCTGCAATTCAAATTTAACTGCGTGTTGTTCTAGTTTGCTAGCTGCCAGAATGCAATATACCAGAAATGGAATGGCTTTTAAAGAGGGGAATTTAATGAATTGCTGGTTGACAGTTCTAAGGCCGAGAAAATGCCCCATTTTTTTAAGCGAGTCTATAGAAATATACAATCTAAGGCATCCAGGGAAAGATGTCTTGGTTCAAGAAGGCCAATGAAGTTCAGAGTTTCTCTCTCATCTGGAAGGGCACATGGTGAACACGGTGTCATCTGCTAGCTTCTTCTCCTGGCTTCCTGTTTCATGAAGCTCCCTGGGAGGCGTTTTCCTTCTTCATCTCCAAGGGTCACTGGTTGGTGGACTCTGCTTCTTGTGGCTATGTTGTGCTGCTCTGCTCTCTCTGAATCTCTCATTCTTCAAAATGTTTCCTCTTTTGTAGGACTCCAGAAACTTCTCAAGACCCACCCAAATGGGTGGAGACATGCCATCACCTAATCCAGTTTAACAACCACTCTTGATTAAATCACATCTCCAGGGAGATGATCTGATTACAGTTTCAAATTTACAGTATTGAATAGGGATTATTCTATGAAATGGGATTTTGATTAAAACATGGCTTTTCTAGGGGACATACATCCTTTCAAACCAGCACAGGTGTCCTGTATTTTTATTTACTAAATCTGGCAATTCTATCAGCAAAAAAAATTTAGGCTAGGCATTAGGAAGAACTTGGATCAGACATTGGGATTCTACCCCAATGGTAGGGTAGAGAATTCCCTACTCTGGAGAGCTTTAAGAAAAGTAATATGTCTAAGGACCTGGAGAGTGGAGGGTGAGCCTTGAAATGCTTAGGCCTGCAGGAATGAGGATGAGCAAAAAGCACAGGAAGCAAAAAAAGAGCAAAGCAGTGTCGATGTTATTGTTATTAAAAAGGGGAAGTGACACTGAGTGGGCGAAGGGCAGGGGAAGATCGCGGTCTCTGCAAGATGTCAAAGCATGAGAAATGAGGTCATTGGGCTCCTCTCTGCCCACGTGCTCCACTACAAATAGATGTGGTTGAGGTTGGGGTGGAGACTGCCAGAAGGCTGAGGAGTGAATCTGCCAGTGTGGGTAGCGTTGGGCAGAGGTACAGCTTGGGTGGTCACGGCTACAGGCCAGGTCACGGGAAAATCTGAGAAGCTTATTTGGGGCTGAAAACAAACAGAACGACAAAGGATCAGCTTCAAGAGCGAGCCCAGTGGAGTAAGGAGTGAAGGAAACAACGATGGCTCAACATGAGAAGCTCTAAAAAGTGCTTTTCATTGAGGGTGGCGGGGTTACCTCCAAAATAAGGCTGGCAGGGAGGTTGCATTGCATTTTTTTTTCATTCTTCAATGTTTATTGAGCATCTATGTGTGTTTGGCCTTGTGCCAGGCCCTGGGGATCCTGAATTGAACAAAATGTAATTCCTGCCTTTCAGAGACTGGTATTTCAACAGAGGAGACAGATGTGTAAAACCAATACAAATTCATTATGATGAGTTAATAATTGAAGGTCCAAGTGGCAACCCACCACTGCAAACCTGAGTCCCTCCTGCAAAAACTTCCCAGCCCTAGCTCCAACTGTAAACAAATAGAAACAGAGAATGGGAACCCCTCCACTCTGGGGTCCCTTCTAAGCCTAGACATCTTTGTCAACTGTTTGGAGCAAAGAGAAATAATTAGGTTTAGAGAAAGACATGAAAATGACAGTTTTCCTTCCTGAAACTTCTCCTTCATCCATCACAGCCTGGGGAAAGCTGTTAGATGTCTTTTCAGAGGATTACTAAGGGCCATTATGCAGCTGCCAATTAAGAGGGAGCAGAACGTGGGGATGCTGGCTTTCTTTGACCATGGAGGCTTGGGACCCTGCCTGAAGTCACAGAAACAAATGGACAAAGGATAGCGCATTGTTTCGGGTGTCTAGAGTTTATTGAACAAATATCATCGATTGAGCACCTATTGCTGGAGGCTGGGGTGAGATACAGAGTGCATGGCCTCAGCCTGCTGGGAGCACAGTCTTCAGAAGAGTCAACCAACAGTCAAAGAGTGCCCTGAGTGGGGTCTGAACACAGGCTGTGAGGGCAGAGGGCAGGGAGGAAGCCACCAGGGAGTGAACTGGGCCTTGCAGGCTGAAGAGGTTTCCAGGTCAAATAGGGATTTTTAAGGGAGCAGGAATTCCTTGGAAACTTAAGATCTGGCCTCAAGCAGCTAAGTGTGGTGTCTGTATGAAATCTCATATACAAACCGGGTACTCTGTCTTCCAATCCCTCCCTGGCCATGCTTTGCTCCCCTCTATGAACCTCCTGAAAGGTTGGGGCAAGTGGGGGCCAGGGGCTCCTTCTCTCTCCCTTGTATTCTAGGGGTTCAGGTTCCAGCTTGGTTTCTGCAGGGGGACACGTCTTGCCCCCTCCTCCCACAAGGCAGCCTGGAAATCTTTGCAGGAGGAAGGCTGCTAAAACCAAAGCTTGCCTCAGAGGCCAGACTGGATTTGCTTCTGCAGAGCAGTGAGGCATCCCCTGAGCTGCCATTTATCCATTTGCCTACTGAGCCTTCCCCACTGATGGACAGAGTGTACTGGGCTTCTCGGAGGTCCCATGCTAGTAGGAAGAGTCAGGTCTGGCTCTGCCCAGATTGGCTGTGTGACCTTGGGCAAGTTACTGCACCTCTCTAGGCTGTGACCTCCCCATTTATTTCCTAATAATCTGCACCCTAAAAGAGTTATGTGGATTGTCCAAGATGGTTCATGTAAAAATGCTTTATGAGTTGTCAAACACAGCCTTGGTGTGAGAGGTTGTTACTTTGAATTTGTCCTGGCGCTCATGGTTCGAACAGAGAGGCTACTCTCAGACCTTTCCTTTTTAAGGCATCATCTTTCTAATAGAGGTCCATGGGTGGGCTGCAGGGAATCCTTGAACTTCCAGATATCATATACAGAATTTTTGAGTAGGTACATTTTTTTCTGGAAAGAAGATGCATCATTTTCATCAGACCCTCAGTAGAGTCCCTGATTGAAAACCTGTTAAGAGCCACTGCCCAAGCCCTCAGGGGCTCCTTCAAGGGAGTGGTCAGCCAGGAATCCCCGAGGCCGGGGAGGACCCTCTGGATCTTAGAGGCGCAGTCATGCTGACTGGGATGACCTAAGCATACCCACTCAGAATGGGAGTGGAACCCGGCTAGACAGCCAGTTGAGTCCAAAGACACCAACGTTTGCGTTGGCCCTGGGTTCAGTGCAGGCCAGCAAGAAAACAGAGCTTCAGAGAAGCTCATGGGATCTGTGGCTACCTGGGATCACCATAAGGCCAGGTGAGGTTTCCAACCAACTCTCTGTGCTGGCCTGACCTTAGCTGGAGAGCAGTACTCTGTTTCAGGCACCAGGTTGTAAGAACACAGATAAAGGGAAATGTTTCCAGAGGACATAGGCCCAGATGTCAAAAGGTCTTGCAGCTTTATCTTCAGCAGAGTGTCTGAAAGGAGTGAGGGTATTTGGTGCAGACCAAAGAAGATGGGGGTAGATAGGGACTGGGAGTGGACCGTGAATTCAAGTGTTTCCTAGAATTCTGCAGGGAAGCAGGCAGTCAGTTAGCAAAAGCAAAGCCTTTTTAACAGAGAATGCTGTCCCACAATGGAGTGGAATGGGACTCTCCTGTGCTCCAGATTTTTTGTCTTGTGGAAAGGAATAAATTGAAGGCCGTGTCCAAGCTCTATCCAGGGAAGGGGATGGGAAGATGACAGTGACCACTCACCTGGGGCCATGGGAGAAGGGGGGAAGGGACAGGGCAGGGGAGGGTGGGCCAGATATGGCTCCCCGTGTGTTCTCTATCTGCCTTCTCAAAGCAGTCTGTCCTGACTGGAATGATCTGCTGTGGGGCTCTCGGCCCCCACTGCTGTGCTGTGCGCACCCTGATGTGGTGTTGCACAGAACAGGGAGTAGGGCTGGGGGAAGGGAGAGGATGCAGGTGAATAAGGCTGCTCTCCAGCTCTCGTGCAGGACCAGCTGGGCTGTCCTGGGCCAGAGGGGTAGGGCTGGGAAGATGGCTCAGGGGTGACTCACCCGTGGCCATTGTCTGCTCCTGCTCACTCTGGGGGAGACATGGCCTCTTGCCAAATGGGCCTGTGACGGCAGATTCATCACCTTTGTCCAGACAGCTCTGTGGGCAATGGGCCTCCTCACCCGCTGCATGGCAAGGCAGGACTGGCCCAGTACAGTGGGCTGGCATTGGTGGATATGGAGGGAGAGGCGAGCAACTCCATTCACAACTTGCTAAGGGGCTCGAGGTTGCCACAACAGCTGAGCTCAGAGGCCCGGGCTGCGGAACACTGCCCTGTCCTGTCTGGCCTGGCAGGGGAAGCTGCCAGGTGTGTCCCTCCCTTGTGATCACACCATGAGCCTGCAGGGGCTCACCCTCCCCACCACACCCTTCCTAAACCTCCTTCCAAACCTGCTCTCACCTAGCAGGCCTGTCGAGCACCCCACCCTACCTCCGGGCCCCAGGGAAGCCTGGGAGAGCTGAGGTAACTCTGGGTTGATGTCTGCAGGTGCCATCCCGGCCCCTCCATCCCTGCCCCTGGCCTGGCCAGGTCTGGGCATCAGAGCTTGCTTCCTGCCCCACATCAGGGTCAAGCTTGCATCTGCACCCCTAATCTCTCCAGGGTGGGGTCCATAGAAGCATAGACTGACAAATTGCAAGGTTATTATGCACATGGGGAAACTGAGGTTCAGAGAAGTCAGAAATGTGTAGTAGGGTGCCCAATCTGCAGTGGGCAGTGGGGGTGGGAGGACCCCGTAAGAGGGGATTGGCAGGCCTCCGACCTGGGAGCAGTGTCAGGTTCAGGGCCACGTCCTCCCGGCTTGCAGCTTTCCTGCCACTGCCTCTCTCGCGTCTTCATTTCTCACTGGGCCTGAACCAGGACGACGTCCTGAGGCTTCGGGGGTGAGGATGAGCATGCGATTGCCCTACGTGGGCAGCAGTGTGGACTTTGATGCCAGATCCCTGGCTCCTCACCTTCTGCCTGACCAGTGACTAGATCTCACCAAGCCTCAGTTTCCACAACTGTAAAATGATGATGATAGCTATCTCACAATGCAAAATGTTCTGCATACATTATCCCATTTAACACAGCTCCGCTTTGAGGTGGGTGTTCCTACCTCCATTCTTCAGATGAGAAACTGGAGACCTAGAGAGGTTAAATCCACCATGCAGGAGCCGTCACTAGCAAGCTGCAGGCCTGGGGGGTAACCGTGACATTCCCCAGGCTGTGCTGGCCACCGCTTTGCCTTCCTGCTGCTGTCTCCCAGGGCTGCTGGGAGAAAGGAAGGAGGTAAGGAAGACAAAAGGGCCCTGGCCGCAGGAACCAGGAGTTTCTTGGGCAGAGGATGTCAAGGAGAGGGGATGAAATAACTGCTCTTTAGTCCAGCCCCCCAACCCAGCCCCAAAGGACTCAGCTTGTGCCTGGGGGGGTTTGGGTCAGTAGAAGGGGAGGGGTTGGGAATTTTTAAAGGTAGGTGGCAGCAAGAGCCAGTGAAATGAAGGTTAGGTGGCTTAAGTGCCCCTTCTGTGGCCGTGGGATGGGGTTGAGGGAAACAATCAGCCAGCTGCTGAGTGGACTTCCTCTGAGGACAGCGTATGTGTTGTGAGACAGTGTTTTTAATCTATCTGCCTCTATATTGTTTGCATTTTTTACCATGACTTGTGCATTATTTGAATAGTTTTTTAAAGGAAGAATAAAGACTGAAAAGACATATATCAAATGCTAATAGTGGGTGTTGGGACTGCTGTGATTTGTGTTTCTTTATTAAATTTTTTTTGCAATAAATGTGTATTAATGCTTCTCAGAAAGACATGTTTAAAATGAGGTGACATGGAAAACGTCCAGAGCATCACTGTCCAATAGAACCTTCTGCAATGATGTCCAATGCAGTCGCTACTGGCCGAGACTACTGAACACTTGAAATGTGGCTCTTGTGACTGAGAAACTGGGTTACTAACTTAATTTCTCTTTTTCTTTTGCATGGGCAGGCAGTGGGAATCGAACCCGGGTCTCCGGCATGGTAGGTGAGAACTCTGCCTGCTGAACCACCGTAGCCCGCCCTTAACTTAATTTCATTTTAATTAAATTTAAATTTAAATTTAAAAAGCTCTGCTTTTTAAGGGCCTAAGAAGAGAGTCTGTGAATGAAGATGCTGGTTGTTAGGAGTGAGCTTCCTCCTTTGTCACCCTCTGAGCCACCCCTGACAGGGGCTTTCTCCCTTCACCCTCTCTCTCCCTGGAGCCAAGGCCTCCTCCCTCTCTGCTCCCCCCTTGCCTTCCCTCTCCAACCCTGCACAGAGCACAGGGCCTCCTCAGCCCAACCCCTCCAGGTGTGTGTGTCACGGTGGGCACCACCTGCAGGTGGGAGCCCTGGAGCCAGGTGTCCTGAGCACCAGTCCTGACTCAGCATGGCCTTGCTGTGTGATCATGGGCAAGACCCCTCCCTTTCTGGGCCTCGGTTTCCTCATTTGTGTGATGGGGCTATTGGCCAGAGATTTCCAAAGAGTCTTCACAAGCCCTCCACCAAAGCCAAGGGGGCTACAAGGTGGAGCCACTGGACCACTGTGCAAGAGGGACCTCTGTGAGGTGGTGAAAAGAAGTTTCTGGCTGGAAGGCTAATGAGACGCTGGGATGGGTGAAAATGTGTGATGAAGGATGTGTCACGGAGCAAAGAGAGCTTTGCCCGTTCAGCTTTCTTGTGGTACAGGTCTGTGCTTGTCTTCAGGTCATAACTCCATTTTAGCAGTCACGAAGATACATTGTTATTCATCGATTCATATCTCTTTCAGGCTAGTTTTCATGATGTTCAAAGAGAGTCTGCAGTTCCCTTCTGTATCCTCTGTTTCTATCATGGAGCCGATGTTTATACATGTTTAGTGAATGAATGAATGAATGAATGGTGGTTTTGCTTGGCCTCCCTCCCCCCAAGTCTTGCCCCTCTGGGGTTAGAGTTAAGCTCTGTGGCTAAAGGGCGCAGTCATGGAAAAGAATAGAAAATCAGTGGAACTTATTTTGTCTTCTCTGTCTGCCCCTTTGAAAGTATTTTTGCCACAACTCCCCATAACCCAACCCTCCCTTTCCCCAGCAGGGCAGAGAAAGTGTGCACTGTGATAACCTCATTGGTCCTAGGAAGCCAACTGCTCAAGATTTTACCCCCACCCAGGGGCACCTGCCTTTGTGTACAGGAAGCAGCAGCATTTCACGTAGCCGTGGGGAGGCAGACTCAGGAACGGGGGGGGGGTGGCGGCGGCACCCACCCCGCCCCGCCCTGCCAGGCCCGCGCGTGCCGAGAATCAGCCCCTTCTGCTGTGAAATAGGGCCGAACTACACCTCCTAGCCACCCTCTGAGGCTGGTGAGAAGATAAAATGAGTCGGTGCACACAAAAAGCATTTGTAAGCTGTAAGGCCCGGGTGGAAAAAGGGATTGACACCGCCAAGTCTTTGGGCCAGGGCGGGGTCCCTCCACACCTTGGAGTCATTCCCGAGTCCACGCGCCACCCTGCGCCGAAGCCACCTCCCGTCTGATCGCACAGCTGCGAGCCCGGGGGGACGCGGGGCTCTTTCATCTTTCAGCCCCGCCTCCCGGGGCTCGGTGAGAGGGAGGCCGGGACAGCCCATGGAGCCCCCAAACCTGCTCCTCTTACTCGCCTCCAGACCGACCGTGGCCGATTCTCGGGGCTCCAAGTTCTGGCATCCAGGGATGGGGGCCCCTCTGGGGCTTAGAACACGGGCCCCAAACCGTCGCTGCTCCCTACACTCCGACACCCCTACACTCCGCTTTCAGCACGGGGTCCTGCCCCCAGCCTCCCCTCGCCTCCCCTGGCGTTAGCTTCATGCAAAGACAACTTCCTGGGCCTTCCCAGGGACCCCGAGGCCAGGCTACTCCTTAGCCACGCCCGTCCCTCCAGCCTGATTTTCCCATTTGTGTGGGGAGACGAGGACGCGGGGAGGTCATGCGACCGGCCCAGGGTCCTGGTGTGAGCGCCAGCCCCCAAGTGCCCAGAACTCCGGATTGCGCCCGCTCTTCCCAAGAGGAATGCATCGCCTCTCCCGCGACCCCGCCCACCTTCCCTTTTGTTTTCAAGCGCAAATAACCCCTCTGACACCCCTGCGGTTCCTCAGCTCTCGGAGAGATGACCTAATTCCTGCTTTTTCACTGTTAGGGACTTAGCGGTCCCTTCCCCAAGTGTCCTGCCCTCTAGCGTGTGGCCTGGGCAGTACCCAGGCCTGAAACATATCCCTTTAATCCCTTCTCCAACCCCAGTCCCAATCAAAGCCACCCCACCACGGGACACTCTCCCACCCCCTCCTACCCAGCACTCTGAGAAGCCCGCCCCGTAGTCCCCATCAGAGTGAAGCTCTCCCCCCTTGGGCTTACCAGGCCAGCCCCATAGCAGCTTTTATCTCTTCGTGCTCTATGTCAGCGGGTGTGTGTGTGTGTGTGTGTGTGTGTGTGTGTGTGTGTCCATCCATTAGATCACAAACTCCAAGAGCGCAGGGCCATGCCTTGCCGTTCTCTGATTCCCTAGTGTCTAACCCCAGGCCTGGCACAGAGCAGGTGCTTCTTGAATTTAACTGGCTCTAAGGCTGGGTGGTTTGGGGCTCCCACACCTGAACTTCAGGCTGCCAACCAATAATGGGACCTCTAAGATCTGCAGAGGAGGAAGTGGAGGGGAAGAAATGAGAACAAGCTCCCCTTCCTCGGTCCCTGCCTCCCCATCCTCAGCAGACTTGCTGCCATTTCTCAATTGTCCAGTCCTTAGCCTGGCCCGGCTGCACCGGATTGAAAAGGCAAGAAGGGCTGGTCGGAGTCACATAACAGGTCTGGGTTGGTGACTTGTCACTTGCATGTGTTCATTGAACGCTTAAATAAATGGGAAACCCTATCTCCATCCCCCACCCCAACTCTGGGTACTTAGGGCTGACCTCAACTGAAAAAGGAACAAGGGGATCCAATTCTAGTCACAGCCCTAAAACAGCAGAGAACAGAGCCCCTAGGCCAGCCAGAGACTCAAGTCTTTCTAAAGCTTTTACTGTAGACGTATCTCCAGTGAACTGAAGTTATAGCAAGAACATCCAAAGTGAGACAGCAAAGGAGTTCTCAGCTGGTTGGCAGGACGGCAGAGCCTGTTGTGAAATCTCTTTCTCTGGGGGCTTTTGGAAGCAGAGCCAGCTGGGGTGAGTGAGTGCCTGGAGGCAGGGGCATGACTGCGGTGGCCTGTCTAGCACCCCTCCACCTTGGATGCCTCATCAAGACAGCAGGCTTTTGTGGGGGAAGATGACCAAAGGCAGGGATCAGCTGCCTGGGGAGGGAGAGCTGTCCTGGGAGACCCCACGGGTGGGAGGAAATGCTGCCATCACCACCGTGGACTGTTCTTCTGGCTAGTGCAGTGACTCAGGTGCTGCTGGCAGGTCTGGATGTGCTGGGGCAAGTCCAGGCCTCCCCTCCCCACATGCCACCCCAGCAGGTCTGGGGTGGGGTGGGAGACTCTGCCTTCCTCCTTCCATCGCCGCCCAGAGGTTAGCTGCTGCCTTCTGGCCCAGGGGGTCACTGCTGGGCACTTATCTGAGCCCTGCCCCAACCCTGGCCCGGGGAGGTCAGAGCTCTCCCTGGGACCCCAGATAGCCTGGAAGCACCCTGCCAGGTAGACCCTACAGGGAGATCTGGGGGGATGAGGGCAGGCACCCGCATCCGACGTCCTCTCTGTGCCTCATGTTCGCCCTGCCGGGTGGCTAGCACAGGAGTAATGATCACATATCAGAGGAAACTGAGGCGCATCACCTCAAACTCGCGACACGTGGTGCCAACTCCAGCTCCCTTCCCCTGATCTCATGCCCAGCCATGTTGTAGAGGACGGTCCACCCACCAATACTCCTGTGGGCCAGGCAGGCCTTTGTCCAGTCCTCCCTCAAACCGGGGCTTGACCACTGGAGACCAGACCAGCTTCGTTTACGAGATTGAGGGGAGAGGATTCTGGGAATAAAGCAGGCTCTTGGCTCATGGGGAAGAGGAACCGTGAAAGCTCCTACTGGGCTGGCGACATCTCCTCCAACCCTTTAGGGGCCAAAGGCCAGGACTCACTTGTTGCACCTTGGCCTTGTTTTTTTATGCAGAGTGGGTGGGCCTCAGACTTCTCTGAGCAGTTTTTTTTCCCTGTATTTTAACATCCCCAGAGGTTCAGGTATGAGAATAATAGTAACTGCCTTCCATGCATCCTTATGGTGTGCTTGGCACCTTGTGAAGGTCTTAACCCGCAGTGTGGCACGTCTCCTGCACACTAAACCTGGAAGCTGGCGTCATTTCTAGTACCTCTGACAGATGAAGAGACTGGTCTGAATGCCGCTGGAACCTTGTCTAAGGTGAGCAGCTGCTCTGGGATTTAAGCCCAGGTCCAGCGCCCATACCCTAGACCCTTAGTATCCGGACCTCACTTCAGGGGAAATACAGGTGGCCAGGAAAATCCCTCCAGGGGCCCCGCTACCATGGCCCCACCTCTCTCTTCCTCTCCCATCTGCCTCCCCAGCCCAGAATCATCCTGGAATAACCTGGAGTGGAGAGGGTTGTCATCTCCCTCTCCCTTGCCTTCTGAGGCTTTGGTGTTGGCCCAGGTTGCACCTGTTACAGCTCTGCTCTTCCATCCAGGCTTGTGGGGAGACCAGCTATGCACGGGCACGTTGAACAGGCCAATTGCACACGCCAGCCACCTGCCTGCCACGTGCTGCTGGAGCAGTCAAATGACAACCCAACCCCAGCAGAGATGAATTCTCAGCTCCCCCATCCTTGGCAGGAGGAAAGGCTGGTAGAGGGTCGTGGGGCAAAGATACCAGCCTGGCTGAGGCCCATAGCCCCCAGGGCAGGAGCTCTGGGAAGCAGCCTGCTCCTGGGTGTGCGTCCTCCAGTCCAGGGAAGGATGGTGTCTGGAACCAGGAGACAGCTCTGATTCAAGGTCTCACCCTAAGAACCGGGCAGGAGATAGAAACAGTTCTGGGGAACAGAGAATCAGATGCAAAGCAGGAAGCATCAGAGGAACTAAACCCAACTCCCAGAGCATGCCTGCCACGGTGAGGTAAACACTAGGCCTGCGGTGACTGTCCCTTTTGCAGAGGATGACCCTCGAGTTGGGGCTGATGATCCTCCTCCTTTGGCTGTTGGCTTTGCAGCCTCTGGCTTAGCTGGGGAGTGACCCCCTCCCCCTCCCTCCTCCCTCCCAGTGTGGATTGTGGTTGGCTGTGACATTTAAAAGCCAATGTGGGGGAAGGCACCTGACCTTGGGGAGGAATGTGGGAAATGTCTGCTGCCCAGAGCAGCTACCCCCTACCTGGCACCCAGGAATGTGGGCTCCCTGCCACCTGGCCCCCAAGGGAGGTGCGAGTGTGCGTGTGGCTGGAATGACACTGTGGAAAGCACAGTGGAGGTCACCCGGGGAAACTCAGACCATGCAAGGCTGAAGATGAACGGTCAGTGCTGCTCTCTTCGTGGCATCAGCCCTGCGCCTCCGATCCAGGCAGGGCTCCTGTCCTGCCTCCTGAAATCCCCTCAAGCCAGAGGCCACCGACTCAGTGGCAGTTTGTGACTTCTCAGGCTCACAGAACCTTTCAAATTAGCAGCTGCGTCTTATGTTACAGTTATGGAAACTGAGGCCCAAAGAGAGGATATGGCTCATCATGGGCGAGGACCAGGTTTCTAGACTCTGGATGGGTGTTTTTCACACAACCCGTTCTGAGTCCCCAGTCTCGGGAGACTCGGACCACCTCTTCCAAGCTCCCACACGGTTCCTGCTAGGAATCCAGTGTCTTCTGTGGGTGCTCATAGGGAACCGCTAGGGGTGGGAGCTATGGCCATAGGGCAGACACTGAGGGCCTGGCACATGGGCCCCTGTGCCCAAGGCCATGGTCCAGGTAGTGGCCAGCAGGTGGTCCTGATTGAAGGGCGCTGAAGAGGCCAAGCTGACTCCAACAAATGCCCCCCTCTGGGGCAGAACCCCAAGAGAAGGGTTTAGAGTAAGGACTCTGTTGCCCTCTTGTGGTCACACTTGGGCATGACAGCTGTCTTCCAGACCTCCCGGGGCTTATCTTCTCCAAATTATGGAAAGCTTCCCTCCAAAGCTCCCCCTCCTGGAAAGTGCTCCAGGAGGGCTGGATGGGGTGAGATGGGGGTGTCGGTGTCATCCCTCTTGGTGTCATACCTATCACTTAGGTGAGAGCTTTGACCGCACAAAGAAAGGGGGAAAGGGTGGAAGAGATGATGCCTTCTTCAACGTTAGATAGAAGAGGAAGCAGGCTCAGGCCAAGGGGTGTGGCCAAATCTGTGTTACTCAGGATGTCTGGGTGTGTGGAGAGACTCAGTGGTTTCCAAGGTAACAAACTAATCCATCAACAGAGGCAGGATGGTTTGGAAACTTAGAGGATATTTATTTCTCGGGAAGGTCCACACAGCTGGCAGGCACTGCCTTTCCTGCTCTGGGGGATTCCGCTCTCCTATTCCGAGAAACTCCCTCTCCTCTCGGAAGTACCCATGGGAAGGCTGGGATGTGAAGAGAAACCATACACAACACTCCAGAGCCTTAAAAAAATAAAGCATCAAACAACCTCCTCCACCCAAATGCACATGTACAAAATAAATAGATGTATAAAAGAGAGGCCAGGCTCCTCCTATCTGGTCTGAGATGCTGCTTAGGAGAGTGGGTGGCTTGGCCCCACTTCTTCCAATCAGGATTATCCAGAGGCCAAATGGTATGGAAGTGCTGTGGTGAGCCAAGAAGAAGCCCTGGCTTCAGAGACGGGGTGGGAACTCTCCCCTGGAGGTCAGCATGGGAAGATGTGGGGGTAAGGTACCACAGAACAAATAAATAAATAAATAATAAATAAACCCCAATGCGCTCCCAGAGGCCTAAGGCCTTAGACTGAGGCTTGGGAAGCCCGGGGTGGGGGTGGGGTGGGAAGGCCTGTTTCCCTGAAAATGGCAGATCCTGTGATAGGCAGAAAGAACAGTAGGAAAAACACAAGTCCAAAACCACGTCCCAGCCAGCCTCCAGAGCCTGCATCCTTCGTGTTATGGAACCCAGCCTCGAACTGGCTCTAGAGGTGGCTGGGTCTCCCAAGTATCTGTTCTGAGCCTCCTCTCTGACCCTGGAGACGCATGAAGGCTGCGGAGCCCTCTGTCCCTGCTCTCTCTGGAACCAGCGGGGCCTCCTCCCTCCCTCTCTTGCCTGCATCCTGTCCATCTTCCCTGGAGGGAACAGTAGCTGTCTCCAGGGCGGGCTCTTCCCCAGGGCAGTTGAGGCAGAGCCCTTAAATAATCAAACCAAACCAGTCCCTGTGTCCTCCTCTGCTCCCTCTGGCCACATGCAGCACCGCCATCTCTGGCCAGGGCTGCATGCGAGGCTCCCTTCCAGCCAACAAGGAGGAGGCATCAGACGTAAGCGAGGACAGAGAAGGGGCAGGAGCTGGTGGAATGGACAATTGGGGTAGAAGGCCAAACTGGATACACAAAGAAGTCCAAGAGACTGGGGGAGTCTCAGCATCCCTCCTGGAGAGGCACGGCCAGCGGGGGCTGGGGGGACAAGGGGTGGGGCGGGCGGCCGCTCAGCTGGGCAGCAGCACGTGCTCCAGGAGGTAGGTGAGGGAGTCCCAGTGCTTCCAGAGGAGGAAGAGGACGAGGACCAGGAGGGCGGTGCTGGTGATGCGCAGGCGCGTCTTCATGAGGGGCGTGATGAAGTTGGCAATGGTGGACACGAACACCAGCAGCACGGCCATGAGCGCCAGGATCACGTTGATGAACTTGCCCAGCAGCGCGCGCGCGTTGGCGTTCTCCACGCCCTCCAGCTGCACCACCTGCTGCTGTTGCTGCTGCAGCTCCAGCTTGGTGACCCGGGTCAGGCAGGACTCCACGGCCTCCTGCAGCGGCGGAAGGGACAGCGCACGGGAGCTGAGAGCAGGCGGAAACCCTTCACCCGCCCCACCAAGAAGGTGACGATGCTTCAGGTCACCCCCTCTAAAGGCCACTGCAGACATGGGTGAACCAGCTGCAGCCGAGGGCAGAGAGTTTGAATGGTGACTATTCGGGGAGGCCGCCGGGAAATGGGAGTCTCGGTGCAGCCCTCGTCATTCACATGCCTATCTGCCCCGGCCAAGGGTACAGTCTGCGCCCTTCCTCCCCCACACGGCACAAACCATCACCCTCTGCCACTGCCGGCTCTGCCGGTGTGTCTGAGATCCGCGCTGGGGCCCAGCTGTACCTGGATGTCTCGAGCCCTCTCGTAGGACTGGTAGGCCACCTTCTCCTCCATGCTGGCCAGCTCCTGCTTCAGGTTGGTCATCTCATTCTGGTGAAGCTCCGTCAGGTCGTTGAGCTGCTCCTCCAGCCGCTCATACCTGGCAGAGGGAGAACGTGTGAACCCCATCCTGGCTCCCCAGCCTCTCTCATATCCCCAGAATCAATCCCATTCATTCAATGCACCTCAGGCATTCAGGCCTTTGTAATTTTAGCAGCAACCACAATAAAAGCTGCTAAGTCCACAGCACGTATTATGTGTGGGCACCATGCAGAGCATTTTATCCCTGTCATCTCATGTCTTTCCCACCACAATCCCACACATAGGTACTGGCATTGTCCCCATTTTAAGGACAAGAAAGTTGAAGCTTAGAGAGGTCAAGGAACTTGCCTAGGGACACATGGCAGAGCACAGCTGGGTACTGCCTGACTCTAACCTGGGTCTGAAGTCCCAGGCTCAGCTGTTCTTGCATTAACAGGGACACATCAGTGTCAAGGGCGTGGTCCCCTCTCTGAAGGCATGACACAGCAAGGTGACTATCAGGTGGAGGTGGGAGGATTTGGGGTGAGGTTTCCCCTCAATTTTCCAAACCTTCTTCATATGTATGAAGAAGAAAAAGGAAAAGTATTGACTAATGAAAAGATCCCTATGGATACCAGGGAACAAGTGCCAAGGGTCACCTGAGAGGCACAAAGCAGAAGAGCAGAATCAGGAAGGGGTAACAGAGGGGACCAGAGTCTCCAGCTTGGTTCCAGGCAGACCCCTGGAGTGTCAGCTGGAGGTACCGACTCCCCAGGCTGTGGACTGACATACTCTGACTCTACATGTTTGGACTCATTTAGCATTCACAACAACCTGATGAGGTAGGTATTCATATTCTCCCCATTTCACAGACAAGGAAACCAGGTCCAGAGAGGCTAAGTCCTTTGATCAAGGTACTAGTAAACAGGAGTGCTGGGATTTGAACCCAGGGGATCTGTATCCAAGACAGTGCCCTTCATCATCCTCTCCAGATGAGAGGCTGTGTACCTGGTCCCTGCCTTGGTTTCCCCTTCTATGCACACCGACCACACAATGATCCAGGCAGGGATGCTCAAAGCATCCCACAGCAGGCAGGATGTCCTTCCATAGGGTCCCCTAAGCCACATCTCCTGTCTCCTAGCTGTCCTGTACACTCTGGGGAAAGCCTTCTCACACCTACTCCCAGCCCTTCCGATTGCCCAGCACCCTTCTAAATGCACCTCCATCTACATCGAGAACCCTGAGTCAGCACCCTGCTGCTCCGTGCCTCACTGGCGGTCAGGCTGGGCTGGGGTGGGGCCAGGCGGGCACCTACCTATAGCGTTCCTCCTGCAGGCACTGGGTCATGCAGGTGTAGTCCCTCTGCAGCTGCGCCTTCAGGTCCTCCATGGAGTCCTCCAGGTGGGACTGTCCCTCTTTGATCTCCCGCAGCTCCTCCAGCACAGCGTCCAGGTTTCCAGGGGCACCATACAGCAGGTTAGACTTGGGGCTCCCCAGCACCCCACCAGGCCCAGCCCCAGAGTTGCTGCCTGCCCCGGCCGAGCTGGCGCTGGCGCTGGAGCACTCATCATCGCTACCGTACTTGGGGCTGGACACCAGCGTGGCGCTGCCACTCAGCGCCCGGGCCGCCTCCTCGGGGGGCCCGTCTTCCAGAGGGTCCTTCAGGTGGGCGATGTTGTCAGCGCTGCCAAACTTGTTGCGGATGAGGCTGGCGAACTCCCGGGGCTTGGACACCACGGCGGTGTGAGTGGCCTGCGAGAGGCCGGAGAGGCTGCCCTTGACCCCCTCCACGACGCCGCCCCCGAAGCCGCTGATGCCTGCCCGCATGTTGGCGCCCACGTCCTTGAGCCCCTGCTGCATGTCCCGCAGCACGTCCTTGGGCTGCCGCGATGGCCCGTTCTGCTCGATCTCCTTCAGGCGCCGGCGGTAGTGCTCCAGCTTTTTGTGCAGCTGGGCGATGGTCTGCGCGGATTTCTGGTTCTTCTTCTCGAATACCTGCTTGATGCGCGACGCCTGCTGCTTGTCGGCATTGTTGGCCAGCTTCAGGTACTCGGCCACGTTGTCATCCCGCGCCTCCTGCTCGATCTTGATCTGCTCGGTGACCTTCAGGACCTTCTGGCGCAGGTGGTCGATGGCCGCCTTGGTCCGCTGCGGGTCCGGGGCCCCGTCCGGCACGTCCAGGCTAATGGGGCCGTCGGCGTCTCCATGGCCGGGGCCGCCCGGGAGGCCGAGGGCCACAAGGTCTCCCTTGTCCACCTGGGGAGAAAGGCAAGAAGAGGAAACGGGGATAAGTCACAAAAACATGGAAGGGGCCTGGGCAGAACCCTCTCACGTGTCCCCACATGCGCGTGGATGGGGTTGTTTTTACCTGCAAAAGAGACGTAGGACAAATAAGGAACATCAGGGAAAAAGTTCAAAAAATGATCATGACAACAATGCAGCGGGTGGCACCATTCACCAAGGGCTCTCACATCTGCTAATTACCTATTCCCCACAACATGCCTAAAATGCACAGTGCATGGATCTCTTCTTCCTGGTTTTAAACGTTAGGAAACTGGACCAGGGAGGTCAAGCAAGTTGCTCTGGGATACACAGCTACAAAAACACAGAACCAGGCTCGGAATACAGCTGTCTTAACTCCCGGCCCAGAACTCTTATTGCTCCATCACAAGGGCCAAGCGGGTCACAGGGGTGAGTTCTCAGAGAGGAGACAAAACAGACCCTCTGGACTCAACTTCCCCTTCCTCCCTCGGAACTGAGCAGAGCCTACAATTTGGGTGAGGGGGCACCCTGCCCTCCTCACGCTGGCTACACCATTGCAGCCTGGCAGGTCATCCTGCCTCTGCCAACACTTCTTCCTGGGACCTCTGTTACCTTCCAGCTTTCTGAAGTCGTCAGCAACCTCTTCTGCTTCATGACGGGGGTGTGCCCAGCCTGGCACCCCGAGAGGAGCACACGCCCGCCCGCCCTGCCGGCCAGGTCCCTGAGGACGGAAGCCAGAGAACTAGCTCGCAGGGAACAATTTTGGTGTCCTGAGGGTGCCAGCAGCCCAGCTTTAAAGGTGGTGAGCATGCAGCAAGAGATGACAGCTTCCCTCCCCACTGGCAGGCAGAATCCCAGAGAGCATCAGGATGGCCTGAGCACCGGAAAACTCAGAGACAAAGAGGGGAGAAGAGAGACTGAAAAAGAAGGAGGGGAGGGAGAGAAAGGAAGGAAAGGTCATGGGAGACAGGAAAGGTCTAAAATACAAGGTCAGGTGATAGTGGGTAAGCCTGGAGCCCCCCGGCCGTGCCCCCCTGGCCTTTTTGGAGGATCTCTGTCCACAGCTGAGTCCCCAGTGTTTATCACCATGCAACAACGGAAGCAGCAGGAAATGGCTCAACCCCATGTATTTTTACACACAGCACACCCCAAGTAAGGCAGGGTCAGTTCATTTGCTCTTTATATATATGGGGGGGGGGGGCAGAGGCAGGGTAAGGTATATGTTGGGGAAGGAGTTAAACATAAAGAAAGCTCCCAGTCACAGGCACCGGAACTGGAAACAGCCTGTGCCAATTAAAGGCAGAAGTCACTGAGCTCCATTTCTGCAGAGGTGCAAAGTGACTGGAAAACAACAGTCCTGCCAAACTCTGGAGCCAGGGAGGGTGCTGCATCTCTGCGGGCTCCCCCTGGGCTTTTTCAAGTCAGGGTACTGCTGGGGAGACTGGGGACGATGGTCCCTTACCCAATCCCTCTCAAAGTCAGGATTTTTCTCTTACATTTGCTTTGGTCCCCTTCATGTTCCCTTGCCCTGCACCTCCCCCTGCCGAGCTGTTCACACCTCATGACCCTATTTCTCAGAATTTCTGAGCTTTTATACCAAAGGAACCAATCCCACAGCCCCTCTTAAGTCCTCGGTCCCAAGGTCTAATTGTCTAATTGTCAAAACTCCACCCTGCTGTGAAACTTCTTCTTCCTCCCACTGTCCCCTGAAGTGTTGCCAAGGAGTATACCTGCCAGCTTTCCCGACCCTCTGTGTCCTTGCCTGTAAAATGGGGATAATCACATCTTTCACAGACCTGTTGCAAAGTGTTCCACAGGATGATATCTGGCAAGCACTTAGCGTGGGGTATACAGTAGGCACTCATTAAATGCAGTCTGAGTCTAGGCAACATAATTATCCCTCCCCAACCCCTGGGAAACGAACTGCATTTAAGAGATTATACCAACACATTTACTCATTATGGACAGAACACCACAAAATTAAATTCTATATGTAACACATGGCTTTCAATATTAAAGAATCTGACCTTATAAGGCCTCTGTTCTTTAGGGGGAAAGAGGGCCCAGAAAATGAGTTCTGAGTCTGATGGTGTTGCTGCCTGATGCATGGACAGCATCTGCCCCCCCCCCCCCCCCCCCACTCAGGGCAGTACAGGAGGAGCGGCTGAGAAATAGGTGTGAAAATGCCGTGAGGGCGAAAGGGCTCCAGCAGGACCACACTGGAGTGTGAAACAGCACAGTCCCCGCCTGTCACGGCCCCTCGATGGCAGTCTGGCATGTTTCCTCCCTCAGTTTGGCATTTGTCTAGTTGACGAATGGAAAAGCAGAATTGAAGCTGGCTGTGAAATCCGCAGGAATGAGAGAGTAGACACTCCCTGGAAAACCAGCAGGAGGGCTGCCATGTGGCCAAGCGCAGAGGCAGGAGGGCCCGGGGCCGGGAGATGGGCTGCAGGCCCCCTGGTGATGTGATAGTCCGAAGGGCCTCCTGGTCAGCCTCCAGCCACAGAGCATTCTCCCTACCTGCCCCACTTCCCCGGCAGGACTCAGCTCCATGGGCTTCCAGGCGTCTTTTCCCTCAGCCCATTGGCTCTTCTCTTCCCCCTCGAATTGCTATTGGAAATGCCTTGGCTGAAGTGCAAGATAATAAGAATCACTACAACATTATTGGTACTTGCCAGCCTGACTGTAAGTGTCGCACATATATTAATTCATTTAATCCACTTAATTCATTTAATTATTCCTGTTTTATGGAAGAAGAAACCCAAGACCTACAGATGTTAGATAATTTGCCCAGGATTATACAAGCAATAAATGAAGGAGCTAGTCATTTGAATCCAGCCTGGCTCCAAAATCCAATGCCTGGCCCCACCTTGGGGTATGGTCTGGGGGGCCCTGCCTCAGACATCCCACTGCCCGAGCCGGCCCACCTTGTCAGTGGCAGAGTCTAGGTAAGTGCTTTCCAACCAATGCCTGGACCTCACTAGAGAGCAATTAAACTGGAACCTCATAGAGCTGGGGCTGTGAGCTTTTATACTCAAGGTGAGCAAGGAAAAAGAAAAGAGCGCTCACCAGCCCTATCCTGCCCTCGCTATACCCCAAGGCAGATCCTTGGAAATGGCCACGTAGTGGATGCAGCATCTAAAGTCCCCTCGGAAGACATATCCCTGTGGCCTTGCCAGTTTTCCTCACTGAAGCTAGCCGAGGATCCCCATGAAGACTTCGCTCACCCACCCCCAGCACCCATTCCTGGCCCCACAGCTGCCTCTGGGGTCTGGGGGCTCTGCGGCTAGTGCGGGCAGAGCAGCTGCTCTGGTGCTGTGGGGAGTGGGGAGAGACCAAGATCCCGTTTGCAGTTTCTGCCCTCCAGGCCAAACATTCCGGATGAAACACTACTGATGTCAGAGCTCCCCCCTTGAGGAACTTCTCCTGCCAATCCACAGCTGAAGGAGACAGACAGACGGAACGACTGAGGGACCAAGAGAGATCTTAATTTAGACAGGGATGGGCCTCCCCTTGCTTCCAGGGTATAAACTACCAGCCTCAGGGAGGTAGTTTAGGGCTCTTCCCGCCACCACCCCCCCCCCCCAGCCCTCACCGTCCCTCCCTGCCCAGCACTCAGGGATGGAGGCAGAGTTGATCTCGAGCGCCAGGCTGGCCCGAGACACTCCTAAACCAGTGCAGGACCCACCTATGTCGCTCAGCTCTGCCCATCACCACACACAGCCAGAGAGGAGGTGTCAGGGTTTTGGAGAACAAGGAACATCTCAGAGACTGACAGGAAATACCAGACCTCCCTGACCCTCACTGCCTGCACCCCCAGCCCCTGGAACTCAAGGACCTTCTCCCAGGTGCCCCAGAAGCCAGGGCTGACCATGTCTGCAGAAGGTGGGGAGACAGCCCCTGCCACACACACACACACACACACACACACACACACACACACACACCTTTCAGGATGGAGGGAGGGTGGCAGGGGGAAGGACGAGGGAGCAGACAGGAGGAGATAAAGAGGGAGGTATGTGTTAACAGAGGAAAGAAAAGACCAGAAAGCTGTTAAGAGTAATGCAACTAGACACAGAGTTCGAGAAGAGGAGAAAGATTTGCCAGAAAAAGAATGGCAACGACACAGCATGCAGGGTCTGTGCAGGGCAATGGGAAGGGCACTAACTTTGGGGTCACCGACAGGTTTACAGTCCTGGCTCTGTTACTTGCCAGCTGTGTGACCATAGATATCATTAACCTTTCTGAGACTCAGTTTCCTCATCCGTAAAAGGGGTGGGGGTTCACTCTACCAACTCCAAAGGTATCAGGAGAATGAAAGGAGATAATGAGTGAGGGCAACTATCACAGCATCATTGCAGGGTATATACAGCAGGTGCTCAAACCCAAATAAAAACAAATTAAGGGAGTAAAACCTGGGAGTGGAGGCCAGGCTTCGCCAACCTGCTGGCCAGGGCTACCACTCCAACCACCTTCTGAAGGATACTACATCTTTCATCTCACTGTCCTCATTTAAAATAGAGAAGGTGCTTTTCCTAACTCATTCCCAATTCCTCTGACCTGCTAGGTAACTAAGAGGAGGAACAGTTCAGCTCACCCAACCCCTGGCTGGGTGAGACCCACAGCGCCTTGCAGTCCCACACACTCCCCTCCCTGGCCCCTGCCAGCCACACTCAGCAAAGCCGGATCAGGCCCTCTGCCAGATCAGATCGGGAGCTCCAGCCCTGGCTTTACATGGCCCTCCTAGGGCTCCCGTCTCTGCCGGGCCTGAGCTCAGTATCTTCAGGTTACCTGGGCCTGGATGCAGGACCCTGCCCAGTCTCTCACACGCTCGCTGAGCAGCCCGTATCCCCGAGGCCCAGGGGTGGGCGGTGGGGGATCACACAGTAGACACCGTCCAGGCTTAAGTGAAATTTGAAGAGAGGAGGTACATACTCCCCTCCCCACCCCCAGGTGATGAAACTGTTAAATGGGCTTAAAGTAGCGATGTAAATTGTGAACTGTGAATCATGGTTCTATTTATTCAGCAACCATTTGCACTCAACATTCTGCAAGATGAACCATACAAACAATTACCATTTGCAAGGCAGGCATACTCCACCTCCGTGTTTCCAGGTTCCTGAGAGAGCCGCAGGGGGCTCTGAGCCCGTGACCCACCCTGACCCCAGGTCAAGCAGCCCCTTCCTGGATAACAGGATGGGACCCTGTTAGGGTCATCAGGGCAGGCTGACAGGGAAAGGCCTTCCTGTCCTAGGTACTTGCACAGGGGGTTGGAAGATGGACATCTAAGGTGACTCTTGTGGGAAAAAGGAAGGATGAAGGGGAGAGGTGGGGAGGGGAGCAGAGGGAAAGAAGAGCTTTCTGGGCCCCTGTGCTTCCTTCCAGCAGAACAGGGCAACCCTGTCCTCCGACCCTGGGCCCACCTCCCTGGTCAGGAAACCATGGAATCAGGTGCCGACCCTGACTTGTCTGTGGGTCCGGCCAGGCAGGTGAGGGCGGCTGCAGGATGCTGCTCCTGAGGCAGGGTCCGGGCTTCCAGGGAGTGACCGCCCGGCAGGAGAGTGCGGTCCGGGGCTGCCAGGCCTGGGGTCCTGTACAATGCCTCCATCTGCTGGCTTCTGGCCCCGAGACTCTGATCTGAACACCCCACTTGGGATGGAGAACACACAGATTTCCTTTTGTCTACTAGTTCTCAGGGGGAAAGGGAAGGAAGCCGGAACCAGGATGGAGAGGGAAGCCCAGGGCCAGCTAAAATCCTGAGAAGCTGGGAAGGAGGGAGGCTGATATTCCCGCCAGAGCAGGCTGGAAAACCATTCCGACTCTTGGTCCTGAGTCGGGGGCCTGCCAGCGTCCCCCCAGATCAGCTGGCATGGATAGCCTTGGGGGGCTGGGGGCTCCTTCTCCTCTAGGTGGGGTACGTGGGCAACATGAAGTTGCTCAGTCCCAGTTCTGGATGACCCAGGCCTCCCAGGAAGGCAAAGAATGAAGGGGGTTGGGGCGGGGAAGGGGTTCAACCGGTGCCTGGGAGCCTAAGCGGCTTTTCTCCAGAGGGCTGAGAGACCAATGCTTAGACACTTAATGGGGTGCACGTGGGACTGTACAGACACGTGGGTCTACCTGCCCAGGGCAGGTGAAAGGAGACCCTGTAGGGAGACCCCAGCCACCACGCAGGGGATGTGAGGCGATCGGAGGCCTGGGTGCCCTGGCTGCTGGCACTCCCCGCAGCGCCCTCCCCTGCGGCGGAGCATGCCCTCAGCGGCATGACGGCATTTCACTCTGCTAACAAGTGGGTTTCTGAGCAGAGACTGCACGCAGTCACACCCACTCATTCATCTTTTCTCCCAGCACCTCCTGGGCTCAAGGCAACATGCAGCCAAACTACCCACTAGTCTGGTCACCAGCACAGGGTGGGAGCCCCAATCTGCCTCCTCCCCCCCCAGTCGCAACTCCTTCTCCCCCCTCCCCCTGAGGGCTGCTCTCTCTTCCTATGGAGGGGAGTAACCCATCTCATCCTCAGTTCTGGTCCTTCTGTAAGGTCCAAACCCCAGGTTCTGGTCCAAGCACCCTCCCCCTCAATTTGCCTCATTCCCTGCTCAGCTGAGAACAATGTCCTTTTGTCCACAAAAATGTTCTGCTCTCTCCTCTCCTCTCCTTCACACCCACAGAGCGCTGGTTGGGTCCCCGACCTGCCTTCCTATCTTGAGGTCTCCTCAGTTCTCTATTCTCTGCATTTCCAGCAGCTCCAAGGGCCCAAACACTTTACTCCTTCTGGACCCTCTACCTGCTAGCCTGGGAACACTGCACCTGCCCCTCTGCATGCAGGGGCTCAGACTTCACACTCTCCAGGAGACAGAGGTGACCCCAGCCAGAAACACCCCTTCCACTGGATTTCAAGGCAGCTCCTCTGGTCCTAGAAGGAGGGCTACATAGCCACTGGTTTCTGGGGGTGTCTTTAGCAGGGTTCACTCATTCTTCCATCTATGACCCCAGAAACCCAGCCTTGGGAGCCCTCTCTGCAATTGTCTCAACAGCCTAAGGTTGGGGCCTATGTATGTGCCCTCCCCCACTCCCTTCTCCCAGCCACAGAGAGCTCTCTGTCATGGGGGAAGAGGGGCATAACCCTCGCCAGACCAGAGAGCGAACAGAGTCACCCAAAATGTTCAGCAGAAATGGTTTCTCCCCACACCCAGTAACTTCTCTCCTGCTACCCACCAGGGTCCTCACCTGTTTGGGTCCCGTTTCCCAAAGCCGGGTTGGTGATGGGGTCCTGGGGACTCTGAGGCCCCAGGCCTCTGCAGACTGTGCCAGGCTACTGGGGTCACAGTCCCTGGGCAGTGCTGGGCTTGCTGTGGGAAGCCGGGATCTGCGAGCAGGGGTGCCCGAGCTCCCAAGCTCCACAGCCGCCATCTCCAATCTGAGGATTAGGGGTGGATTGCTCTGGGAGATTTCCTCTCCCTGGGGCTCATGGGAGGCTCCCTCCCATCTGGCAGACCGTGAGGGTCACCGAGTGGGTGGACCACATTCTCTGATGAGGTCCCCCCGCACCCTCCCCAAGTCCAGCTGTTACCACTGCGGGTTCAGTGTGCATGAGGATGCCCAGGTGTGATGGTAGCAGCCCTTGGCCGCAGAAGGGAAGCACCCCTGGCACCATGGCAGCTGCAGCACTCTGTCCCACCCCTCCTATTGCAGGGCCTGTCTAGAAATGCCTCTTTCCATCAGAAGCCCCTCTCACAAACAGGGGCCCACATCTCCAGGCACACCCAGAGGCCCAGGCCCAGCGACTCCCTGCCCCCATCCCAGAATAGAATGGAGCTTCTGAGCCAAGCTTCAGGGGCTAAGAGGAGTTCCCCAGTACTAAAAACACCGGAGACAAGAGGGGGGTTCAGTGACGGAGCTAACATAACTTGGAGATTTCTCCCTCACTCCCCGCCACCTGCTACCCTGCCCATTGACTGCTTGAGGCACCACCATTCACAGGGCACCTTCCTGACGGACCCCCACCCCCTCCTCCTGGCTGAGGAGTTCTCCAGGCTCCTCCCGGGAAATTCTTCCACCACTGACCCTGTCCCAGAAACCCACTCTCTGCCCTGGACATCACCGCAGCGACACCTCCACTAGCTTCTGCTTCCCAGTTCCCCGCTCTCCTTCTCTGCCAGCACAGTCCAGGCAAAAGCAACCAAGGTAAAGCATGGATGGCAAACTCACAGCAGTCTCTTCCCCCTTGGACCTCATCTTGACAGTCCCAGGAGGAAATCCTGAGAGTGGCCAGCAGAGGGGGCCAGAGTCCACGGTTGAGGACAGCGAGCTTGAGGAGCGCAAGGGGGCCCCAGGGGGTGTTGGGTCTCTCTACTGGCAGCTTCCTGACGAGTCACTGGTTAGAAGGGACTTGGATTCTGCACCAACTTAAGCCTGGCAAGGGACTGGGGGCTTAAATACTGAGTCAACATGGATCATGCTAATGGGGCAGTCCCAAATTCAAGAAGGTACGAAGAGATAAGAAGGGCCCAGCGCTATCTCTCGGGCTCGGTGCCAGAGCCTGCAGCCCCAAAACATCAAGAGCATGAGTCCCCACACCCTAGGCTCATGGAAACCTCACAAATATTTGTGGCAGCTGATGACATGGGGTTTGTGAGGTCAAGAGCTAGCAAAGCACATTTCATGGGTCCCAAATTCTGGGGCCTGCTCTGAACGGTGGAGTCAGGGACAACTTCCGACAACATCTCCCCCTACCTGTAAGGGACCTCCCTCCTGCAGTATTCGTTTTTTATGCTTAGTACTATTCCTATTGCATAATGGTTATTCATCAACAGATCTTATTACCTCTACTAAACTAGAGAAGGGCAGGGATCAGACCTTAAACTTATTTGGGCTCTTCATTGTGCCTAGCATAAAAACGACCCTTAATATTCATGTTTGTAGAGTGAATGAACGATCTATCTCATTTAGGGGTCATGGAAGATAGTCCAGCTAATGCAGTTCTGTCCTTGGTAGCAAGGGAGGCAGCTTAGACTTCCTATGCTCAAGATGCCCTTCCCTGCCCTGTCCTTTCTAGGCTTTACCAAGCTAAAATTTTTAACCTTTTCTTACAAGTAAAAGAGGAAAAGCAAGAAAAGAAGGAGGCAGCAGCACCTTGAGGAAGCTGAGCCCTGGGGCTTGCCATATGTCAGGGATCACACAGGTCAGAAGCACCAGAAAGAAGTTCCTGCAAGACCATGCTTTACCACCAAGACGAAGCTGGTGAGAACTGCCTCCAACAAGACATCTGGCTTCTCCCTAATGAAAGGTTTCAGCTGTACTCCAGGGACAACTGACCCAATACCTGAGCAGCAGGGAAAGTGGCGGGAGGCTCAGGGGTGAACCAAAAGACTGTTAAGAGAAAGGGAACAAATGGGAACTAGGGGTATGCCTGCCAGGCAAGATAGCAGGAAAATATTTGTTTTTCCTCTACGATTCCATTCTCATCTTTAGATGCAAGAAATGTTCCCAAATCTGCCAAGGATGCAGAGCTTCCTACTCTGGGGATGCGGTGTAGGGGACCCTGAACTATCCTGGCACAGTGGAAAAAGCCGTACATTGGCCTGGGTTTGGGTTCCAGTTCTACCATTTCTTTGCTGTGGGACCTTGGTCAAGTCACCATAGCTCTGAGACTCAGTTTCCACAAATGCAAAATGGGAAAGTACGCCTACTCACAGGGCCAATGGAGGAGTCTGTGAAGTGTGGGGGAGCTTGGAATGCCATGTTTGGCAGGAAGACATGCCAAAGTCCAACTCGCAGGCCCTGGCTGAGCTTTTCAGTGGCACGGCAGAGGGCCTGGGAGTCAGAAGACCTGGTATAAATCCTTCACAATCGCAAGAGGAGGCAGCAGCATCTTCTATGTAGGAGCCTTGAAGAGGCCTGAGTGCTTTAGACCAGTGGCACCCGGAGAAAGAAGAGAGGATGAATGATTTGATTTTCTCTGCAGCTCAGTTTTAGCTTTCTTTGCTACAAAATGGTACAAATAATTATCACCCTGGGTCAAAGTGAAGATAAAACGAGAACATGAGCAAAAATGCCTGATACACAATTGGTTTCATTTAAAAAGATATCTAGTCCTGAGGCTCCCTCACGACATATGTAAACAAACTCACACATACACACAAAAGCACACACACATGTGCACAGAAGTCATAGTCATTCCAGACTGTGCTTTGCCTGGGACACAGAGAGCTAGGAAAGGAGCAGCCATCTGGAGCAAAGTTGAAAGAATGGCAGGCCAACATGGAAATTGCTGCAATGATGCTAAGGCAACAGGCTCTGAAAGGATGGCAGCTGCCAAGAACTATCCTTTGCAAAGGAAAGGTGCTGCTGCATAAATGCCAGCCAGGTGTTTTCCTGGTACATTTTGTCCATCCCATTCCTCCACTGCCTTGCTCAGTCCAGGCAGCTGAGCCATGGAAGGGCGTCTCTGTCTTTGCTCTTTCCTCTCTCCCCACTTGAGCCTGAGAACCGGGTGGCAGGTGGGCCCCCTTATCCAGGAAAGAGCCTCAAAGGACACCCAAGTTCTGCTCCTGAGCACGTCCTGCAGGTTGCAGCCGTCTCTTCTCCTGGGCGCCCCATAGTTTAGTTTTTTCTTCCATATCCTTCTTTGTGACTTCGTCTTCCCTTAATTTTTATGCCATGTCCTTTCCTTATTTAATACTCTTTAAACATTAATTTTTTCTTTTCTCTTCCTCTCCCCTCTTTATTATTCTTGTTTCCCTTTTTGTCTTCATCTCTTTATCTTTTTTTTTTTTTAAAGAATGGACAAACCACACATTCTGAGGGGTAGGATACCCGAGAAGTCAGAGGTTTGACGGGCAAACAACAACACTGAAAAGCAGCTAAATTTAGTAGCTGAGAATAGAAGGTGAGGCCTTAAAAAGCCTCAGGAACCAAATGTGCTGTGAAAATCTCCCAGTTAGGATTCCTCCTTGAAAGGCTGGCACTTCCCTAATGCTCACCAAGCCCTCTTAGGATGGGGGGCCTGGGAGGTGGTCAGTGTTCAGAAATTTTCCCACCCAGCTGGAAGCTGCATCTTCTTAGAACTCAGGTTATTAAAGGGCCCTGCGTCCCCTGGGGAAATGTGGCAGGACAGTTAATATTCTTCAGTGTGAACTGAATAGTGGGTCTCAAGAGTACGCGGAGAGGCACAGCCACAGGCGCTGGCAAAGAAGTCAGCGAGGGCCAGGGGGGAGGACAGCAGGGAAGCTGGGGGGAACACCCAGCCGCATGCACCGCGCCTCTCACAGCTGACCAGGAAGCAGGAGCATCCCTCTACCCGTTGGCCCTTTGCCAGTATAGTGCTAGACACTCCCGTGCTGGGAGCCTTCTCAGGCACAAATACGAGCCCAGATGCTGGGCAGTGGAGAGGACCACTCACTTAGGCAAATCAAAATCTGTGCCAGGTGGGTAGAAATGATGGGTGATTTGATGCCTTTTCTAATCACTCTGTTCCCCTGCAAGAGGGCAAACAGGGAACCGGCCCCAGAGAAAGTGACCCAGAGAGGAAGCAGCAATCTCTATTTTTGAGAAGCAAAGTGCCCTGCATCCTAATCTCTTGCCCAGAATACTTTAGAATAACTCCTTTCTAAAAGCCGAGGACCGAGACACAGAATGTTTGCAGGGGTCCTGCTTACTCAGGGGCTCAGAGCTTGTCACGAGCTGACATGATCAAATGAGAAATGTACGTAAAAGCACTCAGCAAACTGCCGCGTGCTGTTTGTTCCCTGGCTGTGAGATGTCAGGAAGGCTTTCAAAGGGACATGGCCACGATGCCACTGAGCCCTGGAGGAGTAGAAAGGCACGGGGCCCAGATAATATTTGGGTCTGACGCTGCCTTCTCAGACAGGGCAGAAACCTTACATAACGAAGTTAATATTACAGAACCCTTGTCTTCCAGGGCAGGGTTTGTCTTTCCAGTCGCCCTGAGGAGGCCTCCTGGTCACAGTATCAGCTTAGATCTGATTTAGCTTTTGCTGAACACGCTGAATTATTCACTAGCTATGGATACTGGCCCAGCTCTGGGGTCCCAGTGGTGGGATACGTGGAGAGCAGTAAAAGGAAGAGAAAAGGGATGCAGTGAGAACTTCCTGTATCCAGACATGGGGGTTGGAGAGGACAAAAGAAGCAGGGGGTATCTGAGTCAATCTCTGGAGGAAGTAGGAAACAGGGACTAGGGAGCTGAGAGCAGCCAGAAAACCTGCCTGCTGCATCCCAGTGCCCGTCATTTGAGAGAGAAGGGGGGTAGACAAGGCCTAGAAACTTCAGTCATTACCCCCAGCCCCCCATCTTGCACATAGCTCAGGGGAGCCTTTAGATTCCCTAGGAGCCTAGACGGAGTGCAATGAGCCCTCTGCCCCTTGGGGTATAAACAGAGAAAACCCAAACTGTGCCTGTGAAAAGAAAGAAGAGGCAGAAGCAGGGATCGGATTAATGATACTGTGTTTCCATTGCCTCATCTGGCACTAGAGGGACCAGGGTCACGTTTCACATCTCATGGATGTGGCAGATCCAGGGAGGAATTTGCTCGGTGGCTGCAGACACTTGTGCCAACTCCAATGACCCATGCCCATAGCACCAGCTCCGGCATCCTCGAAGTCTGGAACCCATGGCCGAGCACTCCTGCTGCTGACTGCTATCGGCTATTGCGTGGGGGGCTGACACCCGAACCCTGAGCACCCTGTCCTCTTGGACAGTGCATCAGAGGGGGCTAAGGCCAAGGATGAGGTGCACACTTCTGAGGGAGAAGGCTGGAGACCTGATGTCATCACAGCTCCCAGAGATATCTCCCACCAGGTTTTGACCTGTGCTCAGAAGCAAGCGCACTAAGAAGGCCCTGCCTCTGACCTCGGTTAGGCTACTTGGAAGTTATGTGCAACTTGGGGCATTCTGTACTCCCAGAACACAGGCTACTCTGGAGAGCACTGGAGGCTTTTCTAACAAGAAGAAAGTCATGGGTGGCAATGGGAAAGAGACGAATAAAGAGTTATTCCAGAGCCCAGCTGCCTGCTAAAACAATTAAATGGACCCATAATTCAATTTTTAAGGTCAAGAGGATGCTGCTGTTTATGACCTCAGGTGTCAGAGCTTCAGGTAAAAGGCAGAGTCAGCCCGTCTCCTGCTTGGACAGGATGCCAAAAAACCAAGGGACTTCACCTGCATATGAGGAATTCAAATCAGAACATCTTGACTCACCAGGCACAGCTAGATGTACTGTGGTGAGGGGCCAGCAGTCTTGGAAAGCAGGGGTTTTTAATCACAAGATGGGGAGCAAGGGTCTCTGGCAATCACAGAGCTTCTAGTTTGGCCTGCCAAGCGGGCAGGCAGCATGGGGGTCCAGAGGGGGCATCTGTCCTCCCCAGCATCCGACAAGGAAAGGATGGCAGTGGGGACCGGCTGGCACAGCCCCGAGCACACAGGTCTGAACAGTGAAGCCATATAACGTGTGTGAGCAGGATGGGGCAGCCAGCTGGACCCGACTCCCACGTTAACTCCCAGATTCCCATGGTTGACCAGCTGCCAAGGACACATGTTTAAGACCTCTTTCTTTCTGGAAAGTTCTCTTTGCAGAGACAGCTTCACCTACCTCTAAGGCAGCAGGCTTTCAGACATGAATAAACTGGGCCCCTCAGCCCTGCCAAGATCCCAGTCTTGGAAGGGACTTGGGCTAAGGGCGGCCCCTCAGCCCTCAGTGTAAACAGGGGAACTTATTTATGCCAGGGCAGAGGAGAAATCTTGGTGTTGGATAAATCTGGAGGGGGAGTGTACCAAGAGGACAGGATGTCCAGAGCCTGCACTGGTTTGGGTGACGAGCTGATCTCCACTGGTTTCCCTGTCTGGGGCTTGGAGATAACACCTCTGTGAGGCCACAGGAAAATGTCCAGTCATGACATCATCTCTCCGCCCACGACGCAGCGCCACGGGGACACCGTGCATCTCTCTCCCACTCTGCTCCCAAAGCCTGTCAGTAAAAGCCCTCCTGCCACTGAGCGCCTCCAGGCTGGTCTCCTAAGGCTGTCCAGGTGCCTTCTGCAAGCTGCTGCCCACACTCCTCCTTGGCCTCAGAGGGGACTGGCTGTACCGCTTCAGAGGCAGAGAGCAGCCAGGGCAAGGCCAGGGGCGCACCCAGCCCAGCCAGCTGTGAACTCGGCCCTCCTGCACTGTCCCCCTCCCAGGACGTACTTGCACAAGCCCAGAGCGGGTAAGGCTGGGTGGGAAATGTCACAACGACTGGGGAGAGGTTTAGAACAAGGCAGAGAGGGAAGTGATAACCAAGGCAAACATGGAAGAGACGAGAGTTAGGGAGTTCAAGCTCCTGACACTTGCAGGGACTAATACATTCCTGAAAGTTTGGGAGCTGGTGATGGTGGCAGGAGGGAACTGTTGCTAGATTTTCCTGAGAGAATACACATTTTTCCAGGAATTGCTGCTCATCAAAGAAAAACAAAAGGAGTACTGGTGGTGACCCAACTCCATTTTTACTGTACATACAACTATTCTTGCAGCCCCCAGGGCCTGTGTTTCCCAGAGGTTGAGGCAACACAGAGAAGGGGAACCCAGATGTCACCTGCATTTTCTATTCACCTGCCCACGCCCAAAAATTGATGACAATTTTTTTCTATTTTACAGATGTACGTTGGAGAGGGCAGTTACCTTGTTCGGTGGTGTTCAGATAGTAGAAAGTGGAATGGCGGGGGTGAGATGATGATTTGTTTATGCAGGGAAATAATTTAAGGCACTACCTCGAAGACAGTTCATTAGATCTGTAGGTAATAAGTGGTGATCAGAGTGTCACCACCAGGGCTGAGCCTACATCCCTGGACTGTGCTCTGTCATAGCCCTGCTCTCCCTGGGGTTCAGGGTCCCCTCCTTTCTTAGCTTGGGGGCTGGGCGAACTCCTCCAGGACAGCTGAGGAACTTTAGCTGCCTCCAGGGTGTTCCGATAACTCAACCCCTGACTGGGCTTGCTCTGGTCCAAAAGCCAGCTGGTGAGCTCCAAACAATGGCGAAGGGTGTGCAGAGTGGCGGAGGCTTATGAATTAAAAATAGATGTTAGTAATAGCCGGGCAGCTTGGAGAGAGCATGTGGGGCTGTGTTTACTAGAGAGAAGAATACCTCCTATTCATGCCCAGAGACCAGGGGCGGAACCACCACGAGTTCCCACATCAGCCAATGACCTCGGGTCTGGGAGAGTCAGCTGAGGAGAGGGGTTCCCGATGGCTGGAAGACCCCTCCTATGGGCACAGGGAAGCCTCTCCCTCTCCTTTCGACCCTGGGGCCTTACCCACCTTTTTCAGATCAGGAAAGTTATATAACTGAAGGGGAAATGCTAACCAAGAGATAAATTCACCCGCCTTGGGTTGAGGTAAAACTTCTCCCTATGGATGTTGCATTAAATGCTCCTGAGCCACTTGAGTAAGGTCAGATCTCAATTTGGTCTTGTGGAGATCCTAAGAACTAACTCAGCTCGAGTCTCCTCTCTGCCATTAATTAGCAAGCAGCCTCTTAAATCTGCTGGGCCTCAATCTATTTATATGTAAAATGGAGATAATACCTGCTCTGCCTACTGCAGGAATATTAGAATGAATCAGGCAGTCCATGAGACAAGACTTCGGAAAATTCAAAGTTCTAAATAAGTATATGAAACAGTCACAGTAGCAACCGTTCTCCCCACCTCTACACTGAACCTGCAATCGGTCCCACGTCAGCTCACCTGAGAGTCTCAGGGCTTGGGCTTCCACCTGCAGCCAGGAGAGACTCCTCCCCACCCTCTGGCTATCTCAGGACAGGGGAAGGGCATATAGGTGTGCGTGGAAAAGCCCTAGGAGGAGTTCACCAGTCGTGCACCTACCCTCATGACCCCTGGCCTTCTCTACCCGCACCCCCCCATTCCCAATGGGCAACATCAAAACCCCACTGCACCCCGTCCCCCTTCCAAGGATGCACCGCCCATTCCTTCCATCTGCTCAGACAGCTGAGAAATCTTGGCGATGAGGTTGATATTTTCTCTCCTCGTATAATAGTTGCAGTAACAGAGACTCTTGCTTGAAGGGACTTTTAAAATTTAATACTTACAATGCATCTGTCCCGCGACTCACCTGGGAGAGATGGGTCTGGCCGCTGCACCACACAGGGCACTTGCTCATTAAAGGCCAAATGACCTGGTTCATTCAGCTGGGCCCCTGGCCCTGCACAGCACAGGCCACCTCACTATGTTAGCCAGTTCATCCAGGCCTTACTCTCGAACAGATTCTCCCCAGTCGAAGCTATGCATGCAAATGGGTCTATTCCATAGTTTTCAATACTAGCTATATGCTGACAATTCCCAAATTTATGCCTCTAGCCTGGACCTCTCCTCAGGACTCTAGAATCAGACATCTAACTACTTCTTTGGTATCTTCCCATGGACGTTTAACAGCTATCTCCAACCGAATGTGTCCAAATCCTTGCTCTGATATCTGCCCCCTCCTTCACTGCCCGAATCAAGTAACTGCTCCATTTGCTGTCTGCCCTAACAGTTAACGGTAACTTCTTTCTAGCTGCCCAAGCCAAAAATGTGGGAGCCATCTCTGCTCCCCCTCTGTCATGCATCTAGTTCATCAGAAACCTTCGTGACTGAATCTTTGCAGCAAATTCAGAATCCAGGCACGTCTTACCACCTGGATGTCTCTCACTCTGCTCCAAGCCACCATCACCTCACCCCTGGATGAGCTTCCGACAGCTTCCTAACTAGACTCCCAGTTCACAGTCTATTGTGTCACAGCAGCCAAAGTGATTTTTTAAATGGTGTCACTCTCCTGTGCAAAACCTTCTAATGATTTCCAATCTCACTCGGAAAAAAAAACAATCAGAAGTCCTTCTCCTGGCCTACTACGCCCATCTGTACTACCTCCACCTCTCGTTACCTCTCTGAGCTCATCTCCTCTGCATTCTCTGCCTTGTTCACTTCACCTCAGCCACCTGCTGATCCTTTAATATCCCCAAGCACATTCTTACCTCAGGGCCTTTGCACGTACTGGTTCCTTGGCCTTGGATGCGCTACCCTAGCTAACAGCATGGGTCACTCCTGAAATTAGAGAGGTCTTTTCTGACCAACCAGTCACCACTCTCTGCCCCCTCACTTGCTTCATATTTTGCTCTTAGTACTCCTTATCACCTAATATATTGTGTTCTTATTTATTTAATGCTTGTCTCATCCTCCTTAGTAGGATGTAAGCTGCATGAAAGTAGGAGCTTTGTTTTCATTCACTGCGGTATCCCTACAGTCTAGAGCAGTGCCTCACACATAGTAGATGCTCAATGAATATCTGTTGCATGAAGGATGTACATGGCAAATATTCTGCAGTACCAACAAAGAAGAAGAGGGTAGCTACTGATTTGAAGGCTGCCCAGGTGAGGCTCTACTATCAACAGACAGATGGACCATAATTACCTGTAGAAACGCCTTTCTTCTTGAAAAAATCTTTCTAGGTCATTTGTGGAATGTATGAAATGATTCAACAGGCTGTGATCAAAAACTGTGTTTAATGAGCTAGAAAACCATCCCCAAGAGGGATGATGTTGCTGAAGCAAGGAATCTGAAGTTGTACTGTGTTGAACATATTGAAGATTGCACCCATCATCAACTACGGCTTCCTGCTGGCACATGCAGAGGCAGCACAGCATAATGGAAGGAGCACTGGACTTGGAGTCAAGAGAGCCACATTCTAGCCCCAGCCCTGTCACTGAGGGGCTATGTGTCACATCCTTTCTTTAGGTCTAATTACTATAAATTTTGGATATCATCCTGGCTTATCTACGCCACAAGACTATTTTAATGAATTCATGAAACAATGTCAACAAGAGTCCTTCATAAATTGGAAAAGTGCCAAACAGATGTGAGCTGCTTACAGTGCCTGGCATAGAGTGTGCACAAAATGTTGGCTGAACAAATGAACTTCCTAAAGTATTTAAATCTCAGGACACTCAAGAACTTGAGACACAGCTGTATTAAAGTGAGATCAATTCTAGAGCTTGTATGGAGGTTTATCTGCTCTGGTGATAATCTATGGTAAAACTACTTTAGACCCGAGTTTCTCTTAGAGACTTGATGTTAGGTAACCCAGCAAGCCTCAGATCCCCTAAATGTAAGACTCTCTGGCCATCTATCATTTCTCCAACTCTCATTTCCTTATCACTTTGGTCTTCTTCTCTTCCATCTAATCCCCCACCCGTATCAGTCAGTTCAGTCTTTCCTTCCGTATGGTCCTTTCCTGTCAACACAGAGATGTGCTCCAGTCACTCCCCTCTTTAAAGTACAACAGAAGCCAGACTGCCTGAACCCTGGATCCTTCTGTAGTTACTGCCCTCTCTCCTTCCTAGCCAAGTTGCACACATTGGCTCCATATCCTCTATCTCTGAAATTCACAGAAACCAGTTCCTTGCTACCATTACCAGTGGCCCCCACTTCTTGATATTGCCTATGTTCATTTCCAAACCCAGCTCTTACCTGCCATTTCTAATACATTTCACAATGTTTACCATTTTCCCCTTCTTGAAACTCCTTTCTTCTTTTGCTTCAGGGTCATTTCTCTCCAGACTTGCTCCAACCTCTATGTCTGCTCCCTCTCAGGCCCTTTGTGCTTGGACTGTCCTCAGATGTCAGATCTGTCCTTGACCTTCTTCTCACTCAGTATGTGCCCCTTAGCAGATCTCATTCACACCCGTGATTCCAGCCTCAAGGCTGGCTCCCAAAGCTCCCGCCCCAGCTCTGACCTCTGCTCCATAAAGCCAGTTGATTCTTTCTAGCTGGACACTTCTGAAAGGCCCTGGAACTCAACATGTCAACACTGAACTCAACAGCTTCCCCCCCAAAATTTGTGCCTTCTTCCATGTTTCTTTAATCAGAGAATGTCCCTACCCTCAAGGGGCTAGCCCAGAGACCCTAAAATGTATCCTTTATTCCCTTCCCACCTTCTGCATTCCTATCTAATTTCTTCCCTAGTACTGTTTTAATGTAATTGCAGTAATATATATATATAAATATAACATAAAATTTACCATTTCAACTTTTTCTTTTTTCTCCTACATGGGCAGGCACTGGGAAACAAACCTGGGTCTCTGGCATGACAGGCAAGAACTCTGCCTGCTGAACCACTGCGGCCTGCCCCATTTTAACTAATTTTAAGTGTACAATTCAGTGATATTAATTACATCCACTTTGTACCATGGACTGTAACTTTTGAATGTCTTTTGAATTTGTGCCCTCCTTTCCACCCTCACTGCTGCAACAGCCTTCAAAATGGTTTCCTTGCGATGATCATGCATCTATGTGATGATGTTAAGAATTACTGATTGCATATGTAGAATGGTATGATTTCTAAATGTAGGGTTAATTTCTTTTTTTTCCGTTAATTAAAAAAAAAAAAATGGTTTCCTTGACTCCAGCCCTGTTCCTGCTTCCAATCGATTTTCTACACTGAGACTTAGAGGGACCTCCTCCTGCAAGTTTCCCATCCAGCACCCTGTGATAGCTCACACTGCCCCAGACACAATATGACACAGCCTTTTGTGATGTGGCTTCTGTCTGCCTGTCAGTCCCCAGAGTGCCGCGTGCGCCGAGCACAGTGAACCCCTGCAGCCCCCGGCACCAGCCTGCTTTCAGACACGTTGTACGTGGACTTGTGCCCACCCCCTGGCACGTCCCCACCTAAACTATATTCCTTCCAAATTCAGCTCAACAGTTCCCTCCCGAAGGTCTTCACCAACTCCCCCCCACCCCCATCCTGGGCAACACGCTCTCTGAGTGTTCCCACGGCATTATCACAGCCCTCCTCACCCAGTCTGTGATGCCCGCTCATTTGTCTGTCACTTCTAGACAGCAAGCTCCATGAGGACAGCAACTCTGCTTATTCACTCTTGTCACACAGAATAAGTACCCAATAACTATTTGCTATAGGTGTAAAAGAACGAACATATAAATTCACGAAATGCCAAACTAGCTTTTCTCCATACCCAAAACAATCCTTCACAGATGCCTCCCCCATATTCTGTGGTTGGCGAAAATACTATAAACAATACTGTGCCAGGCTCTGTTTCAAGTATTGTACTTATTTTAACTCATTTAATCCCATAACAACCCTACTGTTACTATCCCTATTTTCAACTGGGGAAACTGCGGCACTAAGAGGTTAAGTGACTGTAACTTATCTAGCTAGGAAGTAGCAGAACAAGGACTGGTCCGAGTCTGTACTCTTAGTCACTAGAGTTACTGCCTCTTGATAGCATGTTTAAGGAAAACAATCCAAAATTATTAACGGTCTGACGAAAGCAAGTTTTGAAAAACTAGCCTGTACCCCCTCCCTCCCAAGAAATGAAACAGTCATTATTTTTTGAATTATCTCTTGCTTTTGGCTTAGTCATACCTTGAACTCCTTCAACCAGGGAAGATAACCGTGTAGGCAGCAGGACATCCGCACTCACCAGGAGGGCCCAGCTCAGGTCCCCAGGGCTGCAGGCCCCTCAGCAGATGGCTCTTGCCTCTGAGTTGCCTCCCACCTGGAAAGCCATTCCCTTGCCCACCTCACCTTGTCCCCGATGCCCTCAGCCTCCTCGGCCAAGAGGTACACGTTGCTGCCGTCGGCCAGCAGCAGGGCCGTGTCGGTGGTGGAAGAGGAGCGGGGGCGGCACTGGTGCTGGTGCAGGATGGCGGCCAGGCTGCTGTCCTGGGGGGTCTTGCGCAGCAGGTGGGGGCTGCCGCGCTGGGGCTCCAGGGAGCCACTCTTGGTGCGCCGGCTGCTGCCCCCGCTGCTGCCGCCTCCGCCGCTGCCGTGCAAGCTGGCGCCCCTCTTGATGGAGGGCCGGGAGCGGATCTGCTGCAGCACACGGTTGAAGGCGGTGGGCCGAGCGGGCAGGTCATGCAGGGACATGGCGTAGGAGACACGGTGCATCTCGGGGGAGCGCTCCTTCTCGTCCGGGGAGTCATGGTCGGACATACCCTGCTGCTGCTGCTGCTGCTGCTGGGAATCCTGAGACGCCTGGTGCTCCCTCTCCCGTGACCGGCGGCGGCTGTGGAACAGGTGCTTCAGGCCGTGGCCAAACATGGAGCCCTCTGAGAGCTGCTGGATTTTCTTAAAGGGAAGACATGAAGAATACTAGTGAGTGGAAAGCTCTCAAATGCCTAGTTGGTTGGGGAGTGGAGATGGTGGGGCATCTGTTCTTGAGAGACCAGCATAGCTACTATAGCTGCTTGAATCTGGAAGTCACAACCAAAAGGTCACCTTGCAGACCCACCCTTTTCATTCCCAAAGAAATGCACCCCAATAGCTCCCCACAGGATATGCCAAATCAACATGTGGAGTCAGGGTAACCAAGAGTGATGTTCTATGGCTACTGTCTGAGGCTCAGTGGCACACAGGGAGCACATGGTTCACTGGGTTGTATCCTCCCGGACTGATTCTCCCCTATTGTCCCTCCCGCCTTCTAAGTTAAGTCCTCCTTCAAGCTGCACTGGCCCTTTCAGGTATCCATCTCCAAAGGTGTCTCACTGTGATGCTTCCTGGGAAAATCAGGGTCATACAACTTATATTTTTGTAGTAGACACTGCTAACTGCCTATGCAGTATCTATGCCCCTTTCTTTCTTACTAGCAAAAGTGCAAACAAAGCCTAATGCCCCCTGCTAAAAACTCCTGCTTCATCAGATTCCCTTGCAGCTAGGAGGAGTCGTGTGTTATAAATTTGGCTAATGAAAAGGATGGTGAGGGTTTCTGGAAACACTTTTGCTTTCTTGATAATGGTACTGGTCCTCCCCATCCGGAATGTGGCAGCGATGCCTGAAGATGCAAGCGCCACTTTGCAACCACAAAGTGACCAGTCCAATGACAAAGGTCTACTTATAGATGGTGGAGCCCCAAGAGAAAGGCCCTAGGAAGTTGATGGTCCATCCCAACAGCCAAGTATGACTTATACTGTGGTACTTGTCATATAAAATAAATGAAACTATCTTTTCTCTACATAACTCTAGTATGATTTTCTGTTATTTGGAGCCAATCATATTCTTTATACTTGGCAATGGAAAGAACTTCTATGGGCACAGCTTGTGACACAGCCAGTAATGTGAATATCACACATAGCAGAACCAGCCACCCTCATGAGTGTCTTTCTTCTTGAATGGGAAGAAACCAAATAAGCCCTGGCCCCAGCTTTCCCTCATAGCTCTGCCGCTGAGACTCTCTACCTGTCCCTCAGGCAGGACTGCTCACAGAGGGGCAGCTGGATGGATTGGCCAACGTGGGGCAACATGTGGTATACTTCCAGGTGTCCACTCTATCAGGAGGAAAGCTTATTTGGTGAGGCCGAGCCCTCCACAGAGCTTCAGAGTGGTTGGAAGGAGTCAGCAGGACACAGAACCCAGCAATTCAGGGCTCAATGAGCCTTAGCAGGCCTTCATCTGTGAGGAACAATTCATAATCTCATGAGGCAACCTCAGTCATTTAAAAATAATATTCTCCCAAATTACAAATATGGAATGTTCTTCTTTTCTAAAAACAATGTTTCAGAGCAGAAAACATACCATGCAGAAACCAAGAACAAGCATTTCTTAGATCTTCTAAGTTGTTTTACCCCACTTTCACTGGTACTTCACCACCCAAGCATTGATGGGGTTTGTAGAGACAGCTGTACTTATAACTGAATGTAAGTAACTACATCCCATTTATTTGTAGAAAAATGTGGGGTTTCCTTTCCTCCTCTTCATTTGAGTCTCTTCAAAATCCTCAGAAGTAGGCAAGGCCCTTACGACACCCATTTTATAGACCATGAAAACTAACTAATGGTGAACTATTGGTTTCGAGTTTTCGAGGTGCTTTTTCTCCTGCATGATCTCACTTGGTTTTCCCAGTATAGCAACAATAGCAGCATTTCCCCTTTTTGATGAGGAAATGAAGACTACCACCATTCCTCTCCAAGAATCTAATTTTGTGGCTGCCCAGAAGATGTTAGATTCCACAGACGCAGGTGCTCCCACGGGAGTTCTCATCCCCCCCAGGGCCAGCCCAAGGCAGGGCCACAAGGCCCCCCTGAATCTGCTCTGGATAGAACTAAGGAATCCAAGGCAGGACAGACTTGGGTGCAGGCACCTCTTCGGACCCAGAGCCAGCCAGCTTCTGTGGCCTCCAGCCCAGGAAAGAGCCAATAGAGCCTCCCTCCAGGCATCACGGATGGGCTGGCCGGCACTGGCATTTGTCCAGCTACTTCTGCCAAATGGTCACATTATATATTACAAATTGTCTTCCTAGCATCCTATGCCAGGTCCCTTCCTCCTCCTCCCCTCCCTGCCCCAACCTCATTCCTAAACTGGCTTCTGTCCAGCGCTGAGGCTCTTTGATATCCACTCAGGTAAAAAGAGTTATCCCTGAAAAAGACTGCACCAGAGGTCCGGGAGCTCGGAGCCATTTCCTCTCCCTCACCCCTAGAAATCGGTGGCGGTGCTGGGAGAGGTACAGCCACCACTACCATCTGCCCCTGGGATCCTAAAATCCTTGGTCAATTAATTAATTAATTAAAAAAATTATACAAAACCATTTTCCAAAGTGCTTTCTGATGCACGCTGTCGCACCAGCCTGATTTTTGTCTAACCTTAGGAAGGATGTGAGATGTGGTCTTTGTTTCTCCATTTCACAGATGCAGACACTGAAGCATAGCACAGTTAAGTGACCATCCAAGTCACAGAGCTGGATCCCCAACTTGTAATGACTTCCACTGGTCCACACACTGACTCCAAGACTACCCTGGATAAGGAATTTACATTTGCCCCAACAGCAACAAAACAAGAATGTGGTTGAAAGGGGAATAAAAATTAGAAACTAGAACAAATATAAATGAAACAAAATAAAACAAAGGCATGGTCTTTACAATTCAATGAAATGTAAACCATGGGCTATAGTAATAGGACAATTATAATGATATGTTTTCATCAATTCTAACAAAAGAGTGCATCATATTAAAGTGTTAGGAATGGGGGGGTGGTAATAAGAGAACTCGGTATTTTCTGCATCAGATTTTGCCTGTAAATATAATAGAAATTATATACCAAAAAACCCAAAAAAAAACAAAAGAACTATTGGTGGCCAAACTGGGTCTGGGGGAGTTAAGTCCCCTGAACTGTAACTGTGGCTCTGCCCACGCTCCTAGGACCAGGCTAAGACCCTTCACCACTCTGGGTCTTCATTTCCCACCTCCTTATCTATCCTGTGTGGAAGGAAAGTCACGGACAGCGATGGTGGGACCTCGGGAGAGCCTCCTTAGCTGCACCCAGGTGTCTGCTAGTGTTCACAGGCGGCGCGAGGGAAAAAAACAAAAAGAAGTCAAGCAATAAGGGTGCTGGCACGCTGCAAAGAAAGGGGTTTTTCCTCACTTAGAAGATGAGGCTGGGACAGATGAGGCTGACATGCCGGGGCCAGGGCTGCTTCTGCATGTGGGTTTCAGAGGAGAGATGGCTAAGAAGCTTTGATATAACATGGGGCGTTTAAAAAAAAAAAAAAAAACCTCAGCACATACACAGAACCAGCTATGAGTTTTGGAAGCGAAGAAAACCATGGTGACTAGCTTGAGGGAACTTAGTCGCCCACGCGGCAGTAAAGCACCACCTGCTCTGATTAACAGGTTCCAACTACTAAATGTCACTTGCTTTTCCACATTGACTTTCGCTTTTCCCCAGCTGTCAGAAACCATTTTGGTGGCCAAACTAAGTCATGTATTAGGAAGAGAGAGCAGGGGTGTTTTAGAGCTAGAGGCGGGGCCCAAACAGAGCTCTCTTGACCCATGAGAACCAGGCTAGAGCTATCACTGGGACTTCCCAAAGGCCAGAAGTCAGCTGGGGAGGAGAGCTTCCCCAGGTTAGGTGCCCAGGCCCGGGGAGGTAACTGAGGGAAATCTGCTCTCTCCTCCCCTGGAACTACCTTTAAGGGCTGGAAGAACTCTGTCTTCTCTGGGGGCACATTCGGGAAGAAAGTATGGACTAGATGCCTTCTGAAAGGTCCTTCCTGAGAAGGCTGTGGTCTCTGAACAGTTGGCTTCATCCGTTTTCCTCTCTGGGTGTGGGTTCCCCCAAAGCGGAAGTTTGCTCCAAATTCTGCAAACACAGCTGCATGAGGCCAAAACTAAAATGCCTCAGTACAGCGGCTTTGATACCATCTGATTAGAAAATGGTTGAAAGCGGCTTCTGATACCTACAGGTCGCTCTCATGTTCTCAACAACTTCCAGAAAAGCTGAAAGGGTGGTAAAAAGTCATCCCACCCAAAGCTCATTATCCTACCAGCAGGTGACCACTATCCCCTTCTCCCGACTGGGCTTAAATCTCCCTCAGCCCCACCAAAGCTTCAGCTGTGGAGGCTCAGTGGGGTGACAGGGTCACCCTGAGCCTTGGTGAGCCTAGGTCGCTAACATTCCTCTTTTTATAGGGTCTCTATGGAAACGAGGCTGACATTAGAGAGCTAATCACTGTAAAAAAAAATGCACTGAGTCTTGTTCTCAGGATGCAAAGTAGATTGAGGAAGCCTCCAGTTGCCCCATTAGAAGCTTTGAGTGGCGGACAGGGGGGAGCAGGAGAGGAACCATCACCCCTGGTTTGGTGCTGACAACCACAGTGACAGAGAAGGGAGTACAGCTGCAACTCTTCAGGCCCATGTGGGGTTTCCATTGGAAACACAGTAATGAAAGATTTTTGGAATCAGTTTTTCTTCCAAAGCATCACAGTTGACAATAAAAAACAAATAAACAAACAAACAAAAAAAACAGATTTCAACTCAGGGGCAAATGACTTCCCTTCCCAAGTTTTATTTTTAACTTATTGGCCCATTACTGCTTAGAGAATTCTGCCTGAAACCAATGTAAGTTGGTGAAATGTCACCTTGTCTCCCAGGTCTATAGGCAGACTCGACCTGACGTCGGCAGAGATTTTTATTAAAGCTACCCGCATGGTGTGCCCTCTCTCTGCCTCTGCCTGTCCTACCCAGCCTTCACCGCCCCCTTCCTCCATAAAGCCCTCTCTGTGATCACACCAGTCTGCAGTATCTCCCCCAGCTCTCAACTCCATGGGAGCTCATTATCTGCACCACTCATTTTGCAATTAGTCGTGTACTGCCTTGTGACATTGCTTCTAGAGCTCTCTCAAACTGTTATCCAACTTTTCACCTGCCTGTGGACTGATTCCTCAGTGAGGACATGAGTAATCGGAGGGAAGGAGTAATCTTGAAACCTTGGTGTCCCTAAAATGACCCCAGCAGAGACCTCAATACACACATGGTGATGTCTATTTCTATTTAATTATTTGTTCATTTACTTTCTGAGTGGAAATCATCCAAGCCTAAACGACTATTAAAAAAAAAGTGATTTAATTCTCAGACAACTAGCTTTTCCAAAGATTTCATCATTTCCAAAGATTTAAAATGCTCAGGCAGGCAGCTTTTTCTTTTGTCTAACTAGATCCCTCTTGCTGAGGCTTAAACCCTCAGCTCCATACATCATCTCAGTAACTGGCAAGATTGAGCTGGCTTGGAATGAGATGGATACAGACCAAGGAGCCTGAACGTGTCTATTGTTTTCACAAATGGTTTAGGGAGGGCAGTGGGGGGCTCATGTCCTTACACCCAGCTTTGTTTCCCAAGTTAGCTTGGCTGTAAGAAGGAAGTCTTTAGTCATTTGGTTTGAAAGTCAAATATTGTTTTGCTAACAATAATCACAAAACAAATATGCTATTCCTTATCAGCTTTGCTTCTAACTTATTACACAAAGAGAGACATAAATGTTTGGCTGATAAAGGTGGACCTTGTCCAACCATGACCTCATTCAAAAAAATACACTATCCTAGTCTATGGGGATTTCCAAGGGAAATATCATTTCTTAGAAGAGACATAATAGAGGTAAGTTTTGAAATGGCCTCTAAAACCACTACTAGGAAGATTCGCAAGCGTTTTTCACCAGTCCACAATGTCCATACTTTTTTTAAACTTCAACACCAATTCAAGTTCTGGCAGATGTTTCAATTCTTTAAGGGAGAGAGTCTTGTTAATGACATTGGTAACTGAGTCACAATTAGATACACAGATACTGAGTCTGCAAGACAGTCCCCACTAGAAGAACAACTAGGGCAGCTGGGAATTCATCTAGAACCCAATGTGTGGCAGTAGAACATGGAGTTTTGTTTGCCACCTGCTTTCCCATCATTCACCAATTCCTCCTGAGCCCACACATGGCTGCTGTGAATGTTACTGGGGGCCGGGAGCAATCCTGGGCCTCAAGACTCTCTGCTCTTCTCTTAGAAGGCAAAGATGGGATAAAACAGGCATCCTTAACCTTCTTCACCTTCCATCCTCCTGAGTTTACAGGACTTTGAGAACAGCTGCCATTCCATCAAAAGAGCTTGGCACAGGCCCTACAAAAGACCTGCACTTGCCACCTAGCTCTCCCATTTAAAAAGCTCTTCTCCTCTTGTTTGCTAATTAATGCCCCACCCTTTCTTTAATACATTGCTCTAAATCCACCTCCTTTGGGGCACCTTTCCTGATTAACCCCACGTGTTCCTGGGGGCATCACATGCGCAAAGCACCCTTAAACTTATATTTCCTTCGACAATTTTCTTTTAAGTATTTCAGCTTGTTGTACCGGGAATTCCCCTGCAGGCGAAGACAGTGCCTACTTTCAAATAACTAATTTCCTATTTCTGAGGATACCTGAAGTTTTATTTTATTTTTAAATTTTATGTCAAAATTTTAAAACAAAATAAAAGTTTATTAGGTCTATTCTATCCCTGTCCCCCCCTTCCCCCCCAGAAAGTTAGTCTAGGTATCCAGCTCCCACCTGAGATTGCAGGGATGTATCATTTCTCAAGTAGAAGTAGGAGTCTCATGATGTGACCTGGCCACAGACAGCTAGCCTCTACCCTCAGAACTCTGCCCTAGAGCCCCAGAGCCTCCACACACGCGTTCACTCCACCCCTGTCCCTATGAAGCAGCTGGGCTTCTCCCCCATTTAGAAAGTGTAGAAACTGAGACCAAGAAGCTTTATTCAAACCCTTGAAATAAAACAAACAAACAAGAAAAGCAGAGAAAAACCAACAAACGGGATTCTTTGGAAAGGTCAGTGCTCTGTTTCTTGACTTGCAGAGTGGGTAGACGAGGCGTCTGTTTTGCTGCTGTTATTTAAACTGTGCATATATGTTTTCAGACACTTTTATATGGATGTTACATTTCACAATTTGAAGTTGTGCCCTTCCTGCTGGAGGTTCAATATCTTTGATTGCAAGAACCCTTCTCCTATGGGCTCTGGTTGCTGAGGCACCTACAATCATCGGTGAAGACTGTGTGGCAGCAAAGAGAATCACACAGGATTCACTTGTGAATTTCCCTCAGCTATCTGGCTTCTAATGGCTTTTCCTGCTCTTTGCTCTAAGCAGGCAAGAAGAAGATCCAGTGTATGTTGTGAATAGAAGAACATGAGCTGGAACCAAATAAGCCTTGGAGTAAAAAACACAATCAGGACTGAAATAATGGAATTCACAGATTCTCCATCCCCCTTTTTGCTTTAGGGAAAAATATTCATACCACTCAGAAGTCCCTGGGGAAATTATTCAGCGGGTGCTTTTGTGAGAGGAAAGAAAACCTCTGGTCAGTACACCCAAACCCTTCCTTTGAGGAAAGGCTGCACGAGGGGTGGTAGAGGTGGGGAGGTTGGCAATTTTCTCCCCTGCCTTCTAGCCCCTAAAATGCATCAGGACAGAATCAGCTTACTCGTATACTCAGCTACTCATCCAGACCTCAGAAATACCTATCACATGCTGTATTTTTAACAGGCATGTGTGCTCTATATTTCTTCAGGCATTTTGTCCCTAAGCTCCTTCCCATTCTCACGGGAGCTGAGTTTTCCTGCTGGAGAATTCTGATGTACTTTTGTTCAACTAACACTCTGCGGGTGGCAATTCCAGCACCTCCTCCAAACCAGCATGGAATCTGGCAGGAGCAGAGGGATAAACAATGGCCACAAATGAACCAAGAAATAAACACAAATGGTTAAACAGAAATCCAAGTCACAAGTATCTGAGGACATGACTCCGAATTGTTGGGTTCCTATTGCAGGAGTGTCTGTTGAGATGTCCCCTGAAGGTCATAATAGATGTGTGGAACAGCTAAGGAGGTCCCCAAATTATCTGCATGTACCTCCTGGATGACAATGTCCAATTTCAGATTATTTTTCAGTTATGGCTTTATAACTGCTCCTTTAACTAGTTGAATAGTTACTGCTTAGCAATTTTTCTTTTTTCTTTGTCACTGTCCCTTCCTACCCCTTAGCCACAGTTCCCAGGCAATCACAGCAGAAATTTACAGTACAGAACAAGATGCTCCACAAATCTGAAGGACCACGGAAGGGGAGACCGCAGGAGGCCCTGAACCCTCTGGCTGCCACTAGTTAAGACATCATCCAGATCTCTTAAGCAAAGAAATTTTTTTTCTCCTCCCCCTACCCGTCAACCTCCATGGAGGTACGTCTGACTTCTTAATATTCTGCGCCTTTCCCAAAGATGATTCCCTCCAACACACGAAAACCATTGCAACGCCTGAAGAAAACAGAAGCAGAGGCTAGGACCCAAAAGTTACTTATCTCCAAAGTTTAGAATGAAAACAAAATCAAGCCAGAACCGCTGCTCTGCCTTGACCAAACATGAATATGGAGTGGGAGGTGTTAAAAATTAAACTTGCCTCTTTCTGGTACCACCGTCAAATCTACAATTGCTCAAGCTTTTACCGAGTTCCTGAGCCAATGATGGAATTTTTCCATCGTTGGAAAACCGTGCCTGGGAAACAAGCCGGAACACACTCCAATATTTCTAGTCCCTTTCTCCAGAAAGAGGCTCAGAAAAGTTGAGTGATTTTCCTGAGACCACACAACAATTCAGATTGCAGTGGTCCTGGAGTTCACACCCGTTCTGACGTCCTGCCTGTAAACATGTTGTGATGAAGCTGACACAGATAAACAGGAAACGGCCCTGCTTGTTCCCCAGGCTCCCACTGAGCTGTTTTCTCCTCCTTGCTGTCAGTCTGGGTCTAAACAGCAGCAATTGACCTTAGTAGTATTTTATCTCTAGGGGACTCCTTTTCTCACACCTGATATCAATTTTGTTTCAGGGAAATTCAGCAGGGTAGTAGCAACTGCAGAGTTGCTGCTACATCTGCCCCTGCCCAGAATGAGGAAATCCCCATAAAAAGAGAAAAAATAATAAAGGTCGGTGGAGATGAACAAGCTGCTTAAGGCAGTTTTGTCCACAGAGACAAAGATACCGTCCAGCTTTCCCAATGAAAGCAACGTGGGGTGGTGGGATGAATGAAGGGTGGGAGAATGAATGGAACCAGCAGTTTCCACTTTGGCCTGCAACTATGAGACGGAGACTAGGGAAGTTTCCAAGGTTGCCTCTCATAGACCCCTATCTGGTCAAGGAATCAGACTTTGCTGGCCAGACTCATTCAGAACAAGCCAGAATGAGGGTGAAGTCTGCAGCAGGAGGCTCAACCCCTCTATACAAGAGCATCAATGGACCCTGTTCCCTTCACCATCTCACTTAAAACAGGAACGGCACCTCTTGATGACAGAGTAGGCTCAGGGGTGATATCTGGGAAAGATACCAGGGTTCCCTGGGCCTGGTTAAAATACAAGCTTCCTATGCAGAGACTATCCAAAGGAACTCATCTTTTAGAACTAAGGTTAGTTCCAAACCTCTGAAAAGGCAGCAGCAGAACCAAAGACCACATTTGAAAAACTAGCACAATTTTTTAAAAGTACACACAACAAAAAGTCAGCTGTCTCCCTTCGTGCCGCTCGCCAAGGAATACAGACAAGTAACATATATAGGTAAGAGCACACTCACCTGCGCCCCAGTGGCTTCTTGACTCTGAGTTGCTCAGGCCAAATGAGGAATGTCATTGGCTTATTCTGGGGAACTCCTTAGTGGCTGCTGCCATAGGATACAGGCTTTATTTAATGTAACCTAGTCCTTTCCACTCCCCTAGCCCAGACCCTGCACCCCCTCCAGAGAAAAATCTCTCTGAGGCATCAGTTTCCAAGCCATCTAAGTTCCTTTCTTGGGCTGACATCTCTCTCAGCCCCTTCGTGAGCCAGCTTGAGAAGCCTGAGCCTGCAGTCCCTGTGGCAGCACCAGCAAAGGTGCATTATTTATTCTGGCTGCTGTTTTAATTGATATATATATCAATTAAAATTATATACATATAATATTCACAGCTCAGCAATTGTCTCAGCAACCTCAGGCCAGAAAATAAACGACTCCCAGCTGCATATGAAAGCTCCTTTGGGTTCTGGTTCTAGCTGCCAGCTCAGCATGTGTGCAACTTGAACTGAGGCCCCAAACCTACCGAAGCTCCACTCGCGCCACCTGTCAGTTCTCCACCCTGAGGGTTGGAGCTACGACAGGCAGGCAGGGATCTCTAAGCACTGGCTTAACCTCTGGCTCCACCTAATGGTAAGAAATCCACTGCCCCCTTTCACAGATGGACAAACTGAGCTCCAGGAAGGCCTTCAAAGATCCCAGAGGGAGGAAACTAATTCAGCAACCGAAACTGACCATCACCTGCTTTGCCTCCCACACTGCAATTTTCTCCCATTGCTATCCTACAGGAGGGAAAGTGATGTCAACTTTTTAGTTAGCATCCTGGATTTCTCCAGCCCTTTGTCTGGAACAGCACTTCACACACATTATTCAAACAATCTTCTCAGATGGGTGAGTCACTAGAAACGTCTGCTGAATAATGGGGAACAAACATAGAGGCCTGAAATGCAGCTGAAAGACAGAGGTTCCAATGGTACCTGCATCCACCCAGGGTTCTAACCCAACATCCGCTCATCCTCTCTGACCTTAGTCTCCTTTTCCCATCACTTTTATCCTGTCAGAGCACTTCCACGAGGGTTGGGGAAAGCTAAGTCGCTGGCTGAGCTTTCCAGGGGAGGGTCTGAGCTCACCTTTAAATCAGGAGGCTTGCTTCGGGGACCCGGGTTGGGCGCCGCGGCAGCACCCACATCTGAAGTTGGTCCGCCAGCGGAGTTAGCACCCGTGCCCTCCCCAGGACGGAGGTCTGCGCCCGGCAGGTGGCAAGCAGCATCTTCCAGCCCAGCTCCATCCTCCTCGCACTGTTGTTGCTGAAGCTCGTCGGATTTGCACCTCTTCATGGTGTATGTGGGTCGGCAAGGGGAATCTGTCCTTCCAGCGCGCCGGCTTGGGGGAAGACCGCACCCCCTCTTACTCTCAGAAATGAGGCCGGGGGTTTAAATTATTAGCAAGGGCGTGGGTGGGAGTGTAATTTTTTAAATTAAAAAAATATATATTAAAAAAGAGGATGTGGAAGGGGCGAGGAAAGGGAGCCTTGGTTACAGCTTGGAATAGTTCACTACGACCTGAGGAGTAGCAGACAGGTCACAATCGAGGCTGGGCAGCAGGAGTCCTTGGGCAGTCATTGGCGGGGGAGGGGCAAGACTGCCCCCGACCCCCAAACTTTCTGCTTCAGGCATGGACAGGGCGGGTGGGTGCTGTGCTGCACAGCGCATCCCTCCCGGCGGGCCAAGCTGCTGGGCGAGGCAGAGCATGGGACAGTCAGCCAGGCAGGTCCTCGTCCGCCGCTCTCTGAGCCAGCTGCAGTCCCGGCCTCGCCGCGCGCCCCCACCCCGCCCCGCCCCGGCCGGCCGCGGAGCCCGCAACGCGCCCGGCCCCCTCCCCCTCCCCCTCCCCCTCCCGCCCAGCAGCCCGCCGCGAAGCCGCGGCCCGCGCCAGAGCCGGGCGGCGAGCGCGCAACCTACCCCGCCCCTCCGTCTGCCTCCGCCGGGGCGGAGGGGGGGGAGGGGGGAAGGAGAGACAAGGAGGGAGTGACAACGGCAACGAGCCAATGGGAAGCCCGAAGGGCTGCGGGCGCGTCTCTCGCCGACGTTTGTAGGATTGGTTGCACTGTGAGATTTCCCCTGGAGAGATCTGGAGGGCGATGCTGCTGCGTTTTAGCATTGCGGAGAGCGGGCTGCGGAGTAGGGGCGGGGGCGGTGGGCGATGGCCGCGCGATTTTAGCAGCTGCTTGAGGGACCCTCTCCGAGAGGGCACTCATGGGATTCCCCCCACCCACTCATTTTACATGGCGTAGAGGAGGCACAACAGGGATGTGTATCATCACTGCCCTTTTTTTGCTCTAACTTTGCACGTTAGATTATATACATCCCTTCAATAAGAAAGAAACTGAGCCCCTCGCGTGCACTTGACCTGAGTACATTTTGAGCTGCAAATGCAACGGGAGGAAGGTGTTCTTCTGCCCCTTCTCCCCTCCCCCCACTTTAGTACTTATCCCAAATGATTCATTGCTTATCTTTATGCTCAGATATTGGAAAATGCTTCTTAAACACAATAATGTATGTAAGCGTTCCTTGCAAACCGTAAAGCATCATTTAAATAAGAAAGGGTTATTCATGGCAGGAGGTCTAAACATTTGGAAGAGTGGGAAAGGAATGTCTCTTTTTCTGTAAGCCTCTGTCAAACTGTGCTGAGCAACCAGTAGGCAGAAGAAAGCAAGTGCTGGGCTTATCACGACAGGGAACCTAGTAATAATAGCCCCACCCAAGTGCCTGCTGCACGCCTATTGTGGCAAGATGGGTTTTGCCCACCCAGCAGCCTAGACCAGTGGGTCTAAGGGTCGTCCCCCGACTGACTGGCAGCACCTCAGGTTTGATGGAAATGAAAACTATCAGGGACCACCCAGATTTACTGAATCAGAAATAGTGGGCTCAGAAAGCTCTTAAGCCCTCCAGATGTCATGCTGATGCACGCTAAAATTTGGGGACCGTTGGCCTAAACTGTGGTGAAGGGACCACTCAGACTGAAGGGACCACTGGATCTCTGAGTCACAGTGATGATGTCTAAAGAATTTTACAGTTTACCGATCTCTTTCATGCCATTCCAGTCTCACTTCAGTTCTGCTAGTCTTGAGTTTCCTGGCTTTCAATTCTGTCTTCTTCCGGCTCCAAACACTCATATTAATGTGTATCTTATGAGGGACTAAATGGTTAAGAATTTACTTCAGAAAGGCAGCTACCTTCTAAACCAGGCAGCTACATTTTTAGAAAATAGAAATTTAGGATGGGCTGGGATTGTAGAACCCCCCCCAACCCCCCACCCCAGTACCAAGCACAATGTAGAAACACAAAGCTCTGTGCTTTCTACATTTTCTGTGGTGAGGAAAAGGCAAAATGCCAGTGTTGACAGTGGCGGGATTTAGGACTAGCCCCCCCCAACCCCCCCAACCCTCACCCCACCCCCACCCCGCTTCCACCCCAGGCAGGTCTTGAATAGCAGGCAGTGGCCAGCACGTGGTGAGCACGTGTTAGCACATGTTCAAGACCTGACTCTAAATTGAAGAAAATGGATGGAATTAGGCTTGAATTTTTAAAGATGCAGAGACCATTATCATTTTGAATCATTCCTCATTTCTCTGCTACACTGAATTTGACTTTAAGTTTGATTTTAATATTTTCATATACACATGGCATGATGGCCAAATTTCCAATTTGTGGTCATATTTAGCAAGGTGTGATGCACCTCCACAAAAAAGTCTGGTGTGTTCCCTGAAATCAGCTAATACTTGACTTCCATTTTGGATAGGCAGTGTAACATAATGTTTCAAAGTTCAGATTCTGTAGTAACAATGTTTGGGGACAAATCCTGGTTCTTCTATCCCAGATCATGTGTCTGGGGGCAAGTTATCTAATCTTTTTAGATCCTAGTTTCCTGAGGGAAATGACAGTACCTAGCTCAGAGGGTGTTGGGTGATATATAGATAAAGCACTTAGAACATTGCCTGGCATAGACTGAGGCCTATAGTTATTATCGCAGTTGTCATCTAGCTTCAAAAGGGCTCCACGTTCCACTCTAATAGTTCTATCCGTGAGAATTCAGATGCGTCCCACACATTTCCGACTTTCACTGAGTATCACTTATTGAACAAATATGTTGCTGTCAAAGATGTTTGAGTGGGAAGTCTGTGTAGAGACCTGTGTGACCTACAATTTGCAGATTTGCAATGCAAGAGATGATGTTCAGCATGTAGAAATAAATAGCATTCTCCATTTTGTTTTTGGCAGAACTAGTTAATCACAGATAAATAGCATGGTGTAGTGGGAAGAATACTGGTCTTGGTGTCAGAAAAATTCATGTAAGAATTCTGGTACTGTTTCTTCTGGTGTGTTCTTGGACAACCAAATGATTGAACTTCTGTCAACTTTGGCTTTCTTATCTAGAAATAGGTGCTAATAATACCTAACCCCATGGAGTTTTCGGGAGGATTAAACTAGATAATGCATGTGAAAACGCTTAACACATGGCCCACCATAGAGTTACTTGATAGAATGTGCTCACATAATACACGGTCAGTAAACCTGAATGAAAGAAATCATTAACAAACTTGCCCAGGCCTCCTGTCGCCACGCAAGAAAAGCAGAATTATGCCACAAAGCTTACTGCTTTTTGTGAACGGAGATCCAAGTTAGGCTAATGAAAGCTCCCCTCCCCCAAACCAGTACATCAATAAACAAGAAGATAAAGAGCAGGGTTAAAGAATCCAGCTCCCTGTCAAAAGCCCGTTCATAAAATTTGATAAACTGATGAAGTGTTATTATAGAGGATAAGGTGCCAAGAGCAACTGTATAAGGTAGATTTTTTTTTTCCGTTTTGTAAAAGCAGTCAAGTCTCAGAAGCAGACTCTCTTTTTGCCAATAGCAAGAGGCTTGTAGATTATCTCAAGATTTTTTTTGTCCTCTGTAGGAATTTTTAAAAAAAAAACAAAGACGTGTTTTAAATATCAAATGAGTAGATAGAGAGCTATTTTAAGATTTAACATACTGTGTACAGTGCTTGGAAGTTACAAGTATTCTCTAGAGGAACTAGATATAATAATTTTGACCACTGTATTTTAATACTAACATCATTATAAATATTCCTTTGTTAATGTCACTTTATTCTCTTTCTGCTGGAGATTCCCACATCCATTCAAAGCTCTCCCTAAAAGAAACTGGGTTCCCTTGAATCAGAAGGAGTAAACTATGTAAATGATCACCAAGGAGATTGGCTGGATTGTTGCTGACATCACAATCCCACCACCTAAATTCGAGCTTATTATTGGCTTTTATAAGAAGCAGGGAGGGGGCGGCTAGGAAGACTCTGCATCACTCCTGAGGTGGAGAAAGGTCTGCGCTGCTAAAGATTTATCAGTTGTCTGGGTGGTGGCCGATCATCTTCAGTGATTCCACATCAGTATCTAGCATGGAACTTTCTGGCCCCTAAAATGACTTCATTTATTATTCTAGAACCTAGGATTTTATTTTCCAATCTAAAAATGTATTTGCTATTTTATCAGGAGAGAATGCAGGTGGCGATATCAGGTAGGGAATGTGGGAGTTCTTCTAAACCATCTGGAGGATTTTTCAGCTGCTTTCATGTTTGGCATAAATTGTTTTTTTTCTTCCCTGAGCAACCATAAACCTAAATTGTGCTGCTTATAAAGGTTATTGCTGTTTTTGTTATCATCCATCCTTTTCACTGTTAAGTATCCAGAAACCTCATAAAAGTAATACATATTCTTCAAAGAATATTTGAAAAACTCAGAAAAGTTAAAAAATGAAAATAAGCTCTGTCCAAATATAAACAATGTTTACATTCTTGAGAGGTCGTTCTGTTCTTTAAATAGGTGGAGTTTTAAAAAATAGAACTGTAATCTAAATATAGAATTGTATATTTTATTGTCTTATTTAAAATAAATGCATTTTCCATATATTATTACTTTTTCCATATGTTATTATGTCAGACATATTTTAATATGTATAAGTAAACATTTTTGATGACTTCTTAATATTATATCAAGCGAATATATCATGGTTTATTTCACCACTATTCACCTTATTCTTAGATGCTTGGTTGTTTCAATTTTTTTGCTTTTAGAAATATCTCAATTACTATATTTATGCTTAAATTTTATATATTTTTCCTCCATAGCATAGAAACTTTGATCTATAACTGATAATGTTTCAGAGGAATAAGAAAACCAGATACCCACTCGTGTGATAATTTCCCTCACAGCATCTCTAAGACCTGCCCGGGAGATCCCAATGTCTGTCTCCCTCCTGTACCAGCAATCTCTTATCTGTAGTATGAAAAGCTGTGCATTCAGGTAGGATGCATCGTCTTCATTTTGGATGCTTGTCCATCCGCCGTAATGGGAGAAAAGTTGCAGTAATCATGAACAGAGGGGGTTTGTAAGGCAGAAACTTAAACACTGATTGTACTATTCTGTGCGAATGCCTGGGACTTATAAAATGACTGCTCTGTATCCTTTTCCATCTCTATAGGGAATCCTTACAAACCTCCAGACAATCTGTTACTTAAAGCTGAAAATGCTGGACCTTAGAAAAAATACAAAAGAAAGAAAGAAAGAATCCCAGCTTTTCTCAGAAAAAATAATCAGTTGTTTATTAACATCTGCAGGTAAATATCTATGCCATTTCCATCTATTATTCCTTGTGGTACTCTTAGATAGAGAATAAAAGCAAGCAGATACCATTTAAAGATTATTACAAGTTGTTAGGCATTTTGCCAGGAAATGTGGGAACATAGTTATGTGATCCCCACAACAATCCGGCAAGGTAGGAGTTATTCTTTCTCTACATAAGAGAAAACAGACTCAGTGAGGTTACAGAACTTACATAGGCCTGAGGTCTGGATTCAGTTCTGTTTGACTCCAAAGCCGAGAACAGTAATGGCTCACCCTTTCACAACTGTAATTTTGAGCCACTCCTGGGTGAATAATTTATCAAAGAGTATTAGTCTACAACATACATTCAAATATATTTATGAAACACATATCATATTCATGGGCCTTAGAAGATGCTTGTGGAGGATGCAGAAAAAGAAAAGACATTTTCTGGTCACTGCCTTTTTGGACTTAAAGTCCATTTGGGATGAGGAGACACAAATGAAATGTAAAATTGTAGCGCGGTATTTACCTGGTAATGCCTGCCAACAGTCCAAGGAGAGACCAGTAGATAGCACAGGTCCAGAGGAAAGAACGGTATCTGAGAGTGAGGGATGAGGACAACTCCAAGGAAGAAAAGTTTACACACATTCACTCATAGTATGGGTGTTAAGGGATACAATTTTGCTTTAGGACGATTCTGGTACCTTTAGGTAGATAAAAATTAAATCACCCAGAAAATAGAACCATTTAGTATTTGGATATCTGTAATTTTATATCCGCATGCTATAGAATTTTTATTGCATATTGGTGATGGAAATTTGTTTTCTTTTTAGTCTCTGAGACCATAGGGCAGTGTTTTATACACTATGCTTCATGGACTACCAGAAACATAATCACTTTGGAATTGTTATACTAAATTCATTTTAGTTATACTAAATCCAGCAGATTCCTGGATCCCAACAAGACTGATGGAAACAGAATTCCTGTGGGAATGGGCCTGAAAATATTCATTTTAAACAGGTATCCTAGGCGATTCCAATGCATATAGAAGTTTGAGAACCACTGGTGTGGGGAAAGATATGGTTGGTCTTGATGGACACATCATCAAGGCTGTTTTGATGGATATATGAATTCAGTAATAGCTCCCATTTATTGGGCATTTGCTATATTGGTTGGCATACACCTTTCACTACATTTAGGCTGTAAAACAAACTCTGAAGGTGAGTATCAAACCCCCATTTTACAGATGAGGAAACTGAGGGTCAAAGAGGATTAGTAACTTGCCCAAGGCTACCTGACTAGAAAGAGATAAGGCTAGGATTCCAAGCCAGTTCTGCTCACCTTCAATGTCTATACTTTTCCTGTAACACCTACTGCACTTTTGCTTAAGCTATACTTTGGTGGTACTACATTTATTAATTATATAATAGCAGCCATGACTTCAGTACCTCAAAAGGTACTCTGCAATTGGCGCTCTTCCTGTATGAATGATAACTAAGATGAAGAGATATTAAAGATCTCAAAACCACTTTGCTTCAGTTGGAACAAAGCTTTTATATTCTATGATTTTTCCTCACTTCTACTGCCTCCTGACATTTTCTGAAATTGTTTTCAGCTCTGACTTTGGGACCTCCTTTCCTTGATGTTACTTATCTCAACCCTTCGCACCTAGTTTGGAATGGCAAACCAATGGGCTAGTTAATGGACATTAACTGCTCCTCCCACACATTTTCCCAAAAAGGGAAAATAAAAAAAAAAAATAAAATTTTTTTTATTTTAAAAATAAATAAAAAAGTCTAAATAAAAAAGTGCCAGTTGCTTGAAAAACCTTCTGTTGATCCTGTGACTTCCAAAGGGAAAAGAGAACTCCTTCAAGTAAGACTCTTCTGGGAAGAGGGAATCACGCCATCCCATGTGAGAGCTTATTCTAGATTGTACGTACTTGTATCATAAATCATTTTCAGGGAGTCTCATATGGCCCTGGGGCATCCCCAAGCAAATATAGAGACAAAAGGCTGTTTTAAATAGTGAAGCCATCCAGACTGCCTCATATTTTTTACAGGCCGCTGGTGAAAGAAAATAGTACTCCCTTTCAAGATGCAATGACATAGCACAATTCTTTCAGAGAAAAATTTAGTAATATATAGCTAGAGCCATATAAATGTTTGTGTCCTTTCACCCAGTAAAAACTTCCTGGGAATTTATCTCCAAGAAATCATTCAAAAGAGGAAAATGAGCTACATGAACAACAAAAACATGTTTATAATAGCATTGTTTATAATAATGAAAAACCTGAAAGAACACAAATGTTCAATAATAGAGTGGGTGAATAACAATGGCATAATAATATAATGTAATGTTATGCTGCTATAAAGAGAAAAATATGATGAGCTTATAGATGCATGAAAAGCCTTTTTGAAATAATATAAAAGTATTAGAGTACAAAATTGTGTAGTTAGAAGAATGAGGGCATAAGTCAGACAAACCTGTATCATTAGCTATATAGACAAATAAGTTCACCTGAGCCTCAATTTCCTAATATGTAAAATAGTAATAAGAATATCCATCTTTCCAGGGATGCTTTAAGAATTAAGGATGATGTAAACTACATGGATAAAATCTGGATAAGCATGTGTAACAATGCAAAGAGAGTGCTGAGAACTAATCATAAGTTTTATGCTAGGATTTATTTTTGTATGCTTTAAATCAATAATATTTTTTCCATTTATCCCTTCACACTGTTAAGAAATTTCATGGTCTTATACAGGAAATGTGTGTACACCTTCAGGAAACTTGTCTGGATGGGTCACTAAGTCTCATTTTTAGAAGGGTCCTAGGTCAGTTCCTCTTAAATCAGTTCTAGGAAAATTATAGGAGCCCCTAAAACAGACACCTGTGAAAGTGGCTCAGCCAGGTTCCAGGAACTGTTTTCCAAACACTTAGGGATTTATGTGAAGTGTGTCAGAAAGGGGTCCCTCTCACTTCTGCAAGTTGGGAATGTTCTCATGACTAAGATGGTTTCCATCCACCTTTGCTTTGGAACCCTAACCTTCACCTCCACTAAACCACTTCCCTGCCGAGCTAGATTCATTGCATGGGCAGGGCAGGAGAGAAGATAAAATTGAAGAAATATTTTCTTTCAGGCAAGATATAGTGAGCACTCCCTTTGTGTCAGGCATTGTGTTTGGCACTTGTGGATAGATATAGAACAAAGTTAGTTGGATAAGTTTGAGAACTAAGGCTTCAGGATATTCTCAAATACCTCTGCAAAGATAATGTCATAATGCTGACATAGAATATTGATAGATGAAGTAGGCTGAATACTTCCAAAATGATATGTCCATGTCCTAATCCCCAGAACATGTGAGTGTTGCCTTACTTGAAAAAAGGGTTTTTGCAGATATGAGTAAATTAAGGTCTTGAGATGAGATCATTCTGGGTTAGATGGACCCTAAATCCAATGGCAAGTGTCTTTGAAAAGGTGAGGCAAAGGGAGATTTGACAGGCAGAAGATAAGGAGGTAATTTGACCATGGAGGAAGAAACTGGATCCCTAGGCCAAGAACACCAGGAGCTGCCAGGAGCTGGAAAAGGTAAGGAATGAATTCTCCTTTAGAGCCTTCAGAGGGAGAAAGACCCTGCTAACACCTTGATTTTAGACTAATGGCCTCCAGAACTGTGAGAGAATAAATCTCTGTGGTTTTAAGCCACCCAGTTTGTGATAATGTGTTACAGCAGCTTTAGGAAACTAATAAGTAGGTTTTCATCTATCTGTATTCCTCCATCCAAGATGATCAGTCCAGTAAAAACTGTTGCGAGGTTTTATTCTGGGCAGTTACAGAAATAAATCCGAAATGGGTTCCACTGAACTTTCAGGCAACATTGTGGTGCTCACTGGAGAAAGGATCAAATCTATTTACACTTGGAAAAGCAGTATCAACCCTTCTTAGTTTACTGATGGAAAATGAACTGTGGTAGAACTATGTCTACCATACGGATTGGCATATTTTATTTAACAAATCCTCTATTGATGGGCATTTAGTTTTTTTGCAGTCTTTTGTATTACTGTGCTTCAGTAAACTACATATATCATTTTGTACATGTGAGTATAACATACCACCATTTTTGATCTGTTGAAGGAAAGTGATCATTTGTTTCCTGCTATTTAAAATCATAAAAGATGTGAGTGACATAAAGCTTTGGGTCAGTTACACTAAAAAATTTCTGGAAAATCTTATTTTTCTAAAATAAAGATTATCTGTGGTTGGGGTTACACTAAATTCCTTTTAATTGATTGTTCTTCCTCCCCATACTCTGCATCCTAACAGCAGGAATACCACTGATGAAATATTTATCACTGTAACATATTTGATGTATAATTAATTAAAATGCATTTAGCAATTCATTAATAGGTATTCAATCTTCAAGTTAATACTTGCATACAATCAACTACAGTGATTCTTTCATGTAGAGAATCTCATAGGCAAAAATAAATAAAATATTCTTGGAAATACTATCTTCATTTGGAAAATTTATAATTCTGAATGTGAGTACTATAGATGGGGGAGAATTTTTATTTAGCACTTCTCTGTGCCAGGCAAGATGCTGACTGCTTTCACATTAAACAATAATGTGAAATCTTGCTTAATACAATAGCAACATAAGACTAGGACTCAGGTTTGTAATAAAGCTAACACAATTGAAGAAAACCTTTTCCTATAGAAATTTCAATCTTCTCCTGTAACCATTCAAATCTTTATTTCCTCCATTTGTCATCAGAATTAGATATTCAAATAAAATAATTATTTTTACTTGTAAGTGATTGTGATTTAGGAAGGGTTCACTGTCACTCACATCCTTTATGATTTTAAATAGCAGGAAACAAATGATCATTTTCCTTCAACAGATCAAAAATGGTGGTATGTTATACTCACATGTACAAAATGATATATGTAGGTTATTGAAGCACAGTAATACAAAAGACTGCAAAAAAACTAAGTGTCCATCAATAGAGGATTTGTTAAATAAAATATGCCAATCCATATGGTAGTATATTATACAACTGATAAAAAGAATTTGGCAGTTCTTTATGTTCTGGTGTGGAAGAGCTATAAGCATAAAAGAGAATATGTGTAGTATACTATCATTTGTCTCAAAACTATATATATATATATAAATGTATATGATGTATCATCTATATCTGCAACAGTGGTTACCTTCTGGGGTGGAGGTCTAGGTGACTGGGGGACAAGGATAAAAGGGTGACTTCTATTTCCTTATATGCCTTTCGCACCATTTGAATTTTATACCACATTCTGAACTACTTATTTTAAAGATAAGATTCTAAACGGTGCATCCAGTACATTAATAGAATGAGGCAGGAAAAAAAAACCCACATGATTATCTGAATTGATGCAGAAAAGGCATTTGACAAAACCCAGAACTTTTTTTAAAATACTTTTATTGATAAAACATACAAACACAAACATTTTTAATATACAAAAATTCCATACATGATGTAAAATGAATCGCTCACAATATCATCACATAGTTATAGATTCATCACCATGATCACTTTTTAGATCATGTGCATCACTCCAGAAAAAGAAATAAAAAGAAAAAATAAAAACTTATACATACTCATACCGCTTACCCCTCACTCTCCTTGACCACTAATATTTCCATCTACCCAATATATTTTAAACTTTCTTCCCCCTATTTGTTTTTTTTTTATATCCATATTTTTTACTCATCTGTCCATACCCTAGGTAAAAGGACCATCAGACCACAAGGTTTTCACAATCACACAGTCACACTGTAAACATTGTCTTCCTACAATCATCTTCAAGAAACAAGGCTACTGGAACACAGCTCTACAGTTTCAGGTACTTCCCTTTAGCCACTCAAATACACCATAAAGTGAAAAGGGATATCTATATAATGCATAAGAATAACCTCCAGGATAACCTCTCAACTCTGTTTGAAATCTCTTAGCCACTGACACTTAATTTTTTCTCATTTCTCTCTTCCCCTTTTTTGATCAAGAAGGTTTTTCTCAATCCCTTAATGCTGGTCCCAGCTCATCCTGAGATTTCTGCCCCACGTGGGGGCGGGGTGGGGATGGGGAGGGCAGTGGGTTCACTTTCTGTGTTGGCTTAGAGAGAGAGAGGCCACATCTGAGCAACAGAAGAGGTTCCCTGGGGGCTAGCACTCTTTCTTCATAAAAACACTAAAAAAAAAAGGGAATAGAAGGGAGCTTCTTCAATATAAGGGCATATATGAAAAAGCCCACAGTTAACATCGTACTTAGTGAAAGACTGAACGATTTCTCCTTAAAATCAGGAACAGACAAGGCTGCCTGCTTATACCACTGCTATTCAACACTGACTGAAATTCTAACCAGAGAAATTAGGTAAGGAAAAAACAGTAATCTAAACTGGAAAGGCAGAAGTAAAACTATTTCTATTTGCAGATGACAGGATCCTATATAAAGAAAATTTGCAAGAATCCACAAGAAAGCTACTAGAGCTCAAAGTACAGGCAATGAAAGAAACAACAGATAAATTGAACTTAAATTTAAAAATTTTTATGCACCAAAGAACATTATCTACAAAGTGAAAAGACAACTCACAGAACGGAAGAAAATATTTGGAAACCATATATCTGATAGAGGTTTAATATACAGGATATATAAAGAACTCCTAGAACTCAACAACAAAAAGACAACCCAATTAAAAAGTGAGCAAATAACTTAAATACACATTTCTTCAAAGAAGATATACAAATGGTCAATAAGCATATGAAAGATGCTCAGCATTAGGAAATGCTGATGCTCATTACATTAGGAAAATGTAAATCAAAACCATGAGATAATACTTTACAGACATTAGGATGGTATTTATTTAAAAACAACAACAAAATCCAAACAAAATATGTGTTGGAGAGGATGCAGAGAACTAGGAACCTTAGTACATCATTGGTGGGTGTTCTAGTTTGCTAGCTGCCAGAATGCAATGTACCAGAAACAAAATGGCTTTTAAAAAAGGGAATTTAATAAGTTGCTAGTTTACAGTTTTAAGGCTGAGAAAATGTCACAATTAAAACAAGTCTATCGAAATGTCCAATTTAAGACATCCAGGGAAAGATACCTTGGTTCAAGAAAGTAGATGACGTTCTACGTTTCTCTCTCAGCTGGAAGAGCACATGGTGAAAACGGCGGCATCTGCTGGCTTTCTCGTGGCTCTACCAAAAGGGACTCTCTCCAAAAGGTTTCTTCTTTTAAAAGATTCCAGTAAGCAACTCCACCTTCAATGGGTGGAGACACACCTCCATGGAAATCATCAATCAAAAGTTACCACCCACAATTGAGTGGCTCACATCTCCATGGAAACAATCAAAATGCTCCCACCCAGCATTAATGAATGAGGATTAAAGGGCATGGCTTTTCTGGGGTCCACCACAGATTCAAACCAGCACAGTGGGAAAGGAAAATGGTGCAGCCACTGTGGAAAACTGTTTGGCAGTTCTTCAGAAAGTTAAACAGAATTATAGCACTTGGCAATCCTACTTCTAGTTATATATTCCAAAGATTTGAAAACAGGACCTAACAGATTTGTACACCAGTGTTCATAGCAGCATTATTCACAATATTTAAATGGCAGAAGTAACTCATCAACAAATGAATGATGATATATCAACAAATGAATGATGACAAATGTGGTATATCCATGCAATGGAATATTATTCAGCCATAAAAAGGAATAAAATTCTGATACATGCTACAACATGGGTGAACCTTGAAGAAACTATGTTGAGTAAATAAGCCAGGCACAAAAAGACAAATATTGTATGATTTCACTTATGTGAAGTTCCTAGAATATGCAAATTTATAGAGACAATGTAGGCAGGTTACTAGTGGAGGATTAGGTGGGGAGATATTGCTTAATATCTGTTTAAGCGTTTCTGTTAGGGGTGATGAAAAATGCTGGTAATGGATGGTGGTGATGGTGAAACATTATTGCGAAAACAGTATTCCTGAACTGTACATATAAAAGTGGTTAAAATGTGAAAATTTGCATTTTATATATGCATTACAATAATTTTTCAATCTTACAGAAGACAATTTTTGTCAAGCTATTAAATAAAAATAAAGGATGGGCTCCATGACCTGGAGCTCAAATGCCTTTTCTGATTACTTTTTCCTACCCTAATTTTACAGTTTCTTCAAGATAGGTCTTAATTCCCAATTCCTTTTCTGGGAAACTCCAGCCTGAGTGCTGGTTCATATGATTTGCTAGAAATTGTGCACAGCAAATCATCACACATTGCTGTGTTATAGCTAATTTTATCATCATTATTATTACTATTATTGTGAAAAATAACATATGTACAAAAAAGCAATACATTTCAAAGCACATTGCAACAATTATTGTAGAATAGATTTCAGGGTTTGGTATGGGTTATGATTCCACAATATTAGGTTTTTACTTCTAGCTGCTCCAAGACACTGGAGACTAAAAGATCAATAGAATGATTCAGCACTCATACTCAATTGTTAAACCCTGCCTTCTCTGTATAACTCCACCATCTCCTTTGATCTTTCTCCCAATCTTTAGGGTTATTTGGGCTATGCCCATTCTAACTTTTTCATGTTGGAAGGATACAGGTCATTTATTTTTAAAAATAGTATCAACCAATTGTATGAAACTTTACATTTTTTATTTTCACTTCAGATTTACTAAGCTTTTGGGTGTTGCATGATGATCTTGCAAAGATGAGGAATGGTCAGTGGAAAATATGAACCAAGAAAGAGAGTACATGAGGAGGAGCATGAGTTTCTCTCCTTGCAAGCAGCCTTCACACATATTTACCAGTTAGAAATTAATTTGAATTAGTGATTCCTTTTTATAAAATGCTGATCTCCTGGAAAAGTAAAGTCTTCATATCTTAGGTTGAATTAACCTGACAAACATGACATCACTTAGCCAAGAGTGCCCTGAGTTCATGAGATGAGAGACTGGGAGACAAAAGTATAAACTTTGAAGCAGAACTCAAAAAATTTTACAGCTGAGAGGGCTTACAGATCAACTAGTCCAACTACTTCATAGATGATAAAATATGGGGTCCTGTCAGCATTCCCAGACAAGTCACTGGGAGTGGAGACTGAAATCCAAGACTCTTAACAGCAGTGCTCTTTGCACTACCCCATCCAGCCTGTGAGAGAAGAAAGAGCTCTGGGTTGAGGAAAAGATGTGTCCTTTGCCAGCAAGAAAGATTTGGGAGAGTTTCTGTAAAGGGTGATGGAAACATTTTGGCAATGGTTGATGGAGTTGGTGGCACAAGATTGAGTATATAATTAACACCAGAGAATTGTATACTGGAAAAGGGGATGGGGTGGGGTGGGAGGGGAGAGTTAGGGTTGTATACAAGTTAATGCACACACAGAAACCCTTAGAACTGTACAACACGAGCAAACACTAATAATGTGCTAAAAGTCAATAGCATAATTAAAATATTGTCTCATGAATTGTAACAAAGATACGACACTAAAGCAAAGTGTTAATAGGGAAAACGGTGAGAGAAGGGCAGAGGAGAACCCTGTACTTCTTGCGCGAGTTTTCTGTAAACCTACAACTGCTCTAATTAAAAAAAGGGGGTGGGGTGGGGAAGAGACTAAGTGGGCCCTGTGTCTGGAGAAGAGAGACGGGAAAGAAAGCAATAGTGAAAAAGAGGTGATTGTCAAGTTTTATCTCCTTTGTAATTGTATCTAGGGCTCCGTGATAGTCTCTGTATAAAAGAAAGTTGTTTATATTAGCAGAAGCTGAGTTAACAAAATCAGAACTGGGTTGGAAGGCTACAAACCTCAATTTCCCTTTACTAAGCCTGGTTTCTCTACTGCAGGAAACCAATTGAACTTCTGCAGTTTACAGCTCTTTATCTACCACTTCACATCCCATCTGTCCCCCACCTGGAGAAGGAAAGCCAGAAATTCAGTACACAATACAAATATGAGGGATTTCCCTATTTCCAGCTTATTCCCCTGTATCTACTATATCTGGAAATTGGGAGCGCCATTTAGGGTAACCATGGAAATATTACTGGCCTCTGTCGCGTTTCCTTCCTTTTCTTTGCTATTAAAATCTGTTGCTCTTTGATTTCAGTAAGGGCGCCCCACTTCTGCTGGCGTCCCGATTCTGCAGCTCGGCCCTCTGCTCAGGGATACACACGTAGGGCATAGGAAAACGTTTTTAAATTAGGAGACCGTGTAAACACGAGAACGGGTGAGATTTTCACCAAAGGGGCATCAGTCCCACTCACTCCCGGTCTCCAGTTTCGGGGTTTTGGAAAGCGGACTAAGAACACACTACAAGTCCCAGGACACCTCGCAGCGATGGTGTCCTCCCAGGGATCCTTCCCTCGCTCTTGTGAACGGCGAAAATAAAGGTTCCGCTCGCGGCGCACTGCGGGTTGGTTTGTTTTTAAGGGTGGTGACGGAGGCTGGGAGCCCGGCCGACTGCAGGCGGGGGCGTCAGAAGGCGGATTCCTCCTCCCTGAGGCACTGGGGGGCGGGGAGGAGGGAGGCCGGGCCAGCGGCCGCGGGCCGAGCCGCGAAGACCCAGCGGGCTGAGGAGATGGAGGGTGGCGAGGTACCTTGGGCAACCGAGTCCGTTTCGGGTCCCGGCCCGGGAGGCGGCGGAATGATTCGCGAACTGTGCCGGGGCTTCGGTCGCTACCGCCGCTACCTGGGGCGGCTGAGAAAGAACCTGCGTGAAACCCAGAAGTTCTTCCGCGACATCCAATGTTCCCATAACTGCGGCTGTCCCTCCTCCCCCACGGACGGCAGCAGCCGGCCCGAGTCTGGCCCTGCTCGCGATGTCGCCGAAACCCTGCAGCAGGCGGGTAAGGAAGGCAGCCCCGAGGGAGAGAGAGAGCTGAGGAGGCAAATTGGAGGGTGACTTCACCCCTGCCGCTGCGAAACAACCCCCAGATGAGGGGAAACTGGGAGCCTGGCCGCTTGGCGGGGCCCCGGGCCTGGGCCGCGGGATCCGGGATGCCGGGCGAGTGCAGCCCTCTGGGTGGGGGAAGGGTGCCGCGGGCTCGACCGGGAACGCTGGGGTCAAAGGTCTCCCGGGGGCTGGCGTTCCCCGAGCCGGGCCGGGGGCTGCGGTTCGCAGGCGGGAGGGGGGAGAGGGCCGGTGTTTGGAGAGGACGGGGGTTAATCCGAGGAGCGGGGAAAGTTGCTCTGAGTTGGGGAGTGGGCAGTTGTGGGTCAGAGATCCTGTTTAGGGGCGGAAGGGTCGCAGGATGGAGAGGGACAGTAGCAGGTTGCCCCCGGAGCTCGAGGAGACCCGGAGACTGTAGTGGGGTGTCGCGCGCGCGCGCGTGTGTGTTTGATTTTGTATGTAAAGTGCTTTTACATCAGTCACAGGGCAGCTCGGAAAAAGTAAGGAATGCACGCTAACTGGAATTAGGGGTCGCAGAAGGAAATGATACCTGATGGGGGTCAGGGGATTGTGAGAGATGGCACCTCTGCTTATCGTGAAGAAGGTAGAGAAAGGGAAGGGATCATTCTGGTCCACCTTTGGATTACCACCGACTCTTGCCCTTCTTGACTTGGTTGTTTCTGGGATGTGCTGGAGACTCCAAAGCACTTAAAATCCTGCGTGTTCTTTGATCTTTCCTAAGTTCTTGCTTCCTCTTAAACTCTAATATTGGTGGGGAACTGGAAGGTTTGTCAATTCCTGCGTCCTATTAGGAAATAGCTTAAATTGGAAAGGAGAAGGGACGGGCAGCCCATGTAGTTATGTATCTTGGGGACAACATAACAAAGTCAGTGAGTTTAATGTAGTGTTTCTCAGGCTTGAGTGTGTTTAAAAGTTACCCTGGAAGCTTGTTAAACATGCCATGGCTTGGGCTCCACTCCACAGATTCTGATTTAGTAGATCTGGTGGTGTTGGTAATCTCTAAGTATCTAATTTAAACATAAAAAACTCTGAGAATTCTGGTGCAGGTTATTTAAGATGCACTTTCAGAGACACTAATTTAGATGCTGATAGTAAATTTGAACATGAGACTCATAATGGAATGAACTGTTAAACATTTCTGAGTTTGTGTGTTGGGCCCTATATTCCTGAGATTCCAGAACTAGGGGTAAAAAATAGGATAGTAAAATTCTGGTATCATCCAGTGATAACTATTCTATTTCGTTGGCCGGAATGTAAATTAAAAAATCTATAAAATTATTATATCTCCTGGAAGTAATGGGAGGAAGAGGAAGACTAGCTTTGCTGAAGTTTCAGTTTTGATATCTTATGTCTAGAAATTTGTTGTTCTAGAAATGGGTTTATAGAGGGAACTGATTTCTGTGAAGCCTTAGAAAACAACTGATGAAAGGGCTAATGTTTTGGGAGATGATCTTTTTACCCTCTCCCTAAATATTTCTTCCCAGCAGCTTTCCCTGCTCAGAAGTTCTTCTCATACTTGATCTAAAAGCCCTGTAGTGGCATTCTTATTTTTAAATAACTTTATTTTAGAATTTACTACTGAAAAAAAAAGAATAGATTCACCTCAGAGAGATGGAGATACTGAAGGTACCTTGATTGATTCTTGTTACTATTCTTTAAATGCCAACTTAAATACAAACGTACTTTTGTATTTTGCATCATTGGCTTTTCTAGTTGACTGCATCATGAATTAATCGTTGTGTATTTAACCCTGTTCACCCTCTGGATTCTGTGCATCTAAAATAAAACACCTGGGGAAGGTTCAGATGACAGAATTGGAAGCAATTTGATGTTGTTCATAAAGTGCTTCCATTTCTTTCAGTGCAGGAAATTTTATTTGCAGGGGAGGAAAATGAGCCCTATTTTTCCCAAAAGGAAAAATTATTGAAGTGGCACTGACTGTGTGTATGTTGAAGATGCCATTTTTTCAGCCATTTAGGTAATCATGTTAGAAAGTAGAAACTGCACCTTAAAAGACAGCCAGCTATTGTTCTTTCCTTTTACAGGCTATTTTTACAGGCAAGATCAAGTTAGTTCAGAGATTGTCTCAACTTTCTTTTATGATTGTTGGTTTCTGATTGATAGGAACTTGGAATGTTAGGGAAGAAACATTCAATTCTTAACAAATCTCTAGAGGGTTTTAATCATTGTTTAGAATGGAAGTATGCTTCTAGAGTGGATGTGATATAGTGTTTGAGCAATTTAAGATCACAGATTAACTCTGAATTTGAAATTATTGCACTGTAAGTATGGCAACAATAGTAAAACAGTTTTCATGTGTTCATACCATTTACGATGTCTTATAATACCAAACATTTGTGTTTCATTTTAAATCACAAAGGAGGTGGGATTTAATAATGCTTTTCTCTTAATTTTGGTAGTGTTATAAGGAATTCACTGGGGCCAGAGTAGAGCACATGGAATGTACGTGATGTTTTAGAACTTAAAAAAAGTAGGTGAAATGAAACTCTAAAATGATCTCTTTTTTTGAGAGTAGTTTGGACTGTACAAAGAAAACTTAATTGTAAGTGAAGTTTCCTTGATTCATTCTCTCCACTGCTACCCAAGTAATTGCCCTTCTTTTTCATTAACTATGGGGAATGAGAGCAGTATCCTTCTATCCATTATTTTCCTGTCAGCAGATTCAAAATAATGAGATAAAGGTTTTGAGCACTTCTGAAGAAAGGTGGGGTTGAGTATTACAAAGTAGCAGAGAGAAAGCATTTTTCCTTTCATGATCCAATGGAGTTCCTAGTTGTTGCAATTTATCATAACCCTCTCAATCTTAAAAATTTGGAATGACTCAAGTGTATCTAGTTGGAATGCTCTAGTTTGTGCTGCATTCCTTCCATCTTGAATGACCTTGGACAGATTACAACTGCTCTGTTTCCTTATCTGGAAATGGGGATTATAATAGTGTTTACCTCCAGGGTTGTTGGTAGTTAACATATGTAAGTATTTAGAATAGTGCCTGGTAAGGCATATATGTAAGTATTTAGAATAGTGCCTTGTAAGGCACTGTGTAAGTATTACCTACATTTGAGTGCCTCTTATGTGCTGGTTGCTACGATATGAATACAGAATAAAGAGTCAAAGACTCTTTTAACTTTTTTTTTTTTTTCTTACATGGGCAGGCACCGGGAATCGAACCCGGGTCCTCTGGCATGGCAGGCAAGCATTTTTGCCTGCTGAGCCACTGTGGCCTGCCCAAAGAGTCAAAGACTCTTTTCCTCTGTTTACTGGAGATCAGTTTTTCCTTTCAGTATAGAAACGGGGTTGAGAGGTCCTCCTGGAGGTTTTTCTTATGCATTAAGTATATATCTCCTAAGAAAAGAATCATCGTTATAGAACACGGATTCATTTGTGTCAGATGATGGATGAAAAGGACTAGCAGAACCTGAACTTGTCCTCTAGAAAAATATACTCTAACCTAAACATATACATATGCAAGGCCTGAAACAGAAAGCAGAGAGCTGAGGTATGGCTAGATTATAAGCATTTTATATCAGATACAATTCTTAAGACTTTTATAGCTCTTTGCCTTTAGTTAGCTGACGGCTGTTTTTCTCAACATTCTTCACCTTCTTTTTGCCATAGCTAGTATAATCTGGTTGTTGGAATTAAAAAGAAGAGGAAAGGCACTAGTGTACTTATTTAAAATAGATTTTTTTTTTTACTTAAAAATGTGTATGGATCACAGTTTAAGTGGCAGAGAGACATTTGGGGAAAGAGATCAAAAGTTGGGAGAGAGGAGATTCTTTAAGCCTGGTTTCATATAGCTGCCATTTTTATGGGCTGAGAAGTTAAGTTGTGGGGATAAAATACAGAAATAATAATACTGAGACTGGGATGGGAGTGTGTATTCTAGTGGGTTGCCAGGATCTATTTAGGAGAGCTGCCTGGGGATTTTAATGTAAGATCAGTAGAGATGGTGTTATAATTATTATTCTTATTTACTACTTTTATTACCTTAGATTACTAAAGCCCCATTTCCCCAAGCAGATCTAAAACCAACTTTTTTTCCCCTCAATTCTCTTCTGATATGGAAGCAGCATATAGTCATCAAAAACACAAGCATTTGAGTCAGATCTGGGTTCCTATTCTATTCAGTCTTTTATTAACTATAAGACTTAGGGCAAGTTATTTAACCTCTTTGAATCTTGGTTTCTTTATATATAAAATGAGAGTAATACAAAAGGTCACAAAGGATATGATTCCATTAATATGAACAGGCAAATCCATAGAGGCAGAAAGTAGATTAGTGGTTGCCAGGGAAGGGGTCCTTGGGGTATGGAAAGGAAAATGAGGAGTGAAGGCTAATGGATTCAAGGTTTCCTTTCAGAGCAATGAAAATGTTCTGGAATTAGATAGTGGCGATGGTTGCACTTCTTTGTGAATATACTAAAACCCACTGAATTGTGCACTTTAAAAGCGTGAATTTTATGGTATTTGAATTATAGCTCAATCAATCAAGCAATCAATAAATTGAGAATGATAATACCTACCTCACACGGTTGTTGTGACATTTAGAGCTAATGTACATTAAGGCACTTAGCACAGGCATATAGTTAGTGCTAAATATTTGTAACTTTTGGAATGTGTGTGTGTGTTATGTGGTTAGTGAAAGTTGGATTAGGAAGTTGGAACATGGGGTTGGGGGAAAGAATAAGAGGTGCAGAATGATGGAATGTGGGACAGATCAGTTTTGAGCTGGAGCCAGATTTAGGCTCATGTCGCCCAGCTCCCAGTCCAGTTCTACCTCTGTGATTACTTCCCTGTTCTTTTCTCTTCTGGCCATGGGAATATAAAATGCATGCTGGCAGTAGAGACATTTTGTTACAAATGAGTCATAACCTGCCTCTGCAGCTTGCTGTGGAACCCTAATTTACTTCAGTGGGAGCCTTTATCTGATTGAATGTGTATAAAGTGACATTATCTACTTAGGCCTCTAATTCTAGTTCCAACTTCCTAACTTTTAGGGGATCAGGCTCTTTTCTTTGTTTGGTGAAATGACCTCTTCAGGCACAATGACTCTTTGCCCCCTTTCCCATTCCGAGAATCATCCTTTACTGGAGTGATCTTCTTCCATGGCTCAGGGCAGGCCACTTTTGAAAAGGATTGGATAATTTCCCTTGTTCTTAAAAGAAAAAAATCATTATTACCTTTAAGCTTGTTATCATTGCAATGTGTTTAGTTTAAAATTCATTACCAATTTCAATATCGTTAGTTCTTTAGCCTCACAAGTAGTTAAAAAAAAAAAAAAAAAAAACCACATGGATTTTTTTTTTGGGCAAAATAAGCAGTTTTTCTTTTTATTTCACACAAAACTAAAAGCTTTAAAATATAGACAGTATTATTTTAAATTTGTATATTGATTTACCTTAGTTTTGACCAGATCAGTTTCACCACATTTTTAATCAGTGTTTGATCATTTTCAGTTTTTTTTAACAGTTGCTGTATGGATTTATCCTGACTTTCAGAGCTGGAGAGCTAAATCTGAAGTCTCAGGTTTCACACAGATATTTGAAAGTCCAGGAAACTACTAGGCTATATAAAGAGGAAAATATTTCATAATTTAAAGATAACAGTTAATGCTTAAAATCTAAGCTTTAATTTTCTAAGCATTTTAAAACAAAGCTACTTTCAACGATAAAAATTTAGACAGTTGCTTATATTAAGAAACCATAGCAGAGGGTTTGTTCTCTTTCATTTTACACATTTAATAGAGCTCTGACCTAGCTGACCAAATATACTTTTAGGAAATATTAGAGCAAACCAGAAACACATGGATTTTAATAAAAATCCAATCTGTGTTTTAAATTTTGCTTTGCTCTGTCCACTTACCAGCGTCTTATATTCTTTCTTCATGCTTCTGCTCTCTGTCTTGCTAGATTTAGGAAACAAAGAATAGTCCCACAATAAATGCACTTTTCAAAAACATAATCTTTTGAAAATAAAACCTTAGAAGTACGTTATTGAATTAAAAAGTATTGGCAAAGTCCCTTGAGGGATGGGAGGAAAAATATGGAACTATCAACCTTTACCATCAGGGAAACTCCTGATATGGTCTCAAATGTTAGGGACTCCCAAGTCAATTGGCCAAGCCCTTAATCTTGAGACTTGCTCTTGTGAAGCTTATGTATATGGTGGAGAAGCTAAGCCTACCTATAGTTATGCCTAAAAGTTGCTTCTAGAGGACCTCTTTTTTTGCTCTGATGTGACCTCTCTCTCTCTAAGCCCAACTCTGCAAGTAAAATCATTGCTCTCCCACCATGTGGGACGTGACATCAGGGATGAAAGTCTCCCTGATAACATGGGATATGACTCCTGAGGATGAATCTGGCCCTGGCACTGTGAAATCAACAATGCCTTCCTGACCAAAAGAAGGAAAAATTGTAACAAATAAGGTACCAGTGACTGAGAGTTCAAATAGAGTCTAGAGGCTGCTTTGGAGGCTACTCTTATGCAAGCTTCAGCTAGATAATTGCTGTTTATCATGGTTTGGCAAGCCCCAATCAAAACCATTCCTGCCAACCCTAAAGAACACCTAGGGCTTTATCTGAGATTCTACAGAGGTTGTGTACACTATTGATTACTTTCCAGAAACCTACACCCTCCAGCTGGGTTCCTAGGCCAGATAAGTCCTGAAACCCAGAGGGCCAGCCTTTCTAGAGCATCTACTAGTTCCATCCCTTTATCCCATATTATTGGCAATCCTTTCCAGCATGAAAAATTTAGAATGGGCATAGCCTAAATACCCCTAAGGATTGGAAGAAAGATCAAGGAGAAGGAGGAGTTATAACAAAAAAGATAGGATTAAACAAATGAGTATGACTGCTGAATCATTATATTGATATTTTTGTTAATTTCCAGTGTCTTGGAGCAGCCAAAAGGAAAAACCTAAAATGAGTGAACTGTAACCCATACCAAACTCTGAATTCTGTTCTATAATTAATTGTTGTGGTGTGCTTTGAAATTTATTGCTTTTTTAATATACATTATTTTTCACAATAAAAAATTTAAAAAAATGAAGGGCAAAAAAAATGTCATTGAAGTAAAAGGGAATACAAATTTCACCTTTTACCCATTGTTCAATTCCTTCAGGCTCTAGACATATAGATCATGCTTTCATTTATTTACTTTGTGTGTGTGTGTGTGTGTGTGTGTGAGATAGTTATGCATGTATTTGTCTTACACTGCTTACTAGATTGTGGCTGCTTAAGGGTGAAGACTTTGTTTTATTCATCTTTGTATCCCCTGCAATGCCTACCGTGGTGCTTTATACACAAAAGGCAAATAAATATCCATTAAATTATTTCCATGGCTGAGATATGGTTTGAAAATATGGAGTGATGGTTTGAAATTAATGCAAATGTGGTTTTCCTTTTCCACTGTAGAAGACTTATTATTTATTTATTTTGTATTTTTTTCTCATACGAGATATGGGGTTTTGTAATTCACCCACATTTTACTATCCAGAACCATAAAAAAAGAATGAATGGTATGCGTTTGATAGATGACTGGACAAGCTGGAGTTGCATGCTAAAACAGAATACTAGAACTTCACCACAGTATAGGAAGTAAATCCTTAATACTTAATATTCACTCAACAGTGTGCACGGGTGGTTTAGTGATGAATGCTCGCCTTCCATGCAGGAGACCTGGGTTCGATTCCTGGACTGCGTACACCCCCAACCCCCCGAAATATATATTCACTCAACCAATATTTATTTATGGCTTAACATTGCGCTGGGCACAGGTCATACAGTGGTGAGCCACTCTGTTAACAGATTATTAATTCCAAATTGATGGTATGAAGGAAAGAAGGAATAGTTTCATCACATTCCTTCTAGAGAATTTTCTACAAATTGGCTACCTACTTAACCATTAATTGTCTTTGAGGGGGTGGGGGTGGGGCATATGGGAGCTGTGAGATTAAATGGCATTTATAAAAATAGGAATTCAGATGCTCTACTCACATTCTGACAGTGTAGGAAAATTGGGCCTATTCTTTCTTTGATGGGATAATTAAATCATCCTGTTTATATGGTTCAAATGCAGCATGCATTCAGGAAAATTAGAATCTCTTTCATCTCCATGTCTTTCTCAGAGATTACTCACAGTGAAGCCATATAAAAGACTTGAAGTATGTGGGTATGATCCCCCTCCCCCCCCCGCCCAACAGTTGTACGACTTTGCTCTTTACTTCTTGTAGAAAAATAGCCCACATTTAGGGATGATGGGTTTTCCTTCCTACATGGCCCAGGGAATCTGGACCTTGTTCACAATGTTCATTATGTATATAAAGGGTAAATCCATGCAGAAGATACATATTTTTCGTATCTCTCTCCCGGAGGTCTGGCCAGGGACCCTTAGGATATCCAGTCTAGTTATAGGCCATTCCGGGGCTTGAAAATGACCCAATTCTTTTGCAAAATGCAGAGTTTGGTGATCTTGGGGATCCTAAAACTTGACACTTGAGCAAAGGAGAACAGATGTAGCAGTGGTTGAGATGTGTGCTGCCCTTGATTTGCGTTATAAATCAGGCTTTCTTAGAAAGTTCCCTTGTACATAATTCCCCACCAAAGTCCATACCAAAACTGAAGGAAAGTTGATTAGAGCATGGGGACTCATCAGTATCCCCTTTGGGCCCCCATTGTAGTGCCCGTCATGTGCAGTGCATTTTTCTTTCTTCTTCGGCAGGCAGTGCGAATGGCTTGGATGTATTCCCCAGCTTTGTGCCTTGTGCCTCTGCGAACCATTTGACCACCGCTCTCTTTGCAGTTGGGTTTTAAAATATGCTTCCATTGCCTGGAGAAGGAAGTAGGACTTGAAGATTGTTTTGCTTTTCACTTGTCAAACTAATGATGCATCAGAGCTATCCCAAAGAATGATGTCTTTGGGTTGTATAGTTATAAATTTATAATTTTTTTAACTCACTTTTTTTTTTTTTTTTTTTTTTTTAAAGGAAGGAAAGACAGAGAAGGAAGGAAGGGAGGAAGAAAGGGAAACATTTTTAAACATTTTCTTGTTTTATTATATTTTGTTTGTTTGTTTGTTTTTTACATGGGCTGGGGCCGGGAATCGAACCGGGGTCCTCCGGCACGGCAGGCAAGCACTCTTGCCCGCTGAGCCACCGCGGCCCGCCATTAACTCACTTTTTTTTAAGTGCTTTTATTCCCTTTCTTTTTCACAAATGTTTAAGTGTCTAACTTTAGCTTCATTAGACTAAGAGCTTTAGTGCCTTATTTAAACTGGGCAGATTTCAGCATAGCACTTTTTACCCTTGCCAATCTATGTAATGGGGAGAGAGTTACAGGATTTTTTAAAAATCAAGCCAAATTTACCAGAGCAAAGGCCCTGCCATAAATGCATCTAGATTACAAGGCAGATTTAATAAAAACTGCTTCCTTAGAGGGACTGAACCAATTTGGAGTTTACTTTTTAGGAATATTCCATACAACATTGACTCTAGTCTTGACTTTTAATATTATGGAGATATGGAAGTTTAAGGAAGAATGTGGAAAAGTAGTAGGAAGAAAGTTATTTATTTTATATTATTTTTTTACTTACAGGAACCCCACTAGGGAAACCTGTTTCAATTTCTCCTAATTTACCAACTGGCTTACTCTGCTGGTTCTTGCTTCATGGAGAGAAATGGAGACATTCTGCTGCCCCAACTTGGAAAAGTGGTTTGTTAGTATACGATATAAGTAATTCATTAGTATATGATCAGGAGAAGGCCAGCACTCCTGAAAAGGTTGAGATATGTTCTCTATTGCGAGTAAACAGACGGGACTACTGCAAGGCAGTACAAGGTCAAGCTTTCTCTGGTGGCTTTTGTTTAATGAACTTGATGGTTATATGTAATTTTCATCAAAGTGTCCTATGCTGGAGCACAGATATTGTTCTGTATTTCTTAGCCATGTGGGTTTGCATTCTAAATCTGATCCTGAACCAATTACTTAGATTAATGTCTTGAACTCCTAGACTCTGAACTGGCGACAGTAAACCACCCATCACAAGAAAATTGAAGAGAGAGAAGGTAAAGTACAGGCAAAAAGTGGTAAAACTGAAGAAACCGTTACGGTTCAAATTCTATTATACTATTTGATGTGTTTTTCCAGCTGTTTTTTCATATCATGTAAAATTTAATCTCTTGATCTCTTTCCTCAGAAATCCCCAGAGCTAAGTAAACTTTGTTGGGTATCCTTTTAGATCATTAAAAAAGAAAATTTTATTTTGAAATAATTTCAAACTTAAATAAAATTTGCCAGAACACTACAAAGAGCTTGTTCCCCCAGAATTCAGATTCTCCTATTATTGTTTTAATGGGTTTGTTCCATCACCCATTCTCTCCATGTATTTCTAGTCTTTTTCTGAACCTTTGAGAGCACAAGTAGCAAATAGGTTTTCCTATTACCTCTAAACACTTCCGTGTAAATTTCTCCCAAATGACGACATACTTCTATGCATACAACTCTCAAAATCAAGAAATTAACGTTGATTTCAATACTACCATCCAGCTGCACACTCCATTAAGTTTTGCCAAATGTTCCAAGAATGTCTTCTTTTCTTTTTAATGCAGGAGCCTATCCAGGAACACATGTTGCATTTAGTTGTCATGTATTTTCACTGATGATCCTGTTCCTCAGTAAACCTCTTTCTACTAGCTCTAGCATCCATTGACAACTCCCACCTGACTCAGTGGTGATTTTTTTATATCTGTCATTTCTTTTACATTTATTAGGTGGCATTCTACTGTAAGGAAGATTTTCCTTTTCCCTTTGTTTGCTTTCTTGCTTGTTTCTTATTTGTTTATATCAGTGTAGACTTGTACAGTTTTTGTCAATGGTTGTAATCTCTTACTATCACTTTTTATTTATATGCTCAAATTCTTCCCAATTTGGTCTTTGAGCCCCACTTTAAGCTAGTTTCTGTGTCCTTTTGATACATCCCCACCTTTGGATCATTCTTAATTATTAAGCTGTAAGATGCTGTCTTCCAAATGACAGGAACTGTGTTCTCTATGAAGGCTGAGTTAGTTTCCTTCGAGGAATGGTTTCCATCTCTGGATCGCATAAATTAAAACTTCAGTTACCAACCATGTTTTAGCTCTTTCTGCACCATGACCAGCCTCAAGAGCAGTTTTGCTTGAAAGGAAATTGTCAGCAGGCTGCTAAGTACATTCTCTTAATTTCAGATGGCTCCTAGGGGCTAGAAGCCTCTGGGGAGGCTGTCTCCCTCTTCCCAGATACCAGTCCAATCTGCCTCTTGAAAACTATTTGACATCTTAATATGGCTACCAGATAGGATAACTGTCATGGTCAGGTTCATGTGTCAACTTGGCCAAGTGGTGATACCTGTTTGTCTGGTTGGGCAAGTACTGGCCTGTCTGTTGCGATGAGGACATTTCATAGAATTAAATCATGATCATGTCAGCTGCATCCACAGCTGATTCCATTTGTAATCAGCCAAGGGGCGTGCCTTCTGCAATGAGTGATGCTTAATCTAATCACTGGAAGCCTTTTGAGGAGGATTCGGAAGAGACAGGCTCCCTTCCTGCTTTGGCCAGTGAGCCTCTCCTGTGGAGTTCATCCAGACCTTCCGTCGGAATCGTCAGCTTCAAAGCCTACCCTGTGGATTTTGAACTCTGCATTCCCACAGTTATGTAACACACTTTTATAAATTTTATATTTGCGAGTGTTTACTGTTGATTCTGTTTCTCTAGAGAACCCTAACTAATACAACTTGGTACCAGGAGTGGTTCTTAAGAAACAGAATCTTAAAAATGGGTTTTTGTGAATGGTTTTCTATTCTGACTAGACTCAAAGGCACTAAGGACTCTGATTCCCATAATCAGAATGACACTCCCAATCCATGGAGTGAATTGGTAAAAGAGATAGTCAAAATATCACCATTCGATTCTCCTAATGCTTCGCTTGTATGAAGCCAGGCTCTGGGGGATAATGTTTTTGACTCTTTTATGGAGTTTTGTGGAAATAAGAGGTATAGAGATGTTGACTGGTTGTTGTTAGATACACTGGATACATTAAGGAGTGAAAGATAGGGGCTTAAGTCTTCAAATGAGAAGTTTAAGTGCTGTCTGACAGATGTAGAAGTTTCTGTGAGTATCCTGAAGGAAAATCTTATTTCCTGTAGCCATAGACTTGAGATCTCTGAAAATCAGACTCAGAATCTTATTGTTAGAGAAGCAACTTTACAACGTAAACTGAAAATTCATTGTTGTGTGGTGTCTACCATTAAAGTGAGGGCATTGATTGGAAAGGAGTGGGACCCTGAAAAATGGGATGGTGACATATGGATTGATAATGATGTCGGGGGTGAGGTTGAAACCCTAGGTCATGCTGAGTCTTCTCTAGATAACCCTGTAATAGTCTGCCCTGAGGACATAGACGCCTCATCTCCTGCCTGCCTTGAGAAGTTGGCCACCCAACCTCCTCCTGAAGGGATTAGCCCTAGAGTGATTAATCCTGTTTCACCAGATGAAACTGCAAATGAATGCCCTGAAGCAAATGGCTTGGAAGATATTTCTAATTCTTTTCATGACCCACCCCCACCAACCCTCTTTTCTTCCAGACCTATAAGTAGACTAAAGTCCCAACAGACCCATAAAGGTGAGGTGCAAAGTATCACACATGAGGAGGTATGTTATACTTCAAAAGAACTGTGTGAGTTTTCCAATTTGTATAGACAGAAATCAGGTGAGTATGTGTGGCAATGGATTTTAAGGGTGTGGGATAATAGTGGGAGGAATGTAAGGCTGGATCAGGCTAAATTTATTGATATGGGCCTACTAAGCAGAGATTCTGCATTCAGTGTTATAGCTTGAGGGATTAGAAAAGGTATTAACAGTTTGTTTGGATGGTTGGTTGAAACATGGATCAAAAGGTGGCCGACATTACCTGAGGTTGAAATGCCAGAACTGCCCTGGTATAATGTAGATGAGGGGATCCAGAGGCTTAGAGACACTGGAATGTTAGAGTGGATTTATCATGCAAAGCCTGCTCTTACACCCCAGGAATGTCCAGAGGATGTATTTTTTACCAGAACAGTGAAAAATAAATTTGTGAGAGTAGTGCCATCATCCCTGAAGAGCTCTGTAGTTGCACTTCTCTGTAGGTCAAATATTACTGTGGAAACTGCTGTCACTGAGCTGGAGTCCTTAAACACAATGGGGATGACCAGATCCCTAGTTGGCAGAAGCCAGGTGGAAGCACTTAATTGCCAAAGACAGGATAGACGTGGCTATTATAATAGACAGCAAATTCAAAGCAGAAGTCAAAATTACATGACTCGCAGAGATTTGTGGCATTGGCTAGTAAATCATGAGGTACCTAGAAATGCAATAGAAGGGTAGTATACTAAATTCTTGTTCGAGCTGTATAAACAAAAGAGTTCTAGGTCAAGTGAACATAAGTCTAACCTGAATTACAAAAACAACAGAGTCACAGCCCCTTAATCAATTTCCAGACTTGAGACAATTTACATACCCAGGGCCCCTTGAATGAAGGGGAAGCCAGGTCCCTTTGGGGGAGTACCTTATTACACTCCCACAGCTTTATACTGTTAATCTTCCTCTAAGCCTTCCCCAAGGAGGTCGACAGCCTTTTACCAGGGTAACTGTGCATTGGGGAAAAGGAAATGATCAGCTATTTCAGGGATTATTAGACACTGATTCAGAAGTGACTAATTCTAGGGGACCCAAAACCTCACTCTGGTCCACCAGTCAGAGTGGGGGCTTATGGAGGCCAGGTGATGAATGGAGTTTTAGCTCAGGTCCATCTCACAGTGGGTCCAGTAGGCCCCCGGACCCATTCTCTAGTTATTTCCCCAGTTCCAGAATATGTACTTGGAATAGACATACTGAGCAACTGGCAGAATTCCCACATTGGCTCTCTAACTCATGGAGTGAGGGCTGTTATGGTGGGAAAGGCCAAGTCAAAGCCACTAGAACTGCCCCTACCCAGCAAAATAATAAATCAGAAGCAATACCAGATTCCTGGAGGGATTGAGAGATTACTGCTACTCTTAAGGACTTGAAGGATGCAGGGGTGGTGATTCCTACCACATCCCCATTCAACTCTCCTATTTGGCCTGTGCAGAAAACAGATAGGTCTTGGAGGATGACAGTGGATTATCATAAGCTCAACCAGGTGGTAACTCCAATTGCAGCTGCTGTTCCAGATGTGGTATCATTGCCTGAGCAAATCAATACATCCCCTGGTACCTGGTAATGCAGCTATTGATCTGGCAAATGCTTTTTCTCAATAGCTATTAGTAAGGACCACCAGAAACAGTTTGCTTTCAGCTGGCAAGGTCAGCAATATACTTTCACTGTCCTACCTCAGGGATATATCAACTCTCCAGCCCTATTTCATAATCTTGTCCATAGGGACTTTGATCATTTCTCCCTCCCACAAGAGATCACACTGGTCCATTATATTGATGATATCATGTTGATTAGACCTAGTGAGCAAGAAGTAGCAACTACTCTGGACTTACTGGTAAGGCATTTGTGTGTCAGAGGATGGGAGATAAATCCAACAAAAATACAGGGGCCTTCTACCTCAGTGAATTTTCTAGTTGTCCAATGGTGTGGGGCATGTCAAGATATCTCTTCTAAGGTGAAGGATAAGTTGCTGCATCTGGCCCCTCCTACGACCAAAAAAGAGGCACAATGCCTAGTTGGTCTCTTTGGATTTTGGCAACAACATATTCCTCATTTGGGTGTACCACTCTGGCCCATTTATTGAGTGACCAGAAAAGCTACTAATTTTGAGTGGGGATCTGAACAAGAGGCGGCTCTGCGACAGGTCCAGGCTGCTATACAAGCTGCTCTGCCACTTGGGTCGTATGATCCAGCAGATCCAATGGTGCTGGAAGTGTCAGTGGCAAATAGAGATGCTGTTTGGAGCTTAGGCAGACTCCTATAAGAGAATCACAACACAGACCCTTAGGATTTTGGAATAAAGCCTCACCATCTGCTGCAGATAACTACTCTCCTTTTGAGAAACAGCTTTTGGCCTGCTACTGGGCCTTAGTAGAGACTGAATGCTTAACCATGGGCCACCAAGTTACCATCAGACCTGAGTTGCCTGTCATGAGCTGGGTGTTGTCTGACCACCAAGCCATAAAGTTGGGCATGCACGGCAGCACTCTATTGTAAAATGGAAATGGTATATATGAGATAGGGCCAGAGCAGGCCCTGAAGGCACAAGTTAGTTACATGAAGCAGTGGCCCAAATGCCTATCGTCTCCACTCCTGCCACATTACTTTCTCTTTCCCAGACCAGAGCTATGGCCTGTTGGGGAGTTCCTTACAATGAATTGACTGAGGAAGAGAAAACTTGGGCCTGGTTTACTGATGGTTCAGCATGATATACAGGTACCACCCGAAGGTGTACGGCTGTAGCACTACAACCCCTTTCTGGGGTGTCATGGAAGGACAGTGGTGAGGGGAAATCCTCCCAGTGGGCAGAACTTCGAGCAGTGCACCTGGTTGTTCGTTTTGCTTGGAAGGAGAACTAGCCAGAGGTACGTTGGTATACTGCCTCATGGGCTGTTGCTTATGGTTTGGCTGGGTGGTCAGGGACTTGGAAAGATCATAATTGGAAAATTGGTGACAAAGAGGTCTGGGGAAGAGTTATGTGGATAGACCTTTCTGAGTGGGCTAAAAGCATGAACATATTTGTGTCCCATGTGAATGTGCACCTGAGGGTGACTTCAGTAGAGGAATGTTTTAATAATCAAGTGGATAAAATGACCTGTTCTGTGGATACCAGTCAGTCTCTTTCCCTAGCAACTCATGTCATTGCCCAGTGGGCTCATGAAGAAAGTGGTCATGGTGGTAGGGATGGAGGTTATGCATGGGCTCAGCAATATGGACTTCCAGTCACCAAAGCTGACTTGGCTACAGCCTTCTGAGTGCCCAGTCTGCCAGCAGCAGAGACCCACACTCAGCCCCCGATATGGCACCATTCCCCGAGGTGACCAGCCAGCTACATGGTGGCAGGTTGATTACATTGGACCACTCCCTTCATAGAAGGGGCAGCAATTTGTTCTAACTGGAATAGACACATACTCCGGATATGGGTTTGCTTTCCCTGCCTGCAATGCTTCTGCCAAAACTACCATCTCTGGGCTTATAGAATGCCTCATCCATCATCATGGTATTTCACATAGCATTGCTTCTGATCAAGGAACACATTTCACAGCAAATGAATTACGGGAATGGGCACATGCTCATGGAATTCTCTGGTCTTACCCTGTTCCCCATTATCCAGAAGCAGCTGGATTGTTAGAATGGTGAAATGGCCTTTTGAAAACTCAATTACAGTGCTAACTAGGTGGCAATACCTTGAAGGGCTGGGGTAATGTTCTCCAGGAAGCTGTATATGCTTTGAATCAGCGGCCGCTGTATGGTGCTGTTTCCCCCATAGCCAGGATCCATGGGTCCAGGAACCAAGGGGTGGAAATGGGAGTGGTACCACTCACTATTACCCCTAGTGATCCACCAGAAAAATTTTGGCTTCCTGTCCCTGCGACCCTGAGCTCTGCTGGTCTATAGGTTTTAGTTCCAAAAGGAGGAGTGCTTCCACCAGGAGAAACAACAGTGATTACATTGAACTGGTATCTAGGACTGCCACCTGGTCACTTTGGACTACTTATGCCCCTGGATCAACAAGCCAAGAAGGGGATTACATTATTGTCTGGGGTGATTGACCCTGACTATCGGGGAAATAGGACTGCAACTACACAATGGAGGTAAAGAGGAGTTTTCGTGGAATATAGGAGATCCCGTAGGGCGTGTTTTAGTACTACCATGCTGTGTGATCAAAATCAATGGAAAACTGCAACAACCCAATCCAGGCAGGACTACCAATGGCTCTGAAACTTCAGGAATGAAGGTTTGGTTTGCCCTACCAGGCAAAGAACCACGGCCAGCTGGAGTGTTTGCTGAGGGTAAAGGGAACATGGAATGGGTAGTGGAAGAAGGTAGTGATAAAGATGAACTACGACCATGTGATCAGTTATAGAAACAAGGACTGTAATGCTGTGTTGTTCGTGTTGTACTATTTAAGTTGTAAGATATCAAGTTTAAGAATGAATATTACCCATGGACTTGTACCCTATTCTGGAGAGACTTAATGTGTTTCCAGTTATATGCAGGACAGTTGAGTATTGTTAGGTGAAAGAAAAAATGTGTGTTTTATATTTAGAAGTTAGGTATGGTTTAAGGTGATACGTACAGCTGCCAAGTTGACAAAGGGTGGACTGTCATGGTGAGGTTCATGTGTCAACTTGGCCAAGTGGTGATAACTGTTTGTCTGGTTGGGCAAGTGCTGGCCTGTCTGTTGTGATGAGGACATTTCATAGAATTAAATCATGATCATGTCAGCTGTATCCACAGCTGATTCCATTTGTAATCAGCCAAGGGGAGTGTCTTCTATAATGAGTGATGCTTAATGTAATCACTGGAAGCCTTTTAAGGAGGATTCAGAAGAGAAAGGCTTTCTTCCTGCTTTGGCTGGTGAGACTCTCCTGTGGAGTTCATCCAAACCCTCCTTTGGAATCATCAGCTTCACAGCCTGCCCTGTGGATTTTGGACTCTGCATTCCCACAGTTATGTGAGACACTTTTATAAATTTTATATTTGCGAGTGTTTCCTGTTGATTCTATTTCTCTAGAGAACCCTAACTAATACAGTAACTTCAGAGGTATTTCTGCCAGCTTGACCTTTCAACTTCCAGTAGAGCTTTGACTACTTGAATGCATTTCAATTTGTAATCTCCAAAAACCATTTCCTTCAATCAAAAAATCTTGTACTAGGTCCTGAAAAGGATTCTGAAACCCAGACTACCTAAGTCTTCTTCAAATGGGTTTGCCTCCCCTTCACAATCTTCTAAATTTAGCTGAAAGTTAGAGAGCTTGTTGGGAATGATGAATAAATGTTTCTTAGCTAGAATAATTTCTCTCGCTCTCAGCTTCTGGGCTTTTTGCAGTTAAATCATTTGAAGCTCAGAGTAGAATTGATTATAGTAAAAAAGAACATAAACTTACTTTTTCAACTTGGAATTTGTCCTTTTCTTTACCTTTGACACATATAGTTAATAGGAAATAAAGGATGCCACTTAATTGTGGAATGCATATTTGCATCTCTACTTCAGTTAGCTATAAGATCCTTTTTGTATTTTGTCCACTTTTAGAAGAAGACTTGTGATAAAAAGAACTCCTTTACAGAAGGAGGGTAGTCCTTAGGTAGCAGAAACAAGGATTGCAAAAGTTACTGTGTTGAGGCTTGAATTAACTCTGAAGTCCCTTGTCAACCTTATGAGTTGTAATAGTATAATAAGGTAAAGGTGTCAATTTCTAGTTCACTTACTCCACATAATGCCTTCCCTACCTAGACCATAGGTTGCTTACCCTGGCCTACATTCTCCTCTCATGAGTATATGTTATTGATTGGTGTGAAAAACAGGCTTGAAGGAAAGTGAAATGATGCAAGTCATTGCCATTAAAGCCAAAAACAATTCAGATAAAATACTAATCCTGATGGTTCACTAGTGACATAAAAAGGTCATCAGCATTTCTCCCTCTTGTCCATCTTTTCTGGAACAGTCTCAGACCTGAAGAGTAATACACACTGACTGCTAAGAGAACATTAAGAATTTCTCTGAAAAGCACCTTGATTTGTTTTAGATAAAGAACTCTAGAGATCTTACATAGAATAATGATCACTTTTTTTTAAACTTTTTTATTAATTAAAAAAAATTTAACAAATAAAACATTAAGATATCATTCCATTCTACATATACAATCAGTAATTCTTAATATCATCACATAGTTTCATATTCATCATTTCTTGGAACATTTGCATCGATTTAGAAAAAGAAAAAGACAACAGAAAAAGAAATAAAACGATAACAGAGAAAGAAAAAGATCATACATACCATACCCCTTACCCCTCGCTTTCATTTATCACTAGCATTTCAAACTGAATTTATTTTAACATTTGTTCCCCCTATTATTTATTTGTATTCCATATGTTCTACTCTTCTGTTGATATAGTAGCTAAAAGGAGCATCAGACACAAGGTTTTCACATTCACAGAGTCTCATTGTGAAAGCTGTATCATTGTTCAATCATCATCAAGAAACATGGCGATTGGAACACAGCTCTACATTTTCAGGCAGTTCCCTCCAGCCTCTCCGCTACATCTTGAACAAGAAGGTGATATCTACTTAATGCGTAAGAATAACCTCCAGGATAACCTCTCAACTCTGTTTGGAATCTCTCAGCCACTGACACTTTGTCTCATTTCACTCTTCCCCCTTTGGTCGAGAAGTTTCTCTCAATCCCTTGGTGTTAATTCTCAGCTCATTCTAGGGTTTTTCTCAGTCCCTTGATGCTGAGTCTCAGCTCATTCCAGGATCTCTGTCCCACGTTGCCAGGAAGGTCCACACCCCTGGGAGTCATGTCCCACGCAGAGAGGAGGAGGGTGGTGAGACTGCTCGTCATGTTGGCTGGAGAGAGAGGCCACATCTGAGCAACAAAAGAGGCTCTCTTGGGGGTGACTCTTAGGCCTAAATTTTAAGTAGACTTGACCTATCCTTTGTGGGGTTAAGTTTCATATGAACAAGCCCCAAGACTGGGGGCTCAGCCTATAGCTTTGGTTGTCCACACTGCTTGTGAGAATATCAAGAATTCAACTTGGGGAAGTTGAATTTCTCCCCACTCTCACCATTCCCCAAAGGGGGCTTGCAAATACTTTCCAGTCACTGATCAAATCACTCTGGGATTCATCGGGGTATCACTCTGGACAAACCAACAAAATCTCATGTCCTACCTGAGATTCCGAGTACTTATGACATTCAATGAAACTATCTACATGAGTTATATTAGGAAATGCTCTAGTCAAAATCTAAATTTTGTAACAAATAAATATTTTTTGCTTTAGTCTCATGCATAAGGTGACATTTTAAAGTATTAATTATCATCTATTTTCAGCACCCTGCAATAATGACATTCCTTTGTTCTTCCTCATGCAAAAACATTTTTAAAATTTGTACATTGTACATTTCACTATTATTATACACTCTAGGCATTCCTAGATTATACCATCTTGATCTTTACCATCTATCTTTCTTTCTGCTTTCATTTATGTCCCCAGCCTTCCTCCCTCTATCATTCTCACATGCAGCTTCATTCAGTGTTTTAACATAATCACAGTTAGGTAGTATTGTGCTGTCCATTTCTGAGTTTTTATATCAGTCCTGTTGCACAGTCCGTATCCCTTCAGCTCCAATTACCCAGTATCTCACCCTATTTCTATCTCCTGATGGTTTCTGTTACCAAGGAAATATTCCAAGTTTATTCACTAATGTCAGTTCATATCAGTGAGACCATACAGTATTTGTCGTTTTGTTTCTGGCTAATCACACTCAGCATAATGTCCTTAAGGTCCATTCATGTTGTTACATATTTCACAACTTTATTCTGTCTTACAACTGCATAATATTCCATCTTATGTAAATGTCACAGTTTGTTTAGTCAACTGTGTGTTGATGGACACACTTAGGAGGGTCTACTTAGATATTATAGACCCCAGCCAGATTTTCCCAGACCAAACTGGCCTCCTGTCAGGATGAAAGAGTTACCTGCGTCGGTTTTCCCTGAGGGTGAGACCCAGCGGGTTGAAAAACTTTCCTGTGAAGTGTCTGGACTCTGTTTTTCTTATCCTGCCCTGTGTGTGGCGCTTGTCTGACTGCAGGTCCCACCAGCATAAGATGATGCGGTACCTTTAACTTTGGCAGACTCTCCCTGCTGGGGGCGTGGTGGAGACAGAGGAGAGGTTGTAGGCTGGTTTTAATGGCTTCAAATTATCAAGCCCTGGTGTCTGAATTCCTTGATGGAGGGAGCCCTGAGTTGGGCTTCACTCCTCCCCTGGGGAAGGCACAGGCTCCAGACAAGCCCCCAAAAGAGCTTACTTCTGCCTATGCCTGGGGCAGTTTCAGCCTGAAAAGTCCTGCTGCTGTATCCAGAGGCAATCAAGCCTTTGTAGATACACAGCCACAAAAACCTCTGTTTCCTTTTTTTTTTTTTTTCCCCCTTTTTCTGTCAGTCCTGCCCCCTTGGCGCTGGGGCAAAAATGAACAACCTCCACTTTGATCAGGTTCACCTAAGCTGGGGGCCTATTTTTAGTAGTCAGAAATTGTTAATTAGTTCCACATTGGCATTTGATTGTGCCCAGTCCCTGCTGCTGGTGAAGTCCTTTCCTTTCCCCTCTGGGAAGTGGCCTGTGGGGGAGGGGCGCCGGCCACTGCAGCTTTGGGAACTCTCCGTTTTGGGGGGTGCTCGCAGCTGGTCCAGACTGAGGTACACTATGTGTCTGGTCACTATCGTGGCCCCAGGAGCTGTTCTGTACTGTTTCTGGTTATTTAGTAGTTGTTCTGGAGGACGAACTAAAACACGCACGTTGTTAAGCCGCCATCTTGACCTGGAAGTCAATGATCACTTTTTTAAAAGCATGCTTTAGCTAGTGATAAGTCTGTGTTTTTCCCCAGGTTTTGTTTCTCATAGTTTTGGGCAACTTTATACATCTTTTCAGAGGTACTATGTAGGTCTGCTTTACGTTGGGGTCCTCAGTTCCTAAGTTGTATTTGTTCCCAGCCTGGGAAAAAATGGGATAGAAAACATTGGCTCATCTTAAGTATTAATCTGAGGCCCTGAAACCTAGGTGCAGTTTCTGAGCAGCCCTGTATTTCACCTTCTAGCCTGCTTAGACCAAATCTGGGCTTTTTGTTTTTGTATTTTTTAAAGTTTTAAACTTTAGTTTTCCCATTTATAAATGGGGCTAGTATTCCCTGCCTGATAGAACTGTTGTGAGCATTTAATGACAAGATGGATATAAAGTGATCATTACTCAGCAAGGGTGTAAATAAACAAAATGGGCTGCTATGTTCGTTGCTTCCCTCCTCATATCATAAGTAACCTAAATCAAGATAATCTGTATTTAAGAATAGCCATATACACACACACACACACACACACACACACACACACACACACACACACTTGTGCACATACATACATCCTTGGTTTGGCACTTAAGACAATTTGGTATGAATTTTTCTTTAGCCAGAGTTGGCAGGGTTAATGTGCAGCAGCTGAGAAGCCATGCTGTTACCTTCTGGCAGCCCCATATGCAGATGCTGTTATATTAATTACAAAAGAAACTCGATTAACTTGGAAGGGCTTTAACTGTCAGGGAGGCAGCTGCTCTAGCTCTGAGATAAAAATAGGTTTTCTTTCTCCCTCCTACTGTCAGTCTACAATTTTTAATCTCTTCTTTAGAGAACTGCTGAAACATTACTGTAGGTTCTCAGAGCTCCCTGGCTAGTTCAGTCAACTTTCTGATCTGCATTTATAGTAGTCCAGGGGGAGCTTGCATAATTAAATTCACAGGCAATTTAAAATAAAATTAAAACAACCAAACCAGCTTCCTGTCCCCTTCAATCATAATTTTTCCAACAGTTAAAGCCTAATGAAATTCTGGAATTTTACACCTGGACAGGATATTAAAGATGACCAACTCCCTCAGTTTGCAGATGAGAAATGTGAGACTCAGAAAGATCAGGGTCACAAAGCTAGTGAGTGGTGAAGATTGGGATCTAGAAATCTGCCCTCCACCACTTCAGTGCTATACTCACTTCAATGCTGCACTTGTCCCTCACTGAGCTGTTTGCTCAGAGAAGTAAGGAGTAAAATGATACTGTTTCAACTTCATTTCAGTTCATGCCCTTGTTCAAATCTAGTAGACATATTAGAGATATGATGCGGCTAAGGATTAATAGGAGAAGCAAAGGGCTGGGATAGTCAGGTATTGAAAAACAGAGATGGCATTGTTCATATTGAAGACCTTCCTTCAGTCCAGTAGCTTGAATGTAGAACTCTAGCAGAGTGCATGGAAATGAAAACCTAGAACTGGGCCCAGCTTAAGCTGTTTTTCTCGTTACACTGATCTTTGGTTGTTTGACCCAAAATGTTTATTTATAGTGGTTGTTTTTGTAGGAGAGATGGGGAGGGGTGATAATTTGGGTCAGATGAATAATGGGATGTGTCTGCTGTGGTTTTGGCTGATGCAGCATGCTACATTGGCTTTCCTATAGTTTTGACTGCCTTTCCTATAGTCTTAGAAGTGTTGATAAACTCTTCCTCTGGTAGTGAAAAGTGGTTTAGTTGGTTTTAGTTCCCTATTATCTACTCTCATAGCAGCAGCAGCAGTCTCAAAGCACCTTTAGGTTTTGTTGCTTTTATGATGTAACAGCTTATATTACAGGAAGCTTAAAGGTTGTCAGTATGGACTTACACTCAGACACCTATCTGAAAATCTGAGGACTGGGAAAAGAAGAAAGATAGAAAGTATAGTGACAGTGAAGACAGTCTAGTTAGACTTCTCACTGCTGAAGCTGAGACTATGATAGTAAAATTCTGCTAGATGAATGAGTGAGATCCTATTCTTTTGTCCCCATCTATTCTCCATGTTGAAATGAAGGAGGTTTTTAGGAATGACATTGCTGTTAAGCTGTTTTTCATGATGCTGTACTTTTCCAAGTACTTAGTGGAACTGCTTATAGCTTCTACACACACAACCCTGTACAATAAATGAATACTTACACAAAACGAACAAGTATGTGACATTAAGTTTTTACCATTACCATTTGTCAGTCATTGTTCTGGGGGTTGAGGATACAGAGAGGATTATGGTTCTTCCTGCTTTTGATCATCATTATTATTTTTTTAATGAAGCATTTAAGATATTTATTAAAATTACAAAGCAAAGCAAATATGCCATTAATAATATAATATAGTATTTACCAGTTTAATGTGCTTTTTTTTTTTTTTAATACATAGGTTGGAACTGGAAATCGAACCCAGGTCTCTGGCATGGCAGGCGAGAACTCTGTCATTCTGCCACTATTGCCTGCCCTTAATGTGTAATTTTTATCATCATTTTTTTAATTGAGAAATCTTCACACATATACATTCTATACATGGTGTGCAATCGATGGCTCACAGTATCATCACATAGTTGTGTATTCATTACTATGATCATTTTTTAGAACATTTGCATCACTCTAGAAAAACAAATAAAAGGAAAAAAGAAAAAATTCATACATACCATACACCTTACCCCTCCCTTTCACTGACCACAAATGTTTCCATCTACCCAATTTATTTTATCTTTTGTCTTCCCTATTATATATTTATTTTTTATCCATATTTTTACTCATCTGTCCATACCTAGGCTATAAGGAGCATCAGACAAAAAGTTTTCACAATCGCACAGTCACATTGTAAACATTATATCTTTATACAATAATCTTCAAGAATTTAGGCCACTGAAACACAGCTCAGCAGTTTCAGGTGCTTCCCTCTAACCACTCCGATACACCATAAACTAAACAGGGATATCTATATAATGCATAAGAATAACCTCCAGGATACCCTCTCAACTCTACTTGAAATCTCTCAGCCACTGAAACTATTGTCTCTCATTTCTCTCCTCCCATTTTGGTCAAGAAGGCTTTCTCAATTTCTTGATGCTGGGTCCCGGCTTATCCCGGGGTTTCTGTCCCATTTTGCCAGGTAGATTTACACCACTGGGAGTCATTTCCCACGTAGAAGAGTAGGCAGTGAGTTCACCTGCTGAGTTGGCTTAGAGAGAGAGGCCACATCTGAGCAACAAAAGAGGTTTCTTGGGGGGTGACGCTTAGGCCTAATTTTAAGTAGGCTTAGCCTTCCTTTGCAGGAATAAGTTTCATAGGGACAAACACCAAAATTGAGGGCTCAGCCTATTGAGTTGATTTTCCCTACTGCTTGCGAGAACATTAGAAGTTCTCCAAATAAGGAAGTTGAATATTTCCTCCTTTCTCCCCATTACCCCAAGGGGAATTTGCAAATCTTCTTTATTCGCTACCTAAATCACTCTGGGGTTTATCGGGTATCACACTAACGTGGACAAACCAACACAATTTCATGCCCTATTCAAGTTTCCATGTACTTATGGTGTTCAACTAAACTGACCATACACGTTAAATTAGGAAATGCACTACCCAAAATATAAATTTTGCAACAAATAAACATCTTTCCCTTTAGTCTCACACACAAGTTGAAGTTTTAAAATGTAGACCATATCATCCTTTACCCAGTCTTCTGATGTACCTTAGTCCTATCCAGATCAGCTTCATTCATATCTCTACTTGATGTCTGATCACTTTTTCAACTTTTTAAACAGTTCCTGTATGGGGTACTGCTGACTTTTGTAGCTTCAAAGGTCTAACTTGATCATTATTAATAAATGTAATCAGATAATTAGAGTAATTGTGATAAGAGTTGCATAGTTGTAAATAACATGCTAAGGTGATTTAGGACTGGCCGTTGCTACTTGCTAAGTGATCACAAAAGCAATTGGCTGGGTCTCCCTTGCTTTTAAATTGTAAATCAAAGACTACCCTAATACTGGTGTTTTTACTCTTGTGATTGGAAAATATCTTGCACAGATTAGGCCCTCAGTTAATGCTCTTTGCTTTTACAAAGGAACCCATCTCTTTCCTAGATGAGTAGATTTTCTTTCAGTGTATGTGTTGCTGATGTGTATGTGCAGGCTAGGGTGATATATTTATAGACAGACAACAAAGGAATAGTCTTAATGAAAAGCAAGGGGTAGGGGAGGGTCTGGGTGAAAGCAGATCTCTTTAAACCTTATCTGTTTTGTTGTAGTCATTTGTAGAAGAGAAGGAAACCTGAGGATTTGAAATAGCAGGCTTATAGCAAAGCAGGTGTAGTCTGAAATAGAACGGCTTCTTAAATGAGTCAAGGCATCTCTTGTTTCAACTACATTAGCAAAATAAACAGCTTACAAATGGCTTAATACAGCTCATGATTAAGTGACTGAAGTGAGTACTGTTTCAATTGATGCTACCCAAAACTGCAGTTAAGATGTGCGTATTTGGTGCATAGATTGACCTTCTTATAGCCTAAGAACTGTGTATCTGTGTGTTTTTTTAATTTTTTTTATTTTTTTAGCAAATGCCACAGTTGTCTGGATCATAGGCATAGGCAGGCACTGGTTTTGAAGAAGTTGAGAATGATCTAGTTCAAAATCTAAGTGTTTCAGTGAATTAATTTCTGATTCCTTTTTTCAAACAGGTTCTCACACTTTAGGAAGCTTTCATCTTCTCTTGAATGCTATTTGAATCCATTTGAGGGAGTCAGCTATTTACATTAGACTTATAGGTGGTTGTCCTGAGAGAAGAATGTGTTTGAGGTAGACTACATCTCATCCTAGATTTCCCTGGGTTTTTATCCTAATAGGCAGTTCTTTCCATTTGTCTTACTCAGGGTTTTGTCATCCATAAACTGAAAGAATGTGATTTGATTAGGACGTATGAATCTTAACTGAGCACCTGATGTTTTAAGAAAACAGATGACTTGGCATCTGGGATGCTGTCACCAGCTATTAGGAGGATGAACTGGATAAGATTCTAGAGTATGCAAACTTGAATTATGTTCTATTTCAACATGTGTCTGTAAAGCTATAGCTCCTGCATGTATTTAGTTATAAAATATGTCATTAGCGAGGAAAATAAGTTAATAACTGCACATGGTAGAGAAATTTTAAAAGGCCATATGTGTCTAAGAAATACATCTTCCTTCATAGGGAAAGTTTTGATTTTGACATATTCAGGTAGAGTTTCTCCTTCAACTCATGTCCCAGATCTTTATTGACTTTGTCATTTCAATGAGTTTATGTTTGTTGACTGAGTCCTTGTGAACTCCGTTCCTACAATGGATGAAAAACAGGGGGCTGGATCAGGCCATTGCTACCTTTTCTGGGTAGAAATAATAGCCTGTTCCCGGGGGATGAGCAAGGGAGGAGAGTTCTGTCTGATGTTTGAAAAGCCTTTTCTGACTGGGCTGTTTTCCTGTATTTCTTTCAACTGAGAGGATCCTCGAAATTTCTCCTCTAGGACCTTGTCATCCTAATGGGGTCTCTGTGTGTGACCCTGATGGAGTCTCTCTACCCCTCCTCACTCTTTCTCTGTACTCCTCCTTCCCCTCCCTCCCCTTCTCCAACTAGGTGAGCTGAGCTGCATTTCCTTCCCACCCAAGCAAGAGAAGTACCTCCAGCAGATTGTGGACTGTCTCCCCTGCATCTTGATCCTCGGCCAGGATTGTAATGTCAAGTGCCAGCTGTTGAACCTGCTGTTGGGGGTGCAGGTGCTTCCCACCACCAAGCTGGACAGTGAGGAGACCTGTAAGCTTCGGCGTCTTCACTTCACCTATGGGACTCAGACTCGCGTCAGCCTGGCCCTCCCTGGCCAGTATGAACTAGTGCATACTCTGGTTGCTCACCAGGGCAACTGGAATACCATCCCCAAGGAGGACCTGGAGGTCCAAGAGGACAGTGAGGATGCTGCTCATGTTTTAGCTGAATTGGAGGTGACGATGCACCATGCTCTCTTACAGGTATTAATCTCATACCTATTCCTACTTGCACACATGTATACCAACTTTTCTTATATTTGAGTATTCTCAAAAAGTAATTTGGTGAAATAAAATTGGCTCTGAGCAGTAGCTGGTGGAATCAGAGGAACATGATCTAGAAAGTTGAAAAACAGACAAAGCCATAACATTGTCCATCTATCTCTGCTTAGCTGCAATGCTCCTAGGTCCTTAGCTATTTACTTGTCTTCTTACTTCTTTATCTACCTTTCTAAAATAAAATGGACTTGATATTAGCTTCCCAACGTACTTTTATAGACTAATTTATGTAAAAATAGTAACAGATCACAATGGTTCTAAGTTTGGAACACCTGGATGCTGAGCCTCAGAGGGGCCTTTTCAGCCTTTGTAGAGTTCAGGCACTGCACTTTAACTGCAGTCAGACTCCAGACTGATTAAATACATCAGTGAAGTTCAGCTACTGCTAGGAGCATTTCACAGCTACCTTGAAGATTTTTCATGCCAGTGAGAAAGGTCTTTTTGTTGAGCTCCAGTTATATTTAGGATCAGTGAGTTAGCACTAAACAGTCATTCCATTTGATTTGTTAAGGGGGTGGTAAAGAAAGGAGACATTTAACTACAGGAAACCAAGATTGAATGAGGGGAAATAGGATGGTCATTTTGAACTGTCAAATTATCAAAGCAGAATTTCCTTCTACCCCCTTATACAATAGTCATTCTTTTAAAGTGTTGTTTTAAAGTCCTCATAAATTAGCCATTTTCAGTTTGTTACATAATAGGCTAACTCACTTGGACCCAAACTGGTTGGTATTCTCAGTTTTTTAGCTCTGGGTCCCCTGAGAGTCTTGGTTCATAATTTAGCAATAGAGGAACACTGTCAAACTATTAATATCTGAAATCTCAATTAGTGTCAAAACAATTATTTTCCAATTGGCCAGCACATTTCACCATCCATGGTATTCACTGGTTCTGTCTTTTTTAAAAAAATATTTTTAGTGCTATATTTTCACATACATACAGTCCATCCAAAGTTTATAATCAATGGCTCACATAGTTGTATATTTATCACCATGATTATTTTTAGAACATTAGCATCACTCCAGAAAAAGAAATAAAAAGAAAAAAGAAAAAAAACCCACAAAACTCATGTATCCCATACCCCTTACCCCTCCCTTTCACTGACCACTAATATTTCATTCTACATGATTTTTTTAACCCCTTATCCTCTCCCTAGTATTTGTTTATTATTTGTCCTTATTTTTTTTTTACTCATTTATCTGTACCCTGGATAAAGGGAGCATCAGGTTTTCATAACACAGTCATATTGTAAAAGCTATATAGTTATATAATATTCTTCAAGAGTCAAGGCTACTGGAATACAGTTCAATAGTTTCAGATACTTCCCTCTAGCCACTTCAGTATACCGTAAATTAAAAAGGGGTATCTATATAATGCATAAGAATAGCCTCCGGGTTAACCTCTCGACTCTGTTGAAATATCTCAGCCACTGAAACTTTATTTTGTCTCATTCTCTCTTCCCCCTTTGGTTAAGAAGGCTTTCACAATCCAATGATATGAATCCCAGCTCATCCCTAGAAATCGTGTCCCACATTGCCAGAAGATTTATACTCCTGAGAGTCATGTCTTGTGTAAGGGGGAGGGCAGTGAGTTCACCTGCTGAGTTGGTTTAGAAAGAGAGACCACATCTGAGCAACAAAAAGGTCTTCTGGGGGTGACTCTTAGGCATAATTAAAAGTAGGCTTAGCTTTTCCTTTGCAGGAATAGGTTTCATAGGGGTGAGAACCAAGACTGAGGGCTCAGCCTATTGAATTGGTTGTCCCACTGCTTGCAAGACCATCAGAAATATCCCCAGATGGGGAAATTTGATATTTTCTCCTTTCTCCCCAAGTCCCCCTAGGGGACTTTGTAATTACTTTTTTATTCTCTGCCTAAATTACTCTGGGATGTAATGGGGCATCACATTAACCTGTAAAAACCAACAAGATCTCAGGCCCTATTCAAGATTCCGTGTAATTATGATGTCTGACTAAACTGATCATATAAGTTAATTTTACCTAAAATATAAGTTTTGCACCAAATAAAATGTCTCTTCCTTTGATCTCACACAGAAGTTGAAGTTTTAAAATATAGACAGTATGATCCTTTACCCTCTATTCTGGTTTAGTCTTACCCAGATCAGCTTCATTCATGTCTCTGGTTGAAATCTGATCACTTTTTCAACTTTTTTAACAGTTGCTGTGTGGGGTAATACTGACTTTCATAGCTTCAGAACTCTGACTCTGAGTCTCAGGTGTCACATAAATAACTGAGGTTTCTGGAAACAACCAGATTATACACGAATAGCTCAGTATCTCAGAATTTAGAAATAACAGGTACAACTCTGCAATAGATATGATTACTGTAAGAGTTTACAATCCAGGACCCTTTACAATAGGCCCCAACCTGATAACCCATGTTCTTGACTTCAGTTCTCTGAGTTTGTATATTATATAGTCCATATGAGTGAGGCATGATGGTATTTATCTTTTTGTTTCTAACATTTCATTCAACATACTGTCCTCAAGGTTCATTCACCTAATTGCGTGCCTCACAACTTCGTTCCTTCTTATGGCCCCTCAGTAATCTGTTGTGTGTATACACTACAGTCTCCCCTTCCATTCCTCAATTGTTGTTCCCTTAGGCCACCTCCATCCATTGTGAATCTGAACACTGCCATCATAAATACCAGTGTGCAAATGTCTATCTGTGTCCCCATTCTCAGTTCCTCCAGGTATATATGTGGCAACAGGGTTGCAGGATCATAGGGCAACCCCTCTCCTAGCCTCCTGTGGAATCATCACCCTACCCTTCAGAGGGGCTGCACCTCTCTGCTTCCCTACCAACAGTGAATAGTCACATCTCTTTCTCCACATTTTCTCTAGCATTTGTTTTACTCTGTTTATTTTTAAACAGTTTTATTCGCACATCATACAATCCAACCTAAGTACAAAATCAGTGGTTCCTGATTTTGACAGTCTATATGAAGATGTTTCCTTTCCTTCCGCAAAGGATCCCATACCTCTCCCACATATCCCCTGCTTGTTGACACTTAGTTTTGGCATAATGCCTTTGTTACATTTAGTGGAAGCACGTAACTGTTGTACTGTTGACTATAGCCCTAGCTTTTATTCATTGTATTTTTCCCTTGTATACCGGCCAATTTTCAACACCTTGCAATGTCGACATTCATTTGTTCTCCCTCATGCAAAAACATTCTTATAATTTTATATTTGATCACCATCATTGTTCACTCCAGGCATTCCTAGATTATGCTATCTCAGTCTTTACCCTCCATCTTTCCTTCTGATGTCACACGTGTCCCAGCCCTTCTCCTGCAAATATACTCATATTCAGCTTCCTTCAGTGTACTTAATATTATTCTGCTGTCATCAGTTAATATTGTGCTATCCATTTTTGAATTTTCACCATCAATCCTGTTGCACATTCTGTACTCCTTCAGCACCAAATGCCCAATCTCTAGTCTCTTTCTACCACCTGATAACCTTTGTTCTTAACTTTAATTCTCAAAGTTCTCTAATTAATGTTAGTTATATTAGTGAGACCATACATTATTTGTCTTTGTTTCTGGCTAATTTCACTCAGCATGATGTCCTCAAGGTTTGTCTACATTGTTACATGCTTCATGACTTTATTCTGTTTTACAGCTACATAATTTTCCATTGTATATATATACCACAGCTTATTTAGCTACTCATCTGTTATTGGACATTTGAACTGTTTCATCCCTTGGCAATCGTAAATAATGCTATTAACATCGGTGTGCAAATGTACGTTTGTGTCCTTGCCTTCATGTCCTCTGAATATATACCTAGTGATGGAATTGCTGGATCATATGGCAGTTTTATACTTAGGTTCCTGAGGGACCACCAAATTGCCTTCCAGAGCGTTTGTGCCGTTTTACATTCCCACCAATAGTGGATAAGTGTACCTCTTTCTCCACATCCTCTCCAGCACTTGTCTTCTGTTTTCTGTTCTTTTGATAATAGCCATCCTGGTGAGTGTTGGTCCTGTCTTTATATACAAATCTACCTGCCCTTTTCTACTCTCACCCCCTTTCTAGCATACATTTCCACCACCTCTTTTTCTGTCCTCTTTTCTCCTACAAGTCTAATGGAACACAGAACTCTGTCTCAGAGTTGCCTCAGTTTGATGTGTGTGTATTTTTTTTCTTATGAAAACCTATAAGAAAAGGAATGAAAAGAAGCAAAGATAATTAAACTTCCTACATTTAAGATGAAATTCCTGCAGTCTAGTAGTGGTTTGTTTACTGTGGCAATTCATAGCTCTCAGTTATTCTGCTCTTAGCAGTAGCCTATTCATTCCCACTATGTGTTTTCCGGCCCTTTAGACAAATGTTCATGAAACCTTGCAGCCAGACTTCTACACAATAACTTATTTCCTAGCTCATGGTGATGTCCAGTGAGGTTTATTTCAGGGAATGAGGTAGTCTAATGTTTCCAGGCAAGGTCTGATGACTTTAAATAAACTTACTTTTTCACTTTTTTGAACTCTAAACAGTTGGAGTAGTAAAGTTTTCACTTCATAATCCTCAATTAATATCTATCAGAAAATATTGTTTTAAATATCATATGGGTATTGATTTTTAAATTTCTCAACATTTTCACGGCCCATAATCAATATAAAGGATATTACTAAAATGATAAAGGTTTATGTAAAATTTAACCCCCAAATTTAATAAGTATGATTTTTTGCTGAAAACTAGCTTCTTTCAGTATTTGTCTAGTTATTGGCATTTATTATGGTGCCTGTATTAGTCAGGGTTCTCTAGGGAAACAGGATATCTAGGAGATATCTGTAACTATTATGAGTTTTAATAAAATTGTCTCATTTAACTGTAGTGATGTATAAGTCCACATTCCATAGGACAGGCTGAAGCTGGGAACTCGGATGAAGGTTTTCAATGAATTCCCTAGGAGAAGCTAGCAGGCTGAAGTAGGGATGAAAATTCTCTCTTCTGACTGCTGAAGTCATCACTTCTTTTAAATCCTTCAACTGATTGGATGAAACATCTCTTATTGCTGATGACATGCTCCTCAGTTGACTGTAGATGTAATCAGCCATAAATACAATCAACTTACTGATGATTTAAGTCCACAAAATGACCTTTCACTTAACAGGCCAGTTCTTGCTTGACCAGACAACTGTGCATCATTACCTGCCCAAGGTGACACATGAAGTTAAAGCATCACAGTGCCTTATACAACGAAGTTAGTTATGGGTTGCTTACTTCTAGTTAGTTACCATGTGTTTGTAGGTTGAAAGATAAGGATTGACAGATAAAAGTAGAAAAGAAGGTTAAGTATCCTCAGGGCAATGAGAGAATGTTGAGAAGAGGAAGTATAAGGAATTAGGCCAAAAATGGCTATTCTAAGGGAAAAGAACCAAGATTAGGGTAGTTTGGTAGTATGTATAAGACAGAGAAATAAAGAGTGACATCTAGGTATAAAATTAAAGAAACCATGATCCCATGGGGCAAGAAGAAAGAGGGACTAAAGTGATGTAATAAAAAGGTGAATGGGAAGTTCAAGGAAATGCTAAATTATAAATTCTTTGTGTGCAGTGATCATATGTTCCTTGGATTTAACACCTCTCTTTCCCTTCCCTGACACTAACATATATAGTGAAATGTAATTATCTAATATACATTCTCTTTGCCAGGAAACCTGGGAATCCCACTAAAGGTTAATATACTTATTAAGAATATGTGGGTTTTAGAGGCATGATATATATTTTTATCCCTACGTTCACTATAGCCTTAATATCTCTAAAAGAACAGCTTGAAGCTGAGACTGTATTTTCTCAATTTACCATCAGTGATTCATCTCTGGCCTTCAGGTTAGCTCTTGGCCTTCAGATTACTCTGACAGAGATTACATTCTTAATCTTCCTATTTTGTCTTCACCCCTTGCTAGGATACTTTACCTTTTTCCTGTACCATTTGGTTTCTTTTCCATTTCTACTATCTCTAAATATTTGTTTGTGTTTCCTTTGGAGTAGAGGACAGTAAGCAGAAGGAATCTGCTCTTATTCAGAAACTCAGAGGTTGAAAGTACTGACAATAGGCAGAAACTGTGGTTGGAGCTATTAAACATGATTTCATTTTTGTGATGTCTCAGCCAAACCTTGAAAAATATTATCTCCTTCCATAGCAGGGCCTATCTGTGAAGCCATCTTGTCCATTCTTTATTCTTTTTTCAGAATTTCCTGAACACCACACCAGATCAGACAGTGCCTGACACACAGTGGGTCTTGAGTTATTGTTTGAAGATGGGCTTTGCAGTCAAGTGGACCTGGATTACATCCTGACTTTGTCATTTAGCTAACTGTATGCCTCTTTGGTGCTTGGTTTCCATATTTGTAAAATGGGAATGGTAATCCTTATCTTTGAATTGATGTGAGGCTTAAATGAGATAGTATATTGTAAAGCACCTCCTGCAGTATCAGGCACATAGTAGGCCAGTTCCCTCCTCCCTTTGAATGAATACATCAATGCCTTTTTAAAAATTTTTTTATTTTATCAATCAGTGTCTTTTTGAGAAGAGGATTTCCTAATCTCTCAATCACTCATCCCTTCTGTGACAGGCATCAATGTTGGAACTCCTCCCTTTTGTCAGACTTTAAATCCTTGTTCCAACTTACTTATAATTCTTACTCTGCTCTTATTAGGGACAAAGTTCACCATAATTCACTGACTTGTAATAAATGAAAGGAAAGATATTATAAAATATAAATATAAAGAAATGTATAAAGTTAAAAGTTAAAGCCTCACCTTTCTGTTTTCCTCTTCTTCATTTTACTATTTTGACTTTCTAATTCTTGATGAATCTAGTAAGTGGTAAGGTAATAAAGCTTCAGAATCCTACTTTTCTCTCCATCTATGGTTATTTGATGCTTGAGTATCTACAAAGTAAAATGCATAGAGGCTGTTCAGCACATTCTTGTCAACTTACCTGTTAGCTAATTCATTATAGTGTGAAAGGTAGTAGAGATACTTATCGTCCTTAAGGGCCTCATCATTGTGAGTTGAGACATGGGCAAAAGCTTTTATTTTGGTGTGTCTGGAATTATGAATAATTTTTAGCATAATGGTCTCTTGCTTTTTCTGGCTAGTTTAGGGCTTTTGGTTGGGGTTATGTTGTTAATTTTCGATGTCTTGTTTCTGCCCTCAAAGGTACCACACTGATGCTTTTCCTAGGTAGAGAGATAAACTTGTTATCCATTCTATGTTAACTGCTGAGATAAAGTTCTGGGTTGGCTTCACATTATTTCCTAGTTATAGCCTAGAAACCTTTCAATGCAGCTCGCCCTTAGAGACTGTTTATACTACTGACAGTTCAGAATTAACACAAGTCAACGTATTTTCTACAATGTAACAAAATTGGAGAAGTAGTTTTCTTAATAGCAGTTAGTATTTAAAAGTGATAGTGAATTCAGGGAAATATAGAAAGTAAAAAAAAAGAATCAACATTTTTATAAAAACAAAGGAAAAAACTGAACTATGTTGTGAGGATGGAATAGAAGGAGAATTGGAAGTAAAGATAGCTAGAGTATGGGGACAGAGATTGACGTTAAGGCTGTGTAAATTGCAGGCCAAGGGCAAGCCTGTTTATGTAGTTGTGTACTACTTTTCTGTGGGATGTAAACCTGAGGCCTCAGAGCTTTAGAGAAAGTAAAGACATCTGCTACTGACCAGCCATACTTGAGTATTTTACTGTTTTCTCTTTGAATCATCTGTTAGTATAATCAGCCTTAGCTATAATTGAGTTTTGGTAGTGTGCTGTGAGCCATAGAGTAAGGAGTCCTGATCAACAAGAGCCAGTGTTCTTAAGGAAGTGCCCATACTTCTTTAGTGATTGAGTGATTGCTTTTGACATTTAGAATAGTGCCATTTTACATTTAAAGAAAACAACAAAAATACCATAGAGATGAATTCTGGTGTTTGTAGAGTAGCAATTTCATTTATATTGTATTATCTTAAACCTGCTAGGAAAATTGATGGTACTACATCAACTTCTGGAAACTCCATGGGTTTCTTTTTACGAATTCTTTGTGAATAAAATGGAAATCATGAGATATTCTTTTAATTCTCTGAAATTCTTTTTCCTTTATTAAGTTTGGAGCAAAATACTTACTGCTCCATCATTGAAGGAGCAATTCTAGATAAGGAGGGGTCTTTAAAATGTGCAGAGTATGGGTTGAAAAATAGAAAATTTTGCATACAATATATGAAGGTAGTTTTGAGTAAGTAGTAAAGGCGTTTATTCATTCATCTATTTTGCATTTATTTATTAAATGCCTACTAAGTACCATGTACTGTTCTAGGTGCTAGGGTTATAGTCTTCCATGAAACAGTCTGAGACTAGATGTTCCTCTCAAGGAACATATGGGTCATTATAGGGCCCTGTCTCCTGGAAACAGTGCTCACTTCCCCTTTTGTTCATAGCCACTAGGCATGAATCATCCCTTCACTGTGAATTGCAGAATCACATATCATATCCAGTGTAATTTGTACTCCTGCCAGGGTCTCAGCCTGCAACTCCTTGCCTATTTTCTGATAGTCACGATAGAGCAATGAGACCAATGTAGTAAGTTGATTAACTGGGAAGTGGAGGAGAGAGCACATACCTGTCATGAGTGGACAGCTTCTTTTTATGTGTCAATATATTAGTCTCTATTCTGCCATTAGAAAGCCTTGAGTCCTTTTTTTTTTTTTAAATGAATTTGCATCTATGAGGAAGTCAAGTCAATGTCTGTATTAGAAAGGATATTTGTCTTACAAAAGGACTTGGTGGCTTTGGCTGATGGTTCTTCTGTTGCACGCACAAAAAGGTCCTTCAAGGAAAACCTGGAAATTTAGTTTAGAATTGCAAGAAAATCCATCAAATAAGCAAGTAAAGAAAATTCTTCCTGAAAATTTTCTAAATAACACTTATTTTGGTTTTGAATATTTAAGCATTCTTCCCATAATATTCCTATAGTAAGTTTGATTGATAGCTTTTATATATATATATATTAGGACAGCTTTACGATATTTAAATATTTATTTTTAAATATTTTCATCTATAATTCTATACCTTACTATAACTTTCATTTCTTGGGATTCCTTTCTAGTCTTTATTCACTTATAGTGTGATCTTAGTGCTGGCGTTTATGCAAATCTAAGCTCTACTCTAGAGTTTCTTACTTATCATCTATTTAAATATGCCTAACTGAAGTGATTCATACTCTAGCATGTGTGACTCAGGGCAGTGAAAATGGGTTTGTTTTGATGAGTGTCAAACTAGTCTTCCAACCAGAAAACATTCAGTGCAATTTGCAGTACAGATGAAACTGCAAATTTCTTCTTAGCCTATTATTGTAGATTTAGGTATTTGTGTGCAGTGTGTGCTCAAATTACAAACAACGAGATGCTCAAGTATTTTTACCTTTAAATGTTTCAAAGTGACTAGCCAAATGAAAGCTATGTGACCTACTTGAGGATAAACTTAGTTCTTCTTGTTTGGGAAAGAAGGTGAGACCTTTGTGCTTTGCTGGGAATAGGAAAGATTAAAAAAACACACAAAGTATCAATCTCAATGGAACAGGAATATCAGAAGCAATAGGCTGACATTTCCCGGTCCTTTCTTACTGATCTAGAGAAAGAAATCAGAAGGGAAGAGTTCCCATGTTTTGCTTTTTAAAATCATCCAAAATACCTGCTGCCCAAATAAGGTAAGGAATGAAAACAAAATATTAATTTGAAAGAAAATCAAGAAACTATATATCTTTTGGATTTCAAGTAAATTTTCAACATCCGATAACTACTATGGATACAAACTTAAGCAGATTTATGGGGAGTTCTTTTATAACTTTCTAAAATATGCTAGAAGTCTGTGAAGGATTGATGGTGAGTTTGCAGACCTCTGACAACATCAGGAGTTTGTATGCCTGTGATGGCGAGTCCCCAGCTCAACTCTTAGGTCTGGAATGCCAGGCAAAGTAGACTGTTTCAGAATGAAGCTGCATCTGAGCTATAGGTTTTTTGTTTGTTTGTTTGTTTTGTTTTGTTTTGTTTTTACTATTATTATTACTTTTATTTTTTTTCTCTATATTAACATTCTATATCTTTTTCTGTTGTGTTGCTAGTTCTTCTAAACTGATGCAAATGTACTAAGAAATGATGATCATGCATCTATGTGATGATGTTAAGAATTACTGATTGCATATGTAGAATGGTATGATTTCTAAATGTTGGGTTAATTTCTTTTTTTCCGTTAATTAATAAAAAAAAAAAAGTAGACTGTTTCAGAGATACAGAGGGGCAACCTATGCAATAGATGGAAACATGTGCTGTCTTAATTGCTTTGAGGGCCTCAGGAAAGAAATAGAATACAAAGCAGAAATTACATGTTGGGAAAAGAAGCTGTGGAAGGTTTGTTTCTAAACCAAAGATCATCCTTGAAACTGACCTTAGAATCTTGGGTGTATTGATTAGGATTGGGTTTAGTTACAGATAATCAGTAAAACAGGTCTAAACAAGACAGAGTGGGTTATTTTTATTTCCTCACATAAGAGAAATCTGAAGAGAGGCAGGTTATGGGTGGTGTGGCAGCTCTCTGATCCTTGGGGACCTGCGCTCCCTTTTTTCTTTTCCTTCATCATTCTTAGCACTGATTTCCACCTTCAGATTTGCCCATTTCTGGATAGTTACTGCTGCTCTAGCTATCACATCTGTGTTCCAGGTAGGAAGAAAGGAAGAAGAAGAAGGCCGAAGTAAGCACACACTATCTGGTAAAATCAGGCCCTCTCGAGAGCTTTCTTAGAGGCCCATACACTTACATCTCATTGGCTCCCTCTATCTCTAAGGGACAGTACCATCTCCAGTAATGTAGAGGCTAAATATTAGATAGGCAGACTAATCCAAAAGGGATCTCATGATCCCTTGCTGTACCAAGGGATCATAAGAATAGAGTTATCACAAAGACTTAAATGGCTAAAACTTTGAGGTACCTGCAAACTCTTACAATAGCACAGTAATAATATTTAGTGGGGCTAAATATTTTAGTTTGCTGCTTAATTAATTTATTGGGCAATATTGAAGACTTAGATTTGCTAGACATTAGGCTTACAATAGTGAACAAGATCGACATGGTCTCTGCACTCAAAGGGTTGCGAGCTAATGGAGAAAGATAGGTTTTAAATAAATAAATTATAAATGTTTTGAGTACTAAGAAAGGGGAAGTAGAGAGTGCTTGGGATTGTGTAATAGGAAAGACTCTGTAAGGGTATGATATAACATGCATGTTGAGATTTAAAGGATGCTTGGAGTTAGCCAGGTTAGGAAGATAGAGATAATAGGAGGGGAGGGGTTGGGAAAGGGAGGAGGGGGGAATGTTCTAGGCAGACTCGCTTCCAGACTGATAATTTCCATAATAGTTCCTTGTTCTTTCATTAATTGGCTTATTTCTCCATCAGTGGGAATTAGTGTGATTTTCAAGCAACAAAAGAAGGTGGAGACCATATAGTCTTCTTATCTGAAACAGCTAAAAGGACCGCCATCCTTTCTACTTATTTGGTTTTTTCACTTTCTCTAGATGAGTGCCTATGTGCATTGGCTGTACCACGGAGGGTTGGTACCAGAGGAATGAAATGAACAAATGATTGGGGCATACTGAAGTCCAATTGCTCCACAGAGATCTGGATTTTGGTATTAGTGTGGAACTTTGAGGAGGCATGGATTGGTTCTGACCCTGAAGTGCTAATCTGACCCCTTTTCTCTTCCAGGAAGTGGACATTGTGGTAGCACCATGCCAAAGCCTCCGGTCCACAGTGGATGTTCTAGGTGATTTGGTGAATGATTTCTTGCCTGTGATAACCTATGCACTCCATAAAGATGAACTCTCAGAGAGAGATGAGCTAGAACTTCAGGAAATCCAACAATATTTCTCCTTTCCCATATTCTTTTTCAAAGTACCAAAGTTGGGCTCAGAGATAATTGAGTCCTCTACCAGAAGAATGGATAATGAAAGATCACCACTTTATCGACAGCTAATTGACCTGGGCTATCTGAGCAATAGTCACTGTAACTGTGGGGCCCCTGGCCAGGATACCAAAGCTCAGGGCATGTTGGTGGAACAAAGTGAGAAGCTGAGGCAGTTGAGCACATTTTCTCACCAGGTGCTACAGAGTCACCTGGTGGATGTGGCCAAGGCCCTGAATCTGTTACACTCTCGCTGCCTTGACATCTTTATTAACCAGGCTTTTGACATGCAGCGAGACCTGCAGATTACTCCCAAACGTCTGGAATATACTCGAAAAAAGGAGAATGAGTTGTATGAATCACTTATGAATATTGCCAATCGAAAGCAAGAGGAAATGAAGGACATGATTGTTGAGACACTTAACACCATGAAAGAGGAACTTCTGGATGATGCTGCCAACATGGAGTTTAAAGGTAGGTCCTAGTGAGCTTGGTGGGGAGCTGGGCCTACAGAAGCCTCTAACCCTTTTCAAGCTAGAAATTTGAGCACCTTAGCTCTTGAAGCTAAACCCATTCCCATTGTTTGCAGCAGGAGACCACTTTACATTATTTAGCCAAAGTGGCATCTCTTGTTCTCAAAGACCTTCCTGGAGATTTCACAGTCATTCCTTCCCTTGTCTATTTGTCCAACTTTTGGTGAATTCATTCTAATAGGTCTCCTTAATTTCTGGTGTATATCTGTATCCCTCTCCCCCTAACAGAGCTGGAGAAGAGCTGCTTGAAGAATGTAATTAAGTCATTCCTTCCGCCTGGCCCAGGCTTCTTTATCAGTTCTGCTTTTTTGTCCCAAGGTATCATTTTATTTTCAGGTTGCTTCTGAAACACAACTCAGGAGAATTTTCCAAAGTAGTGTTTTTAGCTTTTCTGGTGTTCCCATTCTTCATGAATGGCTATTAACACAATTGGACCACAGTGATTAGTTAGGCCTTTTGGTATCTGAAGTTTAGATGCTGCTGACTTTGTTACTAACTGCTATATGAACCTTGATGCATGAACACTAGCCCTACTGCTTATTAATCAAAATGATGTGGTTTACAAGTTCAGGTTCTCAACTGTGGCTATCAGCTACATCACCTGAAAGACTTTTTTTTTCTTTTTTCTTTTTTTACATGGGCAGGCACCGGGAAATGAACCCGGGTCTCTGGCAGGCAGGCAAGAACTCTGCCTGCTGAGCCACTGTGGCCCACCCCTGGGAAACTTTTTGAAAATGCAGATACTCAAGACAACTAAAGAACATTCCAGACGTATTTACCAGAATTTCTGATATGGGTTCTGGCATCAGTGTTTTTTCAAAAACCACTTTCTTAGGTGAATCCTGTTTTGTGCCAATTTTCTAGATGGGGAAATAAGGCTTAGAAAGGTTAAACAATTTGCTCAAGATCACACAACTAGTAAAGGAGGGCACATTTGAATCTACAGTCTGATTCCTGAGCCCATAATTCAGTCTCTGTGCTTCACTGCCTCTTATTCTGTTCCCAGTTACTGATGTTACCTTCTTCCTGTACTTGGCTTCAAAACTGCAGCATGGCCTTTAACTGTTTTCTTTCCCTTGACTGTACATCCAGTGAGTTGCCAAGTCCTGATGTTTCTTAATTAATCTCCCTGACATCTTTCTCTTCTTTGTTCAGTTCATTTTTACTGGTTATCTGTTCCTACAGACTAAGTTTATAGTCTTGGCCTAAAATTAAGGACCTTCCAAGACCCACCCCTAAAAACTTTTCCAATCTTATTTCCTACTTGTCCGTTCCGTTAATTCCTGTTTTGGTTGATCTTAACTGCTTGCTGTCCTCCATAAGCTCCTTTCACTTTTTCTTTGCTCATACCCTGCCTGAACATGAAATGTCCGTTATGTAACTGTGAATTTCAAATCCCACCTTTCCTTCAAGGCTTTCCCCAAATTTCATTTTTCATGAAGTCTTTAAATTTTTTAGTTGGTAATCTCATCTGGGAACCCACAATATTTCATCTGTAACTTATCTCTGTATTTTTCACTTACTGTTTTTTATTATTGTTATTTATGTTCTTTTCTCCTTTTTTCTCAACTCCTAGAGTTGAAGGAGAACAGGATCAAAGTCTTATTCATCATCATATACCTTTCAGCAAATAACAGTACAGTTTTGGAGAATGAATGAATCTCTATGATGGTATATAACTATGTCACAGTTATCACTACAGAGGGAATACAGTTGACTTCTGCAAGCACAGAATGCCTGATTTCTTAAGAGCTTTCTAAAGATGGACAAAAATTCCTCTTTTTTGAATTCCCACTGCAGGGAGGAATTACTGAGAAATGCTCATTTGCAATAGAAATCCTAGAAATTCTCAATATTTCATTAAAAAATCTGGAACATCAGTGCTAGTATCATAGTGTACATAATAAAGGGTGATCAGGGCAGGTAAGTTGGGCAGACATCAAAATATTTCGTTGATTGTTAAGTGCCAGGCATACCATATTATGTGCTTGAGATACAGTGATTAGCAAAATACACTTGGTAACTGGACACAAATAGATCAAATGTCTGGCTCTGTTAACTACATTGTTGATATTTGGATCTACTTACTTAGTTGGCTACATAGTATTTGCAATTTATATGTCTGGTTCTTACTTTGTTCTCACCCCTTTCTAAGAATCTTTGAGGCAGATTAACCTTGAGGAAGCTAATGATAAGTAGATTAAGAAGAGTACTATCACATATCCTATGGAGCCAGTTTTCTATTATGTTTTATTTGGCTTTTGTTTTTAAGTAAAGGTAATGTATGCATACTAGGGATCATTATATACTTTATAAATTTTTAATTTGTTTTTTTAAAAGATAATGCCTATATATATAGTACTTAATTCAAAGGTTTAAAGTTACTGTCCCCCAGTTACTCAGTTCTTCATATATTCTTCTACATCTTGCTTTTTCTACTTAACAGTATATCTTAGACAGCTTTTCATAAATGCACATGCAAATCTGCCTTCTTCTAATCAATAGACCTTAATTTATTTAACTCTTCCCCTATTGATGGATATTTAGGCTGTTTCTTTCTTTCTTTCTTTCTTTTTTATATGGGCAGGCACAGGGAATTGAACCCAGGTCTCCAGTATGGCAGGCGAGAACTCTGCCACTGAGCCACCATGGCCTGCCAGAGGTTCTTTCTTTTTTTTTTTTTTTAATGCTATTACAAACTATATTTCATTGATCAACATAGCATACACACAACATTGATACTTGTGTATTTCTAGAAAAAAAAATTCCTATAAGTAGAATAGTGAGGTCAAAATGTATGGATATTTTGTTCATTTATTGCTTTAAATTTTTATAAATGTATTTATTTTTTAACTATGGTAAAATATAGTTAAATAAAATAATTTTAACTATTTTAAGTAGACAAGTCTCTGGCATTAAGTACATTGACAATACTGTATAACTTTTACCACTGTCTATTTCCAGACTATTTCCATCATCCCAAATCAAAACCATTTCCCATAATCAAAACCATTTCCCATTTAATAATAACTCCCCATTTGTCCCTTCCCCCCACCCATTGTTACCAATATTCTGCTTTCTGTCTCAATGAATTTCCTTATTCTAAGTATTTCATAAGAGAAATCATAATATTTGTCCTTTTGTGTCTGGTTTTTTTCACTCAACATGGTGTCTTCAAGTTTAATCCATGTTGTAGTATGTACCAGCACTTCACTTCTTTGTATGGCTGAATAATATTCCGTTTTGTTTATCCTTTTACCTATTGATGGACATTTGGGTCGCTTCCACCTATTATGAATAAGGTCATAATGAACATTGGTGTGCAAATACCTTTCTGAGTCCCTGCCTTCAATTCTTTTAAGTATGTTGTAGGAGTGAAATTACCAGGCCATATGGTAATTCTATGTTTAACTTTCTAAGGAACTGTCCAAACTGCTTTTCACATTGGTTGCACCATTTTACATTCCCACCAACATTGCACAAGGGTTCCGATTTCTCCACATCCTCATCAGCACTTGTGAGTTTCTGTTTTTTTTTTTTAATAGTAGCCATCTTAGTGGGTATGAAGAGGTATCTAGCTGTAGTTTTAATTTGCATTTCTCTGATGGCTACTGGTGTTAAAACGCATCTTTTTAATATACTTATTGGCCATTTGAAATCTTCTTTGGAGAAATGTCTATTCAAATTCTGGGCCCATTTTAAAATTCTGTTTGTCTTTTTGTTGTTAAGTTGGAGAAATTCTATATATGGATAATAAACCTTATCAAATATATGGTTTCTAAATATATCAGAGCCTGATTGCTGTGATTAGAACTTCCAGTAATTTGTTGAATAACAGTAGTGACAGCATGCATCCTTGTCCTGTATCTTATCTTAGGGTTAAAGCTTTTAGTGTTTTACCACTGAATATATTTGCTGTGAGTTTTTCATAAATGCCCTTTATCATGTTGAGAAAGTTCCCTTCTTTTCCTGGTTTTCTAAATGTCTCTATCATGAAAGATTGTTGTGTTTTGTCAAATTTCTTTTATGAATCAGTTGAGATAATAGTGTTTTTTTCCTTCCTTTTATTAATGTAGTACATTACATTGATTTATTTTCTTAGTTTAACTACCCTTGCATTCCTGAGATAAATCTCACATGGTCATGGTGTATAATCCTTGGGTGGGAATGTGGGGAGTGAGTGAGTGGTGGTGGAGTAAAATAAGAGCAGAGAAAGGGGGGTGGGCAGTTACAGTCTCTGCTTTTTTTTTTTTTTTTACATGGGCAGGCACCAGGAATCGAACCCGGGTGCTCTGGCATGGCAGGCAAGCATTCTTGCCTGCTGAGCCACCGTGGCCCACCGCAGTCTCTGCTTTTTAACAGGGGAGTTTAGTCCATTGAAATTTAAGGTGATAGCTGAGAAAAAAGAATTTACTTCTGCCATTTAGCTGATTGTTATCTGGATGTGTTGTAGGTTTGTTCCTCAGTTATTCCATTACTGCCTCTTTTTTGTGTGTGTATTTAGTTGCTTTTTTTATAATGTACATTTTGATTCCCTTCCTCTTTCCTTTTCTCTATATTTTTTAGTTATTTTCTTAATGGTTGCCTTCATAATTATAATGAACATCTTAAACCAATAACAACCTAACTCGACTAGTACCAACCTAGTTTTTCAGTAGTATACAAACTGTCTATTCCTGTGGATCTCTGTTCCTCTCCCTTTATATTACTATTGCCTCAGATTACATCTTTAAGCATTTTATGTCTATTAACAGAGATTTTTTTTAGTTTTTTTTCTTTTACATTGGCAGGCGCCGGGAAATGAACCTGGGTCTCCAGCACGGCAGGTGAGAACTCTGCCTGCTGAGCCACTGTGGCCCGCCCTATTAACATGATTTAAAATATTATTCTATATATTTGGCTAAGTCATATAGGAGAGAAAAAGACAGTTACAAACCAAAAGTAAAATAATATAGGATTTTATATTTACCTATCTAGTTACCTTTACCAGTGTTCTTTATTTCTTCTTATGACTTTGAATTACAGTTTAATGTTCTTTTCTTTCAGCCTGAAGGATTCCTTTAGTATTTCTTATAGAGCAGGTCTTCTGATAATGAACTCTTTCAGCTTTTGTTTATCTGTAAGTATCCTAATTTCTCCTTCCTTTCTGAAAGATAATTTTGCCAAATATAGAATTCTCGGTTGAGAGTTTGTCTTTAAAGATTTAAATATGCTATCCCACAGTCTCCTGGCCTCCATGGTTTTTTTTTTTCCACATGGGCAGGCACCACCAGGAACCGAACCCAGGTCTTCAGCATGGCAGGCGAGAACTTGGCCACTGAGCCACCGCAGCTTGCCCCGTACATGGTTTTTGATGAGATGTCTGCTGTTAATCTTCTTGGAGATGCCTTGTATGTGACAATTTGCTTTTCTCTTGCTGCTTTCAAAATCCTCCCTTGTCTTTGGATTTTGACAATTTTAAGATAATGTATCTTGGTGTAGACCTCTGGGAGTCTCTCCTACAAGGAGTTTGTTTAGTTTTCTGGATATGTACATTCATGTCTTTCATCAGATTTGGGAAGTTGTTGACCATTATGTCTTTGACTACCTTTTTTGCCACTCTCTCTTGTCTTTCTGGGGCACTGCTGAAGCATGTGTTATTATGCTTGATGTTGTCTCACAGGTCATTGTTTTTCATTATTTTTTCTTTCAGCTCCTCACACTGAATAATTTCAGATGTCTTATCTTCAAGTTTCTGATCCTTTCTTCTTGTTCTAATCTTTTGTTAAATCTGTCTAATGAGTTTTTTTAATTTCAATTTACTGTAGTTTGCAGTACCAAAATTTCTGTTTGGTTATCCTATGTTTTTATTTTTGTTCAGACAACGTTTTCCTATTTTCCTTTAGTTCTTTGTATATGGGTTCCTTTAGTCCATTGAATGTACTTGAGATAGTTGATTTAACTTCTTTGACTAATTGTTCCAAACTATGAACTTCCTCAGGGAAGGATTCTGGGAAATTCTTTCTTTTCCTGTGAATGGACCATACTTCCTTATTCTTTGTGTGTTTCGTAATGTTTTGTTGAGAATTGGGCATTCTGAGTATTATGTTGTTAAAACTCTGGAAACCTAGTTCTCCTGCCTCTCTGGGATTACTAGGCTTTCTCTTGTTGTTGAGGGCTGGAGCTGTCAATTTGAGATTTTTTTTTTCAAACTATTTTTGACCCTAAAAGAGGAATGGAAAGAGAAAAGGGGGGGGGGGGGGACACAAAAAAAGGCATTGCCTCTTTGAGACTTCTCTGCTGTTTTGCCTGAAGGGAGTTGGAACAATGGCCACCCTCAGAGCCAGCCCCCTACTGATCTGAAGTACCTGATTAAAAGCAGTAATCAACGATGAGACCATATACCCCCAGATTTGGGGGTACTAGGTTTTTATAGCCGACCCTGGTACCAAGAAGCTGTACCAAGAGCCCAGGCTACAGTCCACATGGCTGCCTGCCATGCAGTTGGGGGATGAGGAATGGTAGCTACTGCAGGCAGGGCAAAATTTACTGATGTGTACCACAACTTAGTAGCCTTTTCTTTCAGCTTTTCCTTGGATGCTGCACAGTGTACCACTAGACTCGTGAATTTTCAATAATATGTTAGACAGTATGAAATATGACAAAGATCATAGACTTTGGAATCAATTAGCTTTAGGTTCAGATGCTGCTGTTTTATTTTCTAACTAGACCTTCTTCCTAAAGCCTGATTTTTCTTCTTTTTGAGGCTGTTTCCTGATCTGGAAAATATAAGCAATAATACCATTTCACAAAATTGTGAAGATTAAATTGGATTACACATGTAAAATACTTAAACTATAGTGCCTTTCACATAGTCTGCATTCAATAAATATCATTCCTCCTTTCCTATAAATGTGACATAAAAGCTAACAAAATCGGCATTTTCTTTCTAGATATAATTTTCCTTCTCAGGATTCTTAGCTTTGTTAAGTAATTGGAAGTTATATGGCCCCTGTTCATGATGAAAGTCTGAAGTTGTTCATCAGTCAACCATGTGTTTTTTGTAGCCATCATCATGATAGTGCTTTGGAGAGCCTTTATTTAGTGTGCCTGCCCCTTTCTCACACAACTGACAGGCTCATTGCTCTATCTCTATAGATGTCATTATCTCTGAGAATGGGGAACCAGTGGGCACCAGAGAGATCAAATGCTGTATCCGACAGATCCAGGAACTCATCATCTCCCAACTCAATCAGGCGGTGGCTAACAAGCTGATCAGCTCAGTAGATTATCTACGTGAGAGCTTCGTGGGAACCCTGGAACGGTGTCTGCAGAGCCTGGAGAAATCCCAGGATGTTTCAATTCACATCACTAGTAATTATCTCAAACAGGTACTCAAACCAGTGATGATCCCAAACAGGAACTCAAAGAACAGTTGTTAAGACATTAGGTCACAGATAACACATGAAACAGAATCTACACATAAGCTCAACTTCAACCTAGTCAAGAATTTCCATTCACCTTTTTGTCAGTCCAGTTTGGATTTTATTTTTATTTCCTTCCACATCACTATTGTCTGTAGAAGGTGTTCATGGACATTAAAATTGCAGTTAAGTTGATGAGCAAGAAGATGAAGATAAAATAAAGGGACCTAAATAATCACAAAATAGTAACCTGAGTTCCCAGGAGTTTGACTCTGCATATATTTTGGTGGATAAATATGGGCACCCAGGGACTGGACTATATTCTTGAAGTAAATGTTATTTATTGCATTTTTGAACTAATCACTCCATAAAGGACATATTAATTTTCTTTTGTATATTATCTTTCAGATCTTAAATGCTGCCTATCATGTTGAAGTCACATTTCACTCAGGGTCCTCAGTTACAAGGATGCTATGGGAGCAAATCAAGCAGGTAGAGGTCGTTTAGAGGAAAAATATGTTTAGTTCTTGGTTTTTTCAAATGAATCCCCAACAGACAACTGATGTTTAGATCTTCTGTTAGTGCAGGGTGACCATTAGTCCTGGTTTGTATGCCTGGGAGAATTCTGGCTTATGACTATTTTGAAGTAATTATTAATAGTGTTCCCCTCAACTCTTAAAAATGGTGGGCAGATGATATTTTATGGTGCTGTAAGACTACTTCACTAGCTTCTTCATATCTCTTTTTCCCAATTTAAATGTTTTCACAGAACTAGGCTTTGTTTTTGCCAGAGGCCAAAAGTGTGATTTTTGTTCTTAATTTGGTCTGTTGCTTATGTAGACTTATTAACTTCAAAAGAAATTTATCAAGCACTCTCTGGCATTGAATATAGTATATTGAGGGTTCGTGAGCATGTAAAGTCAACCCAGTGTTTCTTTGATGCTTTTTCATCAGGCCTGAGCCCTGATAGTGAGATAGAAATGGAGAGAACCTGTATTTCATACAGCTCCTATGTTAAGAGCCCATTCCTAATGAGTAGGTAACCCAGAGAATGAAGGGCATTGGGGTCTTTTCAGCGGTCCCTGTCTCCCATCCCTCAGTGATCTCACTGTCCTCATTCTGGCAGATCATACAGCGCATCACATGGGTGAGTCCCCCTGCCATCACTCAAGAATGGAAGAGAAAGGTGGCCCAAGAAGCCATTGAGAGCCTCAGTGCTTCAAAGTTGGCTAAGAGCATTTGCAGCCAATTCCGGACTCGGCTCAATAGTTCTCATGAGGCTTTTGCAGCCTCCTTGAGGCAGGTGGGTATGTGGGAAAGGAAATATAACTAGATCAAGCAGAGAAGAATCCCATCCATAGAAGAATATTTTGCTCTCTGCTTTTCGTATAATTTTTTTTTAAATCATCAGTATATTTTCTGTTTTGTCAAAAGATAATATTTACAGGAAGTTGCATCAATAAATTTTTCATGTAGTTATTTTTCTAACTCTAGAAAGAATGGAGGGAGCTCAGTTAATCTTGTCCCATTTCACTGAGTGAGCAATGAAAATCCAGAGGGCTAGGAATTTTATAAGTTTATATAATATTTTAGGAATGCATGACAGAAAAGGATGATTTTCCAATTTCCATACTAGTTCACAATTATGTGACTTCATATTATTCCTTTGGTATGGGTCTGTAGTGTTAAAGGAAGTATAGATGTGGTTATGCATCCAAGAGGAAGAGTTATTTGTTCAGTGCCTGCTATGTGTTGGTCTTTATACTAAATGAATTACATACATCTTATATATTTCTCACAAGTCCTTATGAGGTGGATATTATTATCCCTATATTACAGATGAGAAGCCAAGGCTAGGGACTTGGTAAGTTGCATGTCTTTTCTGTGTTTTCCTCCCAGCTGGAAGCTGGCCACTCAGGTCGGCTGGAGAAAACTGAAGATTTGTGGCTGAAGGTTCGGAAAGATCATGCCCCCCGCCTGGCCCGCCTTTCTTTAGAGAGCCGTTCTTTACAGGATGTCTTGCTGCATCGTGAGTCCTTAATTTTTTTTTGCCCCTGAGTAAATAGGAGGAGGGTTCTGGATACCTGATAATCTCATGTCCAGCCTTGGTAAGAATCCTGTTGTCTAAAGCTGCTTCTTTAGGCCCTTACTGTTATGTATAAGAACTCCTGAAGTCTTTTTCGTCCTGCTATTTATATGTATCATCAAAGTTTATTTCAATTCAGCCAGCTAGGTTACTTTCTACTGGTTTAGAATGACACCAGAATTTCTTCCCCTGGAATAATTATGACTTCCTGGCTTTTGAGCAGATCCACATTTAAGAATCATATGGAATTTACCGAGCAAGTTCCCGTCCCTCTTGCCTCATTTCTGTCTCTGTGTCTTATAGGTAAACCTAAACTGGGACAGGAACTAGGCCGGGGCCAATATGGTGTGGTGTACCTGTGTGACAACTGGGGAGGACACTTCCCTTGTGCCCTCAAGTCAGTTGTCCCTCCAGACGAGAAGCACTGGAATGACTTGGCTTTGGAGTTTCACTACATGAGGTGGGTCTTAGTCTTATTAATCTTTATGGGAAAAGATACAGAGAAGAAGCCAAAAGCCTGGTTTAAGTTTTGAACCAACAGCTAAAGCATGTCTTATATTTCCCTGCCTGGGTTTCAAATGTTGTAAACTAGTATTTTGGTGTCCAGCACAGAAATGTGTTCTCTTCAGAGTCTTTTCTGTCTTTGCTTGCCCTTTCCCCACCATCCTAATTTCTCAAACTAATCCTTCCATTTGACTTTCTTCCTTAGACCTTATTTAGGCTTGTCAATTTTTAGATTCAATTCTTTGTCCTTGTTAGAGAGGCCTTGTTAGAGTATCTTTGCCTTCTCTTTGCACTGAGGGCCATTATCTCTAGACCTGGACTAGGTGTGATCTTGAGGTTATTCTTTTCCACACTTGTGTCATGCTTTGCAATATTAGAACCTAAGACCCCTCTCCTTCCTTCCAGGTCTCTGCCCAAGCATGAGCGACTTGTGGATCTCCATGGTTCAGTCATTGACTACAACTATGGTGGTGGCTCCAGCATTGCTGTGCTGCTCATTATGGAGCGGCTACACCGGGATCTCTATACAGGGCTAAAGGTAAGATGAGAGAAGGAGAAGAGCAAGATCAGCTGGTAGCCAGATCCCCTGGTTCCTTTCTGGTCCTTAATCTTTTTCTGTTAATTCAGAGCTTCTGGTTTTCATAAGAGCTTGTTGGAGCAATCATGCTTTGTTGCCCTTATTTCCAAAAAAACCTTAAAAATTTCTGTCTCTGTTTTCTTCCTCAGTACGTATCTAGAATAAACTGTTGTTCACTACTTTAATTCCTATGTGGTTGTAAAAATCTAGACTTCTTAGAAGAGCTATTCCTATAATTCTAATCATTGATGGAAAAAGAGAAGGAAGAGTAAAGTCAGATTTTGTGTTTTAGTCAACAGATATTTATTAGTGTCTACTTTGTATAGGACCCTGTATTAAGCACCAGAAGGGGATACTAAAAGTATAATTGCCAGCATAATGCCCAGAGCCTATTTAAAGGCCAGTGAGGTTACTAATCAGGCTGGAGCAGTTGATTCATTTTGGAAATAGGGAGAAGATAATATCCGAAGAGATGTTGGAGTCCAATTATAGAGGGCCAAAAATGTTAAGAATTTCCTTAGAATTCAAATTCTGTTAAAGATAATGAGGAGCTATGAAAGGATTTTATTTGAGTGAAGTCTAGAATCATGGTGAAAGCTTCAATTGGATACTGAATTTCCCTCATCTAAAACAACCACTAGAAGGGAAATAGAGAGGTTTTCTTCATTTGTTCTCTACATTTGGGCTGAGAAGAAGGGAAGAAAAGCTGCCCCAGAGAAAGTAGATCCCTTCTCATAAATACCTCTTATATTTTACATTGTATAGAGGCTTCTAAAAGTGGGGCAGAGGAAACCTTAGAAATGCTTCCAGGAGCCCTGAAGAATGAGTATAACGAAGAAAATGATTGTCCAAGTGGCTTTATTTTCCCTCTGTATTTCAGAGGAGTTTAGCTCGGCAACGTCTGGTGCTTTTCCATACATAGGTTAGAGAACCATATTTAAGCTTTTGGGTGAGTGATATTATGTTCTCCAGAGTTTGAGACCCTAAATTAGAGGCTTGGTGGAAGTCATATGACTTTGATATTTGAATCTACAAAGCCAACATAGCCAACCAGGCCTACAGAGCAATGGAAGTAAATCTGTCAGAGGGATTTAATTAGCACCTAGTGATACTTTGAGTCTCGTGGGCAGTTCCAGAGTTTGTTCTTATGCTAGAAATGAGGGCATGCCTTCAGTCATTTCATCACACCCTCTCCTAATCACACTTGGGGATTGTCAAGCTTCCCTCTTCTGTCTGCTTTTCTCTTTCCTTTCTCTTTTCATTTACTTCTCTGACCTTGTGTGCCCTAATGCAGTGAGTCTTTTAGCATCCCAAAGCAGGAACTCTCAGTTGGTTCAAGCAAGTAAGGTTTGAGGAATTTCCTTGTTAGAGACAAGTAAGTTTTTTTGTTTTCCCAAGGCTGGGCTGACCCTGGAGACACGTTTACAGATAGCACTAGATGTGGTGGAAGGAATCCGCTTTCTGCACAGCCAGGGACTTGTCCACCGTGATATCAAATTGAAAAATGTGCTGGTAAGTAGGGCTGTTTCCCCCAAGATAATATCTTGCCTCTCTGAGTCATGTGACCTTTTGAAGGATACATGCAAATGCAAGTTTGGTCGTAGGAAAAGCCCAGAGAGACCATAATAGAGTTAACAACATCACAGATGATATCTTGGACTTAAAGCTTGAGTCTTCAAAACTTGAAGACTTGAATAAATCTTCAAAAAATGAAGATTTTGTTCCTGTGGGCTTCATCATAGACTTAGCTTTATTATTTAAGGTTTTTTTCTCCAAACACTGTTTTGAAAAATTTTAAACTTACAGAAAAGATAAAAGGCCAGTACTATGAAGACTTATATACCCTTCACTCAGATTCATATTTTCTCTCTGTCTCTCTTTGGGAGAAGGGAGAAATCTTCCTAAAATTGTAATTGAAACCTAAGAGGTTTATCAGTAGCCAAGTGGGACATAGATTTATTCTCTTTAGTCTTTAGGGAAGGAAGCTACAGGGATTTCTAGAAACTCTTCTCAGCTAACCAGTGGACCTCAACCTTCTAGTTATCAATTATTTGCTCTGAGGTCTGAAGGTCAGAGGAGAATCAGAACCTGAAATGCTTTCCTTGGTGTTCTTTCATAGACCTTCACTTATTTATTCTTCCAAGATGTACTGAGGTCCTATCAGTTCTGGGAATATAAAGATGAAAAAAATAGTCCTTGCTATCAGGTGCTCATAAGTGGGGGAGAAGAAGGTAATGAGAATGAATCTGGAGGTAGGGAGGTTGGAGGCAAGATTTAATAAATACCTACTTTGAGCTAGGCACCTACTCTTTTGAACTTGGGTATGCAACTAAGTGCTGTGGGCAGGATCACAGACAGGGTATCTCTCACTTTGTTTTGTTAACAGCTAGACAGACAGAACCGTGCCAAGATCACTGACTTAGGATTCTGCAAGCCAGAGGCCATGATGTCAGGCAGCATTGTGGGGACTCCTATCCATATGGCTCCTGAACTTTTCACAGGTAAGACTGAAGGGCAGGGAATGGGTTTGGGCAGGGCTCAGTACCTTGTCCCTAAGTGTTACCTGTCAAACTAAGTAGTATCTGTGAGTATTTCTGGGAGGTCTGGTACAGGCAAGGGAAAAACCAGAACAGGGAAAACTAAGAGAAGTTAGGGGGCAAAGTGCAGGGGTAAAGGGGTGAGAAAAAAATAAGTAAAAGCTTCCTCCAAGTCACTAACTGTTCTTTTGAATGTCTCTAAGATTTTAGTGCCATACATTTTCATAGGCAATCAACTATTTGATACTAAAGTATTGATTGATTAATTTCTTTGGTTAGATACTAGGGAGTTGTCCTCTGTCATTAAAGAACAACAACTGATAAAGAAATATCATATCAAGAGAGGTAAAATAATTAGAAAATAGTATAAGATAGCATGTGATTAAGTGCTAATATTAAATGCCTCATAATGTACTATTGGGGTTTAATGAAGGGATAAATGAAGGCTGAAAGGTTTGACAACTTTGTGGTAGAGTTGGGATTTGGGATAGAAGTAGAGTCAGAAATGGAAAAATGGATAGATATCAAAGGAACTCATATTTATTAAGTAGTACTTTTAGCTACCCAGTATGGGTTTGTTTTTTAAATATATATTGTTTCTCTTAATCTTTATGGCAATTCTATGCTGATGATGCATCTTTATCCATTTTATGGATAAAGCAGTTGAAGCCAGATTGATGAAGAAACCTACTCCAAAATATTGAGCTAAAAAGTGGAGCTGGGATTTGATTCTAGATCTTTCTGTCTCCAAAGTCTGAGCATTTATCATTAAGGAGAAAAATTCTGGAGGCTGGAGTTGGATAGATGAAGAAAATCAGAAAATAGAGATAAGCATGACAGGAAGGAAAGCCATTTGGGGAGTAGTAGAAAATAAATTTGGAAATAGATTGAACCTGAAATTTAGGCAAAGGAGCTAATGCTTGATGTGGAGTAAGGAGCTATTGAACTTTTGAACAGAAGAGTGATGCAAAGAAAATGTTTATGGAAGATTAGTTTAAGAGCAGTAGGTAAAGAAGTGTAAGAAGGAAGAACCAAGGTTCTTGTAGAATGTATAAAATGTAATGATAAATCATTGGTTTATACTTAAAAGGTATGAATGTGTAATTTGTGACAAGAACTATATAAAGGGGGATGGATGGGGTGGGAACATAGTTTATATGTACTATTCATGTTAAGTTGGTATCAAAGCAAACTAGATTGTTACAGATTGAGGATGTTAAATTTAACACCCTAAATATAAATCCCATGATAACTATGGAGAAAATATTGGAGAATATGCAAATTCATAGCAACAGAAAGTAGAGTACAGGTTGCCAGGAGTAGGGAGCAGTGGAATGGGGAGTTAATGCATAATGAACGTATGGATTCTGTTTAGAGAGATGGGAAGGTTTTAGAAATGGAAGTTGGTGAAGTAATTGTAATATTATGAATGTGATTAATTCCATTGGATGGCATGCTTGGGAGTGGTTGAGATGGGAAAGTTTATCTTTTTTTTTTTTTAAACAAAATTAATTTTATTTAGATTGAAATAAACAGTACAAAATTGATTTTCTTCACCCAAAATAACAGCAATATTTTCTGTATTGTTCCTTGCTAAACCACAAAACACTTATTTTTGTAGGCTTTCCAGGTTTTGCTTATAAATCAAGGTGAGGCAATAGAGACAGCCATGGAAACAGAAGAAAACAGACAAATCAGCTGTTAATTCATGGCCTCTGATTCTGTCTTGACAATGAAACAGAAGTGTTCAACTCATACCTACTAAAAAGCTTATGAAGGTATAGGCTCAACAAAGAAATGTAAATAGCAACAACCAGATGTGGAAAAAGACATTCAAACTTTAACTGTAACTTGTTCCTTTAGGTTCATTTTTTTTTTTTACCTTTTTTTATTGTATAATATAATTTATATACAAAGCAAAGAAATAAAAAAGCAGTAGTTTTCAAAGCACTTTTCAAAAAGTGGTTACAGGATAGATCCCAGAGTTTGTCATGGGCCTACCATATGATCCTCTTACATTTTTCCTTCTAGCTGCTCCAGAGTATAGGAGGCTAGAGGGTTTAAATACTTTTTTTATCATCACAATCAACTTTTTTTTCCTTCTTTTTTTGTGAGCAATAACATAGATACAAAAAAGCTATAAATTTCCAAGCACAGCACCACAATTAGTTGTAGAACATATTTCAGACTTGGACATGGGTTACAATTTCACAATTTTAGCTTTTTACTTCTAACTGGAGTAAATACTGGAGACTAAAAGAGATATCAGTTTAATGATTCAGCATTCATATTCATTTGTTAAGTCCTATCGTCTGTGTATAATTCCACCATCACCTTTGATCTTTCCATACCTCTCACTGGGGTTGTTTAGGCTATGACCCTTTAGGTTCATTTGATGAAGACAAAATCTACACTGAAATCCTTGCTTGGCAAGCTCAGTTTCTCTCACTCTTCAGTAATTCCCTTAACTAGTTGTCCAATACAAATTTCTAACAACATACTTATAAGTCCTACTTTTAATTAAAGGTCAGTTGTGAGCCTCATTTTAACATTTTACAAAATGCATTCCGGGAAAGTTTATCTTATATATATGTTCCCTCAATTAAAAAAAAGAAAGAAAGAAAGGGCAACTAAAGAGACAATGAAAATTAAATTTAATGTGTTGTTCTGGACAGCGTCTAATAAGGGAGGACAAAAGGCTCAAAACGACATTACTGGGACATATGAAAATTTGGGATATTGACTGTAAGCTTTATATCAATGTTAAATTTCTTGAATTTGATAACTATTCTTAAGATAGTTGCATAAGTGAATATTCTTTTTAAGGAGCATGATTTTTACAGCCTACATTCAACTGTACAGAAAATAGATTGACAGGTAGGTAGATGAATTGAGAGATAGATAGAATGATTTGGCAAATGTAGAAAAATGTTAAGATTGCTAGATCTTGGGGCGGGCCGCGGTGGCTCAGCGGGCAAAGTGCTTGCCTGCTATGCCGGAGGACCTCGGTTCGATTCCCGGCCCCAGCCCATGTAACAAAAACGGAGAAACAGAATACAATAAAACAAGAAAATGTTTAAAGATGTTTCCCTTTCTTCCTTCCTTCCTTCCTTCTATCCTTCCTTCCTTCTCTCTGTCTTTAAAAAAAAAAAAAAAAAAAAAAAAAAGATTGCTAGATCTTGGTATCTGGCGGGAGATATGCTGCAGTTCTTTCTGTGGGTTTTATATTATTTTTGAAACTGTAAATTTGAAATTATTTTGGAAAAAAAAAGAGAGAGAGCGAGAACCAAGGTTGGGAGACCAGTTAGGTGGTGATTATTTTTCAGTATTAGGTTGGTAAGTGCTAAAACAGAAAAACTTATAAGAGATTTAGGATCAGTTCAGAGTATGAATGGGAAGATTATATTTTTAACTTGATATGGGTGATAAACAGAAAAGAAGCTAAAAGACGACTCCAAGGTTTTGAGCTTGAGTGGATGGGGAATGATTGTACCATTGCTACGGAAAATGGAAAAGTAATTGCAGGTCAGTTATTTTTATATATATATATATTAGATTTAGGATATTAATTTTTTTTGAGGAGGGTCTTAAACATTTTTATTCTAGTAACATATAAACAAACTGAAACTTGTCCCTTTAAACAATTCAAATATATAATTTAATGTTCATAATTATATTCACAAAATTATCATCACCAAGCATAATTAAAACCTTTCCATCACCCAAATAGAAACTCTGTACCAATTAAGCATTAAGTCCCCATTCCCTATACCCACCCAAACCCCTAGTAACCTGAATTCTGGTTTCTGACTTTTATGAACTTGCTTTTTCAAATTATTTCATATAAATGAGATTATATAATATTTTTCCTTTTGTGTCTAGCTATTTTATTCACAGTGTCTTCAAGGTTCATCCACATTGTTGCACCAGACAAAGCTTCATTCCTTTTTATGGCTGAATAATATGCCACTATATGCATATACCACATTTTGTTTATCCATATTTCTGTGAGTGGACATATGGGTTGCTTCCATCTTTTGGCAATTGTGAATAATGCTGTTATATTACCATAAACATCAGTGGGAAAATATCTATTTAAGTCCTTGTTTCCAGTTATTTTGGGCACATACCTAAAAATGGGATTGCCAGCTCACATTCAATATTTAACTTTTTGAGGAACCACCAAACTGTTTTCCACAGCAGTTGCACCATTTTACATGCCCACCAACAATGAACAAGTGTTCCTATTTCTCTACATCCTCTCAGCACTTATTTTCTATTTATTTAACAATAGCCATTCTAGTGGGTGTGAAGTTATATCTCTTTGTAGTGTTGATTTGCATTTACCTGATGAATTATGATGTTGAGCATCTTTTCATATGCTTGTTAGCCATTTGTATTTCTTCTTTTGAGAAAGGTCTATATAAGTCATTTGCCCATTTTTTAAATTGGGTTGTTTGTCTTTTTGTGGTTGAGTTGTATGATTTCTTACCCTTATCAGATGTGTGGATTTAATTTTGATGAAGTCCTATTATCTATTTTTTTCTTTGGTTGCTCATGCTTTTGGTGTAAAGTCCACAAAACCATTGCCTAACACAGGATCCTGAAGATGTGTCCCTATGTTTTCTTCTAGGCGTTTTATAGTTTTGGGTCTCATGCTTAGCTCTTTGATCCATTTTGAGTTAATATTTGCATATGATGTGAGGTAGCGGTCCTCCTTCAGTCTTTGGCTTATGGATACCCAGTTCTCTCAGCATAATTTGTCAGAGAGTCGTTATTTTCCAATTGAGTGGACTTGGAACCCTGTCAAAAATCATAGCTGTGAGAGTCTGTTTCTGAACTTTCAGTTTGATTCCCTTGGTGTATTTGTTTGTCCTTGTGCCAGTATCATTCTGTTTTGATTACTGTAGCTTTGTAGTAAGTTTTTAAATCGAAAGTGTGCATCCTCCAACTTCAGTTTTCTGTTTCAAAATGATTTTGGCTATTCAGTGCCCTGTACCCTTCTCTATGAATTTAATGATTAGCTTTTCCATTTGTGCAAAGAAGGCTGCTGAAATTTTTAGTGGGATTGTGTTGAATCTGTAAATCACTTTGAGTAGAAGTGCCATCTTAACAATATTTACTCTTCCAAGCCATGGACATGGGATGTCCTTCCATTTATTATGTCTTCTTTGATTCTTCCAGCAATGTTTAGTAGTTTTCAGTGCAGAACTCCTTTATATCCTTGGTTAATTTATTCTGAGATATTTGATTCTATTAGTTGCTATTGTAAATGGATTTTTTTCTTGAGTTCCTCTTCAGATTGTTCATTGCTAATGTATAGAACACTGATTTTTGCATGTTGATCTTATACCCTACTACTTTGCTGAATTCATTTACTAGCTTTAGTAGCTCTTTCTGTGGATTATTCAGAATTGTCTATGTATAGCATCATGCCATCTGCAAATAGGGAAAGTTTTCCTTCTTCCTTTCCAACTGGATGTTATTTATTTCTTTTTCTTGCCAAATTGCTCTGACTAGGACTTCCAATACAATGTTGAGTAGCAGTGGTGACAGTAGGCATCCTTGTCTTCTTTCTGATATCAGAGTGAAAGCTTTCAGTCTTTCACCATTGTGTATGATGTTAGAAGTGGGATTTTCATATATGTCCTTTATCATGTTTAATATTTTCCTCTACCATTTTGCCTTTTGTATTATATATATCATATCTGACTTTCCTTCTTTCTACACTCTTCTCCATACCTCTCTCTTCTGTCTTTTCGGTTCTGACTCTAGTGCTCCCTTTAGTATTTCTTGCAGAGCTGGTCTCTTGGTCACAAATTCTCTCAGTGACTTTTTGTCTGAGAATGTTTTAATTTCTCCCTCAATTTTGAAGGACAATTTTGCTGGATATAGGAGTCTTGGTTGGCAGTTTTTCTCTTTTAGTAATTTAAATATATCATCCCACTGTCTTCTAGCCTCCATGGTTTCTGCTGAGAAATCTACACATAGTCTTATTGGGTTTCCCTTGTATGTGATGGATTGTTTTTCTCTTGCTGCTTTCAAGATCCTCTCTTTCTCTTTGACCTCTGACATTCTAACTAGTAAGTGTCTTGGAGAATGCCTATTTGGGTCTAATCTCTTTGGGGTGCGCTGCACTTCTTGGATCTGTAATTTTAGGTCTTTCATAAGAGTTGGGAAATTTTCAGTGAAAATTGCTTCCATTAGTTTTTCTCCTCCTTTTCCCTTCTCTTCTCCTTCTGGGACACCCACAACACGTATATTTGTGCGGTTCATATTGTCCTTGAGTTCCCTGATACCCTGTTCAAATTTTTCCATTCTTTTCCCGATAGTTTCTGTTTCTTTTTGGAATTCAGTTGTTCCATCCTCCAAATCACTAATTCTATCTTCTGTCTCTTTGAATCTATCATTGTATGTATCCATTGTTTTTTCTATCTTTTCTACTTTGTCCTTCACTTCCATAAGTTCTGTGATTTGTTTTTTCAGTTTTTCTATTTCTTCTTTATGTTCAGCCCATGTCTTCTTCATGTCCTCCCTCAATTTATCGATTTCGTTTTTGAAGAGGTTTTCCATTTCTGTTCGTATATTCAGCATTAGTTGTCTCAGCTCCTGTATCTCATTTGAACTATTGATTTGTTCCTTTGACTGGGCCATATTTTCAATTATTTGAGTGTGATCCGTTATCTTCTGTTGGCGTCTGCGCATTTAGACAGATTTCCCTGGGTATTGGATCCAAAGTTTGGAAGATTTTTCTGTGAAATCTCTGGGTTCTGTTTTTCTTATCCTGCCCAGTAGGTGGCGCTCGTGGCACACATTTGTCTGCAGGTCCCACCAGTAAAAGGTGCTGTGGGACCTTTAACTTTGGAAAACTCTCGCCGTCCGGGAGGTTCGCTAGCCGAAGCGGCTTGGAAGAGTTCTAGCCGGCCCGGGGTCCGAACGCAGGGAGGGTTGCTGGCCGCCGCAGCCCGGGAAAGCGCCCGTCCGAATTTCCTAGTCGGCCCGGGCAACAAGCGTGATGGGAGGGCGCCAGCCGCCGCGGTTTCAGGGGACCGCCTCTCCAATTCTCCCAGCCGGCCCGGGAAGGGGGAAGGGAGTTACTCCGGCCGCTTGCCGCCCCGCCCGGTGAAGCCCGCGCGCCTCGGCGATCTCACCCAAGCGGCTTCTCTCAGCCAGCCAGCTGTTCCAGGATGGGGTACGCTGTCTTTTTTATCTCTGTTGTGGCTTTGGGCGCTGTTCTGTATCGTTTCTACTCCCCTAGTAGCTGTCCTGGAGAAGAAACTAAGATCCGCGCGTCTTACTAAGCCGCCATCTTCTCCGGAAGTCCTTTATCATGTTTAAGAAGTTTTCTTCTATCCTAGTTTTCCAACTGTTTTTATCAAGAAGGAGTGTTGGATTTTGTCAAATACATTTTCTGTATCAATTGAGACAATCATTTGCATTTTTTCCTCATTCTATTAATGTGGTGTATTACATTAATTGATTTTTTTGTTGACCACCCTTGTATACCTGGGGTGAATTGCATTTGATCATGGTGTATAATTCTTTTAATGTGCTGTTGGATTTGGTTTGCTAGCATTTTTTAAATTAATTTTTTAATAAAAAAATATATAACAACAAACAAATATAAGCATTCTTAACTTTTGATCATTCTGTCTACATATATAATCAGTAACTCACAATATCATCACATAGTTGCATATTCATCATCATGATCATTTCTTAGAACATTTGCATCTATTCAGAAAAAAGAAATAAAAAGAAAACAGAAAAAAATTCATACATACCATACCCCTTACCCCTACCCCCCACCGACCACCAGCATTTTAATCTACTAAATTTATTTTAACATTTGTTCCTCCTATTACCCATCTATTTTTTAATCCATATGTTTTACTCATCTGTCCATAAGGTAGATAAAAGAAGCATCAGATAGAAGGTTTTCACAATCACACAGTCACACTGCAAAAGCTATATCATTATACAACCATCTTCAAGAAACATGGCTACTTCAAGAAACAGCTATACATTTTCAGGCAGTTCCCTCCAGCCTCTCTGCTATACCTTAACTGAAAAGGTGATATCTATTTAATGCATAAGAATAACCTCCAGGATAACCTCTCGACTCTGGAATCTCTCAGCCATTGACACTTTATTTTGTCTCATTTCTCTCTTCCTCCTTTCGGTCAAGAAGGTTTTCTCTATCCCTTGATGCTGAGTCCAAGCTCATTTTAGGATTTCTATCTCATGTTGCCAGGAAGGTCGACACCCCTGGGAGTCATGTCCCATGTAGAAAGGGGGAGAGCAGTGAATTTGCTTGTCATGTTGGCTGAGAGAGAGAGGTCACATCTGAGCGACAAAAGAGGTTCTCTTGGGGGTGATTCTTAGGCCTAAGTTTAAGTAGGCTTAGCCTATCCTTTGCAGGGTTAAGTTTCATATGAACAAACCCCAAGATTAGGGGCTCAGCCTATTGCTTTGGTTGTCCCCACTGCTTGTGAGAATATCAAGAATTCTCCACTTGGGGAAGTTGAATTTTTCCCCTTTCTCACCATTCCCCCAAGGGGACTTTGCAAATACTTTTTTTATTTTTTATTTATTTTTTTGTTAGAGAAGTTGTAGATTTACAGAAAAATCATGCACAAAATAGAGTTCCCACATTAACCCTCACCCCCCGGCCCCCATCATGAACACCTTTACATTAGTTTGGCACATCTGTTACAATTAACTAAAGGATATTTTAATAATTATACTATTTTCTATAGTAGGACGTTTACAATAGTGTTCACTGTTCACACTGTACAGTCAGATGCAAATACTTTTTATCCTACTACTATTGTTGAAACATCTATCGCTCCCTTCAGTTTTGCCAATGTCTGTCTCATGTACTTTGGAGCTTCTTGATTGGGAGGATAAATATTTATGCTTGTTTTATCTTCTTGGTGAATTGACCCTTTAATTAGTATATAGTGTCCTTCTTTGTCTCTTACAATGTCTTTACATTTAAAGTCTATTTTGTCTGATATTAGTATAGCTACTGCTGCTTTCTTTTAGTTACAACTTGCGTGGAAAATCTTTTTCCATCCTTTCACTTTAAATCTATTTGTATCCTTGTGTCTAAGATGAGTCTCTTGTAAACAGCATATAACTGGATTGTGTTTCTTAATCCATTCTGCCAATCTGTATCTTTTAATTGGTAAATTTAGTCCATTAACATTCAAAGTTATTACTGAAAAGGTCTTTCTTGATTCCATCATCTTATCTTTTTAATTTTATTTGTCAGATCTATATATTCTTTTCCCTCCTTCTCTTTGTATTTAAATTACCCTTAGTGGTACTCGTGGTACTCTTCAATTCTATGTCCTCCTCCAGACCTCCCTCTCCTGTCTTTTTTTTTTCAGCTGGCAAAACTCTTTTTAGTATTTCTTGTAGGGCCACTCTCTTGTTGACAAATTCTTTTAAGATTTCTTGTCTAAAAACTTTAATTTCTCCCTCAATTTTGAAGGACAGTTTGGCGGGTACAGAATTCTTGGTTGGAAGTCGTTCTCTTTCAGATCTTGAGTATATCATATCACTGCCTTCTCGCCTCCAGGGTGCTAGTTGAGTAGTCTGAACTCAGTCTTATTTGGTTTCCCTTGTATGTAGTAGATTGTTTTTCTCTTGCCGCTTTCAAGATTTTCTGCTTCTCTTCAACATTTGACAGACTGATTAATATGTGCCTTGGGGAAAGACGTATTTGGATTTACTCTGTTTAGAGTTCTTTGGGCTTCTTTGAATTGTGTATTTATGTCCTTTATGAGGGTTGGGAAGTTTTCCCCCATCATATCCTCAGCTACTCTTCCTAGTCCTTTACTTTTCTCTTCTCCTTCTGGGACACTAGTGATTTTTATATTTGTGCGCTTTGTTTTGTCTGTCATTTCCCTACATTCCGATTCGTTTTTTCCATCTTTTTTGCCATTTGTTGTTTTGAGCCTTTGAAGTCAATTATTCTGTCCTCTGTATCACTTACTCTTTCTTCTGTCTCTTAAAATCTGGTGTTGTGTGCCTCTAGTATGTTTTTTATTTGGTCAACAGAGTCTTTAATCTCTGTGATATCTGCTGTTTTTCTATTTATTCTTTGAAGTTCCTCTTTATACTTTTCTACTGTCTTGTTGATCTCCTTTATGTCATTTGCTACCCCACTTACTTTGTTAAGTAGAGTTGTATGAACATCTTTGATTAGTTCCGATGTCTGTGTCTCCTCTGGTGTTTTAATTTGGTCATTAAGCAGGGCTATTATCTGTCTGCATTGTGATATGCTTAGTAATGTGCTGTCTTCGTGATATGTAAATATCTTGATTGATTTACTTTGAGAGTTGATTTCTTTCCATAGTCTAAGGCCTTGTGTTTGCAGGATGGTTGTACAGCAGGGAGCAGGGCACGGGGTAGGACACTCAGTGTGGTGATTTGTTTCAGGGAAGGTGTAGGCGCAGGTTGGGGATGTTATGCTAATGCTTGTGAACATGGGTGCCCAGCGGCCAGGGAGGATGTAGCTGTGCAGATGCAGTCTGGGGAACATAACCCTGGTGTGCGCTGGTCTAAGGCACAGGACCCTTTATGCGCATGTGTAGAGGTGTGGCAGCAGGTCGGCATTATGCCTCTGTGGGTTGGGGGCAGATGTGACCCGGCTATGCTGGTAGCTCTTTCTCAGAGCTGGGAAGTGAGGCTGAGGGCCATGTGCATGCATGGTTCTAGGACTGCTGTAAAGTACGATTCCCAGAGCTGAATGACGTGTTTGGGGGCCTGTGTGCATGTGTCGTCCTGGAAATGCTGTAAACAGATGCACAGAGCTCAGGGGGGATGGAATGAGGCTGTGTGACACTATGGGCAGGGGCCAGGGAGGCAGAAGTAGTCTAGGTATGGAGGTTAGTGCCTGCAGTCTTTATGTGCTGGCAACAGCCTGCAGGGAACAGGGAAGGGGAGGGGGAGGTAGTGCTTGGGAGGCATGCAGGATAGGTGGGTTGAGCTGCGCTTGGGGTGGGGGTGTGGGCTGGTATGTGCACTGGGGGGCTGGTGGTGTGGGGGGTACCTGGAGTGCGGGGAATGGTAGTGGGTGACGGGGTTTGGGTGCATGGGGTGTGGGGTGAGTCACCGGTCATGGGGCTGCACTGGTGAGGGTAGCATGCCCAAGGAACACAGCCTGGCTTACTTCCTAGTCCTGGGTTCCTGTCTGTGCACTCCCGCGGGCTCCGTGCCTCTGCGCCAGGCTCCAGCTCTCTGCCTGTCAGTTCTTCGGCCTCTGCAACCAGGGCTGCCGAAGGCTCTCCCAGGTCAGCTGCAGTCCCGAATTGCTGCCTCAGTAGCCCTCCTGTCCCTTCTCTAACTTTCCCATGGAGCAGGGCTAGTCTTGAGCTTCTCTATTCGGCCATCTTCCCAGAAGTCCCAGTTATTAATATTGGTTTAAGAGTTAAGTTACAAAAACTAAAGGACAAATACTGTATGGTCTCACTGATATGAACTGACATTAGTGAATAAACTTGGAATATGTCGTTGGTAACAGAGACCATCAGGAGATAGAAATAGGGTAAGATAGTGGGTAATTGGAGCTGAAGGGACACAGACTGTGCAACAGGACTGGATACAAAAACTCAGAAATGGACAGCACGATACTACCTAACTAATGTAATTACGTTAAAACACTGACTGAAGCTGCATGTGAGAATGATAGAGGGAGGAGGGCTGGGGACATAATTGAAATCAGAAAGAAAGATGTTAAAGATCAAGATGGTATAATCTAGGAATGCCTAGAGTGTATAATAATAGTGAAATGTACAATGTACAAATTTTAAAAATATTTTGGCATGAGGAAGAACAAAGGAATGTCATTATTGCGGGGTGCTGAAAATAGATGATAATACTTTAAGATGTCACCTCATGTGTGAGACTAAAGCAAAAAATGTTTATTTGTTACAAAATTTAGATTTTGACTAGAGCATCTCCTAATATAACTCATGTAGATAGTTTGATTGAATATCATAAGTACTTGGAATCTCAGGTAGCACATGAGATTTTGTTGGTTTGTCCAGAGTGATGCCCTGATGAATCCCAGAATGATTTGATCAGTGACTGGAAAAGTATTTGCAAGCCCCCTTTGGGGAATGGTGAGAGTGGGGAGAAATTCAACTTCCCCAAGTTGAATTCTTGATATTCTCACAAGCAGTGTGGACAACCAAAGCTATAGGCTGAGCCCCCAGTCTTGGGGTTTGTTCACATGAAACTTAGCCCCACAAAGGATAGGTCAAGTCTACTTAAAATTTAGGCCTAACAGTCACCCCCCAAGAGAACCTCTTTTGTTGCTCAGATGTGGCCCCTCTCTCCAGCCAACACAACGAGCAGTCTCACCACCCTCCCCCTCTCTGCGTGGGACATGACTCCCAGGGATGTGGACCTTCCTGGCAACGTGGGACAGAGATCCTGGAATGAGCTGAGACTCAACATCAAGGGACTGAGAAAAACCCTAGAATGAGCTGAGAATTAACATCAAGGGATTGAGAGAAACTTCTCGACCAAAAGGGGAAAGAGTGAAATGAGACAAAGTGTCAGTGGCTGAGAGATTCCAAACAGAGTCGAGAGGTCATCCTGGAGGTTATTCTTACGCATTAAGTAGATATCACCTTCTTGTTCAAGATGTAGCGGAGAGGCTGGAGGGAACTGCCTGAAAATGTAGAGCTGTGTTCCAGTAGCCATGTTTCTTGATGATGATTGACAATGATACAGCTTTCACAGTGAGACTCTGTGAATGTGAAAACCTTATGTCTGATGCTCCTTTTAGCTACTGTATCAACAGAAGAGTAGAACATATGGAATACAAATAAATAATAGGGGGAACAAATGTTAAAATAAATTCAGTTTGAAATGCTAGTGGTAAATGAAAGCGAGGGGTAAGGGGTATGGTATGTATAATCTTTTTCTTTCTCTGTTATAATTTTATTTCTTTTTCTGTTGTCTTTTTATTTCTTTTTCTAAATCGATGCAAATGTTCTAAGAAATGATGAATATGCAACTATATGATGATACTAAGAATTACTGATTGTATATGTAGAATGGAATGATATCTTAATGTTTTGTCTGTTAATTTTTTTTAATTAATTAAAAGAAGTTTAAAAAAAAAAGAGTTAAGTTAGCAAAAAATCTGAATTAATCTTGTTGGCCTCACACAGAAATCTTCCCCCTACCCTTTGTTGAATGATACACATAAGATTAGGAATTGAGCTGTGTGGCTGTAGACCTGGGCACATCTGAAGCAAGTTTACAGTCATCAACTTCCTCTCTCCTTAGATTTACTTTTCTTTAGCTTTTTAATCATAATTCCCACTGATTTATGGCTATTTCATATTTAAATACTTTTAAATATTAAAAGTATTTTAATACTGGCTATTTCATATTTAAATACTTTTAATGGTTTCTACTGCAGTTCTCCCCAAGGATGTCAGAACGATCTTTCTATATATCATTTTCGGCACATCACCACCTTTTATAAATCATAAATGACTTCCTGCTGTCTACCGAATCCAGACTTCTCTGTCTGCTTTTAAAAATCTTTCTATTCTGGTTCCACCCTACATACACACCATTTCCCAACTCTATTCTCTAATATCTTCCAGAAATAGTTTTTTTTACTGATCCACAAAATAAAATATTTTATTTTCCTTCTCCTTTGTCAAGTTCTAGTCTTGATTAATATTTACCTTTGACTTCCCAATGCCATAGTTTTTTTTAATAAACTTTTTATTTTGATTTAATTTCAAATTTACACGACAGTTAAAAAATAATATAAAATCCATACAGAGAAATCTGACAACCCCCCTACCCAGATACCCAGCTCTATCAACTTTTAACATTATGCCACTTTTGCCATATTCTTTCCACCTATTTGCACTACCTATCTATGTGTCTACCTATCTGTCTACCTGTTCATCTGTTTTCTAAACATTTGAGAGTCGGTTGTATACATCATGTTCCTTGAACACTTAATATTTCCGTATACCTTCCCTAGGAACAGGGATATTCACTTATGTAACCACCTTAAACACAGTTATCCAGTTCAAGAAATTTAACTGATATACGGCTTTCAGTCTATATTCCAAATTTTTCTTATGCCACTGTAGTATCTTTTTAGGCATTTTCTACTTCAATATCAGATCCAATCCAGGATCATGTATTTCATTTTATTGTCTCTTTAGTCTCTCTCCCTCTCTTTTTATTTTTAATTGTGGACACATATATACAACATGAGCTTTCCAATCTCAGTCATTCCCAAACATACAATTAAGTGAGATCAGTCACATTTACAATATTGTGCCACTGTCACCACCATCCACTACCAGATTTTCCCATAGTCCCAAACAGAGATCTTGCACCTATTATGCATTGACTCTGCATTCACCCTCCCTGACTTTCCTAACCTGTAGTCTACTTTTTATCTCTTCGAATTTGCATATACAATTTCATATAAGTGTAATCGTATAATTTCTGTCTCTGTGTGTTCTAGTTTGCTAGCTGCCAGAATGCAACGTACCAGAAATGGAATGGCTTCTAAAAGGGGAATATAAAAAGTTGCTAGTTTACAGTTCTAAGGCCAAGAAAATATCCCAATTAGAACAAGTCTACAAAATGTCCCATCAAAGGCATCCAGGGAAATATATTTTGGTTCAAGAAGGCCAATGAAGTTCAGGGTCTCTTTCTCAAGTAGAAGGGCACATGGTGAACACAGTCAGTTTCTCTGTCATCTGGAAAGGCACATGATGAACATGATCAGGGTTCCTCTCTCATCTGGAAGGGTGCATGGTGAACATGGCGTCATCCACCGGCTTCTTCTCCTGGCTTCCTGTTTGATGAAGCTCCCCAGGAGGCATTTCCCTTCTTTCTCTCCAAAGGCCACTGGCTGGTGGACTCTGCTTCTCGTGGCTATGTCGTTCTCTTCTGCTCTCTCTCAACCGCTTTCATTCTCCAAAATGTTTCCTCTTTTATAGGACTCCAGAAACTTATCAAGATCCACCCAAATGGGTGGAGACATGCTGTCACCTAATCCAGTTTAACAACCACTCTTGATTAAATCACATCTCCAGAGAAATGATCTGATTACAGTTTCAAACATACAGTATTGAATAGGGACTATTCTGCCTTTATGAAATGGGATTTAGATTAAAACATGGCTTCTCTAGGGGACATACATCCTTTCAAACCAAAGTCAAATAAATATGACTTATTTCACTCAGAATGATGTCTTCAAGGTTCACCTATGTCATAGCAGATCTCAGAACTTCATTCCTTTTAGGGCTGAATAATATTCCATTGCATATATATGCCATATTTTGTTCATCGGCTCATCTGCTGATGGGCATTTGGGAGTTGCTTCCACCTTTTGGCTATGGAGACGAATACTGCTATGAATGTTACTATACAAATATCTGTTCAAGTCTCTGCTTTTAGTTATTTTGGGTATGTACCTAGAATTGGGAAGGCCATGTTTGTGGTAGTTCTTTGTTTAACTTTTCGAGGAACTGCCAAACTTTTCCACAGCCACTGCACTATTTTACATTCCCACCAACCATGTACTAAATAAGGTTTCTATTTCTTTGCATCCTTGTAAGCACATGTATATTTTTGTTTTTTAAATTATTATTGATAGCCATTCTAGTAGGTGTGAAATGATAGATAAGACCACTCATTGTGGTTTTATTTTCATTTCCCTAATAGCTGATGATATTGAGCATCTTTTCATATGCTTATTGGCTATTTGTATATCTTCTTTGGAGATATGTGTATTCACTCTCTTTGCTCATTTTTTAATTGGGTTGTCTTTTTTTTTGTTGAGTTATGTGATTCAATTATATAATTTGGAAATTAAACCTTTCTCAGATATATGGGTTTTTTTTCCCATTCTGTTGGTTGTCTTTTTACTTTCTTGGTACTGTCCTTTGATGCACAAAAGTTTAAAATTTTGATGAAGTCCAGTTTATCTGTTTTTTCTTTTGTTGTTTATGTACCATAGTTGTGTTATGTTTGTGTTTGTATGTATGTGTGTGTGCATGTGTTGTAAAAAAGACATTACATAATTAGAATAAGCATACTTATAAAGTCAGAATCTAGAATATAGGTTACCAGGGGTTGGGGTGGGGCTAGGGAATGGGAAGTTAAGGCTTAAAATGTACAGGGTTCCCGTTTGGAATGATGGAAATATTTTGGTAATGGATCGTGGTAATGGTAGCATGACACTGCCAATGTAGTTAACAGCACTGAAATATATGTTTGAATGTGGTTAAAAGGGGAAATGTTTTATATATATATATGGTAATAGAATACAAATTTTTAAAAAGAATCCATGGAGCTGCACTACACAGTAAACCCTAGGTTAAACAATGGATTAATCGTACAATTATAAAAATGTGCTTCATTAGTTGTAACAAATGTTCTATACCAATGCAAGGTGGTAATAATAGGGTGGTATATGGGAATCCTGTATTTTATGTGTGTTTGTTCTGTAAACCCACAACTTCTCTAATACGGAAAAAAATGGGCATTATAAATTTGTCCTGCCTATGTAATATAGTTGTTATGAGAGATAATGGCCAATGAAAGCTTTAGAACAAATGTATAGGAACTTCTGAGATAGAAATTGGCAGTGCTGTTGCTCTTTTCCTTTCCCTGACTCGTGACTTTTCGTACCTTTTTGCTGTAGGAAAGTATGATAATTCTGTGGATGTCTACGCTTTTGGAATTCTTTTCTGGTATATCTGCTCAGGCTCTGTCAAGCTCCCTGAGGCATTTGAGAGGTGTGCCAGCAAAGACCACCTCTGGAACAACGTGCGAAGAGGTAAGAGGTATATCCTTTGTCCTAACTCCCCTGACAAGGCACTGCGGCAGAGGCATCCTCTCACCCTTTCTGGCCACACCATATCAGGACAACATAGCCAGTTAAACCATCCATGAAATCCAGAAAAGATACTCAAGTCAAGCCTTTGTTGAAAGCAACATTGTATTAAACTAACTCATAAAATCAGTCTTACATACCTTTTTTTTTCTTTAAAATTTCTGCTTCTTTAAGTTCCTGTGCTATCATGTTCCTGTTTTCCTCACAATTGCTATTAATTCTATTAGGTTCTAACCTAGATTATCGCAGTTGAAGTCAAAGCTCACTGTGTTCTTTAGCATTCTGAGCTTCAGCAGGGTAATCAACCTGTGAGCTGGTCATGTTTCTTAGTTGCCTTGGTCGCTCTCTCACTGAATTTGGTCTTATTCCTGCTCCTTTCTCTAGGGGCCCGCCCAGAACGCCTGCCTGTGTTTGATGAGGAGTGCTGGCAGTTGATGGAAGCCTGTTGGGATGGCGATCCCTCTCAGAGGCCTCTCTTGGGCATTGTCCAGCCCATGCTCCAGGGCATTATGGACCGGCTATGCAAGTCACATTCTGAGCAGCCAAACCGAGGACTAGATGATTCTACTTGAAAGCAAAGACTTTTCTCTCTTATTTTATCTCTTCCCTTTCCCCCCACCTTTGGGCCATGGAGAGAATTTGACATTTATTCATTACAGGGAATTCAAGGGAATTGGTGCTTGCTGGGCAACTTGAGACTTTCCCAAACCGAGATGACTCTTGGCTAGTCAGGAGCTGGATGCCTGTTTGAGTATATGCAGCAGTTCACTGATACCCCAACCTGTCCCTTTAGCAAAAGGTTCTCTAGGTCATGGGTAAAAACTGAAGAATGGGATGTTCTAGCCTCAGAACTGAAAACAAGGCAAATCCTATCATTGTCTGTTCAATGTGTTTGTTTCTTTCCAAGACACCAAGTGGGACACTGCAGTGGCAATAGTTTAAAAGCTATTATTTCCATGACTTCTGCTTTAGCAGAGAATAGTTTGACTCCATGCAGTGGTCAGGACCCTTAGAAAATTTGAGTTTAGTTCTGGGATGTGAGACCATAGGAACAACAAATAACTCTGGATGTCTGCTACCTGTTGTCAGGTTGTAACAGAAGCTCCACTAAGGGGGCTTGAAGCAAAGCTATGTCTTCCTTATGGTGTCAGTATGTTTACATTTGTAGGGCCACCTATCCCTGATTTATGGGGGAAGATTTCACTGTTACATCACAAAGAGGCCAAAAACAAACAAAAAACACACAAGTGTTTTTATGTAAGTATGTATTTGTATAAGCTATTGGATTTTGAGTTACTTCTTACCACAAAACAAAATGTATTCCTCTACCCTTGGGTCTTGATTTTTTTTTTCTCTTTCTCTCTTTGGTCTCAAGGTGGAGAGGCGCTCCAGATGACATGGTACTTGGGGGTGAGTGTCTGAGCGAAACTGACTTAATGTGAAGTATTTGGTGAGACCTGAGAGGCGGGAAATGATCTGGAGGCCATAGGCCTCCATACAAACCTACTGGAAGGATACCGTCTTGTTTTTTAAAATTTAAGTAAAATCAGAAATTCTTCTTTTTGTTTTTGAAACTAACACACTGACATTCTAAAAACCTGATCGATGAGCTTTTTAATCAAGGTTTCTTTTGCAATTTGTCCCTTATATTTGCCTTATTTTAAATATAATTTCTTAGAATAAAACAAGAACCGGACCAAAGAGAGCACTCTGTAGTAGTTCTATGTGGGTATACCTTATCCCATTTGTAAATGTCTGTGAAGGTTTCCCTCCCCTTGTGGGATGGTCTTCTTTTGGAGAGTTTCATTAAGTATAAGTGATCAGAGAAATCCTTATTCCTGTCACAAAAAGAGGCACAATTTAAACATTGTTACATCTCAGATCTTGACTTCAAGTCTTCCTCAACTAAACTGGTCCAAATTAGATTTAGAAAAACAGGTAGCTAATGAAATAGACAGTGGAGATCATAGCCTCCACCATCTGCCTAATTCTCACAAACTGCAATCTGTCCCTTGTGTCCAGCCTCAAAATGTGAAACAAGTTCCCAAGTGTGTGTACAAGATGAATGACAAATTTGCTCTTGAGATTTTCCAGGGTTGTTTGTGACAGAATGACCATCTCTTGAATATAACAGCATAAATGGAGTCTATAAGATTTTTTTTCATATAACCTTTAAGGTTCAGTGTAATACTTTGGCTCTCCTGGGCTCTGCTTTGATAGTGTAGTAGCCCTTCAGAAACTCCTTTAGTGCTTAAAACCTTTTTTACTTGCAAATGATAAAGTGACTGATGCAGTGTCTTTGGGCTCTATAGGCTCCATCCTTGTTTTAGTGAAATATTCAGTACTGTCTTAGAATTTTAGCCCCAATTAGCTATACTTCTTGTCACTCTATTCTTGTCAATATTAACTTGTTGCCCTTCTGGGTATACTGACAGGGTTTCCAGGAAGCCATATTCAAGTCAATAAAGGAGAGGTGAGATGTCTCGACTTGCCCCCCTCAAAAAAAGGATAAAGGGAGAAAAGAAACGTCTGTTCTATCTGAAATCTCAAGAAACGTATATAATTCCCTTTTCCAGGCTGTCTTCTAACTATAGCTATAATCAGAAGTCTGTGCTTTCATTATGGAGACCATATTCCTAATATTCTTTGGAAACAAACCAAACCTCTCTCCACATATGGGAGGTTAGGTTTTTTTCCTTCATGCAAAGTCTCACATCAGTTTATTCCCCATAGCTTACTCTGCTCTCAGATACCAGTGTTCTAGCAGATTCCACACAGTTTTGCCCTTGGTATGGGGATGGAGGGGATTAATGCTAAGTAAGAAGAGTAATTGTGTTAACAGTTCATTAAAAAAAAAGTATTCTGAGAAAAGTTGCAAAATATTCTTGAAAGTCTCCAGGCCAGCCAGAGTCCATATACAGATATTTGGGGGTGTTATTTAAATACTCAGCAGGCTGAGTGCAGAAACACATATATAAGTATGTATATTTGCTTTTATTTTATAACATTGTTAGCTAATTTTGGATTCTTTATTCCTTGGCTCCCATTATTACTAAAATGATGGAATGCCATGAAATGTACTGTATTGTATGTTACTTGGGAAGACACTAGGTATTCAGAGAAGTCTGGTAGCAGTTGGGCTCAAGACGTCTCAGCATGGCCAAAGTCCTTGGTAGTATGTACTTCCAAGTGGTGAGATGAGATTTGGCAGGGGCAGGAAGGAGAATGGCATAAAATAATCACCGTTACTTCATTCTAGTCTTTTAATCCACTTAATGAGGACAATTTATTCAGCCCCAGAATGATCACCTGGCCATTTTTTATGCACTTCGAGTCTGTTCACTCAGTTTGCTTCAGAACTGAGTGAGGGGCTTTCCGGCAGAGCAGTCAGAAGAAATGCTGGGGCCGGAATGGCTGATCCTGTGACTAGAGAGCTAGTGGCAAGGTCCTACTAGCTCATTTGGCCAAGGTTTCCACAGCCATGCCCTAGTGCCCTTGATCCTTTGTTGAGAATGGCTCATTGATTGAACAAGCCCTTCAGATTTCTGGGAAGCACTGTGCTGGTTGTTCCCAGACCAAGGAGAGTCACTTTTGACCCCATAAGCTTCAATGGGACAGACCCTAGGTGGCAGTTTCTCCTATTTTGAACACTAAGCTTCAAGAAAATAGTGGAGGAAAAGATACATTGCTACCAGGAGTAGAAATTGGGGGATTTTAGGACTCTCTCTGAGTATCTGCCAACCCTAGAATGCATTTTTATATCTTTACTTGAGCTGCCAAAGAGAGATTGTTTTTTTCCTGAAGGGGGAGAAAGTTTGGGGTGGCAGGGCTGGGAAGCAATAACTGCACTGAATGACACTTTATTTGGGGGTTATTATTTAGTACTGAGAAGCAGAAGAGAATTGATGACTACAGTAACACTTTGGGGTACAGGGACAGCCTCTACCCTTGCTTTGGAGAGACGACCTGCTTGGTATTCCATTTAGCTGACCGTGGAAATGCCCGAGTCCACACTGCAGCAGAGCAGGGTTAACGGCAGCCCCGGAAGAGTTAATTGCCAAAAGAGGAACTGCTTTCTTTGAGTTTTCAAAGCTTAATTTCTGGATTGCTGGGTCAAAGAACTCACCTTCCTTAAAGGAAAAGGTTTTATCTTTCTAAATATGTGGTAGTGTGATGTAAAAGTGGGTAAGAAAGGAGTGACTTTGGGAAACCTTTGTATTACAAATGACTTTGGGGGTTTCAAGTTGCAGTACTGTTCTTTAAAGGGTTTATTTTTTAACTTCATCTGCTTTGTTAACATTCAGTCCAGCTGAGGTGATGGAAGAGACTGTGTGTGAACACCTGACATTGGGGAGGAAGGGGTAACCTTGTCCAGAAGATTGAAAAGAAAATTGCTCTAGACAGCTTGTTGTCTTTTATCGTTCTGTAATTTTTTAAAGGGTTAATGTTTATTACAGTGTTAAATAAAAATGTAACATACTAAGTGTGTGAAAATAAAAGTGCAATAACAAAAGAAGATTCCTTTGGCACAAACTTAAGTCCTTAAACTCTCTCTCATCTTGTGCTACCTGGCTCTTTCCATAATATTGTTACAGCAAGACCATTGTAATTGTTATTTTTAAGAGACGTGATATGGGTTAAGTCTTCATTTAATGTAAGTTTGAATGGCTGGGTTTGGTTTTATAGAATGTTCTGTATATTTACTGGGACGCACAAATACCTAATGTGCTGTACAATAAAGATCACATTAACATTTAAGTTTGCATCTGTTTCACTTTCATTTTCTTTTATCTGTGGTAACCATTCCATTTTCACTGTGACTTCTGCAGTCAGATGTTTTTCAGTTTGCCTTAGGAGACACTGATGAAACATGTTACTCCCCCTACAGAGTCTTTCCTCAGGCAAGATAATCACTCATGATCTCTGGGGACTGTATTACCACTACAGAATGGTGAGGTAAGGGATGAGGTAGGATAGCCAAAGAGGGGCAAGATGGGGTGACAGAGAAATTTGTTTTTCAAAGCTTATTTTGGGTTCACACCCTTTTCTTCAGCTTCTTTTCAGCAGAAACTTAACTTATTCTGAATTCATAAAAGTGCCTACCTACTCTTTATTACAGTATGAGGGAATTTGGGATGTAATCTTTATATCGGCCTGTCTGCACTTAGAATATTTAAATTTTCTGTTTAGGCTCATCCCACCGTTGAGATTCTCTAGCTCAGCAGTGTGAGGCAGGTTACATCGTAGGCCATTTCCAGAACAGTGCTATGTAGTCACCAGAGAATTTTAACTGCGTAGCATGCTGCCTCCTCTCATGGGACACCTTTGTTTGGCTTTGGTTTTGGTTACCATGTCACGTAGTGCTTGTATTCGTGAGCACTGCCGTTAACTTTTTGCTCTGCTTTAGGTCTGCCAGCCAAGGTTGACCAGGAGATGGCAGCACATCCAAAACCATTCAAATGTTCTAATTTCTTAAAGGAAAAGCTGAAATTGAGTCTCTGGCTATCAGCCTACCCCTATACAGTGGTCATTTAATGAAGATAGGCCTCTTACTCTTGTGAAACTCTTTTACTTGGTGATCTGTCATTCTTCACAGCTAAATATATCCGATTTAAATGTATATACTGTTTATTCTCCTAAAATAGAATTCAGCATGACTGAGCTCTCCTAATCCTCTGCTTTACCATTATTACTTTGGAGAAAATTGCTTAAAGTATACACATTTTTATACAGGGCATGATTTTTCAAGAACAGGTTTGTCTCTTGAGTGAAACTGGGGTGGCCTTCCTGGACCTGTGTTTGGGTGGCACTTGGGAGGAAGAGGCCACCAAGTGGTGCACCCTACTCCTTTTCTGAACATTATTAAAGTCAACTTAAAACTTTGTACCTTTAACAGTATCCCAAGGAGTCCACGAAGTATTAACTGGACTGGTTGAGGCATCTCAGGATCCCTCTGGAGGTGGTCCTGTCCTTAGTATATTCTAAATGTAGCATTTCAAATCAGTGGAAAAATAAGATTATTTGATAAAACTGGCTATCCATCTCAGAAAAAATATAGATTCTTAAATAGTCATTCACAAAAGAATTCCAGGTATACTAAAGATCTAAATGTAAAAAAATAAAATTACAAAGAAACCAGATGATAGCATACATTTCTTATTCATTATTGCAAGGCACTATTCTAAATATATATTAACTCAATCCTCCCCACAACCCCATTTTACTGATGAGAAAACTAAGGCACAGAGGTCATACTAATAAGTAGTCAAGCTGATATTTGATTCTAAGAAGTCCAGTTCCAAAGCTTCTGCAGTTAACTATACCTTGCTTCCTTTAGGAGAAAATGTAGGTAAATACGTTTATTTGTGTGTGTGTGGGGGGGGGGAATGGCAAATTTGACCATGGTTTGGACCCTAGAAGCCATAAAGAAAAAAAATGACAGAAGACACCAATACCAAAGTTAAAACAAATCACTAATTTGGACAAAATAATTGCAATAAATAACAGATAAAAGGTTAATCTTCCGAATATACAAAGAGGTCAAAAAGAAAAACTTTGAAAGTAAATTACTTAGTAAAAATACCTGAAAAAGATGCCCGTCCTCTCTAGTATTCAGGGAAATGCATAGAAAAACCAAGAAGATATTTCCATCTATCATACTAAAACTAAATATTAAAAATTCCATTCAGGGCGGGCCACAGTAACTCAGCAGGCAGCATTTTCGCCACCATGCTGGAGATCGGGGTTTGATTTCTGGTGCCTGCCCATGCAAAAAAAAAAAAATCCATTCATAGGAGGAGTATGGGGGACAAAAGCACTCTCCCATGTTGTTGGAGGGAGTAGATATCGCCACAAAAATGGCAATTTGGCAGTCCTTATAAAAATATAAAATATATGTCCTTTATGCTAGAAATGATTTATGCCATCTACAGAAATATTTGCACAAGTGTGCAAATATTGCAAAGCTATATAAATAAAAGGGTGTTCATAGCATTTTATTTATAGTACCAAAAAATTGGAAGTGATGCTAATATCTGACAATGGAGGAAGATTAAATTATGGTGTCCCTACTATGGAATTCTATGCAGCCATTGAAAAGAATGATGTAGATCTATATATACTAATATGGAAAGATATTTATACTGTCATTAAGTGAAAATTAAGTATAAGAATATATCTAGTATAACCCCCTTTTGGGGAGGAAAATCCCTTCCATCTCCCATAACCCAAACTATCTAGAGATTTATTTCATCTCTATAGCTATGCATAGAAAAAAGTTAGTAAGGATGACCATGGTTCTTCTAAAGAGAGAACATCCAACTTTTCATGTACTGCATTTTGTTACTGTTCATCTGCTATGAACATCTATTATTTTTCTAACTTGATAAAACCAATTCTGGTTAATTTAGGAAAAAGCAAGTCTGTATTGGAAAGACAGTAGGCGCTCACGAAATAAACAGGAAAGTGGAAGAGCAGGCTCACAGAATCAATGTGTAGGAACCAGGGCAGCTCTGGAGACTACTGCAAAGGCCTCACTATGACTGATCTTCTATCTCTCAGTGAGTCAGCAGCCAGGGAGAGTTTTTGAGTGGCTGAGCATAGGTCACAGGCCCATCTCCTACCCGTATTGGTTCAGAATGGTATGATCTATCCCTCCGGATCCCATAGTGGGATACCCGCACCTAGATTTGCCTGCTCATTAAACTGCATTCAATGGAAATGTAATTCCTAAAAGGTAATCAGAAGCAGAAAAGAGATCTAGATTTTGTATAGACTCTAGGTGACTGAGCCTATTAGTCATGAACCTGTCCTATAGGCCAAGCCACTGCAGGAGAGGGACAGATTTTGGTATCAGCCATGCCGTAGATTAAGAGTTTGGGTGGGTGCTGTCCACCTAGAGAGTAGGGGTGGTGATAGATGTAAACCTGTAGGTTAGGGTCCCTGACTACTTCTCCTTCTATCCCTCTTGGACCTATACTATATCCAGACTTGCAGATCCTGACTGGAACATGCCATAGTTTCCTTCGAAAAGGGGAGCCCCTGATGTCATGTTCAAGGACAAGGTAGTGGGTGACTGAGGTGCTGCTGTGATTAAGTGGTAGGTTTGAGTGGTCATTGCCTCTGATCTTTCTCTAGGCATATTCAGGAGAAGCTGCTGTGAACCTGGTGGACAGACCATCAACACTATAGTTGGATAAGGGCATGGATGACATAGAATTGACCCAGCATGGGCAGGAGTGGGCAGGTGGGGCAGGAAAAGCCTCAGTGTTTCCATGTCAAGTAGCTTGAGTGAGAGTGCTACTCTCTCCACCTGGACCAGACCAAGTGGCCCATGTATCCCAGCCCATCCTCAAGAATCTCACTTCTCAGGAAGTGGGGAGATTTGGATAGGAAGCCCTCTGCCAGCCAGCCACATTCTAGAATTGGACCAGGACCAAACAGCTTCATGGAAATTTTACCACACATTCCAAGAAGACCACACCAATTCTGTTCAAACCCTCCAAAAACTGAAGAGGAGGAATACTCCCTAATTCATTCTATGAGGCCAACATACCCCTAATATGAAAGCCAGATAAAGACAACATAAGAAAAGAAAATTACAGGACAGTATACCTTAGGAATATAGATGAAAAATCCTTAACAAAAATACTAACAAAAAAATCCAACAGCATATTAAAAGAATTACACACCATGGTCAGGTTGGATATATCCCAATAATATAAGGGTGGTTCAGCATAAGAAAACTAATTAATGTAATATATTACATTAATAGAGTGAAAGGGAAAAATCACATCATCTTCTAAACTGATGCAGAAAAGGCATTTGCAAAAATCTAGCAGCCCTTCTTGTGAAAATACTTTAAAACTAGGAATAGAAGGAAACTTCTTCAACATGAAAAAGGCCATGTATGAAAAACTCACAGCTAATATCATACTTAATGGTGAACGACTGAAAACTTTCTCTCTAACATTAAGAGCAAGACAAGGATGCCCACTGTCACTATTGTTTTTGAACATTTTACTGGAAGTTTTAGCCAGAGTACTTAGGCAAGAAAAAGAAATAAAAGGTACCAAAATTAAGAAAGACAAACTTTTCCTATTTGCGGATGACATGATCCTGAAAAATCCACAACACAGACAGTTACTAGCAAAGTGACAGGATACAAGATCTACTTGCAAAAATCAGTTGTGTTTCTATATATTAGTAATAACAGTCTGAAGAGGAAATGAAGAAAAAAAATTCCATTTACAAAAGCAACCAAAAGAATCAAATATCTAGGGAAAAACTTAATCAAGGATGCAAAGGACTGATACATAGAAAACTACAAAACATAGCTAAATCAAAGACCTACATAACTGGAAGGACATTCCATGTTCATAGACTGGAAGATTTAATATTGTTAAGATGTCATTTCTACCCAAAGCAATATATAGATTCAGCAAAATCCCAATCAAAATTTCAACAGCCTTTTTTTGCAGAAATTGAAAAGCTAATCATCAAATTTATATGAAATGCTAAGAATACCTGAATAGCCAAACTCATCTTGAAAAAGAATGAAGTTGGAAGACTCATACTTCTCAATTTTAAAATTTATTAAAAAACTACAGTAATCAAAATAGCATGATATTGGCAAAAGGACAGTCATATAGAGCAATGGAATCCAATTGAGAGTTCAGAAATAGACACTGACATCTATGGCCAATTGATTGTACACTCATTGGGAAAAGTATAGTCTCTTCAGCAAATGGGGCCTACAACTCAATAACAAAAAGACAACCCATAAAAAAATGGGCAAAAGACATGAAAAGACATTTCTTCAAAAAATTTATTCAAGTGGCCAATAATCACATGAAAAGAGGCTCAACATCATTAAGCCATTAGGGAAATGCAATCAAAACCACAAGGAAATACCATTTCATACCCACTGGAATGGCCAGTGTTTTTTTAAATGTTTTTTGTTGTGAAAAATAGCATATATACGCACAAAAAAGCAATAGTTCTCAAAGTACATTTTAACAAGCCGTTACAGAACAGATTTCAAAGTTTGGTACAGGTTACCATTTCACAATTTCAGGGTTTTCCTTCTAGCTGCTCCAAAACACTGAAGACTAAAAGAAATATCAATATAGTGATTCAGCAGTCACACTCGTTTGTTAGACCTATCATCCTTTGTTGAAGCTCCTCTTTCTCCTTTGAAGTTTTTACCAATCTATAGGGGTCTTTGAGCTATGCCCATTCTAACTTTTTCATGTTGAAAAGGGGTGTCAACAATATAGGGTAGGGGAATGGAATTAGTTGTTGCTCTTGGAGATGCTGGCCTCTGTGGGTTTCCAGATATATCTGAATGGCCATTGTTTAAAAAACAGAAAATAAGTGGATGTGGGCAAAAGGAATACTCATTCAGTGTTGGTGAGACTGTAATATGGTGCAGCCTCTGTGGAAAAGTTTTACAATTCCTCAAAAAGATAAACATAGAATAACCATATGAACTGTCAATTCCATTTTTAGGTATATGCCCAATGGAACTGAAGCAGGTATTCAAATAGTTATTTGTACACTAGTGTTCTTGCAGCATAATGCATGATAGCCAAAAGGTGGAAAGAACCCAAATGCCCAATAACAGATGAAAGGATAAACAAAGCCTGGTACATCTATAAAATGGAATATTATTCATCCATAAAATAAATGAAATTATGCTATATGCTACAATATGGATGTACCTTGAAGACATCATACTGAGTGAAATAAACCAAACATTATAGAAAGTGAAATAAATCCCAAACTATTTCTTTGAAAACAGTAAATCAGGCTGAAAAAGCCTGGTTAGAAAAAAACAATCAGTTTATAGGATTTGGAAAGAAGACGGTTTTAAAAAAAGAAACACTCAGAAGAAATATAACAGATTATTCTGAGCAAATATGTGGCAAAAAATTGGATGAGTTCCTACAAAAATACAAAATATCAAAAAATGATTCCCAAAGAATTAGAAAACACGAATAGACCAATTACTATTTAAGAGACTGGGAAAGTGATTAAACATTGTAAAAACAAAATTTGGACGTCACATTTTTTTGAAGAATGTATGAAATAAAAATATGCATTTCCTCTCAAAAACGGGACCAGCTTTTGCTGGGCTAAACTAAAGGTTTGAATTTGGATTACAATTAATATAAGCTGATATGAGCCTTCAAATGTACTAGAAATTTTGTTTTTGTCATTTCTGAAATGTAAACTATACATTTCATAAATGAAATTTATGTTTCAAGGTTGTGAATACTATTTCAGATATAACATAGTCATAAAGTAATGCCTAAGATGAGAATTATTATAGCTCATAAATTGTTCCTGTAGTTATTTATTGATAATAATTATTTATAGAGCATCTACAATGTGCCAAGCACTATTTTAGGTGCTTGGAAACAGAATAGTCAAGGATCCTTGCCCTCAAGAAGCTTACATTCTAGAGCCTTGGAGAAGCTTACATTCTAGAGAGTTAGTCACTTGCTTAAGATGTTAATGAGCTGGATAGAACCTCTTTATGTACTTTTTCCTTTTTTCTTTCCCTCCTAGCTAATAGTTTGTTGTTTCCTGTGCTGGTTTGAAAGGATGTATGTCCCCTAGAAAAGCCATGTTTTAATCTAAATCCCATTTCATAAAGGCAGAATAATCCCTATTCAATACTGTATGTTTGAAACTGTAATCAGATCATTTCCCTGGATGCCTTTCCAAGAGTGGTTGTTAAACTGGATTAGGTGACAACATTTCTCCACCCATTTGGGTGGGTCTTGATAAGTTTCTGGAGTCCTATAAAAGAGGAAACATTTTGGAGAATGAAGGAGATTCAGAGAGCAGAGCAGAATGACATAGCCACAAGAAGCAGAGTCCACTAGCCAGCAACCTTTGGAGATGAAGAAGGAAAATGCCTCCCAGGGAGCTTCGTGAAACAGAAAGCCAGGAGAAGAAGCTAGCAGAAGACACTGCATTCACCATGTGCCCTTCCAGATGAGAGAGAAACTTTGACTGTGTCTGCCATGTGCCTTCCACTTGAAAGAGAAACCCTGAACTTCATTGGCCATCTTGAACCAAGGTATCTTTTCCAGGATGGATGTCTTTGATTGGACATCTCTATAGACTTGTTTTAATTGGGACATTTTCTTAGCCTTAGAACTGTAAACTAGCAACTTATTAAATCCCCTTTTTGAAAGCCCTTCTGTTTCTGGTATATTGCATTCCAGCAGCTAGCAAACTAGAATATTTCCAAACTACAGAAAGTTTAGTGTATCCCTGATGTTAAAGGTAAGTTCATTTCCTAATTAAGAGCTGAGAGTTTTCTAAACCAAACACAGGTTAAATTGTTGTTGTCATTATTCTTTAAACAAACCTATCATCAAATAAAGCAGGGAGATGTGCTCTCAGTACATACTGGCAAATGCATGAGCTTTAAGCCAGATCTGAAGCCTGGAAGCCACCTGGTGGAGCTGGGGCAGGAACATGCTTGGAAACCTTCTGGGGATAATAGTTTTCAGCTCAAAGGGTCAATGTGCTTGCCACTTAGTAAGTGCTCAATAAATAACAGGAGTCATTGTTCCTTTGTGCAGTTCCCGGCTGGGTGAGGCTCTCTGTACTCTGTGACTTTGGGCCAATGGCTTCATCTCTCTGGGCCTGGTTTCCCAAAGTTTAAGTTGCAGAGTGGGGAGGTGGTTCATTGAAATGATCTCTGAGTGCCCGTTATTTAGAACCGGGTGATCTGATGGTTATGAATCACTAACCACACTGGAAAATGCAGCCACTGCAGTAGAGGTCTTGCTCAGGAGGGTCTTAAGCCAGGGTGGCCGGGGCCAGGCCTCCTCAGGGGTCCTGCACCAGGGTGGGCTCTGCACATGCACCTCAGGTACCGCGCTGCCACCCAGCCTGCTCTTTGTCTCTGCCTCTTCTCTTGGTCTGGGGTGACTTTCTCAGCAGTGATGGGGTTGACTTGATGGCTGGGTTCTGTCTCATCTCCTGGGCTCACCTCCAGAGCCACCCATGGGAGATTTGCTCAGACTCTCCTCAGAGCCTCACAGAGAGCTCAACCCTGACCCTTTGCAGACAAGGACACTGAGGCTTGGAGACATGAATGGCTTGGCCAAGACCCTGTGGCTTCTGAGCATCAGAGCTAGCTAACTGCTCAGCCAGAGTGTTCAGCTCCTGCCCCAGAGCGGAGCAGGACCCAGGCTCACAACCACTGCACCTCCTCGTAGCCATGACAGAAAGTGAGAAACTTCTCTGAACGGGTTTCCTCCTCTGTGGAATCGGGCTAAGAACAGTGAGCCCCTCAGAGGTTTGGGGGAGATTAGATGAGTCAGTGCAACGTGGCATCAGGACATACGTTTGCTTGCAGTGAACTCAGGGCCCTGACAGCCAGGGTTCAAATGCTGCTCTGCTGCTTCCTACCTCTGTGGCCCTCCCTGCACAGCAACTTTCCTCTTAGTGCCTTGATTTTCTCATCTGTAAAATGGGATTAGTAGCAGTGCATTTCTTATTGTTGCCATAACAAAACTTAGTGTCTTAAAGCAATTTATTATCTAGCGGCTTTTTAGGGTCAGACATCTGGGTCTGGCTTCGCTATTGGGTTCTGGTTCAGGGTCTCTCGGGAAGTTTGCAGTTGAGTTATCAGCTGGGTCTGAACCCATGTGAATGTTTGCCCTGGGCCAGGGGGGCTGCCTCTAACGTTGCTCCCTCACATGACCATTGGCAGGACCCCTGGGCTGCTCAAATTGCCTCAGACGTGGTGGCTGGCGTCACCCAGAGAGAGAGAGAGAGGCAAAGCTGCAATGCATTTTGTGACTTACCCTGTAAAGTCGCTGTTGCCGCTGGTATTCCATTGGTCACATAGATCCCGACACAATGTGTCGGGTGTAGGCAGCACAAGGCGGGGTCTGTGGGGGCGTCCAGAGGGCGCTGCCATAGACAGTGACTTCCTGATAGGGCTCATCTGGGGATTAAATGAAATTATACGTGGAGAACCTAGAAGGCTGTAAATGCTCAGTAATCGGGGGCTTTAGGATACACTTGCTCCTCTCCTTGAAAGCTTTGGGACCCAAGAGCATAGAATGTTTTGACAGATGTTGGGATTTCGACTTTGGGAAGAATACAGACCGAAACACAGAGTTTTAGAAGAGCCCTAGCCTGGGGGTCAGGAGACCCAAATTCTAACACCACCCCCACTGCTCATTTGCTAGGTGACCTCAGGCAAGTGCCTTTCCACCCTGGGCCTCAGTTCCCTCATTCCTGTGAGGAAAGGTGGGTCTTCCCTTAGGTTCTGGACACCCGTGAGAAGTGGCGGCACTCAGCTGTTTCCTGAAGGCCCTCCCCTCCCCAGCCTTTTCTCCCAAACCCACCCCTGCTCTGGCTGAGGGGGCAGCTCTCGGCAGACCCCAAAATCAATGACACTCTTCAGGCCTGGGCCATCCTCGCTACCTGGAGCTTTGCTCTGTCACTCAAGTCATGTGTGCCCTTCCTGGCCATGTCGGGTTCCTCCTCCATGGAGCCCAAACAGGGCAAGACCCGTGGAACCCTGGGCATGGCCTGGCTTCTTCTCCAACCCTACAAGCAAGGAGTGCCTCTGAGTCTGCTGTGCCCCTCGGCCGACATGCTTCCTGAGAGGTCTTTAGGGCCATTCCCCTGTTGCCAGCACTGCTGCCCCCTTGCTCCACCTGGTGGGATTGAGTGCTTCTGCCATGAATCTTGTTTCCTCCTTGTCAAAGCCAGGAGATTTCTAGGCACTTGTTAACAAGAGGAAATGTCAGGAGAATGAGCTGACGTTTCTGGATTCACTCCTTCTGGATCACAGCTGGCCTCATTGCTGCCAGAAAAATGATAATTTTGCTGTAGTCGATCTCTCCCCAGTAGGCAAAACCTCTGGCCCATGCCTGCAGCCTTGTATCCAGCTTGGAAGGTGGGTGTGTGGGAATCTTTTTGCTGGCAGGACCCGTGAAGGAGGCAGTGGAGGTCAGAGGTTAGAGAATAGCAAACCTGTGGAGCTTAGTAATAACATGTCAGATGGAAAAGTTAAGCAAACCTAGCTCAGAGAGGGCAGGTTCTTACCCAGTGTCATACAGAAAATTGTTGGCAGAGTCAGGTTCAGGACCCTTTCTTACTAGTACAGGGTGCTTTCCACATCCCTCTCTCTGTGTTCACATCTTCAGCTTTCTAAAGGAAAGACCAGTTCATGGTCTCACCTATATATTTGCCAATATGCTTCTCACATAGGGCATTTTGACTTTAACCTCAAGACTCTTTCCATTCTTCCACCTCACAATTGCCTGCCCATATCTCCTGCTAGAAAGAGAGATGTGTTGTGGTTTCCTGATGAAGGATCTGGGTAGAAGATGCTGTAAAGCTGACTGGAGCTCCTGGAGGGGCTGGTGTGTTTGGGGCACCTGAAGGTTATGCTTTGCCTTCCCAGGGGCTGGGAAGATACTGCAGTGAATCTTCCTGTCTTGTGCTCAGAAAATCCACTCCCAAGCTCTCTGCAGTCCCTGGCAGGGCTAGTCACCACTTGCAGCCTATCCTGTGGCCCCAGCCAGGCTGTAAGGCTAGTCCTGTGCAGCGAGGCAGGCAGGCAAATTTGAAAGCTTTGAACTAAAAGGCAACCCCCTTGGTGTCTAGCTCAGGTAGGATGGGGACTGGCCCAAGACCACACATCCCAGCCAAATTGAACAGTATTTCTAATATGGTGCATGCAGGCTTTAGGAGCAGGGAGCAAAACCAAGTGAGGAAACTGAGGCCTTAGCTGTGGTGGTTCTTAGCTGCGGTGAGATCTTAGCTGGCAGTGTGGTTTTCAGCTCTCCAGCCTTGAACCAGAGCTGTCCCAGGGCTTTGGGTGACTCTGGGATCCTTGTGGAGCCTCTGCCTATCATTTTCTCCTTGCTTTCTGTGATGACTTGAGTGGATTTCCTAGTGGATTTCAAATGGGCAGGGTGAAAACATACTCAGTATTGGAGAAAAGGGGGCTGAGGAACCTCAACAATTTGAACTGTTTCAAGTGCAGTACAGAAGAGGCAGATTAGGCTTGTGCAGAAACTTCCTGACTCTGGAGAATTTAAGCATCATAAGGAAGTCTCCCAGATTCTTCTGTCGGCTCTTCCTGGAGCTCATTAAAGATTCCCATGTTGGTTCCTAACTAGTGTAGCAATGGCACATTAAAACTTACCAGGTAAATATTGTAAGCATCTAATGTCTTCTTCAGCCTAACCCTTCAAGGTGGATTAGGCAGGGATAATCATTTTGCAGGCCAGGGAACTGAGTCAGAGTTTATCGTGGTATATGTCCCAGATGCTCCATGCCTCCCCTGCCCCAGTATCACCTCCTCTGGGGCAGGGACTACCTGCAGGCAGGGGGCTGGATCCGAGGGTCTTCAGAGGCCTCTTCCGGTCCTGGGGATCCTGCCATGGATGCAGTGACAAGGACCAGCCTTGTCTGCAGCTCTGCTCTGAATGGCTTTAGCCAAGAGAGTAGTGGAGTCTCATCCCTGGGCCATGTTCTGCTTCCTCCTGGTCCTTGTTCAAAGTATGAGGCGTTCAGTTCCCCAGAGGGGCCCGACCTGGGGAAGTGGAGAAACCACATGGCTGGGGCCCCGGCAGGGAGTGGAGCTCATTCCTTGGGCCTCAGGCCAGGCTCCTGCATCCCAGAGCACAGGCCTGCAGAGGAGGGCCCCCGTTCCCAGCCGGACTGGCTGGGTGGGATTGCGTGTGATACAAGCAGATGCAGCCAGACGGATGGAAGGAGATGGGGCACCAGCGGGGGCCACATGTCCAGCTCAGCGGCTGTCTCTCTGAGATCCAGAGGGGCCAGCATTGGGGGCCCTGGGGTGAGCAGAGCCGCTTGGTGGTGGGGGGAGGGGCAAACTGGTGGAGCAGTGGGGCCTTGGGTGTGAAGGCCAGGAGCTCCTAGGGTCCTTCTGGCGTAGCCCATTGTGTTAGTTAGATTCAGTTGTCAACTTGGCCAGGTGAGCATACCTAATCTTGTTGCTGCGGACATAAGCCAATGGTACGTGAACCTCATCTGTTGCCAATTACATCTGCAGTCGGCTAGGAGGCGTGTCTGCTGCAATGAGTGACGTTTGACTTAATTGGCTGGTGCTTAAATGAGAGATCGCAACGTAGCACAGCCTAGCAGCTTGGCATTCCTCATCTCAGCACTTGCAGCTCAGCCTGGGCCCTTGGAGATGGAGAAAGAAATCACCCCGGGGAAAGTTGTTGGAACCCAGGGGCCTGGAGAGAAGACCAGCAGAGACCATCCTGTGCCTTCCACGTAAGAAAGAACCTCAGTGGAAAGTTAGCTGCCTTTCCTCTGAAGAACCAACAAAATAAATCCCCTTTTATTAAAAGCCAATCCGTCTCTGGTGTGTTGCATTCCGGCAGCTAGCAAACCAGAACAGAGTTGGTACCGGAGAGTGGGGTGCTGCTGTGGTTTGCAAATGCCACATCTGTTGGAACTGTGTTTTGGATGGCTAAGGGGAAGACTTTGGAGGAACTGTGAAGAGATTGATGGAGAAGTCCTGGAGGGCTTGAAGAGACTGTTGGTGTAAATGGAACCACCGCCAATCTTGACAAAGGAGGACACAAAAGGGAGAGATTGGAGTTTGCAGAGTGAGAACCATGGAAGTTCGGGTCTGAAGCCAAGAAACCTCGGCCAGGAGAGTGGACCCACCTGTATGTGTGGAGAGGGTGAGTTTACCCTGAAGGGCGAGGATGAGTCTCCCCTCTCATTGCAGTGGAATAGTTGTGCAGCCTCGGGCCTTGAAAAAGGCGTAGCACGCTCCTTGGGGGACTGGGAGAGCCTGGCTGCCACCATGTGGAGGGGTTGAGCGTGCGCCCCAGAAATGGCAGAGAGCCCAGGGGTGGCCCTGATGCCTGGAGAGAGTGGAGCCCAGAGGTGGTCTCCTCGATGTTCCCCGAGGTTGATTTGGAAAGAGGCCGGCCACTGCATAGGCCCTTGGAAAGGGTGGGACTGCCGCCTTCTACAGCCGAAGGATAAATGACTTTCAGACTTGGAAACCCAATGGTGTTTGCCTGCAGATCTTCCTTCCAATTTCTCCCTATGGAAATATCCTGTGAATATCCTCCTTTGCATCTTGGCACTAGACAACTTGTTTTGAGATTCACAGGTCCACAGCAAAAAGAGAATTTTTTACATCTGTGTAAGGTGATGCTTGAAGTTGCCAAGTTGACAAGGGGTGGACATGTGTTAGTTAGATTCAGTTGTCAACTTGGCCAGGTGAGCATACCTAATCTTGTTGCTGCGGACATAAGCCAATGGTACGTGAACCTCATCTGTTGCCAATTACATCTGCAGTCGGCTAGGAGGCGTGTCTGCTGCAATGAGTGACGTTTGACTTAATTGGCTGGTGCTTAAATGAGAGATCGCAACGTAGCACAGCCTAGCAGCTTGGCATTCCTCATCTCAGCACTTGCAGCTCAGCCTGGGCCCTTGGAGATGGAGAAAGAAATCACCCCGGGGAAAGTTGTTGGAACCCAGGGGCCTGGAGAGAAGACCAGCAGAGACCATCCTGTGCCTTCCACGTAAGAAAGAACCTCAGTGGAAAGTTAGCTGCCTTTCCTCTGAAGAACCAACAAAATAAATCCCCTTTTATTAAAAGCCAATCCGTCTCTGGTGTGTTGCATTCCGGCAGCTAGCAAACCAGAACACCCATCTATGATTGTTCCAATCACAGGTCTGTTCCAGCACACTCAAATCTCCCATCTTTTTTCCTAACCAGGTGCACTTAATGCTAAACCCTAGCTTCCCAGAGTTCATCCCCTGTAGCCCTCCAGAGGAACGAAGACTGAAGCCAGTGACTGGGGGCCAGGGCCTGAGGCCTCCCCACATGTCTGAGGCAGAACCAGTCCTCAGCATCAGTAATACCATCCCCTTTTGTGTAATACAGGGCCCTGATGAGCACTTGGGGCACTACAGCTTGCTCAGGTTCACTCTGTTTATTTGGTGTCCAGTAGGCGTAGGAGTCAGACTGCCTAGGTTCAAATCCCAACTCTGTTCTTCAACAACTGTGTGACTTTGGACAATTTCCCTAACCTCTCTGGACCTCAGTTTCCGCATCTCTAAAATGGATCCAATAATTGTGGGACCAGTCCATGACCCACTGGCCTACCTTTGGCTGCATTGTGTTCTGTACGAGTGAATCCTCTGGGATTTTGACCATTCTGATGGTGTCTCCCTTGCCTATATCTCAGGGGTGCCATGAAATTGCTGCTGCTGGCCCTGTGCCAACAAGGGCTTAACTTCCATGCATCATCTCATTTCATCCTCATGGCATGCCCACTGTGCAGCAGAGAGAACAAGGCTTAGAGAGGCATCAGATTGCTCTGGTTCCAAGGCCTCATAGGGTAGGCGGGCCTGGCAGCTGGGTCCTCAAGCCAGCCTGGAGTGGCCTCTGATGCAGACCCAGGGGGTTGATAGCTGTGTAGGGGCTTCTGGGTCTGAGTGGGCATTGCTACCAGGGTGGGTGTCTAGAGGGCACTGTCAAGGTTTCCGTCATCTTGCCAAGGCTGGATGGAGTTCCTGGGCTGAGGCAGAGGCCCTCTATTATCAGGACTTTTCTAGGGCTTGGGTTGAGCTGAAAGAGTTCTTGGAGATCTCCCAACCTCAACCTGAGCAGGACAGAGGGTCAAGTGGAGCCTGGGGTGCCAGGCCTGCCCAAGTCATTAGAAATGACTTTCATTAGAAATGTGAAATTTTCTATGATAATTTCCTCCACTAATCTTTATCCTCCTTTTCCCTTCCCTTCTCCTTCTCGGATGCCCACAACGTGTATGTTCATGGGCTTCGTGTTGTCATTCCATTCCCTGAGGCGCAGCTCGTATTTCTCCATTGTATTCCTGTGTTTTCTTTGGTATGTCCTGTTTCAGATATGCAGTCATCTAGTTCACTAATCCTTTCTTCTACCTCTTCAAATCTATTACTGTAGGTTTTCTTTCTTATTCTCCATCTCTTCTATTGGGCCTTTCATTCCCATAAGTTTCATGATTTGTTTTCCCAAACTCTTGATTTCTTCTTTATTTTGGCCAATGCTTCTTTATATCCTCCCACAACTTATTGATTTGATTGTTGATGAGATTTTTCATGTCTGTTTGAATGTCCTGAGGTAGTTGTTTCCACTCATGTATCCTATTTCAGTTGTTGGTATGTTCCTTTGACTGGGCCATATCTTCAGTTTTCTTAGTACAACTTGTTATTTTTGACTGGCTTCTAGGCAGTTGATTTCCTTAATTATTGTATTGTGGAGATTGTTTTTTCCTCTTTTAATAAGGGTTTTCTTGCTGGATGGCTTTGTTCTCTATCTGTTCTTTGACATTCAATTAGCTTATTGTAAACCTCTAGCCTAGAATTCCTTGAGGGAGGGATTCCACTTGATGTGGGCACCACCTTTCTGTTGGGGAAGGTGCAGCTTTCAGGGAATTAACTGCTTTCACCTGACTAGTTATTTTGTCTTTCTGAGAAGCTTAATTTTTCCCTTGCCTTGAGCAGTTGGAGGCTGAGAAGCAGCTTCTGCCTTGATGTGTACTTTGTGTTTTGGAATCCCATGGAACTGGAGACCTTGGGAAACCTCTACTATAACTTGTCATCAGTCCCCTCATGAACTCATATGTCTTTCAAGCCTTTGTAGCACTCATTTGGGGGGCAGAACTTCTTTGTGGTTCGATTCTCCTACTGGCAGGTGAGCAGCATGGGCAACTTAACCAGGGGCTGTCACATGGTTATCCTAGCAGAACAAGCAATCACCCAAAGGTTCCTTGACAGGAAAAGACCCCCTGACCTCCCCTTCATCACTCTCAAGCCTCCAAAGTCCTGTCCATGAATACCCCTTGGGGAAACAAGAGCCCCTTCCCTACTTGTCTGAAGCTGATGGGCTTTTCCACACTGGTGAAGTATGTCCTCTATCTAAGGAGGTGATGGGAGAGTAGGGGCTTCCAAGTGACTGGAGCAAGATACCTGCTGCCAGGAAACCCCAGCAGAGCCAAACTGTTCCAAGGATTCTCTTCTCAATGCCTTAGGTGGGGAGGAGACCTGGCCTGTTGGCCTCACACCCAGCACGGGTGAAGGCATTGTAAACTGTGAAAGGCTGAGTATGATGGAGATGAACAAAAGCATCTGAGAATGTGAAGCCCCATTAATGGTCAGTCAGTAGGAGGGGAGATCAGAAGTGAAAGCTACCAGGGCCATAGCACACATCCTCAAGGGCCCCTGGGTTTGAGGCCAGGAAATTTAGGACCATCTCCACAGTCCCCAACATGCTAGAAATTCCACTTGAGTCCCCACTCTTGTTGCACGTTAATCTCACAGGCAAATCTGAACATGGATCTCTGAAAGAGGTCCAGACCCCTTCCTGTAACTAGAGGGCTCCAGATAATTGTGAGGCCTTGGGCCACAAGTGGCCAACTCTTTCCCTAGGGGCCAGGAATCAGCATTGAAAGGGGCAAGATCTGGGGTTTCCCTGGATCTGAGTCCTACCTGCACACCAAGTGGAGTCAGAGGCCCTTACTCTGACCACTGCCTGTGGAAGGGCATCTCAGCAGGATTCCAGATGAGTTCTTGGGCTAGGTCAGTAAGCAGGGGTTTATCCACCTCACATTAGAGGGTCTGCTATGACAGACAGTGGCGATATAGATTGCCTGTCTTTGAAAGACACCACCCTGCAGAAGGCTGCAGGTTCAATAGCTATACAACACTGATCTCAACAGCAGCCTGGGGAATTGACTACTGTTCCTCTGGGCAGATGGGGTGATGTGGAAACATCCTGACTCTCCTCATGCCCTGAAAGTGAAAAGAAGCAAAGCCCATCATCTGGAGTGCCCTGAGGATTTGGTCTCCCCCTCCTTGAGCGCATAGTCAATGTGCATGGGGGTTAACCTCAGTCCTGTGAGGCCACTGGCTGACAAGACCCTCAGGTGGAGATGAGAGCTTAGGATAGAGGAGCTGGGGCCAAGGAAAACTTGATGGCACATTGTCTCATCTGCACTCAGTTGAGGAAATCAGCATTCAGTCCTATCCACTCCTCATCCATCTTCCTCTTCCCACTCTAATCCAGAAATTGACAGGAGTCTTTGGTTCAGGGAACCAACTACAGTGAGACAGCTCCCCTGCCCTGCACTGATCTGTGCACAAGCATAATCTATGGGGAAAGAGGAAACAGGAGCAGAAGCAGGGCTTTATCCATTTATTGTCTGATTTAAAGAACAGACTTCACGATTTGGCTGTTGATACCTTTTTAAATTGTCTTAAACATGTATTTCAAAAGCTTTGATGAATTTTATCAGCTCAACCTTGCTCTTGTCACAGGGAAGACATAAAAGTCCTTGCCGTGGGTTGAGGGCTCTGAAAAGAAGAGGTGAGCAAAGGGATAGGAGTGGATGGGGCAGAATCCAAGGTAGGAGACCTCCAGCCTGCTCCTGGAGGAGCAGGGCAGAAGCTCATAAAACACAGGTGTCAATGTAACCAGGGCAGGTCAATGTTTTGTAGTACCTGAAGCTTTCATCACTTGGAAGGTACCACTTTGTTGAATGTAATGCAAAATTACTCCTCAAATCTTCCTGCAGCACCCCCGGCAGTGGGTCACTGCAACTTCATCTTCACGTCATTTCTTTAGATTCAGTTGTCTCCCTTCCTGCCTTTGCAGTCTAATATCATCACATGAACTCTAAGGCCTGTTGCTGAACACATGTGCTTACACTGACCACCTATCAGTCGTATTCCCTCGATGTCGCCGTCATCTCCTGTACAAGACCCAGTCCCTCTTTTCTATAATCCCCCTCCCCCCCCCCCCCCGCAGAAAACCTGCTTGGATTTTTGCACTCTCTGGAGAAGAAGGCTTTCTGTGTCCTCAGAATAAGTCCTCCTCATCTCTAGGTCAGCGTTGAGCATGTGGAAATGCCACCTCTTCTCTCTCCCAGCTACAAGCTCAAAGAAGTCCAAAACCTGCCCCAAGTCCTCTCCATGTTGTTGGACATGCAGAAAGTGTTCCAAAGTTTTTAGTTGAATGACTGCATAAATGTTAGAAGGCTGAAAGGAAAGAGTTTTAAGTATCATTCCCATTATCTCCACTGAGCTGTTGGACGCTAGGCAGCTCAAGTCACCCCTCTTAACCCAGGTGTCAGGATTAAGTGATTTAGAGCTGTGAGGTCTGTCTGGGTATGATGTTTCCTGAGCAGCAGTTTTGATAAGTAGTTCAACTGTGAGCATTCCAGTTAGCATTCCCATACAGGAAGAAGGCCACTGGCCATCCTAGTCCATGCCTTGTGCAAATGAAGACATTGAGGTATGCCTCCTCTCCCATTAGTGAATGTCAGGGATGTGGGCTTCAATGGGATGGACATGCGCCCTCTAGAATTCCTTCAGGTCAGATATGCTGAGGCTGTCATGAGACCACGTGGACCTTGCCCTGTTTTTCATACTCTTCTCCTCCTGTCTGACACTTCCTGAATCCTGTACACCATGTTCTTTGCATTCTTCTCATGACCTACTCCCTAGCCTGCTTCCTCCATGGCCAGCCTCACCGGCAGCATTTTCAGTCTGGGAAAAGGACAAGAGTTTGCCTATCTGAAAGACACCCCTCCCAAAAACCACGTTTCCTTGTTTGAATTCTCTTTGAGGCTGGGCCTTGAGAACCTGTCCTTGCACTCTTCTAAAAAGCTCATACTTTAGCTTCAGCTTGACATAGGCTGTCCATAGACAAAGAAAGCCCTTTTGCACACTTGTGTCTGATTCTAATTATAATGTCAAACCATGGGAAGATGTCATGCCACAGAGCCATCCTATCTAAATTCCATTTAATTTCAACTTTTTCGTGGTGCTGACCCAGAAAGGAATCTACCTTTCTAAGGATGACACAGCCACAGCCAGCCCTTAGGAGTGAGGCATTCCATGTTTTGGAGTGCTGTTGCCTCTGCATGTTAGCTACTCAAAAACCAGCCATGGCTTTTACACTAATGACCTTCAATCCTCATGATGACCCAGGAAGTAGATGGTAGAATGACCCCATTGTGTAGGTGTGGAGACTGGGGAGACCCTGAGATGAGAGTTCCAGTGACTACACCATGGTCACAAGATTTCTAAGAAAGTTCATCTGTGTTAGAATTGAGTCCTCCCTCCTTATGCATGGAGCCCAGTCTGCACCCAGGCCTTCCCAAGTAACTGTGGGTGATGTGCTGTGAGTGATGTGTTGAGGAAACTTGGTCCAGTCAACAGGATAACATGTTTCAGGAGGATGAGCATCAGGAGCCAAGAGGGCCTTTCCTGGAGGACCTAACGGTTGAGAAGTTTCAGTTAAGGGGCTTCAGGAGATGACCTCACTTCCTTTGAGCTGCAGTCCAACGGAATGTAGAACCTTAGTAACCAGGCACCTAGATTCCACAACAGTGCCCCCTACCAGGCTCACTTAGCCAGAGACGATCGACAGTACAACATGTTGTCGTGTTGCTTTGGCAGAGCAGTAGGATCTGGCACGAGAAAACCAAGGAAGGAGACCTTTTGCAACAGATGTAGGCGCTGGCTGAACCCTCCACCTCGCCGCCGCAGTCTGTTGGCCAGGGTGTTCAGGAGGGTAAGTCAAAGTGGCCCAAGGTCAGAGAATTAAGGAAATGCCAGCATTGTTATTTTGCCTCTGTAGCCCCTTAATACTCCTCCTTTCAGTGTGAGGAGACATGAGGAACGGGGTCATCCATGGCCACGTTGGGAAAGTTCATGTGCACTTTGTGTTCAAATGTGAAGTCATGGATGGCTGTTGGGAAGGCAAGTGGTGATGGTGGAGTAATCCCCATGCAACGTGTTAATCCTGGGCCCAAAAGTTGTCATCTCTTATCGATGTGAACTGGGGAAGTGTGCAGATACTTGATCTTTGGTCTGAGCAGGGATCACCATGGCTGCAGGTACTCAGAACTCCCTTTGAGGTAAGAGACATTCAAGTCTTGCTGTCGGTGTGAAAGCAAAGGTGTTCTCGCCATCTTGGTGTTCTTGATGTACTGCCTCCACAGTAGGGAAGAATGAGGTGTGAGCAGGCCCTTCCCCTCCATGTCTTGAAGAGACCCCTTTTCCACAGTAAGGAGGGAAGATCATAAAGGTCCAGTGTGAATGCTTCTGGCTTCTGTCCTGCAAGAAGTTGAATCCCCCCATCTCATGAACGTGGGTGATTTGTGAGGAATCATGTGGATAAAGTGCCTTCCACGCATTGATGCACAACTCCTCGTGACTTCATTATTCCCCCACCTGAGTTCTACTTTGGAGTGTGGGACCTTTTTCTGCTAGATGCATTCCTGCCCCACTTCTTGCCCCAAGGGAGGGAGGGACAGGGAAAGGCTGGTCTGCGTACACCCCCAGCCATGGCCCTCTTCTGGTTCCCAGTGCAGTGGCTAAGCACCAGCTTCTGCTATTCCAGCCTCAGGGTACAAACGTGTCAGCAGCCCAGAATGACCAGCAGGACACCCGCAGCGTGAGAGCCTGGGAAAAGTTCATGAAGCGCATGGCGGTAGCTGTTGCAGAGGGCGACCAGTCCTATGCATCCCTCCTCGTGTTAAATTACCGGGGCTTCTTCACCATCCAGCAGGTCCTGGACCGGGTGTCCAACAGGTGAGCATGGGTTCCTCAATCTCCTAATGGATCTGGCATGCCTGAGCTGAATGTCTGGGGAGGTCATGGCAGCATCTAAACTCAGTTTCCTCCTCTTGCTAGTGGGGCCATGGGACGACCAAGCTGCTGAGGTCAGAGTCAGGATTGAATGATTCTGGGCCATGGAAAGTGCTTCCCCATGCCAGGCTTTCTGGAGAGGGAGCTCGGTGGAGATGGCTTGTCAAGGTTGAGAAATTTCCTTTCCACGGGAAGATGCTCTGCTCCAAATTGACCTTTGGAATCCTCGATTCCCATTCAGAGGAGGTTTGAGATTGCATCAAACTGGATTCTGTCCTCAGTGTGGCCTGAGTTTCCACGCATGCTGGGGGCTGGCAGAGGAGGCCCAGGCCTCACCAGTTATCTGTGAAGGAGCAGCTCAGGGATCATTCGTTCATGTAGGATATAGGAAGAATAAGCTATGTGCAGGCCCTTTGCAAGCTACTTAGCCTACTTCATTGAACAAAACTGCAGAATCGCCTGTGGCCTCCTGCTTGCCAAATCATAGGGGGTCAGATAACAGCAGTCCATGTCACGAGTAGGGGCACACCACAGAAGTGCCATGTGACACCCCCATGTACCCTGCAGGTATGCAAGCAGCTGCAATTGGCCAGACAGGGATGGAGGAGGCCAGGAGGGACTGAAAAAGTGAGTGAACTCTGGGTGAGGAGAGAGGGGCTCCTTCCTCACAGCCCAAGATGGGGAGTGGGGGCCGGTGCCAGGAGGGACTGGGCAGGTCCCTGCATCCATCTCATGATTCTCACTGGGGACCAGAGGTCAGGGCTCCATCCCCTGCAGGGCACCAGGACTCTCAGAGACCCATGCGAGAGTTCCTGAGACACAGGGTGGGGAGTGCTCCCGGAGGCTCAGAGCACACTCCACACGCACCCTACTCTGCTGCCCCTCCACCACGCCAGCAGCACACAGACACAGTTCAGGAGATGTGGGGAGAATTCAGCTCAGAAATCCAACCTGACTACCCAGTCCTGTGAGCCTGGCTGCGGGTGGCTGCAGTGGGCTGTGCCCGTGCCCTTTAGGGTCCATGACAGTTTGAAGGGGAGAAACTCACATGCCTCGCAGAGAAGCAGGCAGGACCTCAGGGCATGAACTCCAGGCTGAGGTGACACGATGGCCCTGGGTAGGCTGAGGCAGGGTCATGCCCTGTCCCCTCATCAGGCAATTGATGCAGTTCCTACCGTGTGCAAGTGCAGTGCCATCGGCTGAGCAGACACAACCACTCCCTGTCCTCATGCTGTTTCTGTTCCAGTGGGAGGTTGCACAGCAGATACAGACAGAAATAGTCTCTCTGGTCCTGCCCAGGAACCCCCACCTGGGAGGGTGGTCATCACAGGGCAGTGTGGCAGGAACAACCATTCCTCACTCTGCGGCCCTGTCCACCCACAGCATCTTCTCCTGCCTCCTGCTGACCTGGCTCCAGGACATTCCTAGTGATTTCGATGAGCCCCCGCACTTTTCGAGCCTGAAGGAACTGGTGTCCTTCGCGCAGGTGGTGCTGCCTGGGTCTGCCCTGGAGAGCCAGGCCCAGGACCGCCTCTTTTGGCTGGAGCGCTCAGTGGCCAGTGAGACCCAGACACAGGGTGAGGAGCATGGAGGTGGCGATGGGTGGGATGTACGGGAGGAGATGGGAGTCACGGGGCCAAAGTCTATTTTTGCCTTTGGGCAGGGAGTAAAGAGGGGCATCAGCCCACCTCCCTGAGCACTTGCAGTCTGAAAGACTTGGTGAGGGTGGCGTCCCTCGGAGAGTCACTGCAGTCATTTCTATGTCGAGAAAGGTCCATAGAAAGCCAGTTCTGTGGTTGCATCTTTCGCCTCTTGGGGCGCGTATGTGAGAGCCAGCATTGCAAACCACGGTACTCCTTTTCCAGGGCTAGTTCCATTGATGGCAGCCAAAATGGTGTCAGATGCAGACCTGAAGGCACCTGTGGCAGCACCTGCAATGCCACCTGCTGATGTGGAGCCACCGTGGCATCTGACAGTCCTCACTTCAACTCCGGAGAGGGAGGCAGCTCTGAGGCCACCTGCCTTGCCACCTTCGGAGGCTGTCTCATCCCCCGATCAGGAGCTGAGGCTGGAGATGTCACCCGCTTTACCAGCAGAGCAGGCGGTGTTTCTGAGGCCACCTCAGCTACCACCCTCAGGCCCAAAGCCTGTGGCTCCTGTGAATCTGACACCTGCTGCCGCACCACCTGAGGCACCCACTGAGCAGCAGGAAGCAGACCGGGTGCCACTTGCAGTGCGATCTGTGGAGCTGCAGTCAGCGCCAGGTGTCACTCCACCAGGAGATCATTGTTGCTCGTCACGTGGGCACCGAGAGCAGGGGCTGAGAGAGGGGAAGGCCCCCATCTTGGCGTTCCCTGCCCGGCTGCAGGCAGAGCAGCTCAGCCAGATCGATGTGGTGAGCATCTGGGATCCTTAGGGGGGAATGTGGTGACTTTTTTCTGGCATCTGCTCTCCCTGAATTGCCATTCCCAGACCTGGGGTCCAAGGATCTGGGTCCAAAACCCAGCTCCACCACTTTCCAGCCTGGTGACATGGGCAAGTTCCCAATTCCTAAGGCCTCATGTTCCCAGCTGGAGAGGACATCACAAGACCCTGCCCTGACCATGTGCGTCACAGCGCGGGACTGCACAGAACAAACATCTTAGGATCAAGGAGAGGTGGACAGGGCCTAGCTGGTTGAGGGACAGAGGGAAATCTCAGGTGTGCATCCGAGTCCAGGGCTAGCCCAGCCATCTGTCCCAGAGGCCTCCACGGCCTCCACATGCATCAGACATGATGTGTCCTGGACATGACGACAGGCTCCACACAAAGGTTCGGGATGTCGCTGCAGCAGGGGACATGCATATGAAGGAGATTAGAGGGAGTCCCACAGCTGTCAAGAGGTGCAGAACGTGCTCCCTGGGCTGTGTCCTGGGCATGAGGGTTTGGAGTCCCCGTCCTGTGCTTGGCGGTGGTGAGGAGGGTTTGAGGGAAATGCAGCTCTCTCCTTCCTGTCAGCATAAGGTCCTGGGTTTTGCAAATGCACACACAAAGCATGAGGGTGGGAAAAACGCCCTGGGCAGTGGTGCTGAGTGCTGAGCTGACGTCAGCTTGGACCAAGCTGGGCAGAGCCAACCACTCTTCACACTCCCAGCAGGACCAGGGGCAAGGGACGGCCCTGTGGGGCCTCTGTTCCTCATGTGGACATGCTGTGAGTCCACACTGTGCTGCCTTCCTCACAAGGGAGCCCACAGGGGTTCGAGAGAGCACAGGAATGTGGTGGAGCGTTACTCTGGTTCTCATGGGAGAAGGCACTGGAGAGAGCACCCTGACAACACTATGGAACACTCAGTTCTCTGGGGCACATTTCATGCCTGCACTTTGCACATGACACAGGAAATTCCGGGTGGCCCGCCCACTTGGTCAATGCCACACCACAGGGAGTGCTGCATCTCGGTTGCATCCCAGTCAGGGCTGGCGATTGGTGACAGCAGCATTTCTGTCAATTGACACCTCCAGGCTGTCCAAACCCCAGTCAGGCAGGTGGGCTGATGGGGTGAGGGGAGGTTGGCTTCCCTGACCGTGTCCACCCTGGCAAGAGGAGATCTCTGAGGAGTCCAAAAGGAAGGTGATACCAAGGAGAGAGCAGGAGAGGCCCCTGTGGGAGAGAGTGAGGGTGCCTGAGGACACCGAGTGTCAGGGTGTGGTTGGCATCCATGACTGTACAGGGCTCCCTCCTTTTTGCACCACTGCTTTCTGTGCCGCTGAGCCTGGGAAGCCTCCATTAGACGTGCCATCGTATGGACCCTGAGTGGGAGGCTTGGCCAGGTAGTATACAAGAGACCCTGATGGTTCACAGTCAAAGGAAAGCCTTGGCAGAGACCAGTTAACGTGGATCTGGGCGAGTTGGTTGAGCAACCTCCTAGTGTTTGGTGATTTGCCAAGAGCCATGGCTGGGAGGTGACTAGCAGTGCTCTTGTGGTCCAAGGGGTTGGAGAGGAACTCAGTAGGAGGTGACTGAGAGCCCCAGATGGTAGCAGGGTAAGTCTGGGTGGTGGAAGGGGCCTGAGGGAAAGAGATTTCAGGGTGGGTGCCTTGGGTCGGTTCCAGCGGGCTAGGGCACTCCATCCCACACCTGATGCCACTGTTTCTCCCCAGCCCACCGTTTCCCACCTGTGGACGTTCCTGTTAGAGCTGGCCTCCCTTCAGTTAGCTCCCATGGACTCTCAGGAAGTGAGTAGGACTTGGGGCCAGGAAGAGGGTATCGAGTCCCATGAGCATAGGGTTGAGAGCCCCTCCTTACACCCTGTGCTCTCAATCCAGGGCCTAGCTCATCCATAGGAGCCTAGGGATCTGAAGCATCATGTCCCCCTTCCAGCCTAGGAAGCAAAGGGCAGGCGGAAGCCAGAGGCCTTGACCCTCTCCCACATCCCCTCCTGGCTGATCTGGGCACAGACTGTGCCTCGGGTGTGGGCATGGGGTGAGAGTGAATTAGGACCCCCCGTGGTGAGACCGCTGCTGAGTCCCTGCCTGCCTGACCTGCAGCCCCCATCTGTATTCAGAGAGGGTTAGGCTGGAAGAACCCTATGCCTCTGCTCAGATTCCTGAATGGGTCTGAGCCCTGGGAAGTCTGGGCTGTCCCTGGTGCCACCACCCAATAGCACACAGGAGAGGGTGAGGGGGCTAGTGTGGGTCTTTTGGAGCCTCTGCTGATGGACCTGGCTTTGTGTCTCGCAGGGGAGATGGATACATTACCAAATAGGACTGAAGGTGAGGAGCTGGGTGCATCACTGCAGGGTTGAGGTGCAGGAGGGAGGGTCTGAGACTCACAGGGCATGACGTCCTATTGCTCCATCCACGTGCAGTTTCTCTCCAGGAGAGTTTGTTTCACAGAGACGAGGTAGAACTTCCCCACGGGGGTGGGGGTGGTGCTGACATTAAGGACATTCCCTGCAGGAGGGTCTGTGAGAATCCTGGGCTGAGACCAGGGAGGCCTTGGATGAGAGTGCAGGGAAGGAGGCGGCTCCTGTGACCAAATCCACAGGCCCCAGCTGCAGCCCCTATCCCACCTAGCAAGCCACCCTGGCCTCTTCTCCATCTTCTTCTTCCCTCTGTCCCAGGGATACAAGTACATTTCCCGGCTCGAGTGCATCCAGGAGGGATACACCTGCACGAACTTTTGCAACATGGAGGAATTGAAGGCCTGGTTTGGGGCTGTGTATCAACTGAGGGAATCTGAGTGGTAAGACCAGGGCAGAAGGTAGCAGCAGGAGGGGCCCGCCGGGAGCTGTGTCTTTCGGTAGCCTCACAGCAGCCCTCTGTCCTGTAGCTACCACCTGTCTCGTGAACGGGAGCCTCTGGCCCTGTTGGCCAGCAACACACTCGATGCCCCAATCCTCCGCGATGCTGTCAAGCCTCGGAGTGCAGGGTGAGTTCCCTTTCCAGGCCGGCAGTTGCAGCTGCCTCAGGGCTCAGTGTCTTTTCGGACTCAGCATCGCCTCAGGGTGTCTACACTTTAGTATTGGAGACCCTTCTCCTCTCCTGCCCAGCCCTGTGACAGCATCATGTCCCCATCGTTCTGGGCCTTTGTGTCCCATGATGGAAATAGGAGATGCTGAGTGATCTCTCTGGTGCCTGGGGTTCAGGTCTCCGGTGGCCTGCAGGAGCCCTTGGCAGGGTGGCCCAAGCGCTGAGGGCAGTATGCACAGGAGGGAGCGGATGGGTCCCTGGCAACGGCCCCAGCTTAGGCGCCCTACTCTCCAGGCCCCAGGAGTTCAGCGCTGAGCCCAGCTGCAGCGGCGCCTCCCTGCCCAGTGTCTGCATCCAGCTTCGGTGTGACCTCAGCAGTGGAGTGGCAGCTCTTTCACTCCCCGGATGTGAGGCAGATGCCTCCCAGGCTCACTCGGAAATGAGTGTGGGCCTCATGTCCACATGCCCTGATGGCCAGGAGAAGCAGGAGTCTGCTGATATTTTTTTAAATTTATGTTTATTTGTTTTATTTTATTTTTGTTTTATTGTTATTTTCTTTCAGTTTTTTTGTTATTAAAATATTTTAACACACGAAATAAAACGTTAACATAATCTGTAATTCACAAAATCATCATTTAGTTCCGTATTCATCATTTCTTAGAACATTTGCATCCATTCAGAAAAAGAAATAAAAAGACAACAGAAAAGAAATGAAATGAAAACAGGAAAAAACCCACGATTATACCTACCGTACCCCTTACCCCTGGCTTTCACTGATCACTAGCATTTCAACCAAAATTTATTTTAACATTTGTTCCCCCTATTATTTATTTTTATTCCACACGTTCTGCTAGTTTGTTGACAAGGTAGATCAACGCAGCATCAGACACAAGGTTTTCACAATCACACAGTCACATTGTGAAAGCTCTATCATTATTCAATCATCCTCAAGAAACATGGCTCCTGGAACACAGCTCTGCATTTTCAGGCAGTTCTCTCCAGCCTCTCCATTCCATCTTGAAGAACAAGGTGATATCTACTCAATGCATAAGAATAACCTCCAGGATAACCTCTCGACTCTGTTTGGAGTCTCTCAGCCATTCACTCTTCCCCCTTTTGTCCGAGAAGGTTTTCTCAATCCCTTGGTGCTCAGTCTCAGCTCCTTCTAGGACTTCTGTCCCACCTAGCCAGGAAGGTCCACACCCCTGGGTGTCATGTCCCACGTAGACAGGGGGAGGGTGGTGAGATGGCTTGTTGTGTTGGTTGGAGAGAGACCTGCCCATGTTTGGGGGTTGAAAAGGAAGGAGAGAGCCCACTCCACCCTTCTTCGCAGGAATGAATGGTCAAGGGGCTGCTTCTAAGTGGCCCTGATGCCTGTCGGCCTTAGGGTCACCCTGCCTGTCTCCAGCTGGTCAGGTGGCTTAGCCGTCCCCAGGGAGACTAGGCCAGTCCAGGCAGCCACTTCCCTCCCACCAGTGACCCGGAGCCTCCCAGCCCCAGGGAAGTTCCAGCCCTGAGCCTTTCCTCCTGCATGGCATGTCCCTGCCCCTTGACAGGCTCACTTGCACTCCCGATCTTATACTGCTCCCTTGCCCCCCAAAGTAAAAGATGTAATTTGGGATGAATTTTGAAGTGCATGATGGTAGTTTGTTTTCACGCTTTTGTCAAAACCTTCCGGGGCATGTTAGCCTGCAGTGTACGGGTGTCTTCCCACCAGTATAAGGCACTGAGTTAGAGTCAAGCCAGGACTAGCTCACAATTTTGCATCCTAGTTATCAAAGTAGAGAAGTTGACAGGGATTCCTAATGCCTTTGCCCTCCTTTACGGTCATTCTTTTAATGGAGTCATAAGGGAATTTCCTTAGCAGGTGTGGAAATTTTAGCCACATGCAGGCCAAAATGTTTAATTCTTGGCTATTCGAGCAAGTTGTTCCCAATTTAATGATCCCCAGCAGAATATTCCTTTACAATGATAGTTTCACTTGCTGTCTAAGTAGGGCTCTTAGAGAGGTTTTGCATGCCTTTGAATGTTTGACCTTTTGCTAATAGTTTAATTGCACTGGTTATTTCTCAGTGTTCTTCTAGGGATTTCAGGATTTTGGATCCTGATCTTTTATTTATTTATTCATTTTTTAGCAAAAATAACCATCACATTTGGTTTGGCCTCTGTCTCCCCCCACCTCTCATATTTTTTTGGTTCAGAATTTTCAGAACTGACAGCCTGCCACCTCTATTTTATTCTCTGTCTTATTTGGTGTTCCTACAAGCCTGTTATTCGATGGGAGTTGGAAATCTGCACACTCCTCTTTCACTGCACCTTCAATTCTTTTGTTTTTGTAACATGTGCTCCATTTCCACCACCATTTCTGGTAGTTCCGTTCCATACACACTTAAAGGGATGTTTGCACAGCTAATCATTCCAGTGTCCTCTCCTTACAGCAAAGAAGCAGGCCACCCCAGGATTCCTCTTGCTGGACCCTACTCTCTCTAAGGCTGTGGACCCAGGAAACAAAGGAGTACTGAGCATCTTTGATACTGTGCTGTTCTTAGTTTCAGTTCCCTTAGATTTGTTTTTGAGGTCAGGGAGGGTATTGGGGCTGGGTCTGATAGGCTAATGTTGAAAGGATAGGGGGGCCGGGCCAGAGGTCGAGCTTGAGGAGGGGAGGGGAGAAGGCAGAAAGGGTTTTTAGCAGCACTGCCAGAAACAGAGAAAAGCAACCAGCACAGTCGAGGGGAGAAAACGAAAGCAGCCAGTGGAAGCGCAAGCTTTTTTTTTTTTTTTTTTGCATTTTGCTGAACTAGGAGCTATTTGTCAAAATATCTCATTTAGCAAATAATTTGAATTTGGGGGCTGTTAATGTTTCTCCTTGAGATCACTCAATTTAACTTGACCAAAACATCCCCACAGGGGCTAAGTAATTTGGGGTTATTAGGGTGCACCCCTTTCTTTTAGAAAGGAACGAGAACTAGGACCAAAATCAGAAAACGTCAAGTGAGAAGCCATCCTTCGCACATGTGCTTCCCCAGACTTGACTGCCTGATTATTTTTCATAATAGCACCAGAAAAACAGGAGAGAAATAGTTGTGAATTCTATTACCTGATGGCCAGAAAACTCCATTTCAATGGGCCCACAAGATTTTAGCTTCACAAACAGATTTGACATTACGCGCAACTCGGCGGGAGTTCAAAGATCCTAGAGGGGCTAGCCAATGCGGTCAGACTTAAAACAGGAGAAGATGGAACACGAAGAATCCCTGCTGGCACCAAGCCCTTCCCCGAGCTGCCATCCTGGCGTCATCCCTGTGTTCACCTTTGAGACCCACTCTTCGCATGCCCACTGAGTCCTTAGTGTTGGAGTTAGCTTTTGATCGCTGTGTAAGAAACTGCACGACATTTCAAACAGCACAAACTGATTACCTCAGGGTTTCTACAGGTCAGAAGTCTGAGCAGAGTGGTCATGTACACTGCTCAGGGTGTCACAAAGCAGATCAAAGTGTTGGCTGGCTGAGAGCTAACTAGAGTCTTTAGGAGGGAAGCTCCCACACCTTCTCGGGCTGTCGGTAGACACATTTCTTGGTGGTTAGACAACTGACGTCTTCCTTGCGTTGCTACTTGTTGACCAAATTCTGCCCTCAGCCCCTAGAGGCCACTCTCAGAGCCTTGCCATTTGGTCCTCTCTAGATGACTTCTCAGATCTCCAAGCTCTGACTTCATGGAGGATCCAGGCCCATCCCAGGCTCACCTGATCAGGTCAAGCCTACCCCAGACATTCTACATATTGAGGAACTCCATGTCAACTGACTAGACACCTTACTCATGGCTGTGACATCCCATCCAGTCATAACTTTCTCATGCAGTAAAGGGTAGGAGACCATTCAAGGATCAATCACCAAAGGATGGAAATAATGATGCCACATTAGATTTTTGTCTCCAACAGGATTTATAAGGAATATGTTCTGGTGTACCGAAAAGTGGATGTCAGGAGACTGGGGCAAAGCATTGCTGCGATTATCTAAGGAAAATGGGACAAACATATTTTGCTGAACAGAAACGTTGTTAGAAGAACAACAAAAAAGCAGTAAGAAGATCGTTAGGCTAAACTTCATCTGATGAGAGGCACTCTGAGGAGTGTTTCTTAGGAGCTCATTGAAGAAGCTTTCAGGACTGGATTCAGACCCAAACTGAAAGGGCAGGTGAAACCTTCAATTGCCAACCCCCCCTTAGCACTGAGGTGACCCCTCTCTTACCAGTTTGGAAAAGTTTTCATTTCTCACCTCCTCAGGTTGATTCAGAAAAAGCTTGCTTCACAGCAAGGAAAGTGGGTTTCATATGACTCTGCCGTTCCTGCCTTGGCCGGTCCTGGTGGGTTCTAGCCACACTGAGGATTCTAAGCCTCTATTTCAGATCAAGCATTTTTGGCCACACAGATGCTCTGCTTAACCCTCCCCCTTAGGCCTGCCTTCCCCCAGACTGATTAGGCCACAGCCTCTCCCCCAATCTGTCACCAGCTCTTTTGCCGGCCTTCTCCGGGCAGCAGAAAAGCCCAGACTCTATCGTGTTCATGGAGCTGATCTAAGGTTTCCTCCAGTCTCCTCATTAGTCAACAAAGCAATAAACCCTTTCTCTTCTCAAAATACGTAGTGACTAAAAGTGGCTTCAGTGCACATCAGGCTGATGAGCTCACTTTTGGCAGCAGTACAGGTCCAGAAAGTGCAACCAGGGCTGGCTGAGAGCATTCGGGAGGATTTACCTACGTGAAAGGTGTAAAGGGTCAAGAGGAGCCATAGAGTTGGGATAACTTCACCACCCCTTCTGCCCCAAGGTAAATTCCTCGAGGGCAAATCAGTGACCCCACTCTCTCCCTAGGACCCACCTCAGCACAGTTCTTTCTCTGCATAGCGTAAAATCTCAAGAAATGACTGTTTCATGAATAAGAATATGTGTACCTGAACTAGCACCTTGAGACATTATTTCAGCTTCAGTTGCTTTATGATTTGTACAAAACACCAAACCTAGGTGCTTTCTGAGGAATGGTGTGTTCATTCCATTTTCTCATTGTTCCTGTACTGCCAAAGCAAGGATTTGTCATGTCCTTCAAAGGCTAAAGGCCTCCCATTTCAAAGGATAGTTTCTACCTGATGGTGCTTTCCTCCTTTCTCTCCCCGATTTCTCTGATTGTCCTAGCCCTCGAAGACTGTCTCTGCATGAGACTTCCCGAGTGCAGAGCACCTGGAGGCCTGAGTTCGAGTGTCTGGGTCAGCAGTGTTCACGGTCCAAGCAGCAGGACCAGGGACAGGGCGGCAGGCGCGGGGCCTTCCTGCAGGGACTGACTGAGCCCGCATCTGTGAACTGCCCCCTCCCCAGCCCAGGACCCCCTCAGGCCCCCACCGCAGCCCGCACCCCCTCCCGCCCGCCCCCTCCCCAGCAGCCCCAGAGTCCCCCGCGTCTCCCCTGCACGCGGGCGCCATTGTCAAGATGGCCGCCGCCGCCGCCGGGAGACTCCACAGAGGCGCCGCCATGGCAGCCGGGGGCCCGCTGAGGCCCCGCTGAGGCCGCGCTCCTGGCGCTTGCCCAGGGGGCCTCCCACTGGGGCCTGGCGACGCAGAGACCGGGCACCGGAGCAGGAGGCGGGCAGCGCCGGAGAGGCCGGGGTCCCCGCGCCATGGCGGGAGCCTGGGGGCAGCGCCGTGGGGAGGCCACAGCGGGCCAGGGGCGGTTTTGGGGGTCAGAGCTGGTCTCCCAGGGCTCAGGGGCTGGGGGTGGCTGTGGTCGGCCGGGGGCGGCACTGTGGGAGTCGGTGGGGTCCCTGCTGGGGGCTTTTTGGGTTTCCAAAGTGTTTTCTAATTGGGGCGTTTTTGTGGGCCCCATTGTTTGAAACCGCAAAGGTTCCACATTCCTAGTCTCTAACAGTCTCTTACACATTTATCAGAAAAGGATGAACATAGGAAGGATGAAAAAAGGAAACTTGGCAGAAGGAAACTTATCCGTCAAGAAGAATTTGCCCTAACCAGTAAATCCCAAAGAATGCATGAATGATCCAAGGCCAAGTGAAAGCCAAAATGAGTAAGTAACATGATTTTACTTACCGACTGAAGTCAAGAAAAATCAATGATCATTGGAGATGTTGTGAATACAGGAGAAAAGAGGCTCCCAGGTACATAGGTCTGTGATAGATGCTTTTGGTAGCCCCTTGAGGGAAAGCAGCTGAGCGCATGAATCAAGTAGGTTTGCTAGCTCTTCTAATGAAAAATGTCCTCCCAGATACATCCCTAAATATTCCATGTCGCTGTTCATTTCAGCTTTGCTTTAGATTCACACAAAAGGACTGGAGACCTAAATACGGACTAGGGAGGAAATTTGTATATAAGTTTTCTTAAGATGGAATATTATGGGAGTATATTGAAAAGAGATATCTCTTTCAAACTGTTGTAGCATGTAAGAACATACACATAGTTTTAATATTTTGGTAAAGTTTGTGCCATCTAGAGACTGATCCAAATGATAAATCTTTCATGTTGTCGATGTCATATATAGCAAATACTATGTCTACATGTAAACATATCTTACTTATTGATCAAAATATATTGAAAGTAGGAAATTAAATATTCATAGTAGGTGTATTCAATGATGGGATTGTGGGTTGCTTTTAGTTTCTGCTGTTTGTTTCATAGATATCTTAAAGCATCTGTAGTGCTCATAGGATGCATTTGTGGAGTGAAAAAGATCTATCTTTAGAAACAGAATTCAGTAAAGTTGTGATTTGTGTTAACCCCAAACTACCATACTACCCTGCTTTGAATTTACTTTTCTTTGCCTAAAAAACATCCAAAACCCATTATATTTTTAAAAATTTATTTCTTAATTAAAGCAATTAAGGACAAACAAAAACATGAACACATAATTCCATTCTGCATATGTATTCAATAATTCTCAATATCATCACAGGGTTCAATATTCATCATTTGTTAGAACATTTGCATCAATTCAGAAAAAGACATAAAAAAACAGCAGTAAAAAGAAATAAAACAGTAACAGAAAAAGAAAGATTATACATAGCATACCCCTTACCCTTCACTTTCATTTATCACTAGGATTTCAAACTATATTTATTTTAGCATTTGTTCCCCCTATTATTTATTTTTATTCCATATGTTCTACTCATTTCTTGACAAGGTAGATATAAGGAGCATCAGACAGAAGGTTTTCACAATCACACAGTCACATTGTGAAAGCTATGTCATTATACAGTCATCTTTAAGAAACATGGCTACTGGAGCACAGCTCTACATTTTCTGACAGTTCCCTCCAGCCTCTCCACTATGTCTTGAATAAGAAGGTGATATCTACTTAATGTGCAAGAATAATCTCCAGGATAACCTCTTGACTCTGGTTGGAATCTCTCAGCCATTGACACTTTATTTTTTCTCATTTCTCTCTTCCCCCTTTTGGTCAAGAAAGTTTTCTCAATCCCCTGATGCTGAGTCTCAGCTCATTCTAGGATTTCTGTCCCATGTTGCCAGGAAGGTCCACACCCGCGGGAATCATGTCCCACGTAGACAGTGGGAGGGCTGTGAGTTTGCTTGTTGTGTCGGCTGAGATAGAGAAGCCACATCTGAGCAACAAAAAAGGTTCTCTTGCAGGTGACTCTTAGGCCTAATTTTGAGTAGGCTTAGCCTATCCTTTGAGGGGTTAAATTTCATATGAATAACCCCCCAAATTGAGGGCTCAGCCTATTGCTTTGGTTGTCCCCACTGAGAAGCTGCATTCTAAACCAATAAACAGTACTGCCTCAAAAACATGGTGGAAGAACTTTATCACTTGCTTTGAGCAGACTGGATAGGGCTCCAGCCCTGTATATATAAAATAGTTTGCTCAGATACCAAACTTGGATATTTCAGTACATGCTTTATATAAGTGAAAATTTAAGGGAACTCCTGAAATCAGCTATTTCTTCACCACCTCTGACTCAAAACTAGGATTCTAAATTATCAAAGATATGATCTTTTCTTACCTTTGTTGAATAAACGACTAAAGCAAGAATATCCTAAATTGATGTTCATAGAAATAGTAACCTTTTGTCTTTGAAGTTGAGTTAGAGAACTGTTAGTAAAAAGTGTGCCTGTTATTGAGCTGTAAGATCATTTTCAGAAGATTGGATGGCTGTTGGATGGATCTGGCTGTGAGCAGCCTGGCATGCTGCCATCTCTGTTGTTTCAGGTCTCTCAGGCAGCTGCAGAGCTTCAGCAGTACTGCGTGCAGAATACCTGTAAGTATGGCCTGCTGGTTGGGGGGCCAGCCAAGAGCAACCCCTTCTGAGAGCCCAGATCCTGTGCTTTACTCTGAAAATTGGTAAGTGACAACCCATGCCATCTTGAGGCCATCACAAGTCTTCCTATAGGATTTGGGAAACTGACTTGAACATCTGCTCACTTGGGCAATTGTTGGCTCACTTGTTGTTAATTAAAATTAACAAAACAAAGCAACAAAATGTACAACTCTCCCAGAAAAGCCCCTTTTCTATAATTACCTTGCCTGTAGAACATAACCTAATCAGGAGAGGCTCAATTCTCTTTGGCACTAACTCATGAGATGTTTATACCTAACTCATTGTGGTTGAGCTCTTTACCTGAGCTGGCTGGCTGTAATTTCTTGACTTTAATCTCAACTTCTGAATCCGGATACTGAATCAGAATTGATTTGCTACTTGGTGCTATCAACTAGTCTTGGGACTAAAGATTTCTCAGACAGGCCTCGAGACTTGTTTCCACTACCAGCTGTGATTTTTTTTTTTTATCAAAGCCTTTCAGAATATAACTTTGTGTTTTAATGGAAGAAGAAATGTAGCTACTTGGGGGAAAGTCAGAATAGGGTTAAAAACCTTTAAAAATTGATTATTGAAATGAAAATGCATTTTGATGGCATGTTAGAAATTTTAAGGGTTAAAATGCCTTGTATTGGAGTCACATTCACATTTTTGCTATTTTTTTTAAAGGGGACATAGGAATAGATTATTGAACTCTTTGGGGGCCAACATATTTCAAATTGAGTATATAGTACATCATCATGTTAGGTTCCTTGTCACATAGTTTTCAAAGGAAACTGTTCATATTAAAAAGAAAAGAAATAATCCTACTATTAGGTACTATTGTAACTTTTAATGGAAAATGTCCACATTTATGGTACTAAAATAATGTTTTTATGTTGGCATATCACTTTTCATTTTATAAAGCACTTTCATGGATGTGGTGTGGATGTTTTGTGTATTAATCTATCACTTTCTACTCTGAGACTACTAAAGTACTCTATGAAATGATGCATAGTAAATTTTATGACTAAATCTTACTAAAGTTAAAATCTCCCAAAGTAGAAGTAGAAGAAGTTCATGGAGGAATGCCTTCAAGCACAAAGTGAGTGGCTGTCTCCAAGTTTCAAGAAAACTCTTTTCCTGTGGCCTGGTCCTATAGCCACAATTCTACAAAAACTGATATGTTTCTGCTCAAATAAGGAAAGTGGGTGAAAGGCTGGATCCTTTAAATAATAATGACCTGGTTCTTTTGGTAAAGTGCTTTATACTTAAACAAAAATCCTACCACCAAATATACCAAAGTACATCTCTTTCCTAAGTGTTTCTATACCTGGAATACCATATATATTTTATTTACTGGATGTTTACATTTTAGGAAGGAAAACATTTTTGTTTTTAAAAATTGAATAATTGTAATTTGTTGTTCCTAAAATATTTATACTGTAATAAAATTTATCTCATAAATTTAGTTTCTACATGAAGATAAGCAACTATGAACTTGAGGGGAAGAATAGGCTTTACTAATCAAATGGTGTCTTGACTTCTAAATGAGAAGACTGTTTTATTTTTAATCTCTCTCTCTTTTTCGGGGGAGGGTGCATGGTCTGGGAATCAAACCCGGATCTCCTGCATAGAAGGCAAGCATTCTACCACTGAATCACCTTTGCACCCAAGACAGTTTTATTTTTAAACACTAAACATGGAGCTGTTTCAGCAAACTTTTTTTGGAAAGATTAGTATTGTGTTATGTATGAAGTTGCCCCATCCTGTGCATAAAGCAGATTTGCTCTTTGTCTTCTTAAGCTCCTCTCTTTTATAATTGTGCTTTAACAAATACTACATTATTTCATGTCTTTAATAAATATTTAAAATGTAACCTACATTCAAATGGTTAAAAACAAAGTATTGCGAAAATATAGACTCAAATAATTCTTAATGTTACAGTGTTTTATTTTGATGATGTGCCTTTCAGTTTTATTGGGACACTTTTTAAAAGGATACTTTATTTGGTATGTAATAATCTCTGAAGAGCTTGGAAATAAAATTTCTGCTTACTTCATCATTATCTGCACAGGGAAATTTTGTCTTAAGGCTTCATGGATTTTTGTTTGCTTGTGAGAATTGAGTGCTGGAAATGGGGAGTGAAATTTTTGTTTTTTAAGTTCTGGTAGAATTGTGTAATGCCATTGATGGTATAATGTGGATGGATTGTATGGTGTGTGACTGTATCTCAATATGATTGCATTTAGAATCAAAACAAAAACTAGATGCATGTATAACATACAGAAATGCCTCAAAAAGAATGAAGTCAAACCAACCAACTTCAGGCCCCTAAACTTGCATGTCAGGAAGCAGAATGACAGTTTTCCCCAGGAGAGCATGCTCTTAAGTGGTCTAGGAGAAAAATGGATAAGGAAGGTCTTCTAGCAGACAGGGCTGGCGTGTCATAGAGAGCAGTGGGTCTGGGTTTCTTCCAGAGACTAGAATCAGTACTTTATCAAGGGACCTCCCCTGACCCCAGGGGCATACATCTGCACAGCTGCATGGCTGAATTTCAGAATAACTATAGACCAATGACTGCTGTCTGTCTCTCATCCTTTCCTTTTCTGAATGGGAGTGTGTTTATTGAGGTTATGTCCTTGCTCTACTCTTGTGGACCCTATGTTTATATGGTCTGGGTGGGAGAAATGGAAATAGATGGCTAAAAATTCATAGATCACTAGGCTGAGGAGCTGCATCTAGGCCTGAGGAGAAAAATAAGCATTACCTGGTAATCCTGGGCTTTGAGTTGATGGAATTTGGGTTTGTCTCTCTTGAGGTAGGAGTAAGTGTGTTCTGTTCTGTGGATGAATGAAATTGGATATTTGGTGACCAGATGGTCCATTGTGACAGAGATTCTTTCTCTTCACCAAACCTCATTTCTCCTTTGATCTTTCTCCCAGTCTTTAGGGATGTTTGGACTGTGCCCATTCTAACTTTTTCATGTTGAAAAGGGGTATCACCAGTATAGAATGGGGGATGGAACGAGCGGATGTTCTTGGAGAGTCTGGCCCCTCTGGGTTTCTGGATGTATCTGGCCTAAGAACCATCTGGAGGTTATAGGTTTCTGGAGAGTAAACTAAGTGCATGTAACTTTTTTAGAATCTCAGATAGTGCCTCAGGTGTTCTTTAGGGTTAATGGGAATGGTTTTGGTTGGGGTTTGGCAAACTGTGGCAACTAGCAATATGTAGCTGAAGTTTCAGTAAGAGTAGCCTCCAAAGTAGTCTCTCAACTCTATTTGAACTCTTAGCCATTGATACCTTATTTTGTTACATTCCTTTTCCCCCTTTTGGTCAGGAAGGTATTATATATATATATATCACATTTTGTTTCTCTGTTTATCTATTGTTGGACACTGTGCTATTTTGAAACTGTTATGTACTCCAGAAAAGCCATGTTCTTTTCCTAATTCATCTTGTGGGCCCAAACCTGTTGTTTAGGGTGGAAACCTTTGATTAGATTGTTTCCATGGAGACATTACAGAGAAGAAACAAAAATAGTGAATAAACATTTGAAACAATATTCAACCTCAGTATTTAAGCAAAAGTTTTTTCCCCTATCAGACTGGAAAAATTTTTGAAAATCCATAGTGCTTAGTGTTGGCATATTGAAGAAAAAGACACCTTCCTATATTGTTGTACATCTTTTTTTAGATATATTATAGATTTACAGAAAAATTATGCAGGATATGGAGTTCTTATTTACCTCATATACCCTCCTCCCATGTACAATTGTCCCTTTTGTTAACACTTTTCATTAATGTGATGCTTTTGTTACAATTGATGACACAATATTATTATTATTATACAATTATCCATAGTTCATAGTTTACCTTAGGGTTCACTGTATTATACAGTTTCATGGTCTTAAAAAATTTTTGTTCTGGTAACTTATATACAACCTAAAATTTCACCCTTTTAACCCCTTTCAGATATAAAATTCTCTGATGTTAACTGCATTCTCAGTTACTTGCCATAATGCTCTACTTCCATCAGACATCCTCTCTCTCTCTCTCTCTCTCTCTCTCTCTCTCTCTCTCTCCCCCCCCTCCCTCCCTTCTCTCTTCTCTCACATACACACACACACACAAAGGGAGGATTCCAATCATAAGATGGGAATACTAGTTCAGTACTTTTTCTAAGGTATACATATCAGGATCTCTTTCTCTCTCCTAGGAGATTTTGATTTCCATTATATGTTACCAGGATATTAGAAATCTGTTCTTTTGAAAGTTACTCAGGAGATTCTGGTGATACACCAGGTTTAGGAACTGCCCACTGAACAATATGGACTTCAGGACACCCACACCACTGACCTATGACCTCTGAGAATCCCTGCATCCTCTGAGAGCCATTCAAAGGCATCAACTGCAGTTGCTTGCATGTGTTTTCTTTCTGTCATTATTTCAGCTTCAGTGGAGGCGAGCAGGACACATCTGCTTACAGGCATAGCTGCTAGGTTGACAGAGCTGCAACTTCTTTTTTTTTTTTAACATGGGCAGGCACCGGGAATCGAACCTGGGTCCTCTGGCATGGCAGGCAAGCATTCTTACCTGCTGAGCCACCATGGCTTGCCCGAGCTGCAACTTCTTTGCAGGGAAACCAAGAAGGTAAGATGAACAGGGAAGGGAAATTGAATACAGTAAAATTCTATTCTTCTTTTAAGAACTGGAACCACATTTCCTCATTCACATACACTAGGTATAAGGAGTGGAAGTGCAAGTTGACAACTGATTATGGAAATCTTACCAAGAAGTGTTTGAGTTTCTGTAGAATTTATAGCCAGACTGATATGTTTTAATTTCCAGGCAGGCACTAATTCTTATGGCTACTGCAGGCCCTGCTCACTCTTTCCTGTGATAATGGAATAATAATAGCTACTATTTATTGGCAGCTGCTGTGTGCTGAGCACAACTTCAGCACTTTCTCTACTGAAAGTGTTTCTGTCTTATTTATTCTTCTTGACAACTCTAAGACCTGTTTTCCTCATGTTACAGAAGAAACTGAGGTTCAGAGAGATTAAATAACTTACTCGAGGCTAGACACCAAATAAATTACAGTGCTAAGATTGAGACCCAGGCTTTATGACTCTAAAACGTATCCTGAAGGCAATACAGAGTATAAACTCAGCCCACCTACCTGGCTCAACTCCCAGCTGTGCATCCTTGGTCAAATTGTTTAACCTCTCTGCATCTCAGTTCTCTCATCTGAAATAGGTGGTTGTTGAGAGGATTCAATGATAAATATAAAGAAGAAAACTTAGAATGATGCCTGCACATGGTGAGTTCTGAGTAACTGTTAACAATGGTAATAATAATATTATTATTATAATTATCTCTTTTGCTTCCTTTAGGTGTTCCATACATTTGTCTTATTGTACATTGGGAAGCTTGAACTTTTGGGTAAATAATGTAAACTTTCTGTGTCTCCATTTCTTCCTTTATAAAATGGGGATAGTTGTACTTATCTCTTGGGTTGTTGTGAAGATTTAGTGAGATAATACATAGAAAGGTTCAGAACAGTGCATGGCATGAAATAAGAATGCACCAGTTATCAGTTACTGCTATTACTTCCATTCTTCAGATTTCCTTGGAATCCTGCTCAAATGAACCACCTAATTGTTCTTTATTTCCTTTGCCTCTTCCCCATTCAGTCCCAAAGCTCCTTGAATATCTTTCAATTCAGAATCTCTCATCTTAGTATAAGGCACAGCACATTGCAGTTGCTCAATATCCATTGACTAGATGAATGGACAGCGTTATAGACTAAAACCTGAACACAGTGCTTCATTCACAATGAGTTGTTTAAAATTCGACATTGTAAAAGCATTTAATTTGTAGGTCTTACATTCGCTATGAATGATAGGTATCAGACTTGCTTTTCTGTGGTACCACTCCTTTACTATCTAATGTGTGTTGGACTCTTCTTTTAGTTTCTTGGGTCATTCTAATAATTGGACACTTTTTCTATAATGCTGCAGTGAATTTCAGCCATGTGATCATCTCCGTGATCTTAGGCTCATAGCTCTGGTGTTTGACTTTAAGTTTGAAAGATACCCTCTCTAGTATATTAACTTCCCTCATCAAAAAGATTATCTGTAATTTAAGTTTACTCTCTGACAGGAATTCTAGATTTAGAATAACCTATAATTCTCTGGACAAGATAAGTCCTGAAACCTAGAGAGCTCAGCCTCTCCAGAACATCAGTTAGATCTACCTCCCTACCCCTTATTTTTGACATCCCTTTCCAACATGAAAAAGTTAGAATGGGCATACCACAAATACCCCCAAGGAGTGGGAGAGAGATCAAAGGTGATAGTGGAGTTATATAGAGAAGTTAGGGTTTAACAAGCAAGTATGGTTGCTGAACCATTATATTGCTATTTCTTTTAGGCTCCAGCATCTTAGAGCAGTTAGAAGTAAAAACCTAAAATTGTGGAATTATAACCCATACCAAACTCTGAAATCTGTTCTCTAACTAATTGTTGTGATGTACTTTGAAATTTATTGCTTTTCTGTATATACATTATTTTTTACAAAAAAGGAAAAGAAAAGTTGATTGTGATGATAAAAAAATATTATTCCTTCTAGCCTCCAATGTTCTGGAGCAGCTAGAAGGAAAAATCTGAGATGATGGTATGGTAGTTCATTACAGACTCTGGGATCTGTCCTGTAATTGCTTGTTGAAGAGTGTTTTGAAACTATTGCTATTTTTCTTTTTGCTTTGTATATATGCTACATTATACAATTTAAAAGTTGAAAAAAATGACATATAATGTTTTGGGTGTGAATTTCTTTTGCTAGGATGGTGTTAATGGATTGAATTGTATCCTCCCAAAAGTTATTTTGAAGTCCTAATTCCCAGAATCTCAGAATGAGAACTTATTTAGAAATAGGGCCATTACAGATGGAATTAGATAAATTAAAATGAGATCATACTGGAGTATGGCAGACCCTTAATCCAATATGACTTATGTCCTTATAAGAAGGAGAGAGGTGACACAGATGGACACAGAAAGAGGAGAGAGCACCATCAAATGACTGAGGAAAAGATTGAAGCCCAAAGATTGCTGGCAACCTACCAGAAGCTTGGAATAGACAAGGAAGGATTCTCCCCTACAGATTTCAGACTTTTAGCCTCCAAAACTGTGATATAATAAATTTCCACTGATTTAAGCTACCCAGTTAGTGGTTCATTGTTACAGCAGCTATGGGAAACTAAGACAAATTGTATGTATTTATGAATGGTGATTTGGAGCTATCCTGGAAAAAAAAAAACAACCATGTTCTTAAACATAATCCGTTCCTGCTGATGTGAACCATTGGAAGTAGGACCTTCTAATGAGTTTACTTCCGGTAACGTGTGGCTCAGGATGGATCTTAGTCCTATTATTGAAGGCCTTATAGGGAAGGTCACAGAGAGAAAAGAGACATGGAAGGAGCAGCCAGAAGTTAAAGTCAGAGGGACCCAGAAGAGAAAGGAGAGGCTGCCATGTGCATGCCATGTGACAGAGAAGCCAAGGACCAAAGATCACCTGTAGCCCATCCCAGAACACCAGTCTTCAAGGAGAAATCATTGCCTTGATGATGCCTTGATTTCGACTTCTCCTATCCTCAGAACCATGAGCCAGTAAATCCCCATTGTTTAAGTGAAAGCATTGCTTGGTGTTGGCTTTAGCAATGAGGAAACTAAAACGTGTATCTATGTATATGAAAGGTATGCATTCTTTCGGGTTTCTTTATGAATTCTATGAATATTTATTTAAAATGTATAGACACTGAATGTTCTCAAAACAGACAGATTCACTTTTTTATCAGGACATAAAAAGTCAAGTGTTTAGATATAGTTCTAAGTAAGGTAGAACCAAAAAGACACTGTTTTAACAACAACAAAAATGTATTGCCTTGCATTTTTAGATGAGATAATTATGATTACTATTAATTCATGATAATTGAGAGCAAGTTATTTCAAACTAAAGAAATCTAGGGGAAATGTATATAGAGGATATGCTGTTACTATTAGTAATTATTCTCAGGCTGGAAAACACATGTATACTTTTTTACAAATAAATTCCAAATCATATTTTATTGACTGGCCATACTGATTTATGGATCCTAAAGGTTTTCAAGCATGAATCTTAATCTTTCCAGGTGCGTTGGAGAATGCATTTTGCTTTTCAAGTTTGATGGTGTGTAATCAAATCCTATTACTCTACTATTTAAAACCCATCAATGATTTTCTGTTGCTCTTTGATAGAATAAACCTTTAACATGGCTAGCAAGACCTAACATGATCACCCAGTTAACCTCTCCCAACACATCTCTATCCAGGTCTCTTCTCACACTTAAGACTAAGTTGCAACACCTCTTGGCTTTCCATTTCCTTAGCCTGTAATACACCCCTTACAGAATGACCCTGATAAACTGGTAGTCCCTTCAGGTCTCAATTTAATTCTCAGTTCTTTCTCCCATCCCAGCATTTCTGTTATTAATCTTCTCACCCATTCTTCTAATTCTGTATCATAAAAGATCTGGAAACTATGATGGCAAAGCACAGACTCCCTTGGTCTTTCTCAGGTTGCAAGGGAGTGGAGGGGCAGGAAGCAGCACATGGAAGGGACAGTCGTGCATTAACAAATTTGGTTCGTTCCATCACGTAAACGACTGGGAACTCTGCTCCAGTTAAAAACAAAGCTGTTTGTTTCTCTTCCTGAATACTTTAGCTAGTGTCATGTTTCCTGCAATGGGCGCATGCAAGAGTCTCTGGGTTTGGTAGATTGAATTATGTACCCCAGCAAAGGCATGTTCTTCAACTTAATCCATATTCCTGTATAAACAGGACCTTTTGAAGATGTTATTTTCAGTTAAGTTGTGACCAAATGAATTGGGAATGGATCTTAATCCATGTTCCTGGAGGCCCTATAAGAAGAAGAAACCGGAAGCCAGAAGTCGGAGAAAGCCACAGGTAGGATCTGGAAGCTGGAAATCAGTGGAAACCAGAAGAGCAAATACATGGAAAAAGAAATCGCCATGTGACAAGGAGGCAAAGATGCAAGCCAAGAAACCCCAAGAATTGTGGCAACCCAACACCAGAACTCTATAGTAATTTCAGGGAGAAAGCATGGGCTTGTTAACTGAGTTGATTTTGTACTTTTAGCCTCTGAAATTGTGAAAGAATAAACTCCTGTTGTTAAGCCATTTTGTGATAACAGCTCTAGGACACTGGGTCTAAGAATCTAGTTTTTTCTCTTGGATGAGCTATTTTTCTGTTCTTAGACATGGTTGTAATGTTTCAAAATATCTGAGCCCAAGTGGCGCTAAGAATTAATGAGAAATCTTAAAGTAATTGAAAAGACAACTGAATGATTGCCATCTATGAATTTATGATCATTCCTAAGGCACTGCAATCAGAGGTGTGCTGGGAAATATGTAACAATCAGCCCTCTTGGGGAGAAGAAGAAGCCTTTATTTACAGTGTTTACAATTTCTGTGCTATAAATACTTCCACCATAACCAATTTCATGTGCTGTAACACAGCAATATGTAGCATTTCCTCTAGACAGTTAAAGTAGATGCAAATAATCTCAAGACTATAAATAATAGCAATGTGTAGTAAAATAATTAGGAAGTGAAAAGTTTTTAGTATTTAATATATTTTTTTAAATATAATTTGTTTTATTATAATTTTTTTTTCTAATTTTTATTATTTTTTTTATTAATTAAAAAAATTAACTAACACAACAATAGAAATCAATCCATTCTACATATGCAATCAGTAATTCTTAATATCATCACATAGGTGTATGGTCATCATTTCTCAGTACATATGCATCGATTTAGAGAAAGAAATAGCACTACAACAGAAAAAGAAATAAAGTGATAACACAGAGAGAAAACACAAATAAAAATAAAAAGTACAAAAATATATGAGAAAAAAAAACAAAACAAACAAAAAAAAAACTATAGATCAGATGCAGCTTCATTCAGCGTTCCAAGATAATTACATTACAATTAGGCAGTATTGTGCTGACCATTTTTTTTTTTTAGACGTCATACCATTCTACATATGCAATCAGTAATTCTTAACATCATCACATAGATGCATGATCATCGTTTCTTAGTACATTTGCATCGGTTTAGAAGAACTAGCATTATAACAGAAAAAGATATAGAATGTTAATATAGAGAAAAAAAATAAAAGTAATAATAATAAGAACAAAACAAACAAAACAAAACAAAACAAAAACCTATTGCTCGGATGCAGCTTCGTTCAGTATTTTAACATGATTACTTTACAATTAGGTATTATTGTACTGTCCATTTTTGAGTTTTTGTATCTAGTCCTATTGCACCGTCTGTATTCCATCAGCTCCGATTACCCATTATCTTACCCTTTTTCTAACTCCTGCTGAACTCTGTTACCAATGACATATTCCAAGTTTATTCTCGAGTGTCGATTCACATCATTGGGACCATACAGTATTTGTCTTTTAGCTTTTGGCTAGACTCACTCAGCATAATGTTTTCTAGGTCCATCCATGTTAATACATGCTTCATAAGTTTATCCTGTCTTAACGCTGCATAATATTCCATCGTACGTATATACCACAGTTTGTTTAGCCACTCGTCTGTTGATGGACATTTTGGCTGTTTCCATCTCTTTGCAATTGTAAATAACGCTGCTATAAACATTGGTGTGCAAATGTCTGTTTGAGTTTTTGCCCTTAATTCCTTTGAGTAGATTCCCAGCAATGGTATTGCTGGATCGTATGGCAACTCTATATTCAGCTTTTTGAGGAACCGCCAAACTGCTTTCCACAGTGGTTGCACCATTTGACATTCCCACCAACAGTGGATAAGTGTGCCTCTTTCTCCGCATCCTCTCCAGCACTTGTCATTTTCTGTTTTGTTGATAATGGCCATTCTGGTGGGTGTGAGATGATATCTCATTGTGGTTTTGATTTGCATTTCTCTAATGGCCAGGGACATTGAGCATCTCTTCATGTGTCTTTTGGCCATTTGTATTTCCTCCTCTGAGAGGTGTCTATTCAAGTCTTTTTCCCATTTTGTAATTGGGTTGGCTATCTTTTTGTTGTTGAGTTGAACAATCTCATTATAAATTCTGGATACTAGACCTTTATCTGATATGTCGTTTCCAAATATTGATTCCCATTGTGTAGGCTGTCTTTCTACTTTCTTGATGAAGTTCTTTGATGCACAAAAGTGTTTAATTTTGAGGAGTTCCCATTTATTTATTTCCTTCTTCAGTGCTCTTGCTTTAGGTGTAAGGTCCATAAAACCGCCTCCAATTGTAAGATTCATAAGATATCTCCCTACATTTTCCTCTAACTGTTCTATGGTCTTAGACCTAATGTTTAGATCTTTGATCCATTTTGAGTTAACTTTTGTGTAGGGTGTGAGATATGGGTCTTCTTTCATTCTTTTGCATATGGATATCCAGTTCTCTAGGCACCATTTATTGAAGAGACTGTTCTGTCCCAGGTGAGTTGGCTTGACTCCCTTATCAAAGATTAAATGACCATAGATGAGAGGGTCTATATCTGAGCACTCTATTCGATTCCATTTGTCGATATATCTATCTTTATGCCAATACCATGCTGTTTTGACCACTGTGGCTTCATAATATGCCTTAAAGTCTGGCAGCGCAAGACCTCCAGCTTCGTTTTTTTTCCTCAAGATGTTTTTAGCAATTCGGGGCACCCTGCCCTTCCAGATAAATTTGCTTATTGGTTTTTCTATTTCTGAAAAATAAGTTGTTGGGATTTTGATTGGTATTGCATTGAATCTGTAAATCAATTTAGGTAGGATTGACATCTTAACTATATTTAGTCTTCCAATCCATGAACACGGTATGCCCTTCCATCTGTTTAGGTCTTCTGTGATTTCTTTTAGCAGTTTTTTGTAGTTTTCTTTGTATAGGTCTTTTGTCTCTTTAGTTAAATTTATTCCTAGGTATTTTATTCTTTTAGTTGCAATTGTAAATGGGATTCGTTTCTCGATTTCCCCCTCCGCTTGTTCATTGCTAGTGTATAGAAATGCTACAGATTTTTGAGTGTTGATCTTGTAACCTGCTACTTTGCTGTACTCATTTATTAGCTCTAGTAGTTTTGTTGTGGATTTTTCCGGGTTTTCGACGTATAGTATCATATCGTCTGCAAACAGTGATAGTTTTACTTCTTCCTTTCCAATTTTGATGCCTGGTATTTCTTTTTCTTGTCTAATTGCTCTGGCTAGAACCTCCAACACAATGTTGAATAATAGTGGTGATAGTGGACATCCTTGTCTTGTTCCTGATCTTAGGGGGAACGTTTTCAATTTTTCCCCATTAAGGATGATATTAGCTGTGGGTTTTTCATATATTCCCTCTATCATTTTAAGGAAGTTCCCTTGTATTCCTATCCTTTGAAGTGTTTTCAACAGGAAAGGATGTTGAATCTTGTCAAATGCCTTCTCTGCATCAATTGAGATGATCATGTGATTTTTCTGCTTTAATTTGTTGATATGGTGTATTACATTAATTGATTTTCTTATGTTGAACCATCCTTGCATACCTGGGATGAATCCTACTTGGTCATGATGAATAATTCTTTTAATGTGTTGTTGGATACGATTTGCTAGAATTTTATTGAGGATTTTTGCATCAATATTCATTAGAGAGATCGGCCTGTAGTTTTCTTTTTTTGTAATATCTTTGCCTGGTTTTGGTATGAGGGTAATGTTGGCTTCATAGAATGAGTTAGGTAGTTTTCCCTCCACTTCGATTTTTTTGAAGAGTTTGAGGAGAGTTGGTACTAATTCTTTCTGGAATGTTTGATAGAATTCACATGTGAAGCCGTCTGGTCCTGGACTTTTCTTTTTAGGAAGCTTTTGAATGACTGCTTCGATTTCTTTACTTGTGATTGGTTTGTTGAGATCATCTATCTCTTCTTGAGTCAAAGTTGGTTGTTCATGTCTTTCCAGGAACCCGTCCATTTCCTCTAAATTGTTGTATTTATTAGCGTAAAGTTGTTCATAGTATCCTGTTATTACCTCCTTTATTTCTGTGAGGTCAGTAGTTATGTCTCCTCTTCCATTTCTGATCTTATTTATTTGCATCCTCTCTCTTCTTCTTTTTGTCAATCTTGCTAAGGGCCCATCAATCTTATTGATTTTCTCATAGAACCAACTTCTGGCCTTATTGATTTTCTCTATTGTTTTCATGTTTTCAATTTCATTTATTTGTGCTCTAATCTTTGTTATTTCTTTCCTTTTGCTTGCTTTGGGGTTAGCTTGCTGTTCTTTCTCCAGTTCTTCCAAATGGATAGTTAATTCCTGAATTTTTGCCTTTTCTTCTTTTCTGATATAGGCATTTAGAGCAATAAATTTCCCTCTTAGCACTGCCTTTGCTGCGTCCCATAAGTTTTGATATGTTGTGTTTTCATTTTCATTCGCCTCGAGGTATTTGCTAATTTCTCTAGCAATTTCTTCTTTGACCCACTCGTTGTTTAAGAGTGTGTTGTTGAGCCTCCACGTATTTGTGAATTTTCTGGCACTCTGCCTATTATTGATTTCCAACATCATTCCTTTATGGTCCGAGAAAGTGTTGTGTAAGATTTCAATCTTTTTAAATTTGTTAAGACTTGCTTTGTGACCCAGCATATGGTCTATTTTTGAGAATGATCCATGAGCACTTGAGAAAAAGGTGTATCCTGCTGTTGTGGGATGTAATGTCCTATAAATGTCTATTAAGTCTAGTTCATTTATAGTAATATTCAGATTCTCTATTTCTTTGTTGATCTTCTGTCTAGATGTTCTGTCCCTTGATGAGAGTGGTGAGTTGAAGTCTCCAACTATTATAGTATATGAGTCTATTTCCCTTTTCAGTGTTTGCAGTGTATTCCTCACGTATTTTGGGGCATTCTGGTTCGGTGCGTAAATATTTATGATTGCTATGTCTTCTTGTTTAATTGTTCCTTTTATTAGTATATAGTGTCCTTCTTTGTCTCTTTTAACTGCTTTACATTTGAAGTCTAATTTGTTGGATATTAGTATAGCCACTCCTGCTCTTTTCTGGTTGTTATTTGCATGAAATATCTTTTCCCAACCTTTCACTTTCAACCTATGTTTATCTTTGGGTCTAAGATGTGTTTCCTGTAGACAGCATATAGAAGGATCCTGTTTTTTAATCCATTCTGCCAATCTATGTCTTTTGATTGGGGAATTCAGTCCATTGACATTTAGTGTTATTACTGTTTGGATAATATTTTCCTCTAACATTTTGCCTTTTGTATTATATATATCATATCTGATTTTCCTTCTTTCTACACTCTTTTCCATATCTCTCTCTTCTGTCTTTTTGTATCTGACTCTAATGCTCCCTTTAGTATTTCTTGCAGAGCTGGTCTCTTGGTCACGAATTCTTTCAGTGACTTTTTGTCTGAGAATGTTTTAATTTCTCCCTCATTTTTGAAGGATAATTTTGCTGGATATAGGAGTCTTGGTTGGCAGTTTTTCTCTTTTAGTATTTTAAATATATCATCCCACTGTCTTCTAGCTTCCATGGTTTCTGCTGAGAAATCTACACATAGTCTTATTGGGTTTCCCTTGTATGTGATGGATTGTTTTTCTCTTGCTGCTTTCAAGATCCTCTCTTTCTCATTGACCTCTGACATTCTAACTAGTAAGTGTCTTTGAGAACGCCTATTTGGGTCTAATCTCTTTGGGGTGCGCTGCACTTCTTGGATCTGTAATTTTAGGTCTCTCATAAGAGTTGGGAAATTTTCAGTGAAAATTTCTTCCATTAGTTTTTCTCCTCCTTTTCCCTTCTCTTCTCCTTCTGGGACACCCACAACACGTATATTTGTGAGGTTCATATTATCCTTGAGTTCCCTGATACCCTGTTCAAATTTCTCCATTCTTTTCCCTATAGTTTCTGTTTCTTTTTGGAATTCAGATGTTCCATCCTCCAATTCACTAATTCTATCTTCTGTCTCTTTAAATCTATCATTGTAACTATCCATTATTTTTTCTATGTTTGCTACTTTATCCTTCACTTCCATAAGTTCTGCGATTTGTTTTTTCAGTTTTTCTATTTCTTCTTTATGTTCAGCCCATGTCCTCTTCATGTCCTCCCTCAATTTATCGATTTCATTTTTGAAGAGGTTTTCCATTTCTGTTCGTATATTCAGGATTAGTTGTCTCAGCTCTTGTGTCTCATTTGAGCTATTGGTTTGTTCCTTTGACTGGGCCATATTCTCAATCTTTTGAGCGTGGACAGTTATCTTCTGCTGCTGGCGTCTGGGCATTTATTCAGGTTCCTCTGGGTGTTGGACCCAGCAAGGTTGTAAGATTTTTCTGTGAAATCTCTGGGATCTGTTTTTCTTATCTTGCCCAGTACGTGGCGCACGTGGCACATGTTTGTCTCAAGTGTTTGGAATGGGTCTCCCCCAGTCACCGATCTCCGTGGCCTGGGGCTTTCGGATCCAAATCTCTCCGTTGGTTCAGGGGCCGCGCGTGGTGGGGGCGTCAGCTGCCGCGGCTTGAGGGGACCCTGTGGCTGGTTGCGGGCCGCAGCAGGCCTGGGGGATTCCCCACCGGACCAGGAAGCCTCCCGTGGTGGGGGGGGCTTCCGCGGCTTGGATAGCCCTCCTATCTGAGACTCGTATCCGCGGACTCGAAGCAGAGACTCGAAGCCGCCCGCAAAAGAGGGGTGCCACCTGCCTCGGCTTGGGAAACTTGCTTCTCCAATACTCTCAGCCGGCCCGGAAAGGGGGGAGGGAGTAGCTCGGACCCCCGCAGCTGCCGCTGATCGGGAGATCGCACGCCGCTCGGGGGTCTCACTGCAGCCGAGTCTCGCAGTCAGTCTAGCCAGCCCAGACTTTGGATAGCCCTCTGATCCGGGACTCGTAGCCGCGGACTTAACGCCGAGACTCGAAGCCGCCCGCAAAAGAAGGGCGCCGCCTGCCTCGGCTTGGGGAACTTACTTCTCCGATACTCTCAGCCGGCCCGGGAAGGAGGGAGGGATTAGCTCGGACCGCCGCAGCTGCGGCCGCTCGGGGGTCTCGTCGCAGCCAAGACTCGGAATCAGACTTGCCAGCTCAGACTTTGGATAGCCCTCTGATCTGAGACTTGTAGTCGCGGACTCGAAGCCGCCCGCAAAAGTGTGGCGCCGGCCGCCTTGGCTGGGAAGCTTGTCTCTCCGAGTCTCTCAGCCAGCCCCGGAAGGAGGGAGGGATTAGCTCGGACCGCTGCAGCTGCGGCTGCTCGGGAAATCGCCCGCCGCTCGGGGATCTCACTCACCGCAGCTGAGTTTCGCAGTCAGACTAGCCAGCCCAGTCTTGGTTACGCTGTGTGTCCATTCCCTGCTGTAGCCCCGGGAGTTGTTTTGTACTGTTTCTGTTCACCTATTAGTTGATTTGGAGTCGGAGGAACTAAGACGTATGTACCTTACTAAGACGCCATCTTGGATCTCCACCATTTGTTTTATTATAATTTAACTTAATTTGGAATAATGGCTATATTTAACAACTGGCTTGAAAAATTCATAAAAGTTTAACAATCAACTCTCATAAGCTGGTATGAACCATCTTCAGCACACCGCTGAATACCATTTTCTCCCATTAGCATGAAACTTATATTCACATTGAAATTCAGCTAACATGAAACTCATTCTCCTAAATGCATCTTTAGGAAATTAATTTGTATGTAAAGGTAAAGTTGCCAGTTAGGAACTATAGCTATTGCATAAAAGTTTAAAAGATTGAGAGATATTACACTGATTCTTTTCTCACCGTCAGACTATTTTTTGTTTGTTTCAGTTTGTTTTTCCCTGTGAAAGGAATACATACTCGCTTAATCACTTATGGAAGCATATATGTAATTGTTGACAGTCCTGTTATTCCAAGTGCCCCACAGCATCATCATTATTATCTGGGAGCTTATTAGAAATGCAGAATTAACCTTCTGAATCAGATTCTGCATTCTAACATGATCCCCAGATGATCTAAATGTATAATAAGTTTTAAGAAGCACTGACTTAGAATGAGTGTAAGATTAAAGTCAGCCAAATATGGCTCTAGAACAACACTCTCTAACAGAATATTTTGCAATATTGGAAATGTTCCATATCACTCCTGTCCCAAATATTAGTCATTAACCACATATGGCTATTGAGCATTTGGAATGTAGCTAGTGCCACTGAGGAGGGTGCCCCTTGAGTATTCAGCAGAGTACTGCTTGGCACATGTGTATGAGAAATTACCCAGGTTGGAGAAAGAACCACCCAAGAGGATTAGAGAGAATGGTACATGGCAGTAGCACAGACCCAGAAATAGCATTTGTTCTATAAGGCAAATTACAAAATTTCATAATTCAGAGGCACTGGTAGGGTACTCAGAAGGATCTTGCTTTAGTGGTGGAAAATAATTAGCTCTAGACTATGTGATACTCTGTTCCCACCTAACAGGCCTTAAAAGCAAGACCCAAAAGGATGAAATAATTTCCAAGTAATTTACCTGCATCCTAGAAAAAGTGTAAGAATATTTATAGAATATAAAATTATCCAACACCCAAGAAGCTAAAGTTGACAATGTCTTGTATCCAGTCAAAGATTATTAGGTATGCAAAGAAGCAGGAAAGTACTATTCATACTGAAGATATAAAGTAAATCAATCATAATGACCCAGAACTGGACACAGATATTAGAATTAGCAGGCAAGATGTTAAAAGTTACTTTAAAGTCTTTCCACATGTTCAAAAAGTTAAATAGAGTTATGGAAGATATTTTAAAAGACTCAAACCAACCTGTGAGAAAAAACTATATTGATAGAAATAATTGAATGAATAGAAAAATGAGGAGAAAGGAAAATTCTTCCTTACAGTAGAATTCGTTAATAAATGTAGAAAGAATTATGGAAGTAGAAAATCTTACTACATACCACAGTGGTAAGTGTTTCAAGTAGCATCAGTGACTTATACAGTCTCAGAGTATCTCCCCATGATATACTTACTAATTACAAAGAGAAAAATAAGCGGAAAACTACCCTGGATGGGATTAACAATAGATTGTACATTAGAGAGGAAAGGATTAGTGAATTTAAGATAGCAATAGAAAACATTCAAAATGAAACAGAGAAAAAAGAATTGAAAAATGCAAAAAGGGCAATGAGCTGTGGGGCAATTTCAAGTGGCCTAATATACATGTAATTGGATTGTCTACAGAAGGAGAAGGGAGAGAAACTGTTTGAAGAAATAATGGCCAAATATTTTTGAAATTTGATGAAAGTTATATAGCCACAGGTCCAAGAAGATAAATGAATCTAAAACCTGAAGAAGATGATATCAAGGTATAGCATAATCAAATATCTCAAAACCAGTGATACGCCTCTGTAGTCTCCTTTAAGCTGAACAGTTGCTTAGTCTGTCTTTGCCTTTCATAATCTTGATACTTTTGAAGAATATTGGTCAGTTATTTTATAGAACGTTCCTCAATTTAGTTTTGTCTGAGGTTTCTTCATTATTAAATTGGGATTATGCATTTCAGCAAAAATACTACAGTAGTGATGGTGTGCTCTTCTCCCTGTACCATATCAGTAGATATACTTATTACTGGTGATGGTAACTTTCATCATATAGTTTAAGGTAGAGTCATCCTTCTGGTTTCTCTGCTGTAAAATTATTATTTTTCTCCTTGTAATTAATAAGTATATTATGGGGAGATACTCTGAGACTGTATAAGTCACTGATGTTACTTGAAACACCACTGTGGTGTGTACTAAGATTTTCTATTTCCATAATTCTTTCTACATTTATTAACAAATTCTACTGTAAGGAAGAATTTTCCTTTCTCCTCATCTTCTTATTTGTTCAATTATTTCTATTAATCTAGACTCAAGGATATTTGCCTTATTGTATGACTTATATTCTGTTACTATCATTATTTGTTTTATTGCTCAGCCTATTTTTTGTCTTTTAAATTTGTGTCTTGTGTCTTTTGAATTTCATATCATGTCTGTGTATTAGATATTTTAAAAAATGCAGTTAAATAAAAGTCATGCCACAGCAACAAAAAACTAGTGATAAAGAGAAAATCTGAAAAACAGCTAGAGAAAAAAGATACACAGAGAAACAAAGATAAATAACATCCGATTTCTCTTTGCAAACAGTGGAAATAAGACAGCGGAGTCTAAATTATCTGAAAGAGAAAAAAATCTTTACTGAAAGAAAAAAGTCCCATCACCTAGAATGCTATACCCGATAGAAATATTTTTCAAAAATGAGACAAAACAAAGGCCTTATCAGATATACAAAAGTTTAAAGTATTCATCAACAGCAGACCTTCACTACAAGACGTGTTAAAGAACATCTTTCTTACAGAAGGAAAATGACATCAAATGAAAGACAGATCTAGATAAAGGAATGATGAGCATGAGAAATAGTAACCTCATGGGTAAATACATAAGATTTTCTATTATTATTTTAATCTTTTTAAAAGATAACTCGGAGGGGTGTGCGAGGGTAGTTCAGTGGTAGAATTCTCACCTGCCATGCAGGAGACCTGGGTTCGATTCCTGGTGCATGCGCTTCCCCCAAAGCAAAACAAGCAAGCAAAACAAACAAAAATTCAACAAATGGTGCTGCAATAATGGGATACTCGCATAGAAGAATAATGAAATGTGACCCCACCATACAGCATACAAAAAAAAAACCCAAAACAATAACTGCTGTTTAAGCAAAAACAATGTGTTGTGGGGTTTATAACATGTAAATGTATATATATGTAAAATGTATGACAATAAGAAGAAATAATATCAATTCTACATAAATTCTTCCACAAATTTACAGAGAAAGGAATGTTTTCCAATTAATGTTATAAGGCTAGCTTTACTCTGATACTAAAACCAAAGGCATTATAAGACAATAAAACTACAGATCTCTTGTGTACAGAGAAACAACATTTCTAAAATCTCTCATCAATACTCTTATTCCTATTCCATTGTCATATCTTTTGCCTGCACTGATATTAGGGTCTTCTAGTTGGTCTTTCTCTGCCTCTCCTCTTCTCTCTCCTATTCATTCTACATACCCTTGCCAGCTCAATCTCCCTGAAACATATTTTGATCATGCCCTGGCTCTATAGAAAAATCTCCAATGGATTCATACATACTAAATATGTATGAAGTGGAAGAATTGTTACAATATAAACAGAGAAAATCTCCCTACTACCAGGCTACTTAGGCAAAGTGTCCAAAGGTGACATGTCATTGCTGTGAGCTTCTCCCACCTATTAAGGGTCATAAGAATACTTCTGGCCCTTAATATCCAACTTATCTTCTCTGATATCAGGTTGGTCTGTAATAACATGAAAATAACAATAGCTAACATTTACTGATGATGCTCTCTGTGCCAACAATTGATTAAATACTTTGCATGAATTAACGCATCTGTAAAATTGGGATAATAGTACTTGCCTCAGAGTGTTATGAGGATTCAGTGAGCTGCTTTATATAAAGTGCTGTATACAGTGTGGCAAATGTTAAGTGCTATATAAGTCATAGCTATTACATTACTGTAATTATTATTATTAAATTACTGTTGCAGCTTAATCCTTGTAATTCTTTTAACGAAGTAATTGTCTCCCTTTTATATATGAAAAAAGAGGCACAGAGAGGTTAGTAACTTGCCCAAGATCATACAACGAGTACGGTTTAGAGCTGGACCTCAAATTGGATTCTGTATTTATTCTATAGATATTCTCTGCCACTGTGCTGACCAGACTCCAAAAGGAGATTATTTTTTTTTGCCATTATACTGCAATACTGAACTACTTTTAAATCAACTGAGTTTGTCATAGTGTCCTGATATATGTTGATCTCCAAAAAAAGTGCTTTTGATTAAGAAAAATGGTCTTTCCATGAACCATTTTGGGAAAATGTCGATGTTCCCTAGGAATTATTCACACATCATTTCCCATTTTTCCCTGCTCTAATGCTAAAGTATGATTTCTTAAATTCTGACGATATGTGAGAAGCTAATTTTAGACTTCCCCTCTATGCTACAAACGAGAAGCTTGAAACAATGAATCAGTGATCCAACAGCTGCATGGCCTTATCCCTATTACAAAATCCCTATTGCTTTCTTTCCTGGGTCTTATCAGTTTATTATTAATGTCCCCATGCAAAATAATTTTTCCCATCCATAAAATAAGATGCTCTATAATTTGCCATTCTTCTGCTGTTGCTCCCCCATCCCTGACTCAGCATGCCATTCTCCTTCAAGTCATTTCCTAATTTCCAGTCATGGATATATTGCCAACTAGCTACCTCAGCAGCTCTCCATCATCTTCAAGGCCAAATTGAAACTGTTTATGCAGTGTTATGTAATCTGCTGTCAGCTGTAGATCCATTACCCATTGAGCTTTAAATAAGATCATCTCAGATATTAGGAAATCTGAGGGCCTTGCCAAGATTTCTGTCCCTGGAGGGAGCATCTTTTGCATTGGCACCCCTTCTTCTGGGCTCTGGTTTTATTGGGTAATATCCCTTCATCAAGTCAGAGATGTAATTCTGCCCCTTCTTAAGTTCTTTGAACAATGAAAGAATCCCCTAGAATCTGCCCATAAAATTAGCTGACACAGAACTAATTTTGAGTGGTCCACATTTAACAAATTCAAGTGACATCACACTGAGTATTGAGTCCCTGTTTTGAAATGTATTTTCAGCCACCCCAACATTAAAAATTCTAGCTGGTCCTTGAACTTCCCCTGGTCTCCAACTACATAGCATATTCCCTTTTCTCTTCTTCCCCTCCTATTCCAGGAGCTAAAAAACAAAAGACTTTGTTTCAGGAAGATCATTTTAGCTGTCCCCCAAAATGTTTACATTGGCCTCTGCTGACATCCATGCTCTGTGGTCTATCACCAAGTAACATTACAATTATTGTCTCAAAAAATTATTGTGACCTCCATAAGAGGAAATACATTTTTCACCTTCATTACATCACCAAGCTCATTTTGACCTAACTTTTACCTATCCTTCCAGCCTCATCTCCCCATTATTCCATGAGCTTCTTCTGCTACCAACATACTGTGCTTTTGTTATTGCTATATTTCTAAAACATGCCATTGCTCCATCCATCTGGAAGCCTCTCTTACACTCTAATTAAAGGATATATACATATAAATGGGATTATCATGACTCTTGTACAAATATAAAATGAACACATGCCAAAGATTCTATTTAACTCTATTAATGAGGGAATAGGAAAAATGTTACAACTGGTTCAACAGAGAATCCAAAGAGCATATATATCTATATCTGTCATCTATCTATCTATCTATCTATCTATCTATCTATCTATCTATCTATCTATCTATCTATCTATCATCTATCTATCTATCTATCTCTTATCAGGAACACTGAAATGAATTTTCTGCATAGATGGAAAACTGGCTCTTACACAGTAAAGGGAGAGAAATCAATTGAATCTCCATCAGAAAAATTCATTTGCATGTCTCTGAACAATAATAATTTATATCTACAACTTACAGAATTGTAAATAGCTCAAGGACAATGAAAGGCACAAAGACCGCATAGAATCAAATAACCTGGAAGGGAAATAGACGCTGCTTATTATTTTTTTTAACTTTTTTATTGTATAGTTTAACATATACAAAGCAAAGAAATAAAAAAGCAGTAGTTTTCAAAGAACTCTTCAACAAGTAAGTTACAAGACAGATCCCAGAGTTTGTCATGGGCTACCATACCATCCTCTCATATTTTTCCTTCTAGCTGCTCCAGAATATAGGAGGGTAGAGGGTTTAAATATTTTTTCGTTGTCACAATTGACTTTTTCTCCTTGTTCTTTTTGTGAAAAATAACATATATACAAAAAAGCTATAAATTTCAAAGCCCAGCACCACAGTTAGTTGTAGAACGTATTTCAGAGTTTGATATGGGTTACAATTCCACAATTTTAGGTGTTTACTTCCAGCTGCTCTAAAATACTGGAGACTAAAAGAGATATCAATTTAATCATTCAGCATTCATATTCATTTGTTAAATTCTGTCTTCTCTAACTCCACCATTACCTTTGATCTTTCCATTCCTCTCTTTAGGGGAGTTTGGGTTATGGCCATTCTAAATTTTTCATATTGGAAGGGCCTGTTACTAATATAGGGTAGGGAGATGGAACTATCTGATGTTCTGGAGAGGCTGGGCTAGCTTTCAGGACTTATCTGGACCAGGAGGTTATAGGTTCTGGAAAGTTACTCTAGTGCCTGGAACCCTTGTGGAATCTTATATATTGCCCTAGATGTTTAGGATTGGCTGGAATGGCCCTGGTTGGGGATTGGCTGGTTATGATAGGTAGCAAGGTCTAACTGAAGCTTGCATCAGAGCAACCTCCAGAGTAGCCTCTTGACTGCATTTGAACTCTCTCTGCCACTGATACTTTTATTAATTACACTTCTTTTCCCAATTTTGGTCAGGATGGAGTTGTTGATCCCACAGTGACAGGTCTGGATTCATCCTTTGGAGTCATCTCCCACGTCACCAGGGAACTTTCATCCCTGAACGTCATGTCCCACATAGGGGGGAGGGCAATTATTTCACTTGCAGAGTTGGGCTTAGAGAGATGAGGCCACATCTGAGCAATAACAGAGGTCCTCCAGAAGTAACTCTTAGGCATGCCTATAGGTAGTCTAAGCTTCTCTGCTACATACATAAGCTTCACAAAAGTAAGCCTCATGATCAAGGGCATGGCCTATTGATTTGGATGTCCCTAAGGATGTCCACAGTATCAGTAGATTCCCTCATGGTAAAGTTTAATAGTTCCATATTCTTTCTCTCATCCCTCAGGGGACTTTGCCAATACTTTTTGATTATCTGCTCAATATACTCTAGGATATATCCAAGCATTAAAATAATCTATACAGGATTAAAGGAACTCTTTCTTATTCTATGCTCCCTGTGTTTCAATTATTCAAATGGGCTGTATCGATAGGTTGAATCAGATTATGCTCTACAGAAAATTTCAGTTCCAGACCAAATAAAACCTTCTTCCATTGTTCTCAAAGAGCATGTGTGGTTCTAAAATATAGACACTATCTTTCTTACCGCTATGTTCTGAATTACTTTAACCCCAACTCTTCAGCTTCGTTGTTATCTCTAATATCAGGTTATATATATAAAACAGCCTCTCAAAATCCAGAAATAATAATTATCACTCCAGACTTAAAGTGTCTGCTCTAAAAGCTTGCAATCTAGGCCCCTGTTTTCTTATAAGCATTTTCTAAAGGTGACCATACCATTCTCATTCTTTTGTTTCTGACTTATTTTGTCTCACCAAATGTCCCACATGTTCATTCACATCGTTGCAAGCCTCCCGACTTTGTTCTTTTTTGTAGCTGCACAACCTTCGTCCATAAGTATACACCGTCATTCGCCAATCTACTTCTCCGTCAGTGCATCCTTCAGCCACCTGCATTCATCGGGCGTCATGTAGAGGGCCCAAAGTCCACAGTCCATCAATATTCTCAATTTTAGATAATTTCTTTGTTCCCAAGAGAAAGCAAACCAATAAACACGCCCTCACCAAATAGGAAATCGAAACTTCCTCTTAACTTTTGTCCCTTATGCCATTATTTACTTCTGCTGCTGCTGTGGTAGTGCTGTAGTTTCCTTTTGAATATAGCTCATAGCATGCAAGAGCAGTTTTCCCCCATACCCTGGACTTAAACATTCTCTGTACAAGGATCATATCTTTGAAGTAATTCTTGCAAGAACTAATTCATATTTCTAGTGTGAGTCAGTGAGACATGTAGGTCTATACAACCCCTTTCAATCTTGTTCTTCTTCAGTATGGTGCTATTACTTAATGACTACTAGAGAGCTACCTTCACTCCTATCTATTCCCTTACATTGGAATTCAACCTCATTAGCTAACGGTTCACCCATCTCTAGCTTCTATGTATCTCTAAGTCCCCTATATTCTGTATTATAAGCCTCTGATTATACCTTTATGCTGGTCATAAAAGTGGAATCATACAGATTCTCTCCCTTTGTGTCTGGCTAATTTCACTCACCATTATGTTCTCAAGGCTCATTCATCTCGTCATGCACTTCAGGTCGTCATTTTGTCTTACTGCTGCATAATATTCCATCATATGTATAGACCACATTTTGTTGATTCACTCATTTGTTGATGGGCATTTGTTTTGTTCCATCTTTTGGCAATTGTGAATAATGCTGCCATGAAAATTGGTGTGCAAATGTCTGTTTGTGTCATTGCTTTAATCTTTTCTGGGTATATACCAAGTAGTGCTATTGCTGGGTCATAGGGCAACTCGATATTTAGTTTCCTAAGGAACTGTGAAACAGTCTTCCATAGTGGCTGCACCATTATAACATTCCCACCAGCAGTGCATAAGTGTCCCAGTTTCTCCACATCCTCTCCAACATTTATAGTTTCCTGTTTAATAGCAGCCATTCTTATAGGTGTGAGGTGGTATCTCATTGTAGTCTTGATCTGCATTTCCCTTATAGCCAAATAAAATGAGCATCTCTTCATGTCCTTTTGAGCCATCTGTGTTTGTGCTTCAGAAAAATGCCTATTCATATTTTTAGCCCATTTTATAATTGGGTTTGTTGCTCTTTTGTTGTTGAGTTGTATGATTTCTTTGTATATACAGGAAATCAAACCTTTGTCCAATATGTTATTTGTAAATATTTTCTCTCATTGAGTTGGCTGCCTCTTCCTTTTTTTGACAAAGTCTTTTGAGGTGGAGAAGGATTTGACTTTGAGGAGTTCCCATTTATCTATTTTTTCTTTTGTTGCTTGTGCTTTGGGTGTAAAGTTTAGGAAGCAACCTCTTATTACTAGGTCTTGAAGGTGTTTCCCTATATTTTCTTCTAGAAGTTTTATGGTGCTAGTGCTTACATTTAGGTGTTTTATGCACTTTGAGTTACTTTTTCATAGGGTGTAAGATAGGGGTCCTCTTTCATTCTCTTGGCTATTGATACCCAGTTCTCCCATGCCCAATAATTGAAAAGACTCTTTGTCCCAGTTCAGAGGATTTGGGGGGCCTTGTCAAAAGACCCCCACAGATTTGTGGTCTATTTCTGCACTCTCAATTAAATTCCATTGGTCAATGCTTCTGTCTTTGTGCTAATACCATGCTGTTTTGATCACTGTGGCTTTATAATAAGTTTTAAAGTCAGAAAGTGTTAATCCTCCCACTTTGTTCTTCTATTTTAAGATGCTTTTAGCATTTGAATTTGGTAGTGAGCTTTTCCAAATCTTCAAAGTAGGTTGTTAGAATTTTGCTTGGTACTGTGTTGAATCTGTAGATCAATTTGGGGAGAATTGACATCTTGACTATATTTAGCCTTCCTATCCATGAGCAGGGAATGTCTTTCCACCTATTAAGATCTCCTTTGATTTCTTTTAGCAATGTTATACAATTTTCTGTGTACAAGTCCTTTATGTCTCTAGTTAACTTCATTCCTAAGTACTTGATTCTTTTACTTGCTTTTTTGAATGGAATTTTTTCCTTAACTGACTCCTCAGCCAGGTCATTGCTTGTATATAGGACTGTTACTAATTTTTGCACATTAATTTTATATCCCACCACCTTGCTGGATTTGTTTATTACCTCAAGTAACTTTGCTGTAGATTTCTCAGGATCTTCCAAGTATATTCATATCATCTGCAAATAACGAGAGTTTTACTTCTTCCTTTCCAATTTGAATGCCTTTTATTTCTTTGTCCTGCCTGATTGCTCTAGCTAAATCTTCTATCACAATGTTGAATAACAGTGGTGACAGTGGGCATCCTTGTCTTGTTCCTGATATTAGGGGGAAAGCTTTCAGTCTCTTTCCATTGAGTACGATGCTGGCTATCAGTTTTTCATATATTCCCTTTATCATATTGAGGCAGTTACCTTTGATTCCTATCTTTTGGAGTGTTTTTATCAGAAAAGGATGCTGAATTTTGTCAAATTTGTTTTCAGCATCAGTCAAGGTGGTCATGTGATTTTTCCCGTTCATTTTGTTAATGTGCTGTATTACATTAATTGAGTTCCTTTCTCCTCAATTTTTTTGAAAAGTTTGAGGAGGATTGGTGTTAGTTCTTTCAGGAATGTTTGATAAAATTCCCCTTTGAAGTCATCTGGTCCTGGGCTTTTCTTTGTAGGAAGATTTTTGATGACTGATTGAATCTCTTTGCTTGCGATTGGTTTGTTGAGATCTTCTCTTTCTTCCTGAGTCAATGTAGCTTGTTTGTGTGTCTCATGAATTTTTCCATTTCATCTTAGTTGTCTAGTTTGTTGGTGTTGAGTTGTTCATAGTATCCTCCTATGATTCTTTTATTTCTTCAGGGTCTGTGGTAATGCACCCCTTCTCATTTCTAATTTTGCTTATTTGCATCCTCCTTCTTTTTTTCTTTGTCAGTCTTGCTAGTGGCCCATCAATTTTATTGATTTTCTCAAAGAACCAACTTTTAGTTTTGTTGATTCTATTGTTCTTTTTTTCTCCCATTCATTTATCTCTGCTTTAATCTTTGTTATTTCTCTTCTATTTGCTTTGGGGTTAGTTTGCTGTTCTTTCTCAAGTTCCCCCAGGTGAGCAGTTAAGTTCTCGATTTTTGCTCTTTCTTGTTTTTTAATATAGGCATTTAGGGCAATAAAATTTCTTCTCAGTTCTGATAAGTTGTATTCTCATGTCCATTCACCTCCAGATAGCTACTGATTTCTCTAGCAATTTTTTCTTTGACCCACTGGTTGTTTAAGAGTGAGTTAGTTAATCTCCATGTATTTGTGAATGTTCTCCTTCTTTGGTGGTTATTGAGATCCAGTGTCGTCCCATTGTGATCAGAGAAAGTTCTATAAATAATTTCAGTGTTTTTAAATTTATGAAGAACTGCTTTGTGCCCCAGCATATGATCTATCCTAGAGAATGTTCCTTGAGCACTAGAGAAGAATGTATATCCTTGTGCTTTGGGGTGCAGTGACCTATATATATGTGTTAGTTCTAATTCATTTATCAGGTTATTTAACTTCTCTATTTCCTTGGTGATCTTCTGTCTGGTTGTTCTCTCTATAGAGCAGAGTGGTATATTGAAATCTCCTATTATTATTGTTGAAACATCTATTGCTCCCTTCAGTTTTACCAATGCCTGTCTCATGTACTTTGGAGCTTAAATATTTACGATTGTTATATCTTCTTGGTGAAGTGACCCTTTAATTAGTATATAGTGTCCTTCTTTGTCTCTTTTGATGTCTTTACCTTTAAAGTCTATTTTGTCTGATATTAGCATAGCTACTCCTGCTTTCTTATGGCTGCAATTTACATGGGAAATCTTTTTCCATCCTTTCACTTTCAATCTATTTGTATCCTTGTGTCTAAGATGAGTCTCTTGTAAGCAGCATATAGCTGGATTATGTTTCTTAATCCATTCTGCCAATCTGTATCTTCTAATTGGTAAGTTTAGTCTATTAACATTCAAGGTTATTACTGAAAAGGAGGTTATTACTGAAAATCTTATTTTTAAATTTTATTTGTCATATCTATATATTCTTTTCCCTCTTTCTCTTTATATTCTTTAAATTACCATTAGTGGTACTCTTCAATTCTGTGCCCTCCTCCAGACCTCCCTCTACTGTCTTTTTTCTTCAGCTGGCAGAACTCCTTTTAGTAGTTCTTGTATGGCTGGTCTCTTGTTGACAAATTCTTTCAGGACTTCTTTGTCTGTGAAAACTTTAATCTCTCCCTCAGTTTTATTTATTTATATATTTATTTGCGTGGGCAGGCACTGGGTCTCCTTCAGTTTTTTTCTTCTTCTTCATCTGTTCCCTCAGTTTTGAAGGACAGTTTGGCTGGGTACAGAATTCTTGACTGGAAATCTTTCCCCTTCAGTGTTTTGAATATATCATACCTCTGCCTTCTCGATTTCCCTTGTGTGTAATAGATTGTTTTCCTCTTACCACTTTCAGGATTTTCTGCTTCTCTTCAACAGTTGACAAACTGATTAGTATGTGCCCTGGGGAAGGCCTATTTGGTTTTAATCTGTTTTGAGTCACTGGCCTTCTTTGACTTGTACATTTATGTCCTTTATGAGGGTTGGGAAGTTTTCCCCCATTATATCTTCAACTACTCTTCCTAGCCCTTTACTCCTCTCTTCTTCTGGCCCACCAGTGATTCTTATGTTTGCATGCTTTGTTTTGTCTATCATGTCCCTGAGATCCAGTTCAATTTTTTCCATCTTATTTACTATTTGCTGTTTTGAGTCTTCACAGTCAATTATTCTGTCCTCTAGATCATTGATTCTTTCTTCTGCCTTTTCAAATCTGGTGTTGTGTGCCTCTAGTATGTTTTTTATTTGGTCAACAGAGTCTTTAATCTCTGTGATTTCCAATGTTTTTCTATTTATTCTTTCAAATTCCTCTTTATGCTCTTCTACTTTTTTCTTGACCTCCTTTATGTCATTTGCCATCCCACTCACTTTATTACATAGAGTTTTATGAACATCTTTGATTAGTTATTCCAATGTCTGTGTTTCCTCTGGTGGTTTAATTTGCTCATTAAGCGGGGTTATATCTGTCTGCATTGTGATATGCTTATTGATCTTCTGCTGACTTCACGTCATGTAAATATCTTGATTGATTTACTTTGGGAGTTGATTTCTTTCAGTAGTCTAAGGCCTTGTGTTTGTGGGATGGTTGTACAGCAGGTACAGCGGGTATGGGGTGGAGCACTCAGTGCAGTGATTTGTTTCAGGGCAGGTATAGGCACAGGTTGGGGATGTTACACTGATACTTGTGAATGTGGGCACCCAGTGGCCAGGGAGGATGTAGCTGTGCAGATGCACCAGTCTGGGGGGCATAACCCTGGTGTGCTCTGGTCTATAACAAGTAGTTATAGAACAGATTATAAGTTTGGTGTGGATTATAGTTCCACAATTTTTATTTTTTCTTCTAGCTGCACCAAGATACTGGAGACCAAAATAGATATCAATATAATGATTCAGCAGTCACACTTATTTGTTAAATTATATCTTCTCTGTTACACTCCTCTTTTTTATGAAAAATAATATATTTATTAATTATATTATTTAATTATAAATAAAATATAATTAATATATATATATAAAAAGGAAAAAATTTCAAAGCACATTGCACAATTAGTTGTAGAACAGATCTCAGATTTTGGTATGGGTTACAATTCTACAATTTTAGCTTTTTACTTCTAGCTGTTCTAAGGTACTAGAGCGTAAAAAGAAAGTCAATATAATGATTCAGCACTCACACTCATTTATTAAATCCTACCTTCTCTGTATAACTCCATCATCATCTTTGATCTTTCTCCCACTCTTTAGGGGTATTTGGACTATGCCCATTCTAATTTTTTCATGTTCTAAGGGGCTGCTGATAATATGGAATGGGGAATGGAACTAGTTGATATTCTGGAAAGGCTGGCCCCTCTGAATTTCAGGACCCATCTGGAGATTGTAGGCTTCTGGAAAATTATCTTAGCACATAGAACCTTTGTATAATCTTATATAATGCCCTAGGTATTCTTTAGGATTGGCAGGATTGGTTTTTGTTGGGGTCTGGCAAATTATGGTAGGTGGCAATGTCTAAATGAAGCTTGCAAAAGGGTGACCTCCAGAGTAGCCTCTCAACTCTATTTGAAATCTCTCAGCTACTGATACCTTATTTGTTACACTTCTTTTTTCCCTTTTGGTCAGGATGTCATTGTTGATCCCATGGTGCCAGGGTTAGGCTCATCACTGGAAGTCATCACCCACACTGCCAGGGAGACTTTCATGCCTGGATGTCATAGCCCATGTAGGGGGGACAGCAATGGTTTCACTTGCAGAGTTGGACTTAGAGAGAGAGGCCACATCTGAGCAGCAAAAGAGGTCCTCTGGAGGTGTTTCTTAGACATACCTATGGGTAGGCTAAGCTTCTCTGCTACATATATAAGTTTCACAAGAGAAAGCCTCATGATCAAGGCCTTGGCCTATTGATTTGGGTGTTCTAGTTTGCTAGCTGCTGGCATACCAGAAACAGAATGGCTTTTTAAAAGGGAAATTTAATAAGCTTCTAGTTTACAGTTCTAAGTCCAAGAAAATGTCCCAATTAAAGCAAGTCTATAGAAATTTCCAATCAAAGGCATCCAGAAAAGATACCTTGATTAAAAGAAGACCAATGAAATTCAGGTTTCTATCTCAAGTGGAAAAGCACATGGTGAACTTGGCTAGGGATTCTCTCTTGTCTGGAAAGGCACGTGGTGAACATGGCATCATTTGCTAGCTTTCTTTCCTGGCTTCCTGTTTCATGAAGCTCCCCAGGAGGCATTTTCCTTTTTCATTTCCAAAAGTTGTAGGCTGATAGACTCTCTGCTTCTCATGGCTACATTGTTCTGCTCTCTCAGAATCTCCTGCTTTCTCCAAAATGTTTCCTCTTTTATAGGATTCTAGTAAAGTAATCAAGACCCACCTAGAATGGGTGGAGACATGTCTCTGCCTAATCCAATTTCACAACCACTCTTGATTAAATCACATTTCTAGGAAGATAATCTAATTAAAGCTTCAAATATACAGTACTGAATAGGGATTAGAAGAAATGGCTGCCTTTACACAGTGGGATTAGGATTAAAACGGCTTTTCTAGGGTACATACATCCTTTCAAACTGGCACAGGTGTCCCTAATGTTTGACACAGTATCAGGGGTTTCATCAGTGGTAAAGTTTAATAGTTCCATATTTTTTCTCCCATCCCTCAATGGACTTTGGCAATACTTTTTGAATATCTGCTTAATATACTCTGGGATGTTTCCAGGCACATTGAGATGTACAGGATTAAAGGCTCTCATTCTTATTCTGGGCTCCCTTTGTCTGGATTGTTCAAATGATCTATCCAGACAGGTTGAGTTAGATTATGTGCTACAGAAAATTTAGGTTCTGTACAAAATAAACCTTTCTTCCTTTGGTCTCCAAGTGTAGATTTTGAGGGTCTGTTTTATATATGTTTTTAACCTGGTATTTAGAGATAAGAACGAGAAATAACAATTACCACTCTGGACTAAATGTGACTACTATATAAGTTTACAATCTAAGCCCCAATTTTCTTATAAGTATTTTCTAAATGATATTATACAACATTTGCTCTTTTGTTTCTGTCCTTATTTTGCCTCACTAGGTGTCCCACAAGTTTATTCACATCGCTGCATGCCTCACAACTGCCTTTCTTTTTTTTAAATTTGTTTTTATTATTAAACCAAAACAACAGACACACATGAACATTCTTAACATACAAACGTTCCGTGCATGGTGTACAATCAGTGGCTCACAGTATCATCACATAGCAATATATTCAACACCATATCATTTTTTAGAACATTTGCATCACTCCAGAAAAAGAGATGAAAAGAAAGAAGAAAATGTTCATACATGCCATACCCCTTTCCCCTCCCTCTCATTGACCACTAGTATTTCCATCTATCTAATATTTTAACCTTTGTTTCCCCTATTTTTTTTCTATACCCCTTACTACTCCCTTTCATTGTTCACTAGCATTTCAGTCTACTCAATTTATTTTAACATTTGTTCCCCTATTATTTATTTATTTTTAATCCATATTTTTTTACTCAACTGTAATACTGTAGATAAAAGCATTAGACACAAGGTTTTCATACTTACATAGTCACATTGTGAAAAATGTATCATTATATATTCATCTTCAAGAAACCTGGCTACTGGAATATAGCTCTACATTTTCAGGCACTTCCCTCTAGGCTCTCTAATACACCTAGTTTAAAAAGGGAATATCTATAAAATGCATAAGAATAACCTCCAGGGTAATCTTTTGACTCCATTTGAAATCTCTCAGCCACTGACACTTTATTTTATCTCATTTCTCTCTTTCCCCTTTCAGCTAAGAAGGTTTTCTCAATCCCTTGATGTTGAGTCCCAGCTAATTTTAGGATTTCTGTCCCAAATAGAGAGGGGGAGGGTGGTAAGTTTGCTTGCTGTGTTGGCTGAGAGAGAGATAAGCCACATTTGAGCAACAAAAAGTTTTCTGGGGGTGATTCTTAGGCCTAATTTTAAGTAGGCTTAGTCTACCCTTTGCGGGGATAAGTTTCATATGAACAATCCCCAAAATTGAGGGTTCAACCTATTGATTAGGTTGCCCCACTACTTGCAGGAATATCAGGAATTCTCCAAATGGGGAAATTGAATTTTCCCCTTTTCGAGCCATTCCCCCAAGGGGGCTTTGTAAATGCTTTTTTATTCACCGTTCAAATCAATTGTCTATCTTTCCCTCTGGTTTCATTTGTGCCCCCAGCCCTCCTCCCTCTATCATTCTCACATTCAGCTTCATTGAGCGTACTAACATTATTGTGCCACAATCAGGCAGTATTGTGCTATCCATTTCTGAATTTTTACAATCGGTCCTGTTGCACAATCTGTATCCCTTCAGCTCTGATTACCCAAAATCTACCCTATTTCTATCCCCTGATGGCCTCTGTTCTTACTGAAATTCTCCAAGTTCATTTATTAATGCTAGTTCATATCAGTGAGACCATACAGTATTTGTCCTTTTGTTTCAGGCTAATCTCACTCAGCATAATGTCCCCAAGGTCCATCTGCATTGTTACATGCTTCATGACTTTATTCTGTACTACAGCTGAGTAATATTCCATTGTATGTATATACCACAGCTTGTTTAGCCACTTGTCTGTTGATGGACATTTGGGCTGTTTCCACCTTTTGGCAATTGTAAATGATGCTGCCATAAACACTGGTGTGCAAATGTCGGTCGTGTCCTTGCCCTCATGTCCTCTGAATAGATACCTAGCAATGGTATTTGCCAGATCATATGGCAGTTCTATATTTAGCTTCCTGAGGAACTGCCAAACTGCCTTCCATAGCAGTTGTACCATTTGACATTCCCACCAACAATGGATAAGTGTGTCTCTTTCTCCACATCCTCTCTAACACTTGTCATTTTCTGTTTTACTGATAATGGCCATTCTGGTGGGTGTAAGATAATATTTCATTGTGGTTTTGATTTGCATTTCCCTAATAGCTGGTGAAGTTGAGCACCTTTTCATATGCCTTTTAGTCATTTGTAATTCCGTTCATGTCTTGCCCGTTTTGTAATTGGGTTGTTTTTTTTGTTTTTGAGTTGAACAATCTCTTTATATATTCTGAAAACTAGACCCTTATCTGATATATTGTTTCCAAATATTGTCTTCCATGGTGTAGGCTGCTTTTTACTTTCTTTTTTTTTTTTTTTTTTTTTTTAAGAGAGAGGGAGGAAGGGAAGGAAAGACAGAGAAGGAAGGAAGGATAGAAGGAAGGGAAACATCTTTAAACATTTTCTTGTTTTTTTTTATTATATTTTGTTTGTTTGTTTGTTTTTTACATGGGCTGGGGCCGGGAATCGAACCGGGGTCCTCCGGCATAGCAGGCAAGCACTCTTGCCCGCTGAGCCACCGCGGCCCGCCCAGCTTTTTACTTTCTTGACAGAGTTCTTTGATGCACAAAAGTGTTTAATTTTGAGGAGTTCCCATTTATCTCTTTCTTCAATGCTCGTGCTTTGGGTGTAAGGTCTAGGAACCACCTCCTATTATAAGATTTATAAGATATTTCCTTACATTTTTTTCTAAAAGTTATATGGCTTTAGATCTAATGTTTAGGTCTTTGATCCATTTTGAGTTAATTTTTGTATAGGATGTGAGATATGGATCCTCTTTCATTCTTTTGCGCGTGGATATCCATTCTCCAAGCACCATTTATTGAAGAGGCTGTTCTATCCCAGGTGAGTTGGCTTGACTGCCTTATCAAAGACCAATTGTCCATAGATGAGAAGGTCTATAGCTGAACACTCTATTCTATTCCATTGGTCAGTATATCTATCTCTATGCCAGTACCATGCTGTTTTGACCACTGTAGCTTAGTAATACATTTTAAAGTCAGGCTGTGAGATCTCTGACTTCATGTTTCTTTCTCAGGATATTTTTAGCTATTTGGGGCACTCTGCCCTTCCAGATATATTTGATTATTGGTTTTTCTTTTTCTGAAAAAGTAAGTTGTTGGGATTTTAGTTGGTATTGCATTGAATTTATAAATCAATTTAGGTGAGAATTGACATCTTAACTATATTTAGTCTTCCAATTCATGAACACGGTATGTCCTGCCATTTATTTAGGTCTTCTGTGATTTCTTTTTAGCAATTTCTTGTAGTTTTCTTTGAATAAGTCTTTTTGTATCCTCAGTTAAATTTATTCCTAAATATTTTATTCTTTTGGTTGCAATTATAAATGGATTTTTTTTCTTGATTTCCTCTCAGATTGCTCATTACCAGTGTATAGAAACACTACAGGTTTTTAAGTGTTGATCTTGTAACTTGCCTCTTTGCTGTACTCATTTATTAACTCTGGTAGTTTTGTTGTAAATTTTTCAGGGCTTTCAATGTATATCGTCATATCATCTGCAAACAGTGAGCATTTTACTTCTTCCTTTCCAATTCTGATGCCTTGTATTTCTTTTTCTTCTCTAATTTCCCTGACCAGAATTTCCAACACAATGTTGAATAACAATGGTGATAGTGGACATCCTTGTCTTGTTCCTGATCTTAGAGGGAAAGTTTTCAGTTTTTCCCCATTGAGGAAGATGTTAGCTGTGGGTTCTTCATATATTCCCTTTATCATGTTGAGGAAGTCCCCTTCTATTTATATCCTTTAAAATGTTTTCAACAAGAAAGGATGTTGAATTTTGTCAAATACCTTTACTTATCACTTGAGGTGATCATGTGGTTTTTCTGCATTGATTTGTTGATGTGGTGTATTGCATTAATTGATTTTCTCTTGTTGAACCCTCCTTGCATACCTGGGATGAATCCTACTTGGTCATAGAGTATAATTCTTTTAATGTGTTGCTGAGTTTGATTTGCAAGAGTTTTGTTGAGAATTATTGTATCTATATTCATTAGAGAGATTGGTCTGTAATTTTCTTTCCTTGTAATATCTTTGCCTGGTTTTGGTATGTGGGTGATGTTGGCTTTATAGAATGAATTAGGTAGCTGTCCCTCCCCTTCCATTTTTTTGAAGAGTTCGAGTAGGATTGGTACTAATTCTTTCTTGAATATTTGGTAGAATTCACATGTGAAGCCATCTGGTCCTGACTTTTCTTTTTTGGGAGCTTCTTAATGACTAATTCATTTCTGTATTTGTGATTGGTTTGTTGAGGTCATCTGTTTCTCCTCGAGTCAATGTTGGTTGTTCATGCCTTTCTAGGAAGTTGTTCACTTAATCTACATTGTCTAGTTTATTAGCATAAAGTTGTTTACAGTATCCTCTCATTAACTCCTTTATTTCTTTGGAGTCAGTGGTTATGTTTCCTCTTCCATTTCTGATTTTATTTATTTGTATCCTCTCTCTTCTTTTTTTTGTCAGCCTTGCTAAGGGTCCATCAATCTTATTGATTTTCTCATAGAACCAATGTCTGTTTCTGTTGATTTTCTCGATTGTTTTCATGTTCTCAATTTCATTTATTTCTGCTCTAATATTCATTATTTCTTTCCTTTTGCTTGCTTTGGGGTTCGTTTGCTGTTTTTTCTCTAGTTCTTCCAAGTGAACAGTTAATTCCTGGATTATAGCTCTTTCTTCTTTTTTGATATAGGCATTTATGGCAATAAATTTCCTTCTTCTCACTGCCTTTCCTGCATACCATAAATTTTGATATGTTGTGTTTTCATTTTCATTTTCCTCAAGATATTTACTGATTTCTCTTGTAATTTCTTCCTTGACCCCCAGTTGTTTAAGAGTGTGTTATTGAGCCTCCATGTGTTTGTGAATTTTCTGGTCCTCTGCCTCTTGTTGATTTCCAGCTTCATTTCTTTATGATCTGAGAAAGTGTTTTGTATGATTTCAATCTTTTCAAATTTATTGAGACTTGCTTTGTGACCCAGCTTATGGTCTATCCTTGAGAATGATCCATGAGCACTTGAGGAAAAGGTATATCCTGCTGTTGTGGGGTGTAATGTTCTACAAATATTTGTTAAGTCTAGTTCATTTATTGTATTATCCAAATTCTTTTATTGTTTCTTTATTTCTTTATTGATCCTCTTTCTAGGTGTTCTGTCCATTAATGAGATCAGGGAATAGTTTCCAGCTATTATGGTAGATGTGTCTATTTCTCTTTTCAGTGTTTGCCTCATTTATTTTGGAGCACTCTGGCTTAGAGTATAAATATTTACGTTTGTTGTGTCTTCTTGTTGAATTGTTCCTTTTATTAGTACATAGTGTCCTTCTTTGTCTCTTTTAACTGGTATACATTTGAAGTTTAATTTGTTCGATATTAATATAGCCACTCCTGCTGTTTTCTGATTATTGTTTGTAGGAAATACTTTTCCTAACCTTTCACTTTCAACCTATGTTTATACTTAGGTCTAAGATGTGTTTCCTGTAGACAGCACATAGATGGGTCCTGTTTTTTAATCCATTCTGCCAGTCTATGTCGTTTGATTGGGAAGTTTAATCCATTAACATTTAGTGTTATTACTGTATGGGCAGTACATTCTTCTACCATTTTGCCTTTTGGATTTTATATGTCATATCTAATTTTTCTTCCTTTTACCTTTATTGATAGTCTTCATTTCTACACTCTTCTCCACACCTCTCTCTCCTGTCTTTTCCTATCTGTCTCTGGTGCTCTCTTTAGTATTTCTTGCAGAGCTGATCTCTTGGTCACAAATTCTCTCAGTGATTTTTTTTGTCCAAAAAAGTTTTAATTTCATCATCATTTTTGAAGGACAGTTTTGCTGGATATAGAACTCTTGGTTGGCAGTTTTTCTCTTTTAGAGTCTTAAATATATCATGCCACTGTCTTCTCACCTCCATGGTTTCTGCTGTGAAATCTACACATAGTCTTATTGGGCTTCCCTTGTATGTGATGGATTGCTTTTCTCTTGCTGCTTTGAAAATTCTCTCCCTCTCTTTGACATCTGACATTCCGATTAGTAAGTGTCTTGGAGTATGTCTGTTTGGATCTATTCTGTTTGGGGTATGCTGCACTTCTTTGATCTGTAATTTTAAATCATTCATGAGAGTTGGAAAATTTCAGTGATAATTTCCTCCATTAGTTTTTCTCCTCCTTTTCCCTTCTCTTCTCCTTCTGGGACAACACGTATATTCATGTGCTTCATGTTATCATTCAATTCCCTGAGTCCATGCTCATATTTTTCCATTCTTTTCCCTATATTTTCTTTTGCTTGTTGGATTTCAGATGTCCCATCCTCTAGTTCACTAATCTTATCTTCTGCCTTCTGAAATCTAACCTTGTACATTTCCATTGTTTTTTTTTCCATCTCTTCTACTGTGCCTTTCATTCCCATAAGTTCTGTGATTTGTTTTTTCAGACTTTTGATTTCTTCTTTTGGTTCATTCCTTGCCTTCTTTATATCCTCCCTCAATTAATTGATTTGATTTTTGATGAGGTTTTCCATGTCTGTTCGAACATCCTGAATTAATTGTTTCAACTCCTGTATCTCATTTGAATTGTTGGTTTGTTCCTTTGACTGGGCCATATCTTCACTTTTCCTAGTTTGATTCATTATTTTTTGCTGGCATCTAGATATTTAATTTCCTTAATTAATTTATTCTGGAGATTGTTTTCACTTTGTTTACCTAGGGTTTTCTTGCTGGATGACTTTGTTGTCCATCTGCTCTTTGACATTCAATTCAGCTTATTCTAGACCTCTAGTTAAGGTTTTGTTTAACAGAGGAGAATTTTTCAGTTTTTGTTTTCTTGTTTCTTACCCTGCCTGTATGGTGCCTTTCCCCCTCTACCCCCCATGAGGGTCTACTTAGGTATTATAGACCCCATTCAGATTTTCCCAGACTGAACTTGTCTCCTTTCAGGAGGAAAGAGTCACCTGAGTCAGTTTTCCCTAAGGGTGAGACCCAGCAGGTTGAAGGACTTTCCTGTGAAGCCGCTAAACTCTGTGCTTTTCCTATCCTGCCCAGTATGTGGTGCTTGTCTGCCTGTGGGTCCCACCAGCATAAAGTGATGCGGTGTCTGTAACTTCAACAGATTCTCCCTACTGGGATGTGGTTGAGACAGAGGAGAGGTTATAGGTTGGCTTTAATCGCTTCAGTTTTCCAGACCCTGGGGTCTGAATTCCTTGAGGGAGGGATTCTACCTGAGCTGGGCCCCACCCCTCACCAGCGGAAGGTACAGCCTCCAGACAAACTCTCAGACAAGCTTAATTCCACCCTTGCCTGGGGCGGTTGGAGCCTGAGAAGGTGCATGCAAAGAGCAGTCAAGCTGTAGAAACACAGCCACAAAAAAGAAAAGAAAAAAAAAATCCTATTCAAAGGAGAACCGCCCATTTCTCAGGTTTGCCAATCAAGAGCTTTAAGTTGTTAGGTTGCTCTGTGTATCTCTAGGTCCTATGCGCCCCCTCCTTTCCTTCAGGGCCCAGACCCTTTTGAGTATTTTGTGCTGTCCAATCCAAAAAACACCTGTTTTGCTTTTTCCCCCTCTTTTTTTTTTTTTTTTTTTTTAAAGAGAGAGGGAGGAAGGGAAGGAAAGACAGAGAGAAGGAAGGAAGGATGGAAGGAAGGAAGGAAGAAAGAAAAACATCTTTAAACATTTTCTTGTTTTATTGTATTTTGTTTGTTTGTTTGTTTTTTTACATGGGCTGGGGCCGGGAATCGAACCGAGGTCCTCCGGCATGGCAGGCAAGCACTTTGCCCGCTGAGCCACCGCGGCCCGCCCCCCCTCTTTTTATATTATCCCTGCCTCCTCTGTGCTGAGGCAAAACCCAGCAATCACACCTTTTACTTGAGGTTCAACTGAGCTGGGGGCCTATTTTCAGTAGTCAGAATTTGTTAATTAATTCCATAATTGGAGCTTGGTTGAGCTCAGCCCCTGCTGTTAGTAATGCCTCATTCCTTTCCCCTCTGGGAAGCAGCCTATGGGGTAGGGGTGCCGGCCTCAGCAGCGTGGGGCACTCACGGTTCTGGGTGGGATCAGAACTGGTCCCGCTTATTCAGACTGGGTTACGCTGTGTGTCTGGGTCACTGACGTGGCCCCAGCAGTTGTTCTGTACTGTTCCTGGCTATTTACTAGCTGCTCTGGATGACGAACTAAATTCTACACCTCACTAAGCTACCATCTTGGACCCATCTCTACAACTGCATTCCTTTTTGCAGCAGCACAATATGTGATCATATGTATTCACCATCGTTTGCCAATCCGCTTCTCAGTCAGTGCATCCTTCAGCCACCTCCATCTACTGGGACTCATGTTTAACATCCAAGTCAACAGCCTGTCAATTGTCTCAATTTTAGATAATTTTATTGTTCTGAAGAGAAAGATAGCCAATAAACACACCCTTACCAAATAGAAAATCCAAACCTCCCCCTAACTCTTGTCCCTCCCACCATTATGTACCCTTGATATTGCTTTGGTACTGTTGATGTTCTATTAAATATAGCCCATAGAATGCAATAGCATTTCCCCCCATACCCTGAAATTATGAACTCTTTGTACAAGATTCATACCTTTGTGGTAGTTCATGCAAGAACTTATTTGTCTTTGTAGTGTTAATCAGCAGGACACATGAGTCTATAATACCCTTTTCAAGCATGTTCACCTTCAATATGGTAATATTACTTACAGACCCACTAGTGAACTGCCTTCACTTTTGTCTGTTCCCTTACAATTAAGTTCAACATCATTAGCTAACTGTTCACCCATCTCAAGCTTCTGTGTATCTCTAGGTCCCCTATATTCTGTATTATAAGCCTCTAATTTTACCCTTACCAGGATCATAAAAGTGAAACCATATAGTATCTATCCTTTTGTGTCTGGCTTATTTCACTCAGCATTATATCCTCAAGGCTTATCCATCTTGTTGTGTGGTTCAGGATGTCATTTCGTCTTACTGCTGCACAATATTCCATCGTATTCCACATTTTGTTAATCCACTCATGTGTTAATGGGCACCTGGATTGTTTCCATCTTTCGGCGATTGTGAGTAATGCTTCTATGAACATGGTGTGCAAATGTCTGTTTGCGTCACTGCTTTCAGCTCATCTGGGTATATACCGAGTAGTGGTATTGCCAGGTCATAGGGCAACACAATATTTAGTTTCCTAAGGAACTGCCAAACAGTCTTCCATAGTGACTGCACTACTATACATTCCCACCAACAGTGCATAAGTGTCCTAGTTTCTCCACCTCCTTTCCATTTGTAGTTTCCTGTTTGTTTAATAGCAACCATTCTTATAGGTGTGAGGTGGTATCTCATAGTCTTGATCTGCATTTCCCTTGTAGCTAATGAAAAGGAGTATCTCTTCATGTTTTAGCCATCTGTATTTGCTCTACAGAAAAATGTCTATTCATATGTTTAGCCCACTTTATAATTGGGAATCTCTTTCTATTTTCAATCAATCAGCATTGCTGAGTGATTCGCCCAAGTGAGATTCTTTTAAAGCACCACAAGCTGAGAAATTTAATAATCACCTACAAGTTTCCTTTAATTAGCAAAGTTAAAACACTTGCATTTATTGTTTTAACTGATATATTTGGGTTTGTTCCTGTCATTTTTTTGTTTCTGCCACTTTTAATTTGTTTTTATCTACTATATTTATTTGTTGCATGCTTTTCTCTCTTTTCATGGTATAGTTTGGTTTCATTGTATTTTAAACATTCTTATTTATAATGTATAGGCTTGAAAGCTATACATTTTGTAAAAAAAGTCTACAATTTGGCAATATTGCTATTTGAAGACAAGGAAATACTTCAATTTACATCACTTATTTTATTGTTGGCAAGTGCTTTAGGGTCATTGTTATTTTAAACACCCTCCAAATTTATCTATTGGCATTGTCACTGATTTTTAGAGTTAATGTTAATTCACCAAATGATTTTTGTGAGTTTCTTGGTTCCTTATTGCATCTTGACTTTCACCTCTCCCTTCTAAGTTTATTTTCTTACATAATTCTTTCAGCACATGTATATGGGTTGTAAGCTTTTCTAGTCCTTTTATGTCTGAAAATGTCTTTATTTCATCCTCTTTCTTGAATAATAGTTTAGATGGAAAAAATTTCAAACATACAGAAATTTGAAGGAATTGTCCATTGAAGACCTATATACTGACAACGTAGTTTCTACCATTGTTAGCATTTTGCTGTATTTGTTTTATCACACACATCTATTCATCTAATCATCCATCTTACTTTGATGCATTCCAAAATAAGTTGCAGACATCCATACATACTTAGCCTGCATATCATTAACTAGGGTTCAATATTTGTTTGGAGTTCTTTTACTGAGATAAAATTTACATTAGGCATAGAATTTAAATGTAAAACAATGTATTTCAACAAATGCCTACAACTGTACAAACTACACTCTTATCAATTCTCATATAGAATTCTACCACCATCCCAGAAAGTTCAGTCAATCCTCGCTACTCTCCTTGAGAGGTAAACACTGTTGATTTCTTTTTCACCTTGGCTTAGTTTGCTTGTTCTAGAACTTCATATAAGTGGAATCATCTACTGTGTATTCTTTCATCTAAGGATTTTTCACTCAGTATAATATTTTTCAGATTCATTCATGTTATTTACATTATCTGTAGTTTGTTTTATCACTGAATAGTATTCTGCTGTATGAGTATACCACGGTTTACTTGTTCATTCTACTGGTGATAGACCCCATTGCTGTTTTTAGTTTTTTGGCTATTATGAATGAAGTTAATATGAAAAATATTCTCGAACAAGTCTTTTTTGTGGACATATGTGGAATTTACGGGTCATAGGGCAGGTGAATATTCAGTTTTATAAGAAACTGCTAGGTTATTTTCCTAAGTGGTTTTTGTCATTTTACATTCCCACAGCAATGTATAAGGGTTCTGATGGTGCTACATCCTTGTCAACATTTTGTGCTGTCAGTCTTTTTAATTGTAGCCATCCTGGTGGGGTTTTTGTGAACTCGTGTGTTCCATTGTTTTCTGACACTGCTGTTCCCTGGTGAAATTTCTGATGTATATTTGTTTGTAGTTTTTCCTCTGGTATATTATAAGATTTTTCCCTTTTTTTTTCCATGTTCACAATGTGCTATCCTCACCACCAGCCATTTCCCAAACTTTTCCTTTTATGTTCTGAAGTTTCGCTGCACATGTCTAGCTCTGGATTTATTTGTTTTTATTTAGTCTAGATGTTCACATTTAGACCTAATATATTTCTCCAATTCTGAAAAATTCTTATTCATTATCTCTTTAAATAGTGCCTCTTTCCCATCCTATGTTTTTCTCCTTAGGGAATTCCTTTTCGGTGTATGCCTCTCAGTCCATCTACTGTGTTTTTTTATCATTTACATTTTCTATCTGTCTAAGTCTTTGTGCTAAATTCAAGTTCTGTGTAATTTATTTTCCAGTTTACCGATTATCTCTTTAATTGGGTCTAGATTACAGTTTTAACATACCTGCTGAATTTTTTTATTTCCATCAATATTTTTTTCCATTCCTTCAATTTCTTTCTTTCTTTATTTTTTTAAATCAGACTGTTCTTTTGTCATAATGTCTTCTTCTCACCCTAAGGATTTTATTTTTCCTTAATCTGAGTATTTTCAAATATATCTTAAAGTCTCTTTCAGATTGCTCCAGTATACACTGTTCACCTTTTGTCATTTTCTCCAATTTCTTATTTACTCTCCTTTATGGTGTTGAATTATTTGTCTATTTTGTAATTATGCCTTTATGGTCACTATTGGGGTGAATTTTCATCATTTGGGGCATTATGGTGTACTGGTTGGTGTAGGTTTTTTGGTGGGGGTGTGCAGTTTTCTATTGGCTTCTGATAGGGCTATTAGAGATTTAAAAATATATATTTTTATTATAAACAATGAACAAACATACAAACATTCTTGACCTGGTTATAATCAGTGGCGCCACAATATCATCACATAGTTGTGTATTCATCACCATGATCATTTTTTTAACATTTGCATCTCTCTAGCAAAAGAAAGAAAAAAGAGAGAACTCATACATGCCTTACTCCTTACCACTCCCTTTCATTGACGTCTAGTATTTCAATCTACGCAATTTGTTTTAACCTTTATTCCCCCTACTATTTGTTTATTTCTTATCCATATTTTTGCTACTATGAGAGATTTCTACATAAATTTCTTAGCACAGGGTTCCTACACTGTGAGGGTAGCTGGAGGGATTCAGTATATGGGCAAGGTTTGGTCTAGAGGTTCTGATTTAATCAGTTTGTTTCCACTCATACCAGAATAGCTGCAGATTTTGTGCTGAGAGCTAGGACTGGTAGGTGCAATTTTTCTAGGCTCCTGTTTCCACGAAGGGATCCAGTTCAGTTTCCCTGCCATGCATGGGGTCTGTGTCCTCAGCTCATGTCATCTCACAAATACTGAAACTTCAGCTGCTGAGGTACATTTGTTCTTGGGTTGCCCCCGCCCCCACCCGCATCCATGAACTCCTACTAACTGCTGTGTGTTCCTTCTTTTTTCTGACACCTGACATTTCCCCTTTTTTTGCTTTTGAGCTTGAGCAATGTATTAAAAATATTTTTTCTGGCATTTCTGTGTGTTTGGAGTAGAAAGGGAGTGTTTATTGCACCTTAGCTTAGTCTATCTTCTTGACTGTATGTTTCTACTTGTTGTAATTTGATTTCTTCGCCACGCTTCCATTGAAATGTAACATTTCAATGTAACATTGAAAATGTTTCTGCCACGGTTTCAAACCGCCAGCTAATCATTAGACCCAGTGACATTTTTCAGTATTTATATTGTATAGCATATGATGCTGGTTTTATTCTTCCTATTTAAAGGTTCATCCCCTCTGGGCTTCTACTAAACTGTTTTTCCTCACTTCTAAGCTGCTCTTTCTCAGGCTCCTTTGGAGGCTGTGAGCTGGTGATTTCCACTCTCTGGCTCCACCCAGGTGTTTCTCTGGGGCTCTAGGTCTGTGTGTCCAATTGCTGACTTGATATTTTCCCTGCAATGTCTCTCAGGCGGCCTTAATCTTTACAAGACTGAGTACAATTTTCTTCAAATCTATTTTAAGAAATGAAGAGGAATACAGTGATATCATATTGACCATGAACTTCAATGGAGGAGAAATTTTACATGAACATAGAATAGAGGTTAGGTTGTGCCAGTGAAGAACCAGGCAAATTCTCATCTCAACTGTAAGCTTCTATGTATATGGAGAGGGATCTAAGGGACTCCAGTACCTCAGAGGAGAGCCTCATCTCCTTTAAAGAGAGGCAGAAAAGTCTTCAGCGAAGAGATCAAGCAGAACTGTAGCTTATTTACAAAGAAACCAAAATTCTAGACTATACACAATTTTGACAAGAAAAGAATCACAAAGAAGATATGCACTCAGTAAATGTTGGTTGAGATTCTTGAGGGTAGGGGCCAATCTTAACCTCTTTTCATCCTCAGAACCTGTCCCAGTGTCTAGTATAGGCAGACTCTGAGCAAATGTTTGTTACAGAAAAATGAGACTGTTTTAAATGACTTTTAAATCATCTGCTGTGAGCAGTGTGCAGTAAAAGATATTTGCATCTTTTGATAAAAGGAAATGAGAAAGGAGGATAAGAGCTTTGGGCAACTTGGAAGAATATAACCCAGTTCTACAAACATTTAAAAATGCCACGGATGAGTGTGACACCCACATTGCTGCGTCCTTCTCCGCCCGCCCCTCCGTCCATTGGCTTCATGGGCTATGCTTCTTATTGAGAGAGATTCTCTCTCTCAGCACTCTGGGGAATTTCCATAATACAGAACAAATCTTTCCTATTGATATGGTCTTGCCCACCTCTCTTCCAGTAGTTGATTAGAGAAGAAGTTTTGTTAACAGAAATTGTAGTCATTGGGTTATAGAAGCTGAAATTTCCCATGTTGCAAGTGCTCCCTCTTTTATATATGTCATGCATGGTGGCTGAGAAACTGTAGGTTCAGTTTCTCCTGGGTTTATGTTGCTGATAATGCAGCATCCCTGGCCTGCCCCTTCCTGCTCCCGGGCCTTCCAAGACTCACAGGCAACTCTCCTATGTCTGAGAGGGTCTTGCTTCCTGAAATGTGCCACGTATTCCTTGTGGTTTTAGTGAAAGGAAAAATGCAGCTCCTGTTTTCATATGATGCCATTTGTCCCCTCTCATGTGTGGCATTGCATTCCTCTTCATTTGATGGATATTTTTGTTGGGCAAAGAGATATTTCTGCTGTCTCCTGGATTATCATGACTCAAGTAATCTGCAGACCTTCATTTTCATGTTCTCTTTATAGTGTGATGCCTCTATCACCATCTTTTCCTTTGATGAGCTCATTAATGAGAGCCTGGCTTAATTACAATTACAAGAACACAAGGATTGTTAAAGACTGTCTTTGTTTCAAGGAGCTCGTAATCTATTGTGTGATACAGACATAAACAAGTGTTATCACTGAGGGGTAAACACAATGCTGAGGGAGTATAGATGAGAACCACTGAGGAGGAAGGGAAAGCTATAAATACTGGAGTAAAATTTGAGTTGCTTTTTTTTTTTTCAGATGCTGTGTATCTTTCTAGGCAACTGCAGCACATTTTCTGCAGGTACTGACACAGGCAGTTTGATTGGAACTCTGGCCACAGATTAGTGTTTCCCCTTTAAATAAAATGTGCTTTACCTGGTATGTGAAAATACAGAGTCATCAACTGGCTTGCCATGACACTTTGGTGTACAGTGAATCCTTCATAAATATTACACTAAAGTTTGATAAATATGTGCAATTAAATTTTTTTCTGAGGATTCCTGCATTATGGTAATATATTTCAGACAGAAGTTTAAGCAAAGCAGGTCCTGGAACTGAATGTAGAGTGGAGAACAGAAAGTGACAAGTAAGAGGTAATAGGCATAGCATGCAGCCTTTGCCTGTAAATATTACAGAGACCATAAATAGGGCAGAAAACAATTCTTCCACAGTCAGTGTTGAAGGTCAGCCAAGAGAGTGGAGGAATGGCTGGGTGCTGTCTGAGACATTGGGAGACACTGTCCTGTCACACTGAGTTGTGACAGTAGTTAATGATGATTGACTTTTTAAGCATAGTTCTAGGTTTTTAATGCCTTCAAATGTGCACTAAAATTATAGTATTCAAAAAGGACACACACACACACACATAAACACACACAATGTGTACTGAGAACCACTGTATATCTAAAACCTAAAATGGAAGATTTCTCCTTGTAACGTTTTCTTATCAGGTAGCCTACCAGGGCTTTGACATGTCACATTTCAAATGAATAGCATCTGTTTCCTTTTTATCTAAACCACGGAACATGAGAACTCATTAAAAGCTGAGAAATTTTATTAACTTTCTATGGCAGTTTTTCCCCAGTTCTTTTCTTTATCTTCCTTTCACAAGCAGGGTTATGAGGTTGCTTGTTGGGTTTTCAACATTGTCAGAATCTCTCGTTGGGTACATTTGTACAGTAGATAGCGCAGCCATAACAGCCTTATTCAAATGAATGAGGGAAGTGTGCAGACACCAAACTGGCTCAGTACCAGCTACATTTAGAGTAAATGCTGTTCAATCACCATTTGCTGTCTTATTTGTTATAGAACACATAACCACTAGACGGAGCTAGGGTTTAAGAAATCATAGCTCTAAATTGTGTAACTGTTGGCATGGGTAGAATGTTATCTTATGGGAGAAGTATATCATGACTTTTATTTCAAAGCCTAGGCAAGCCTTATCTAACTCTCTGCTAACAGCAGTCATCTGTTTACTTTGTGTCTACATGAGCAAAGGGTGATCTTTGTAATGGCTCAATTTATTTAGGCACCCTAATGTTGGTATCCAACCTTGGCATAGGACTTGACAATTTAGAGTGGTGGGTATAAATTAGTGTCTTTATTTTGCGGGGGGGTGGTGTGTGTCATGATCCAGGAATTGAACCCAGGTCTCCTGCATGCATGGAAGGTGCACATTCTACCACTGAACCACAGTTCCTTTATTTTTGAGATTAATCACTGAGATAGGGGGTGTTGTAATATATTAGGATGTCCCTCATTTCCAGACAAATGAGGTTCCAGGGTTAGTTTTTTCCCCTTATATTTTTGTATTTAGTATTTGCTATTGACCCAGCCTGAATTAACTAGAAAACTATCAACTCATTCCTTTTATGAGGCCTAGGCTTACTCTCTGGTGACAACTTACTAGGGATATATAATAAAAAGACAGTATAGGATATATGCAGGTAGAATGGCCCTAAAATATGTGAACAAATATAACCCTCTTCCTTTGATTGTACTTGCTTTAGGTTGGAACCCCTAGGACCTCTGAGCTTCTTGGAACACCTTCCTGCCTTCCCAAAGGTCTTCTCAGCCCGATTTGTGAAAATTGCCCCACCCTTGATATGAAGCCATCAGTTTACCTATCAATAATGAAGTTGTATTTTAAAGCGATCAGACTTGCGGAGTGATTGATTCTGCTCCAGAGGAGGCGGAATGTCTTTGCTTCTGCGCAGAAACCTTCAGGATATATGATCCTTCATTATACCATGCAGTTATCATGCTAGCACCTTATCCTGAGCACACGGCCCCATTATTTTTCAGCCAAGACTCTGGTCTATTAGCGAATGCTGAGTTTGGTTTGGGAGTCTCCCAGGTATTTGCCCCAGAGACAAGTCCACTCTTCTGAAGCTTGTCAGGAGTTGGTTCCTCTTTTCTAACCTTACACACTGATCATAGGCGGTTATGTTTCAGCTTAAAGAGCATTAATTATATACACATATAATTTCTTGGCTTTTTGATAAAACGCTTACTGAATAAGAGTAGAACTCAGGTCAGTCAGCCAGCAAATTTATCAAAAGCTGGAGCATGTATTTGTGCCTATGGTTATCTTTAAAAACATTGTAAGGCGCCTCTTCTGGAGTGGAATCAATCACTCTGCAAGTCTGATTGCTTTAAAATACAACTTCATTATTGATAGGTAAACTGATGGCTTCATATCAAGGGTGGGGCAATTTTCACAAATCGGGCTGAGAAGACCTTTGGGAAGGCAGGAAGGTGTTCCAAGAAGCTCAGAGGTCCTAGGGGTTCCAACCTAAAGCAAGTACAATCAAAGGAAGAGGGTTACGTCATCACGGTCCCCCAGCACTCGTATTGTGGTGACCCTGTCAGGGTGAATCTACTCCTGTTGGAGATTGACCCCAGGAAGCTACCTTCCTCTCCACTTAAGCCAAAGCTCATCCTGAACACATTTCTCGGCTGTGCCCAGATGATGGCGCTACCATCCCAGCTTTGGCCCAAGGTTGCCGGCTGCCACCCTGACCACCCGCCTACCCGCGGCTCGTCTCCCACAGGCTAGCTGGAGGGACGAGCCCGGCAGGGGGCGCCGCCGGCCAACGTGAGGCCGCTCCCTCCGCCCACCCGGAGGCGGCTGCTGCCAGCCCAGCCCAGCGCGAGTACACTGCGAGGCGGGCCGCAGGGAGTGAGGCGCGAAGAGGACGCGAGGGTGGCAGCCGGAAAGAGCCGATGTAGCTGCAGCCCCTGCCGGCCAGTGGCGCCGCGGGGCGCGTGGGACGCTTCGAGACGGGAAGCGCCCAGCCTCCTGCTGCCGTGAGAAACCGCGCCGGGACGTCCCCCAGACCCTGAACTGACGGGAGGATGACCATGGCCGGAGGTAGGAGGGGGCTGGTGGCCCCCCAAAACACATTCCTGGAGAATATTGTCCGGCGGTCCAATGGTAAGAGGTGCATTCACATTTCACTTACTCAGGCTTTTTACTCGGGCTTTCTTGCAGACATCTCCAGCCGCTCCGAGCCTGCGGATGCTGCAGAACCCCGGAGCCCTGCAAGGAGCGGCGGCGCGGGCGGACTCCCGGGGTGCCTCCAGGAGCACCCGCCTGGGAAAGGTGGGCAGGGCTAGGCAGGGTCTGATGGATCCCCCATTCCAAGAGGAGAACTCTCCTGGGGACGCCTTTTGGGTCTTTCTCACACCTCGGCCTCATCTCCGGAGAGTGTCACAGCTAATGAGCAAAGTCCTGGGAAAGAGATGAGAAGCTGGACGCAGCAGGAGCGGCAGCGCATTGCTCATCAGTACCTCCGCGAAGGCTCTCCTTGCTCTGGGGCTGCTCCCGGAGATGCCGCCTCTCACCAGGGAGGGCCCACAGTAGAGACCCGCAACTCTGAGTTCCGGTCCCCGCGGGTTGGGAGGATCCGGATGCCTCTACCTTCCATCCCTACAGCTTGGAAGTCGGAGGTGTTGGGATGTGGGGACCTGGGGACGTGCTTGCAGCTGCCTGCGTCCACCCCTTCATCCCCCACCTTCATCCCCCGTTCGAGGTTAAGGCTCTTGAGGGGCAGATGGTTTCCCTGGACTCAGGTGAGAAGTGGAGGGCACAGGTGGAGAGCTAGTCACAGGTGTGAGCCTGTCATAGTTCCTCTCTTCCAATCCCACAACGGTGTTTTATGCCACCCTTACATCTTCCCTCGCTATTGAATCGCCATACTCACCAACCCTATAAATCTATCCAATACTCAATAAACGATTACACAGCACTCGTCTGTTTCCCTGTGGCATTAAGAAGGACAGCAGCAGCACGAAGCGCTGGGAGGCGAGGATCCTAGCAGCAGAATGGAAAGGGTACAATTTCAAACGCCTTTCGGACCCACAGGGGAGCGACCCTGTCTCAAGCTTTTGCAGATCAAATAGGATCCGTGGCAGTTAGAAGGTGCAGTGCACGCCCGTTCATCAGATGGCTGAAATGAAAGGAAGCCAAGCCCGAAGAGGCAATTTGCTGGCTCCTGGGCTCCCTCTCCTTGTAGAGACAGATGCCGTTCTTTGTTTCAGGAGGACTCAGAAAACGGTTTTCAAAAATGTGTAAATATCACGGTTTTGGAGCCTTAAGGAGCTTGTGTTTAAAACTCTGAGCTTCTGTTTGGACTTAGTCTGGGATTCAGGGGAAGGACATTAAAAGTAACAAATGCTACTAATTAATACTCTAATTAAAAAGTGATTTGTTTATCTTGTAATCAAAACTGGGATAGCAAAATATCCTGTGTTATTTAAGTACTGTCTTAGAAATTATCTTTTCTTTAGAGTGTCCTTTAGAATAAGCGTACTGAGGTTTTAGAATAAGAGTTCTGGTTTGTCTCCTTTCAGGTAAAGGTCTTCCTGGCTCCAAATGATATGGCTTTTTAGAGCAAAGGTTGCCATCATCGCCTAGGGGTGCAAGGGGATTGGCAATTGCTCTGTGCAAAGCTGAAGTGAACATCTCTGCCATGACAAAAGCTGTAGGTGTTCATGCATTTTTAAACAAAATCAGTAGGAGTGATTTGGGTGTTATTGCTTTTAGCTTGTTAGGGGGTATCAAGACAGTGTTGCAGATTTGGGGATGCTATTGCCAGTGACATCAAGTTTCTCATATTCTTTAATGACAATTCCATTTTTTGGTGAAGGGGCAGTGTCCTTTAAGTTAGAGGGGAAAACCTGTATCTAAGGTTTTTTTTTTTTTTCACATGGGCAGGCACCGGGAATCGAACCTGGGTCCTTGGGCATGGCAGGCAAGCATATTTGCCTGCTGAGCCACCGTGCCCCACCCTGTATCTAAGGTTTTTGACTGGAGAGAACAGTAAGAGAATCTTTTATGTTACTGTCACGAAGTTCCTGGGGTTTGTAGGAAGATCTAAGAATGCTGGCACTGAGAGGGGAGACCACCTCCTAGTTTAATTGGTCTTCTTAGAGTCACATCCTCTCTGCAAAGATATGTAGAATGTCAGTGACATAAGTACCTGGGGATATTTTTAGCAATGGCATTTTAATTTCAGCACCAATTCCAACAGCTTGATTTCAGTTATCCAACTAACCAGCCAACCAAACAACATCAACAATAAAAACAAAACTTCATGGTAGAGCTGGATGAACTTTAAAAATTATCTATTATTTCAGGAGAAAAGGTTCTAATATTGAAATGTGAGATCTAAGTTTTTAGTGGTCCTTTTCATACTATTTCCTGTACACAAATGGAAACAAGTGTGGACCCTCAGAAATATCAATATATCTGCATGCATTACATTATTTTACTGTGATGGAACATGTCTATTTAAAAATATTGATTATCTCCTCCTTAAATCTGTCAGTCTCTTTTTGGACATTAGAGTATTTAAATAGCATTCTACCTTTTAATAGCAATACTTTATAATTATTTTATTAGATATTTCCCCTCAGTCATTACTGTTCCTTTTTTACAGATCAGAAAACTGAATCCTAGGAATATTAAGGGACTTATTTAAAGTGATAGAGTACACAGTATCCGAGGCAAGTGTTCTTTAGAGTATACATTACATCCTTCCTAGTAGCATCTTTGTTTCTTCAGGACTTCTGACTTAGGCTTTGGAGCTAGTTTCATCGTCCTTAAAAGACAGCATTCATATATATGCTAATGGGTACTAGAATGGGCATTTGTTGGGGTTGGGAATTATTTTATCTGGTTTCTGGAGTATCACTGAACTGTAAGATGAGACAGACTTTAGATAATGTCTATTCTATCTCCCCTTCCCCACCACTGTGCAGATGAAGGAATTGGAGCAAGCAGCCTTTCGCAGATATTGAGAATAGAATTGATGAGACCCCAAGCCATTTGACTCCAGTATTATGTTCTGTTAGGGACACCGTGTAACCACCTTCCTTGAATTGTCATTGTTTTCTCTTGAGAAGTCTAATTTCCCAGCAGAGATTAAATAAAGTGTTGTATCAACAAGAACGTCTATTTTGGCTAACAGCCAGGCTGCCACGTCCAAGCAGCCTAACAGGACAAAGGAGAAGTTCATTATATTTCAAGGAAGGGCAGTCATTTTACCTTTGTCAGTGGTTTAGTAGAAGGCATAAGATGGGATAACAGATACTTACATTTGTGTGGCCCATTATAAAGGACCAGGTCACTTTTCATAGAGTATCACCTTTGATCCCCATAAACCAGCAGAGGAGGGACAATGTCTCTATTTCAGGTTTAAGAAAATAAGGCTCCTCAAGCTAAGTGATTTACCTCTACAGTTACTAAGAGGCTAAGTTAGAAAAAGTTGGTTTGTAGGAGATCGGGGACTAGTCAGCAGTTGTCACTTTTTTATTCGTTCCACAAAGATTCAATGAGTGTATTTATTGAACAGTGGGGATATAGTGGAGAACAAAAATACATCCTTACCTTAGTAGATTACGCTGTAATGAATTCTGGTCCAAGGTGCTTAATCCTCTTCCACAATGTTTCTTGACTGTTATTTAGGCCTGTCATATTTAAAATTGTTTTCAAGGTGTTTACTTGTCTATGGCACTGAAATCTAATTTAACTTTATTTCATACAGTCTGAATACCACTTGAAGGATAGATTTGGTAATTCTCTGTTTTTTGGATTGTTGCAAGGAGTTGGCAAAAATAATGAAGACCCCAGATTCGATTTGCTTTTGCTTATGGACATGACACTGCCCATTCAGATCATCATGAATCCTTCTATTGATTTTGTGGCCACATAGGCAAAGCCAGCCCCTTTCTCTTTGCATCTTTATATCTGTGGTTGGAAAGGGTTGTTCTAGCGTATTTTTTGATGGGTGCTTATATCTGCAGGCACTCACTGTCAGAATGTTCACTGAAGCACATAGGAGATCTGTCTGAAGAAGGCTGGCAGAACGTGGTGCCAAAAAAGTACAAAAAATTTACTCTGAATGGTTCCATTTTAGGCAAAACATACGTTTTAGTGTTCAGGAACCTATATCAAACAATTGTAGGTGCCAATAAGAATCCACGCAGGTTAGCAGGAGTAAAATGTAGCACATTTTGGTACAGATTTATGTACATGTATAATTTACAGATTGCTAAATCAGCTGTGTTTTTATATAGTGTTAAGTTGGTTCAGGTTGTTGATATAATTAGTTAGCAAACAGGTTGAGAGCTGCGGGGAGTGTTGTGTCTCCTTAGAGATGTGTTGAGCCATGGTAATATTTATAAAATAGAAAACTGGTTAAAATCCATTGTTGCTCTGAGAAGGGAATGCATGATAATCTGGATTATTACTAGCTCAACAGACCTTGTTTTTTCTTGTACTATGTTCTAAGATAACTTTCAGCCAAGACCCAGCTGTCTTTTGTTGAAAGTGTAAAAAAGTCGAATCTACTGATTGATATTAGATGGAGGAATTGAGAGGATGAACTATCATTCTTGGTGTTTCTTAAAATACCAGGAACAGAACTTTACTAGTATTGCAGAAGCCCCCCGGTGACCCCTCCTGATCCCAGTGCCCTTCACTCCTCCCAAAGGAAGACATCAGATTTTATGGTCATCTCTCTGTGACTTCTCTTCATTATTTTACCATCTAGGTTTGCATTTCTGAACAGTTAAGTTTATTTCGTCTGTTTTTGAGGTTTGTATACACGAATCGTATAGCATGCATTCTCTCATCAGTTGCAGACTCATCGTGTCATTACATGTGCCTGTCACTTCCTTTTCACTGCTGTGTATTACTCGATGGTATGATCATAACATGCATTTTCTGTTGATAGACATGTGGGTTGTTTCTAGCTTTTTGTTATTAGCAATGCTGGTAGAAACATCCTTGCACATGCCTTTTGGGGCATGGGAACCCATGTTTCCCTTGGATATATGTAGGATGCCTATGTGTAATTGTGGTAGATGCTCCCAAATATTTTCCCAAAGGGTTTGTATGACTTTACACTCCTCTAGCAGTGTATGAGAGTTCCCATCATTCCACATCCTTGCCAACTTTTGGTATTTTCTTTCTTTTTCTTTAATAGTAACATTGCTCAGATAGTCTAGTATAATAAAACAAGGTCATTTAGGGTTATGTTAGTAATGAGCACATGCTCAAAATGAAATGAAGACAAAACTTGCTTCATGTCCTTTTGGAGGCCTCAGTAATATACTGAGTGCTTAAACCCTCTGGTGAGGCTCCTCACCCAGCGAGCCCTGGCCAGGGCCTGGATCATCAAGGTGGGAAATGATGGGCAAGACTTGCACAGTTAGAATTATGTGCAGGGGTAGCTTTTTGTTTGTTTCGTCTTTAGGAAATTCACATTCCTAAATTGGGTTGTCATAAATCCTGAGACAGAGATTATGTAAGAATTACAGCTGGAAGTGAGAAGAAACTATGAAGTGATTTATGTTTGTTTCAGTGAAAGAAATAAAACAAAATGACTTTTAAAGCAATTAATAGCAGTGGATTATATATTCGAATGTGGTTAAAAGGGGAAATTTTAGGCCGTATGTATGTTAAAAGAATAATCTAAAAACAAATCCATGGAACTGCACTATACAAACAGTGAGCCCCAAGCTAAACCGGGGACTATAGTTAATAGTACAACTATGAAAATATGCTTTCATCAATTGTAACAAATGTACCACAACAATGCAAGGTGTTAATAATAGGGTAGTTTTGTGGTTTGAAGCTGTGTGTACCCCAGAAAAATATGTTGTTAAATCTGATTCATTCCTGTGGGTTTGACGCTGTTGTAAAAAGGACCTTTTGATAAGTTTACTTCAGTTAAGGTGTGGCCCACCTCAATCAGGATGGGTCTTAAACCTATTACTGGAAACCTGTATAAGTGCAATGAGATTCAGACAGAGAGATAAAGCCACGGCAGGAACAGCCAGAAGCTGACATCAGCAGAACCCCGAAGAGAAGGGAGACCCAGAGATGCCACCATGTGCCTTGCCGTGTGACAAATCACCAGCAACCAGCTCCAGAATGCCACAGTCTTTAAGGAGAAAGCATTGCCTTGATGACGTCTTGATTTGGACTTTCTCTGACCCTCACAACTGTAAGATAATAAATTCCCATTGCTGAAGTGGACCCATTTCAAGGTATTTACTTAAGCAGCCAAGGAAACTAAAAGAGGTAGTATACGGGATCCTGTATTTTATGCATGATTGTTCTGTAAATCCACAACTTCTGCAGTAAACAACAACAACAAAAGAAAACAAACAGAAACCAAAATGATTTAAGGAAGGGCACAGATTTAGTAGAGGAATCAAAATAAAAGAAAATGAAGACAAAAAGCAAAGGCCAGCTTGTGGCTCAATATTATAAACTTAGTGGGCATATTATGTGCCAGATACTGTGCTAAAGACTGGGAGTGCCATAATGAGTGAGATTTTTGTCATGTTGGTTCTCACTTAGGAATCCATGTTGAAGATCAACACCTCTGTAAATCTCCTCAAAGATTTAAAAGATAGTGTACTGATCAATCCTTATCACACATTTCACCCTTATAAACATCCCACCCCAAATTATTCTTAGATTTTGTAACTATTTATTTTTTGTGTGTGAGGTTGTATGTAGAATAACCAAATCCCCTAAGTCAATTTAAAGAAGATCCCATAACATGTGAAACTTTGTTTTGATGTGATTTAAGTTTCCTTAAAAAAGTCTCTTGGGCTGCTCTCACCCATTGTTGTGAATTTTCAGCACATCCTGGATGCTGGCATTTGCTTGATGCTCTGGTTATTCTCCATGCAAGCGTAGTCTTGCTGAACAGATTATGGTTTGGACAAATTCGACAGCTCCTTCAGTTCCCTTGATGTCTGCCCTAACAGTCATGCACTCCTGTTAATAACAAAATTTTTTTTTTTTAAATTGTGAAAAATGACATATAGATATAAAAAGCAATAAATTTCAAAGCACACTGCAACAATTAGTTATAGAACAAATTTCAGAGTTTAGTATGGGTTACAGTTCCAGAATTTTGGGTTTTCCCTTCTAGCTGCTTCAAGGCACTGGCAACTGAAAGAAATATCAATATCATGATTCAGCAGTCATACTCATTTGTTAAATCCTATCTTCTCTGTTGTAACTCCTCCTTCTCCTTTGATCTTTCTCCCCATCTTTACGGGTATTTGGGCTATGCCCATTCTAACTTTTTCATGTTGGAAAGAGCTGTCAATAATATGTAATAGGAGGATGGAACAGGTTGATGTTCTGGAGAGGCTGGCCCCTCTGAGTTTTAGGACTTGTCTGGCCTAGGAGCCCATCTGGAGGTTGTAGCTTTCTGGAAAGTGATCACATACATGGAAACTTTTAGAATCTCAGATAAAACCTTAAGTGTTCTTTAGGGTTTGCAGGAATGGTTTTGGTTGGAGTTTGGTGAACCATGATAAATAGCGATATCTAGCTGAAGATTGTATAAGAGTAGCCTCCAGAGTAGCCTCTATTTGAACTTTCTCAGCCACTGATAACTTGTTATAATTCTTTTCCCCCTTTTGGTCAGAAAGGTATCGTCAATTCCATGGTGCCAGGGCCAGGCTCATTCCTGGGAGTCATATCCCACATTGCTAGGGAGACTTTCACCTCTGGATGTCATGTCTCACATAGTGGGGAGGGTCATGATTTTATTTGCAGAGTTGGGTTTAGAAAGAGAGAGGCCACATCTGAGCAACAAAAGAGGTTCTCTGGAAGTAACTCCCAGGCCTAATATAGGTAGGCTCAGCTTCTCTACTACATACATAGTATGTAGTAGACTCTTTTGTGTCCATTCCATCTTATAATTATTAATGTAATTAATAATCACGTTAATAATTATATTATTAATATATAATTCACAAGAGCAAGCCTCAAGATCAAATGCTTGGCCTATTGATTTGGGAGTCCCTAATGATTGAGATAGTATCAGGGATTTCCCTGGTGGTAATCCCTCAAGGGACTTTGCCAATACTTTAAAAAATATTTTTATTGAGAAATCTTCACACACATACTGTCAGTACTTTTTTTTTTTTTTTTTACATGGGCAGGCACCGGGAATCTAACCCAGGTCCTTGGGCATGGCAGGCAAGCACTCTTACCTGCTGAGCCACCATGGTCCGCCCCTGTCAATACTTTTTAATTATGTGCTGAACATGTTCTGGGATATATGTGGGCATTACATTAAGCTATACAGAATTACAAACTCTCCTTCCCATTCTGAGCTCCATGTGTTTAGGTTGTTTACATGATCTATCCAGACAGGTTGAGTTAGATTATGTGCTAAGAAAATTTAGGTTTTGGACAAATAAACCTCTCTTCCTTTGCTCTTATATAGTAGGTGAAATTCTAAAATACGATGTCCTCCTTGGTCCTGTATTATGATTTACCTTAGTCCCAACCCTATCGCTTTGTTCTTATCCCTAATTGAAGTCTGATCTCTTTTTCAATTTCTTTTACAGTTGTTGTATGTGGCAACACTGACCTTCAGACTTACAGAATCCCTGTTCTGAGTTTTATGTGTCACACAGGTACCTAAAGTTCCAGGGAAATACCGGGTTATACATACATAGCACAGCCTCTCAGAACCTAGAAATAACAATTACAGCTCTGGACTAAATGTGACTGCTATCTGAGCTGACAATCTAGTCCTAAATTTTCTAATAAGTATTTTCTAAATGAGAACATATGATAATTGTTCTTTTGTTTCTGACTTATTTTGTATCACATTGTGTCCCACAGGCTCATTCACAACGCATAAATGGCAAAATTCTTTAGAACTCTTCTGGTTGGATATTGTAGAGTTATGCCAATAGTCAGTTTGCTTACTCATACTAACATTATTCATAATGTAAACAAAAATTACCACTCTTTTGTGTCCATTCCATCCTATAATTATTAATGTAATCATTAACTGAGAAGGGCCCCTAAATCATTGCTTCTTATAGTAAAAGTTCTACAATGGCATCACGTGTCTCTGTAAGGAAGAGACATGCTTCTTCCCTTAAGGCAATGGCATAGGCATCCTCCATTGGCTTCTCTAAGGGTCGAACTCAGCATTTGAAAGATGATACTATACTGGCAATTTTATCAGTGTGTGTCTCCCCCCATCTTTGTTTTCTACTGATTGAATTTGGAAAAGATGGAATTAATTTGAGTGATAAAACTATATTTCAATTGAAAGTGGACTTTTAAGTTTTTATTTTATTTTCCATGTTATCATTATTGACACTGAATTGATTAGAGTTCTGTGCTGCTATCATTAAGTTTGTGATGTGAGTCTCTGTGTGGGCCGGTACCCTGCATACTTTCTGCTTGTCTCCCCAGAGTCACTCTTCTTCCTTCTCCCCCTTCCCTGTGTGCCAGCAGGCTGATGTGTATGGACACGTCTATGGGATGCCTCGTTTACTGCCTCCTAGCTGGGTTCAGCCTGTGGAGTGCATCACCAGGAGATGGGAGGGAGGGTTGGAAGCGAGGTTGTGTCTGCAGTCTCTCAGTTCCCTCCCTGCAGGATTAGCTTAGCCTGGCTTTTTTCCTTGATCAGAGATGACTGCTACAACTCACTCTCTCTGGGTTTGGGTAGGGACAGGAGGCTTCAAGTTTCCAGCTGTTACTAATGTGGGGTACTGCACTATACATTGAGGTTTTTCTCAGTGTTGTGCTGGAGTAGGCTGTGGAGCTGGCTGGTATTAGCCCTCCAGACCAGATTATGTACATTTCTTCTCTACTCCTAGCTCAGGAACTTCACCTTGGTGGCTTGAAATCTACCACGGTGGGAGTATTTACATGACAGAAATTAGCAAATGCTACAAATCAGGATATTTTCTCCCCTGGAAAGTTGGTTTACCAGTACACCACTGTGTGTAACCCTCCCACATCTCTGTAAATGGACCTTTTATTAAACACTCCTCAATTGCCAATTTGAGTGTGCAAAATTTTCCCACTGGGACCCTGACTGATAAAGCCATTACCCATTCTCCGGATGAAGTTCTTCCTCAGCCTTTCATCTGGACTAGCATCAGTTGAGGGGGTAAACCTAGTAAATGGATGTGCACTGCTGTACTCTTTTATATAAAAGCAACTTATGCTCTGCGTGATAAAGCATATGCCTAGCCTTGTTGTTTTGCTCAGTGAGTTGGTCACCTGCAGGCTTGATGAACTACTTTCATGTCCCTCTTCCATCTTTTTGTAGTTTCATAATGTCAGAAGTTTCTTTTTTAAGAGCCTAAATAAACTGAAAGGTTATAAGAGACATCAGCAGCCAGCTAAGATTAGTTACAAATGCCAGTTGTAAATATTGGTTCTAATCATAACCTTGAGCAAATTAAATAGACTTTCTGACTTGTATTCCTGGCAGTGTACCCGAGGTTTTATATGCATCAGCTCCTCTAATCTTCACTGTAGCTCTATTTAGTGGGTTTATCATTCATCCCATTTTATAACTGCAGACACAGAGATTTTTTAAAAATTAAGTAAATTACCTTAGGCTAATCTCTAGTACTTGAATCTCTAGTTATAGGATTCTGTAAAATTCCTTAATTGTTTTTTCTTTTGAATCCCTCTTTCAGGGAGGCAATACAGTAGGAAAGAGGTTAAGAACAGTGGCTTTGGAAACAGGAAGACCTGGGTCACAATTTTAGCACTGCTTCTTAGTAGCTCGAAAATCTTGGGTGAGTTAAATAGCTTGTCTGACCCCAATTTCCCTGTGTGTAAAATAAGATAATAATTTGTATTAAATTGAGTCTTTATAAGGATTAAATGAGATAAGGCATATTAATTTACTTTGCATACTCCCTGTCACAGGTTAACTCTGGGTTAGCTGTTATTATTATCACACCACCTCTAAGAAAGATTTTTATAGTAAACCTATACGGTGTTTTATTTTTTAAGCCATTAGGCCTGTTGTGTTCTGTAGTTCTCCAGACTGTTAGGGAGGATAATATTTTTTACTATGTTTCCTCCAACTTTATAGTGTTGACTTTTTTTTTTTTTTTGCATGGGCAGGCTCCGGGAATTGAACCTGTGTCTCTGGCATGGCAGGCGAGAACTCTGCCACTGAGCCACCATGGCACCGCCCTACAGTATTGACTTTTGACATAAAAAATTTCTGGAAAATCAAAGTACTAAGATTAAAAACAAAGCAATAGTAATTATAATAATAATTGTTATTATTGATAGTTCATTTACCTTTATTCCCCTTCCTTCTTCTAATATAGTTATATCACTATATGTAATTCAACTATAGGTTATCTTTGTATTAGGTTACCATATAAAATTGCCCACATAAGACCTACAAAATGTCAATTTTGTATGATTCAACCTAATAACTTAAACTAATTTACCTTTAGTTCTTGTTCTCTCAATTAGAGATAAAAATATCTATGTTTCTAACACATTTCATGTATATTCTGATTTCCTTCCATACTGCTTGTGAAACTGATTCATCTCTCTTTATTGTTTCAAAATTCTTAATTTGTTGCTGAATGAAAATGGAGGTCATGTTTTTGAGATAATGTACTTAGGGGTAACTACACAGTAAGAAGTATTTGAGTTTGCTTTTGCAATTGAAATCTCCCAATTGTGATATACTGACTTAATAAAAAATATATTTCTGTAGGATATTAAAATCATAGACAAAGCAAATAATGATGGAATCTCTTGGGAGTTCAGTTTCTTTTGTGCAAAGTTAGGGCCCTTGATAATTTAGGAGAGTCAGTCTATGGAATTTTATTGTTGAAAAACATAGTAGATCCACAAAAATAACTTTTGCAGATACTAAGATTTTAGTTGTTTTACTTAGATGTATCATACTGACTTAACTTCTTTTTCTCATTACATCTTCATTTCCTCAAATATTACCAAATCTTGATCTGTTTTTATTTAAAATAATCTCTGGTATGGGTTATTTAGGTTCAGGTAAATAAAACTATTCTTTCCTGATCTTTATCTAGTGCTTATACACATCCCTCTTGTTCCCATCATTTACCTTAATCATTATCTCTCTATTGTTTTATTGTTCTAAAACAAAAATAATTTTATTCAAACTTGTATTTTGCAAAAGCGTCGATAACCTTAATAATCTACAGTGTTGCAAAGTGTCAGAAAGATGTGTTGTCTTCCAAGTAAAATTTCTCCAGTTATTAGAAGTATATTATAAAATGTTTACTGTAGCCCTCTAAATAACCAGTGTTGGCAGAGAATGATAAATTTGTGTGAACTGCTTGCTGAATGTAGCTTTTATCTGCGTAATTGCCCAAACTGAGTCACTTTTCTAAGTCATTGCTTTAGTTAGTTTCTCCTTTGTTATTTGTGGTAATTATGATGAAAAGCAATTTTCTAATAATTTCTTTTTAGAATATCTCTGTGTAATGTTTTATGGGCAAATGGTAGGTTTGGAATGGTTTTGACATCTTTGGCTACTGCAGTGTGGTTTGGCTCAAGCCCCATCAGCTGAAGAAATTTTACACAGTGGGGGAGGGGGAATCTTTTAAATATTTAGAGGATGTTTGTTTTATTCTTTGAACCAAAGGAAAACTGTGTGTGGGCTGAAGAAGGTTGAATTTAGGAAACCTTACATTTAATTGCATTCGCTCTTGCAGCTACGGACCCTCAGGGGGTAAAAAGACATCAGAGGCAGGCAGTGGAATCTGATTAATTTGCATCAGAGACCTGGAGATAGGCACATAGAGTAGATCCATTTCACTCTGAGGTATCTACTGATAGCTTGGATCAATCTGACTGAGAAGGTATAAATGAAGGAGATGAAGAGAGAGGCCTTCAAACTGTTTGCTCCAACATTGCCTAAATACTTCCAGGGGTGGAGACCCCTGCCACTAAGGTGTGGAAAGGTTAGTGTTGCCTTCAAAAAAACTCTTTATCAGAATAGAGACTTTTAAAGATTATTCTCTAAACCTGGAGTCCTGGAGGACTACAGAGAACTTAGAAGAAGTTGTAGAATGTATGAGCTATGGTTCTGCTGATTGGGTTACAGATTATTGCAGAATGTTAATATTATACAGATAAGAGCATTGGCTTTGGTGTTAGATGGACCCAGCACTGTTAGATGTGTGACCTAGGAAAAGTCCTTTTGATTTGTTAAGCTTTTTTCTAGTTTGCTAGCTGCTGGAATGCAACACACCAGAGATGGATTGGCTTTTAATAAAAGGGGATTTATTTAGTTAGTTCTGCAGAGTAAAGGCAGCTAAGTTTCAACTGAGGTTCTTTCTTAGCGGGAAGGCACAGGGTGATCTCTACTAGCCTTCTCTCCAGGCCTCTGGGTTCCAACAACCTTACCAGGGTGATTTCTTTCTGCATCTCCAAAGGCCTGGGCTGAGCTTCGAGTGCTGAGATGAGGTATGCTGAGCTACTTGGGCTGTGCTACTTTGTGCTCTCTCATTTAAGCACCAGCCAATTAACTCAAACATCATTCATTGTAGCAGGCATGCCTCTTAGCTGACTGCAGATGTAATGAGCAATAGATGAGGTTCACGTACCATTGGCTCATGTCCACAGCAACAGAACTAGGTACCTTCACCTGACCAAGATGACAACTGAATTTAACTACCACAAGCCTTGTTTCAATATCTACAAAAATGGGTTAATCCTAGTGCTTACCTCATGGGTAATGACCCAGCAAGTATAATCACTGTGGTCTGAATGAAGATAATGGTTCCCCTCTTCATAGGAAAGGATGACAAGTATCATAACATTTTTCAGTTTAAATTCTTCAAATCTCTTGTGTCCAGATCAGGCCAATTCTGATCCACTCTTGGGAGATTTTGTTTTTAGAATGCTTTCTTCAAACAGTGGATAAATTTCATAATTAATGTGAAAAATGGTAAATAATCCCAGAATCATTTATATTTGAATGTGGAACACATGTCTGTGAATTTGGCTAGCAAATCTTTGTTGCTTTCTTATTTTCTGGAACTTTCTTATTTTACCTTTTCAACCTTTGGGAATATAGCCAACCACCTGGAAGAATTAAGAAGCTTTGACTAAGCGAAGTTGGTGTTGTAGAATATTTACATGAGAATTTATGTGCTTTACTACAGAGATTCCCATTTTGGTGGCATGTCTATTCCGATGGGAGACATAATCCTGGAGCGTGACAGCAAATTTACTCACACACCTAGGTTTATTTCTTTATTTTATTTAACAAATCTAAGTTTCCTCACAAGCTCTGACCCACTTAAGGGGAGAGAGGTTGGAGTGGGGGAGTCCCAAAACTTCCCAGTGTGTGGTATCTCAAGCTCTCCCAGTTTAAGTTGTCTTTTTAGATTACTCAGTTCCTCTTGGCTCAGATTCCAACTCAGCCATCCCATTTCTTCTCTCTGCAATGGTGTCTAGAGTGGAGGCAAGCAGCAGTTGTGTGACCTCTGGGGCCTCAGATCCCCACATACAAGGTCTTATTTTCCCTTCAAGTTCCTTGGGTCTCTGGCAATGGCCCCTAGTCTCCTGGTCACATGGTTCCCAGCTGATCTGTGGGGTTGATTCCTAAGCTAGGAAACTTATGTTCTATTCACTTGGATTGACCAGAACTTGGAGATCCTTTTCTACAACACCTACTCCATCTCTTTCTGCTTGTTGGGTGCATGTACACATGTGACTTGATCAAATCTAGCTGGCTCTGCCGCTCATATCTGACATTTTCCTGAACCTCCCAGTTGATTCTAGGCTTGTGGAGTTTGACATGGAACCTTCAGCTTTAGGGTCACCTCATGCCACTGTGATAACCATCCCCTCATGCTACTTCAGCAAGCAAGGAGCTGTTGGGAGCATCTGGATCCTTTCTAGGACCCATGGGAGCCGAGGAAGGCTTAGATTGTTCTGCAGCAACTTTGGCCTCTAGTGCTTAAAATGGGGAGCTGGGCACAAAGTCCATACCCAACCTTCCTTCTCCTCTCCCTGCTGTCCTCCTCCTCTTCTATCATTGTGTGGAAGAAGGATTGTTAGAGACATAGATTGACTGTGGAGTAGACTGCTGTACTGTGTATTGTGGACCACAGGCTCATATACAACAGAAGCTCTCAGCAAATGACTGATTTATTACTTACATAGCACAAAGGAACCAGAAGAGAAAAGGAAAAGATCTTACTGTGGCAGGTTCCCTGGGGAGAACAATTGCTGAAGTCAGGGTTGGTGGATGGCAGCTCTGCATGCCCTGTATCACATGGGATATGGGGAGCCACTTGTGGCTGGTCTCCCAAGGAGGCCATTTGCATAACAGTGCTGCACTGCTCACTTCATGAGGGACACCTACACTGACTGAGTGATGGGCTTTTATGTACTCCAGGGGGAGGGGGTCCTGCCAATGAGCTACTGTTGTTCCCTGGCAGGCAGCTGAGGCTGGTCAAGATTTAACATCTCCCCAGGCTTAGCCTGCAGTTTCTTGTGAAATGGAAACATAACAAACACCTGCATGCAAACAATGAGAAGAGTAAAGGAGGGGTGTAGGTGAGGGCTGGGAGATGGCTGCTGAGTGTGTCTGTAACTTCATCATTAGCACGTTAAATTTCAAGAAGAATTCATAGTTGGCAAGCTAGGGAAGAGCCAAACATTTAAAAGATAGACAGGAGAACCCAAGCATTTAGAGGAGGAACAATTAGTTCTATACATGTTAATATTTTCTGAGGGCATCGTTGTATATTGCCAGATAGAATAAAATGAAATATAGAATAATAGAAATAATGAAATGAATAAAGACATGATGATGATGTCGACTTATCAATAAGTCCCATTATACTTAGTATTTTTATAAGAAGGCAGGTAACTCTAATGTGTTACAAAGATTTTCACAGAAATGGTTAGTAATAGTACTTAATGGAATAAGGACACTAGCCAATATAAAGATTAAAAGCATGGATTTTAAGGTTAAATAGTCCCAGGTTCAAAATCCAGTTGGATCCTAGTATAATTGTTTGTGCATCCTAAGAGACACAATTTCCTCTTGAGTAAAATGGTGAAATCTGTGACACTTCAGTAAAGAAATACTTCTCACTAGGAATGCCTTAGTGATTTAAAAAAAACCTTAATATAAGGCACGATATTTAGTATGGTGCCTGGCACAGAGTCAACATCAGTAAATAGTACCCATTTTCATTTGGAAAGTCACTTATCTGGAATCCTTTAGTCCCTGATGATATAAGTAGTGTTATGGTATTTGTATGGATAGCCTCCAACTTATAAACAGGTTTTATTCTGAAACTTAGTTAATCTGTGCAATTATTTGTAGCTTAGATTTAGAAGAGGATCCAGAAGGTACCTATTTATCCAGCCAACCATTGCAGGATTTATATGTGTGTTGAGGACAGAGGTGGGAAGGGGGTCAGAATTTCTTTACTCTTGGAAGCAAATGACTTTTTTCTGGAACTAGAATTCTTTACTCCATTCACTCCAGACCACTGATTAAAGAGAAACTTTACAGAACTTCTGTTACACAGTGGCAAGGGAATCTATAGAGACAATCCTCTGAGTGGCTGATCAATAGGCTTATGATCCTATTCTTACTTTACTTCCTGTTTTTCTGTTTCTTCACTGGAATCAAAGAAGATGCTAGTGCACTTGCTTTTTTCTCAGGTAAGGTTGCAGTATCCAATAAGGGACAGTGGGAATTGTTGAGGAATGACGAATACCTTTAAAAGAAGACCAGAATATCTTTATGAGGAATTGCAGTGATATTTGGAGCTTGAGATGTATACTATCATTTTTTTTTAATTTAAACTTTCAAACTTATAGGTCAGTCACAAAAATAATATAAACCCTATACAGAGAAGTCCAATGTACCCTTATCCCTCCAAATACCCAGATATACCAATTTTAACATTCTGACACATTTTTTATATCATTCCATCAAACTGTCAATCCATCTATCTTTCTTTACATCTGTCTGTCTATTTATCAACCCATACTGCCATATACATTACCTAATAATAAAGGTATACACTTATGTATCCATCTTAAGTGCAATTATTAAACTTAAGAAATTGACATATAGCTTATAATCTATATTCCAACTTTTCCATGCATCTCAATATTGTTCTTTTGAGCCTTTTCTTCTTCCTTGTTAGATTCCATCCAGGGTCATGTACTGTCTTTAGTGTATGATCATGTATGGTCTCTTCAGTTGCTCTTCTTAAAAATTTTAAACACGTATGAAGCATAAATTTTCCTAGCTCAACCACTCCCAAACATAAACCATCCTGTGAGATTAACCATATATACTGTATTGTGATACCATTGCCACTTCCCCTTACTAAAATTTTCCGTTTTCCCAAACAGAAACTCTACAACCATTTTGCCTTAACTACCCTTTCCCCCATCCCCCACTTCTGGCAACCTGTAATCTAATTTCTGTCTCTGAGTTTGCATGTTCCCCAATACTTTCTTTATAAGTTACCATAGGAGTTAAATTTAACATCCTCAGTCTGTCACAGTCTTGTTTGCTTTGACACCAACTTAACTTCATTAGTATATATAATCTATGTTCCTATACCTCTTTATCCCTCTCACTTTTATGTAGATCTTGTCACAATTACATGCTTATTCACTGAGTCCAAAACCATTGATTTATTATTACATTTCATGTATTTGCCTTTTAGATCCTGTAAGAAGTTAAAAGTGGAGTTCAAATGAAAAATACAACAGTACTGACATTTACATTCCATCCTTACTGGAGATCCTTATTTCTTCACGTGGCTTCAGTCAATTGCTACTGTCCTTTCCTTTCAAACCACATATTTTGTAGGGCTAGTCTAGTGGTGACAGACTCCCTCAGCTTTTGTTTTTCTGGGAATATCTTTATTTTTCCTTTGTTTCTGAAAGACAGCTCTGCCAGTATAGAATTCTTGGTTGGAAAATTTTGCATTTTTTTTTTTTATTAATGGAAAGAAAGAAAAAAAAAACACAACATTTAGAAATCATACCGTTCTACATATGCACTCAGTAATTCTTAACATCATCACATAGATGCATGATCATCATTTCTTAGTACATTTGCATCGGTTTAGAGGAACTAGCAACACAACAGAAAAAGATATAAAATGTTAATATAGAGAAAAGAAATAAAAGTAGTACTAATAGTAAAAAACAAAAACAAAAAAAACCTTATAGCTCAGATGCAGCTTCATTCAGTGTTTTAACATGATTACTTTACAATTAGGTATTATTGTGCTGTCCATTTTTGAGTTTTTGTATCTAGTCCTGTTGCACAGTCTGTATCTCTTCCGCTCCAATTACCCATTATCTTACCCTATTTCTAACTCCTGCTGGACTCTGTTACCAATGACATATTTCAAGTTTATTCTTGAATGTCCGTTCACATCAGTGGGACCATACAGTATTTGTCCTTTAGTTTTTGGCTGGACTCACTCAGCATAATATTCTCTAGGTCCATCCATGTTATTACATGCTTCATAAGTTTGTCTTGTCTTAAAGCTGCATAATATTCCATCGTATGTATATACCACAGTTTGTTTAGCCATTCTTCTGTTGATGGACATTTTGGCTGTTTCCATCTCTTTGCAATTGTAAATAACGCTGCTATAAACATTGGTGTGCAAATGTCCGTTTGTGTCTTTGCCCTTAAGTCCTTTGAGTAGATACCTAGCAATGGTATTGCTGGGTCGTATGGCAATTCTATATTCAGCTTTTTGAGGAACCGCCAAACTGCCTTCCACAGTGGTTGCACCATTTGACATTCCCACCAGCAGTGGATAAGTGTGCCTCTTTCTCCGCATCCTCTCCAGCACTTGTCATTTTCTGTTTTGTTGATAATGGCCATTCTGGTGGGTGTGAGATGATATCTCATTGTGGTTTTGATTTGCATTTCTCTAATGGCCAGGGACGTTGAGCATCTCTTCATGTGCCTCTTGGCCATCTGTATTTCCTCTTCTTGTAGGTGTCTGTTCAAGTCTTTTTCCCATTTTGTAATTGGGTTGGCTGTCTTTTTGTTGTTGAGTTGAACAATCTCTTTATATATTCTGGATACTAGACCTTTATCTGATATATCATTTCCAAATATTGTCTCCCATTGTGTAGGCTGTCTTTCTACTTTCTTGATGAAGTTCTTTGATGCACAAAAGTGTTTAATTTTGAGGAGCTCCCATTTATTTATTTCTTTCTTCAGTGCTCTTGCTTTAGGTTTAAGGTCCATAAAACCACCTCTAGTTGTAAGATTCATAAGATATCTCCCTACATTTTCCTCTAACTGTTTTATGGTCTTAGACCTAATGTTTAGATCTTTGATCCATTTTGAGTTAACTTTTGTATAAGGTGTGAGATGCGGGTCTTCTTTCATTCTTTTACATATGGATATCCAGTTCTCTAGGCACCATTTATTGAAGAGACTGTTCTGTCACAGGTGAGTTGGCTTGACTGCCTTATCAAAGATCAAATGTCCATAGATGAGAGGGTCTATATCTGAGCACTCTATTCGATTCCATTGGTCGATATATCTATCTTTATGCCAATACCATGCTGTTTTGACCACTGTGGCTTCATAATATGCCTTAAAGTCCGGCATCACGAGACCTCCAGCTTCGTTTTTTTTCCTCAAGATGTTTTTAGCAATTTGGGGCACCCTGCCCTTCCAGATAAATTTGCTTATTGGTTTTTCTAATTCTGAAAAATAAGTTGTTGGGATTTTGATTGGTATTGCATTGAATCTGTAAATCAGTTTAGGTAGGATTGACATCTTAATTATGTTTAGTCTTCCAATCCATGAACACGGTATGCCCTTCCATCTATTTAGGTCTTCTGTGATTTCTTTTAGCAGTTTTTTGTAGTTTTCTTTATATAGGTTTTTTGTCTCTTTGGTTAAATTTATTCCTAGGTATTTTATTCTTTTAGTTGCGATTGTAAATGGGATTCGTTTCTTGATTTCCCCCTCAGCTTGTTCATTACTAGTGTATAGAAAAGCTACAGATTTTTGAATGTTGATCTTGTAGCCTGCTATTTTGCTGTACTCATTTATTAGCTCTAGTAGTTTTGTTGTGGATTTTTCCGGGTTTTCGACGTATAGTATCATATCGTCTGCAAACAGTGATAGTTTTACTTCTTCCTTTCCAATTTTGATGCCTTGTATTTCTTTTTCTTGTCTAATTGCTTTGGCTAGAACTTCCAACACAATGTTGAATAATAGTGGTGATAGTGGACATCCTTGTCTTGTTCCTGATCTTAGGGGGAAAGTTTTCAATTTTTCCCCATTGAGGATGATATTAGCTGTGGGTTTTTCATATATTTCCTCTATCATTTTAAGGAAGTTCCCTTGTATTCCTATATTTTGAAGTGTTTTCAACAGGAAAGGATGTTGAATCTTGTCAAATGCCTTCTCTGCATCAATTGAGATGATCATGTGATTTTTCTGCTTTGATTTGTTGATGTGGTGTATTACATTAATTGATTTTCTTATGTTGAACCATCCTTGCATACCTGGGATGAATCCTACTTGGTCATGATGTATAATTCTTTTAATGTGTTGTTGGATACAATTTGCTAGAATTTTATTGAGGATTTTTGCATCTATATTCATTAGAGAGATTGGTCTGTAGTTTTCTTTTTTTGTAATATCTTTGTCTGGTTTTGGTATGAGGGTGATGTTGGCTTCATAGAATGAATTAGGTAGTTTTCCCTCCACTTCGATTATTTTGAAGAGTTTGAGGAGAGTTGGTACTAATTCTTTCTGGAATGTTTGATAGAATTCACATGTGAAGCTGTCTGGTCCTGGACTTTTCTTTTTAGGGAGCTTTTGAATGAATAATTCAATCTCTTTATTTGTGATTGGTTTGTCGAGGTCATCTATTTCTTCTTGAGTCAAAGTTGGTTGTTCATGTCTTTCCAGGAACCCGTCCATTTCATCTAAATTGTTGTATTTATTAGCGTAAAGTTGTTCATAGTATCCTGTTATTACCTCCTTTATTTCTGTGAGGTCAGTAGTTATGTCTCCTCTTCCATTTCTGATCTTATTTATTTGCATCCTCTCTCTTCTTCTTTTTGTCAATCTTGCTAAGGGCCCATCAATCTTATTGATTTTCTCATAGAACCAACTTCTGGTCTTATTGATTTTCTCTATTGTTTTCATGTTTTCAATTTCATTTATTTCTGCTCTAATCTTTGTTATTTCTTTCCTTTTGCTTGCTTTGGGATTAGTTTGCTGTTCTTTCTCCAGTTCTTCCAAGTGGACAGTTAATTCCTGCATTTTTGCCTTTTCTTCTTTTCTGATATAGGCATTTAAGGCAATAAATTTCCCTCTTAGCACTGCCTTTGCTGCGTCCCATAAGTTTTGATATGTTGTGTTTTCATTTTCATTCACCTCGAGGTATTTGCTAAGTTCTCTTGCAATTTCTTCTTTGACCCACTTGTTGTTTAAGAGTGTGTTGTTGAGCCTGCACGTATTTGTGAATTTTCTGGCACTCCGCCTATTATTGATTTCCAACTTCATTCCTTTATGATCGAAGAAAGTGTTGTGTATGATTTCAATCTTTTTAAATTTGTTAAGACTTGCTTTGTGACCCAGCATATGGTCTATCTTTGAGAATGATCCATGAGCACTTGAGAAAAAGGTGTATCCTGCTGTTGTGGGATGTAATGTCCTATAAATGTCTGTTAAGTCTAGCTCATTTATAGTAATATTCAGATTCTCTATTTCTTTATTGATCCTCTGTCTAGATGTTCTGTCCATTGATGAGAGTGGTGAATTGAAGTCTCCAACTATTATGGTATATGTGTCTATTTCCCTTTTCAGTGTTTGCAGTGTATTCCTCATGTATTTTGGGGCATTCTGGTTCGGTGCATAAATATTTATGATTGTTATGTCTTCTTGTTTAATTGTTCCTTTTATTAGTATATAGTGCCGTTCTTTGTCTCTTTTAACTGTTTTACATTTGAAGTCTAATTTGTTGGATATTAGTATAGCCACTCCTGCTCTTTTCTGGTTGTTATTTGCATGAAATATCTTTTCCCAACCTTTCACTTTCAACCTATTTGTTTATCTTTGGGCCTAAGATGTGTTTCCTGTAGACAGCATATAGAAGGATCCTGTTTTTTAATCCATTCTGCCAGTCTATGTCTTTTGATTGGGAAATTCAGTCCATTAACATTTAGTGTTATTACTGTTTGGATAATATTTTCCTCTACCATTTTGCCTTTGTATTATATATATCATATCTGACTTTCCTTCTTTCTACACTCTTCTCCATGTCTCTCTCTTCTGTCTTTTTGTATCTGACTCTAGTGCTCCCTTTAGTATTTCTTGCAGAGCTGGTCTCTTGGTCACAAATTCTCTCAGTGACTTTTTGTCTGAGAATATTTTAATTTCCCCCTCATTTTTGAAGGACAATTTTGCTGGATATAGGAGTCTTGGTTGGCAGTTTTTCTCTTTTAGTAACTTAAATATATCATCCCACTGTCTTCTAGCTTCCATGGTTTCTGCTGAGAAATCTACACATAGTCTTATTGGGTTTCCCTTGTATGTGATGGATTGCTTCTCTCTCGCTGCTTTCAAGATCCTCTTTCTCTTTGACCTCTGACATTCTAACTAATAATTGTCTTGGGGAACGCCTATTTGGGTCTAATCTCTTTGGGGTGTGCTGCACTTCTTGGATCTGTAATTTTAGGTCTTTCATAAGAGTTGGGAAATTTTCAGTGATAATTTCTTCCATTAGTTTTTCTCCTCCTTTTCCCTTCTCTTCTCCTTCTGGGACACCCACAACACGTATATTTGTGCGGTTCATATTGTCCTTGAGTTCCCTCATACCCTGTTCGAATTTTTCCATTCTTTTCCGGATAGTTTCTGTTTCATTTTGGAATTCCGATGTTCCATCCTCTAAATCACTAATTCTATCTTCTGTCTCTTTAAATCTATCATTGTAGGTATCCATTGTTTTTTCCATCTTTTCTACTTTATCCTTCACTTCCATAAGCTCTGTGATTTGTTTTTTCAGTTTTTCTGTTTCTTCTTTTTGATCAGCCCATGTCTTCTTCATGTCCTCCCTCAATTTATCCCTATCGTTTTTGAAGAGGTTTTCCATTCCTGTTCGTATATTCAGCATTAGTTGTTTCAGCTCCTGTATCTCATTTGAACTATTGGTTTGTTCCTTTGACTGGGCCATATTTTCAATTTTCTGAGCGTGATCCGTTATCTTCTGCTGGCGTCTGGGCATTTAGTCAGATTTCCCTGAGTGTTGGACCCCACAGGTTGAAAGATTTTTCTGTGAAATCTCTGGGTTCTGTTTTTCTTATCCTGCCCAGTAGGTGGCGCTCGTGGCACACGTTTGTCTACGGGATCCACCAGTAATAGTTGCTGTGGGTCCTTTAACTCTGGAAAACTCTCGCTGTAAGGGAGGTTCGGCAGCCGAAGCGTCTTGGAAGAGTGCCAACCGGCCTGGGGGTCTGAACGCGGGGAGGGTCGCCGGCCGCTGCAGCACGTGAGAGCGCCCGACCGAATTTCCTAGTCGGCCCGGGGCGCCAAGCGTGGCGGAAGGGCGCCAGCTGTCGCAGCCCGGGAGAGTGCACTGTTCCCAGCCGGACCGGGGAGTCACGTATTTGGAAGGGACCCCTGGTCACCGTTCTCCGCAGTGTGGGGATTTCCGACCCAACTCTCTCAGTTGGTCTGGGGGGCCTCGCATGGTGGGGATGCCAGCTGCCGCGGCCCAAGGGGACTGCCTGCCCAATTGTGCCAGCTGGCCTGGGAAGGAGGAAGGGAGGGACTCCGGCCGCTTGCCGTCCCACCCAGGAAAGCCCGCGTCCCTCGGTGATCTCATCGGAGCTGGTTCTCCCAGACAGTCAGGCGTTCCAGGATGGGGTACACTGTCCCTTTGATCTCCGTCGTGGCTCCGGGAGCTGCTCTGTATTGTCTCCACTCCCCCAGTAGCTGTTCTGGAGGAGGAAAGGTGAGGGTGGCAAGGCTGTTTAGGCTGGTGGCGGAGGAGCCGGTGAAGGTGGAAGAGGGCACCGTGGTGGTTGGAGAGCCGCCGGAGCAGGAGGGGGAAGAGGGGAGAGGAGGGCGGGCGGGTCGGCTGCTGCGGGGTGTGGGCGCCGCGCGGTGGGCCGGCGGACAAAGAGGGGAGAGGAGGGCGGGCGGGTCGGCTGCTGTGGGGCGTGGGCGCCGCGTGGCGGGCCGGCGGACAAAGAGGGGAGAGGAGGGCGGGCCAAAATTTTGCATTTTAAATATTTCTTCCCACTTCCTTCTTCATTCTGTGGTTTCTGTTGATAAATCAGCCCTTAATCTTATTGAAACTCCCTTGTACGTGACATGTTTATTCTCCTTTGTGGCTTTCAGAATTTTCTCATAATGACAAACTTTGACATTTGCCAATTTGATTATAATATGCCATGGCATGGGTCTATTTGAGCTTATTATGTTTGGAGTTTGTTGAGTATCTTGGATGTGTATATTCATGCTTTTCTTTAAATTTGAGAAGTTTTAGTCATTATTTCTTTCATTATTCTCTCTGCCCTTTATGTATCTCCTTCTGGGACTCCCACAATGCATATAATGGTATGCTTGATGGTGTCCCACAGATTCCTCAGGTTCTATACACTTTTCTTCATTCTTTCATCCTTCTGCTCCTCAGACTGGATGATTTCAGTGTTTTATGTTCAAGTTCACTGGTTCTTTCTTCTGCTTTCTCCAATCTGCTGCTAATCACTCTTGAGAATTTTTAATTTTTCTTATTGTGCCCTTCAGCCCTGTTTGTTTCCTTTTCATAATTTCTGTCTCTCTCTGATATTCTGTTTGTGTTCATTTATCATCTTCCCAATATCCTTTAGGTCTTTGTCCATGTTTTCCTTTAGTTCTAGCATATTTAGGATCTTTATTTCAGTCTTTGTCTAATGTGTCCCACGTCTGCTTCTCCTCACTGATGGTTTCTAATGCTTTAATCTTCTCCTTTTCCTGGGCTATCACTTCTGGTTTCTTTGTATGTTTTTAAATCTTTTGTTGACATCTGGATATTTTGATATGTTATTGTTGGAATTTAGACTCTGAGATGTCCCTTAAGTTTTTATCTAGCTAGTATTATTGCAGAGGTTTTCTTGAATGCAGGAGCTAATAAAAAAATAAAAAGAATTTAGAAAAAGGAAGGAGAAGCATAAAAGAAAATGCCTTTCCCAGTCTTTGTAGATTGAGCTGTGTGTATATTCTCCTTTAGGGAATAAACTCTCATACAAAGAGTTTAGAGAATAGTTTGAAACCAAAGTGTAGGGGCTGCTCTAACCCTTTCTGAGCTTGTGTTTGTTTTGTCTTATCTTGGGCATGAGCATGTGGCCCTAGGAATCCCCCATTTACATAGTTCTGAATGTCTCCTCTTCCCTAAGGGACAGCCAGCAATCCCTTCCCCTAGACAGCCACTTTACTGATCTCACACTATATTCTTTAGGAGTGCTTGGTGAACTGCCTTCTACATGCAGGGCAAGTTCTGGGGTGGTGAATCCCTCAGGCTACTACTAAAGAGATTGGGCCAGGCATACATGCTTCCAGTGTGAGATGAGGGTTATTTGCTCTTTCTGGAACCCAGATCAGGAATCCCCAATGGGAGTACAGACTGGTTCTGTGCTGAGCTGAAAATGTGTGGGGCCAGCCATGGTGCCAAGAGAGCCTACCACTTTTAAGAAGCTTTTTCATGATGCAGTTCTTATTCTTTTACTGCAGTCCTTTAACTTTTTTCCTGGAGCTTAGAGAAAGATGCTTCTGGAGCCCTTGCTGGTTCTTCAAAGATTCTTTGGGAGGATGCTTCTTGATTAGGGTAAGACTATCTCATCTTTTCTTACTAAATGAAAAATTCAATCAATATATTAGTCTTTTCTGATTAAATTAATAAAAAATTAAGTATACATGTTATTTTTATAACAAATATATGCTAATTGTTAAAAATCATATTGAAGAGCTTATAAAGAAAAGCAATCATCTTATGACTATGTCTGTTCCTCCATCCTGCTCCTCAGAGACACACCTTCTAATTTTAGCTTCTTATAGTTTCTTCCATATCTCTAACATGCATCACAACTATTTCCAAATTTATCAATTTTAGATATTATCTGTTGACTTCTGTTAATTTGTTTGAGTTTTTATCTCTATGTATTCTCTATTGCCATTCTCCTAATATAATCATATTACTTTTTCATTGGTCATCTTTGAAACTTTAAGTAATATGTTTATACCTTTCTTTTTTAGGTACCATCTCATGATTTCTCTCTTTATCTCTTAACTTTTATCACCTGTATTTTTATAGTGTTGGAATAGATGAAGTTACAGTCAGATATTGTGATCATTTAAATATTCCATGCTTTGACTATAAATTTGTTAAAAAAATTGGAAATTGTCTACATTATTATGGCAATTATGTGACATAGTGTGATTTTGTTTTCTTTCTTGTACATTTTTTTTTGTTTTCTTTTATGTTTCTAATTCCTTTCCCCGCCCCACTTCCTAAATTATATATCTTTGTAGCCTTTATATGTTGAATAGCAACAATATCATCAGACTATCTACCTACTTTACCTCTGGATAGCTGTCCTCTGAAACTTTTCTTCTCTGAATCATCTGTTAGATGCTTTATATTAGCTTTCTTCTCTACTTTCTAAATTTGGAGCCATTTTTTTTTCCTAGTTCCCATGTTATGGTCTTTCTTTCTTTACTCCCTCATTTTGCTGGTACACATCCTAAGAAGAATATGCAAGAAATAAATTCCCTGAGTCTGAAAATATCTTTATTCACCACTCACACTTGTTTGTTTTAATTATTTAAAAAAAATATCTTCTGGCCTTTTCTTGTGTTGTTTTCTGTTACCATTAAGATGCATATTGTTCCACATGAATTGATCCTCCATGTATTATATTTCTTATGTTTCTTGTCTTTTTCTCTTTCTGTGAGATTTTACTTAATCTTCCAGTATTTATGTGGAATTTTTCATGGTCACTCATTTTTTAATTGGAAAGGGAGGAACATCTTAATAACCTTCTCAGATAATTGTGGATGTCATTCTTTATCTCTGAACCAAAACTCAACCAGCGGTAGTTTCTTTTTTTTAGTGCAGTTTTTATTTTATTTTATTTTTATATGCTGTATGGTGGGGGTCACATTTCATTCTTTTTCCATGTTAGTATCCCTTTATTGCAGTACCATCTGTTGAATCCTTGTTTTCTTGTTTGTTGTTTGCTTGCTTGTTTGGTTTTTTGGGAAGGGCATGGGCTAGGAATTGAACCTGGGTCTCCAGCATGGCAGGCGAAAATTCTACCACTGAACTACCCTTATGCCCCTGAATTAATGCAGTTTTTTTTCCGATATATTGAGACAGCATACAATCATCCAAAGTATACAGTCGAAGGCATCACATAGTTCATCTACGTATTCAAATTTTTTATCATCATATAGATGTGTATTCATCACCATGATCATTTTTAGAACATTCGCATTACCCCGGAAAAAGAAATAAAAAGAAAATGCCCATATATCCCATACCCTTTACACTTCCTTCTCATTGACCACTAGTATTGTAATCTATCTATTTTTTTTTACCTTTAATCATACCTTATTATTTAATTAGTTTTTATCCTTAGTTTTTAACTTATCTGTCCATACCCTGGATAAATGGACAGTCAGCCACGGTCACATTGTAAAAGCTATATCGTTATATAATCGTCTTCAAGAATCATGGCTATTGAAATACAATTCAACAGTTTCAGGTACTTCCCTCCAGCAACTCCAGTACACCATAAAGTAGAAAGGGATATTTATACAATGTATAGGAATAAACTTCAGAATAACCTCTTGACTCTGTTTGAAATCTCTCAGCCACTGAAGCTTTATCTCATCTCATTTCTTTTTTTCCACCTTTGGTCAAGAAGCCTTTCTCAATCCCATGGTCATCCCTGGAGTCCTGTCCCATGTTGCCAGGGACATTTACACCCATGAAAGTCGTGTGCCACAGAGTGGGGAGGGCAGTGATTTTAACTGTTGTGTTGGCTTAGAAAGAGAGCCCACATAGGAGCAATAAAAGAGGTTCTCTGGCTGTGATTCTTAAGCATAATTACAAGTAGATTTACCTTCTCCTTTGCAGAAATATGTTTCACAGGGGCGAGCCCTAAGATAAAGGGGTTGGCCTAGTAAATTGATTGTCCCCAGTGCTTGGGAGAATAACAGGAAATTTCCCAGGTAGGGGAGTTTAATATTTCCTTCTTTCTCCCCAGTTTCCTGAGGGGACTTTGAAAATACCTTTTTATTCTCTGCCCAAATTTCTCTGGGATGTGTTGGAGCATCACACTAACCTGTATACAAGATCTCACTCCCTATTCCAGATACCATGTAATTATGGCGTTTGAATAAATTGATCATACAAGTTAAATTAGATAGTGTGTTACCAAAAATATAAATTCTGCATCTGATAAATATCTCATCCTTTGGTCTCATATTAAAGTTTAAGTTTTAAAATATAGATCATATCATCCTTTACCCTGTATTCTGATTTACCTTAGTCCTATCCAGATCAGCTTCATTCATATCACTAGCTGAGGTCTGATCACTTTTTGAACTTTTTAAACAGTTGCTGTATGGAATAATGGTTACTTTCTTAGTTTCAGAGTTTCAGAGCTCTGAGTCTCAGGTGTCACGCAAATACTTGAAGTTCCTTGGAATGACCAGATTATACACAAATAGCTCAGCATCTCAGAATTTAGAAATACAGTTACAATTCTGGAGTAGATGTGACTGCTATAAGAGCTTACAATCTAGGAAACTTTACAATAGGCCCCAACCTGATAACCCATGCACTTGACTTCTGTTGTCTAAGTTTGTGTGTCATACTTAGTACATATGAGTGAAACATGATAATATTTGTCTTTTTGTTTCTGACATTTTACTCAACATACTGTCTTCAAAGTTTTTGTCACTCATTTTTAACTTACATGTGCTCTGACTTATTCTTTCTCTCTCTCTTTATCCCCCTAGAGCTTTGTACTCTTGTTTAACGAATGTATTACCTTCTTGAATTTCTCCAAGGATACTAATTAGGGATTTGAAAAAATTCTTCTCAGTTTTCTATGTTGTTTCTGTCTTTCATAGTCATTTTTCTTTTCAACTTGCGTTTTACCCAATTCTAATTTTCTTGTGGAGTTTTACCTTTTTTTTTTTTTTTTTTTTTGTATGAGCAGGTAACGGGAATCAAACCTGGGTCTCTGCCATGGCAGGTGAGAACTTTGCCTGCTGAGCTACCATGGCCCCATTTTACTTTTTAAATTCATATACTTTTATCTTATTGTGGGGTCTAGGATATGAAGGGAAGTAAACACATGTAGCCAAATCATCATCTATAAGTTCCTATTATGAAAAATGCAATCCGTTTCCTCTCTTGCTATAGGTGGTTCAAGGGAAATTAACTGCTGTTTCAAGGAATTAACAAGAGAGATGTTTAAGCTGACTTGACTTCATATATACTCAGGGGTAATTTATTGTACTTTGTACTTATTTTAAGGCTTAGTAGCTCAGTTTAAGAAATGTGAGTTTATTTGTGGAGAGAAGATCAAGATGCGGGTTTTATTTTGCTTTCAGAATAAAGTCAGTGCTCTTTGATACTCAAAGGTCTTTGAGCTGATCTCCTGCCATCCTTCCTGCTTGCTCTCTGTTCCATCTGCACAAGTCCACTTTGCGTTCCCTGCTGTCATACCTTTGGTCATATTGTTTCCTCTGACTCGAATGTACCCTTCCTTCTAAAAACCTCTTGAGCTTACCAAAGGCAGGGATCATGCTTTCATTTCTTTATCTATTGTTTTTGCACACACACACCGACCCCCCCTTGCTGGTTGTATCTTGGCCATTCAAATGTTTAAATGAACTTTACTCATCCTTCTAGACTGGAGCATGTTCTGACATTACCCCTTTGTGATGCAGTCCCTAACCTCCTTCAAACAGAGTTAATTATTTTCTTATCTGTTTGTTTAGTTAGTTGTCACATGTCTATTTCCCCTGAAAAATTGTAATTTCCTTGAGTGCAGGGACCATATTGCATCAATCTGGACATTCCTGGCATCTTGCATTGTGCTTCATACCTAGTTTGCACTTAAGGGGGAGGGGAGGACTGGTTGCAGATTTTCATTAAAAGAAGACTTATACTAACCTAATTACAAAATGGGAAAAAGACTTGAACAGACACCTACCAGAAGAGGAAATACAAATGGCCAAAAGGCACAAGAAGAGATCCTCAATGTCCCTAGCCATTAGAGAAATGCGAATCAAAACCACAATGAGATATCATCTCACACCCACCAGAATGGCCATTATCAACAAAACAGAAAATGACAAGTGCTGGAGAGGATGCGGAGAAAGAGGCACACTTATCCACTGTTGGTGGGAATGTCAAATGGTGCAACCACTGTGGAAGGCAGTTTGGCGGTTCCTCAAAAAGCTGAATATAGAATTGCCATACGACCCAGCAATACCATTGCTGGGTATCTACTCAAAGGACTTAAGGGCAAAGACACAAACGGACATTTGCACACCAATGTTTATAGCAGCGTTATTTACAATTGCAAAGAGATGGAAACAGCCAAAATGTCCATCAACAGAAGAGTGGCTGAACAAACTGTGGTATATACATACGATGGAATATTATGCAGCTTTAAGACAGAATAAACTTATGAAGCATGTAATAACATGGATGGACCTAGAGAACATTATGCTGAGTGAGTCTAGCCAAAAAATAAAGGACAAATACTGTATGGTCCCACTGATGTGAACCGACATTAGAGAATAAACTTGAAATATGTCATTGGTAACAGAGACCAGCAGGAGTTAGAAACAGGGTAAGATAATGGGTAATTGGAGCTGAAGGGATACAGACTGTGCAACAGGACTAGATACAAAAACTCAAAAATGGACAGCACAATAATACCTAATTGTAAAGTAATCATGTTAAAACACTGAATGAAGCTGCATCTGAGCTATAGTTTGTTTGTTTTTGTTTGTTCGTTTTTTTTCACTATTATTATTACTTTTGTTTCTTTTCTCTATATTAACATTCTATATCTTTGTCTGGTGTGTCGCTAGTTCTTCTAAACCGATGCAAATGTACTAAGAAACGATGATCATGCATCTATGTGATGATGTTAAGAATTACTGATTGCATATGTAGAATGGTATGATTTCTAAATGTTGGGTTAATTTCTTTTTTTTTTTTCCGTTAATTAATAAAAAAAAAAAAGAAGACTTATAAATTAGCAGGTGTTTTGGTTTGCTAGCCTGAATGCAATATACCAGAAATGGATTAGTTTTTACAAAGGGGATTTATTAAGTTACAAATTTATAGTTCTAACGCCATGAAAATGTCCAAATTAAGGCATCAACAAGAGGATACCTTCACTCAAGAAATGCCAATTGTGTCTTGGGTTTCTCTGTCACATGGGAAGGCACTTGGAGATGTATGCTGGCCCTTCTCTCCTGGGTTGGTTTCAAAATGGCTCTCTCAGCTCCTGTGTATCTTTCTGGCTTATTCTGGGGCATTTTTCTTCAAGCATCTGTGGGTCCTCCCTTAGCTTCTCCCAAGCAAACTCTAGATTTTGTCTCTTAGCTTGGAATCTCCCAGGACATTTTCTTTCTCCAAGCATCTGTGCTTTCTCCAAAATATCTCCCTCTTAAAGGACTTCAGTAAGCAGGTTAAGACTCACTTTGAATGGGCAGGGTCACAGCTTCATGGAAACAACCTAATCGAGAGGTCCTACCCAATAGTAGGTCGCGCCCACAAGATTGGATTAAAAGAACATGTTTTTTTTCTGGGTGCATAACATATTCAAACTAGCACAACAGGTTTACAGTTTCACTTCATAAAAGTTGTATCTATTTTCCTTTTAAGTAGGTTAAATCATTATCAAGACAAGATTACTGTATTTAGTTATTCTTTCTCTACCCCCATTCCTCTATGCGTCCCCATAGAGATGAGACTGGACAATTACCCATATTGTGAATAAATAGTAAATGTTGTATTCGAATTAAATAAACCTCCCAGCTAAATGAGGAAATTATATAACACCATTATTTCACTCTACCTATACAACGTACCCCTGTAAGTTTATAACAACCTACGGTGTGTGTATGTTCTTTTTTTATCAGTGGGTGGAGGTATTTGTGGAGAAGAGGTAGTCAAGCTAAAGTACCACGTTTAAGTTCTGGATGTTGTTTGCTTAGTCGAAGTTCTTGACAGTGAAAGAGGGAGAGCTGATTTCCTGAGTACCAAAAAATATTTTTTTGATCTTTTTGATTCAAATTTTGAAGACTTTTGATCTTCAAAGTTATGGGAAGTAGTGAGAAGACACTAAGCCATATATGGCTTAATTAAAACTCACGTCAAAGTGAGTAGTAAGTTGGTGCTTGTGAAAGAGCTTGAAATGCAGTGTCTGGCTGTGAGCAGGTTTTGTCATTGCAAACATTTGGCTCATCCTCTATGAAGCATTAGTATTTGGTGTCAGGGCTGGATCAGCATTTCTTACGAAGGCAATGGTTATCTATGGTATGTGTGTGTTCCATGGGCCGTGCACAGTCTCCTTTCCTCTGCCTCTCTAAAACCTTCTCCCCCATGGTGGGCTCATGCTGGAGCCAAGAAGGCAGATCTGTCGCTCTGGCCAAAAGACTAAAATGCCAGGTGAAGCCCAGAAGAAATTACTTTTGGATTCTCTTTTGCTCTGTATTATCAGTGTACTTTCACTGGGAAGATAAATTGGGGATTGAATATGACTCATGGCAATCCACTGGATTTCTGCATTGTTTGTTGCTTGCTTGATTGCTAACTTCTTGATGTGTGGTGACCTTATCATGTGTATTCAAAAGATTCAGTTGTAAAGCACGGTTCTTTTGTATTCCTCACTATTCTTTTGTTATTTTCCTGATCAAGAGGCTCTATATTTTGGAGGGAATCACAAATACCCCGATTGGTTGGCATTACTTTATGACCTCAGAGAATCTCAACTAAGGTCTTGTCTCATGTGCCTTTTTCTTTTCTTCTCTCTCTTTTTTTTTTAAACAGATACTAAATTTGTGCTAGGGAATGCCCAGATAGTGGACTGGCCTATCGTATATAGCAATGATGGATTTTGCAAGCTGTCTGGCTACCATAGGGCAGAAGTGATACAAAAAAGCAGTACCTGCAGGTATTTATGTTTGGGGTTGTTCTGATGAACAATCTATCATGGTATTTTTGGAAAAAGGAAATGGCTTAGATTGGAAATTTCCTTTATCCATTTGGTGTTCAGTCAGGATATTTATTGCAATATCATTTCTAGGTCAGCCACTGCATTAGAAAAATCAAAGAAGACTTAAGATACAGTCCCTAGCCTTGGTGAACTTGTAGTCAGCAAGATGGGGGGAGAAAAAATTCAGAAAAACCATTTTTTCTATAAAGTGTGAACTTAAAAGTTGATAAAACTTTAGATTAAATATGTAAATTAGAAAATTAAATTAAATGACTTTTGGAAGATTAATTTTTTAAAAGTTATGAAAATTTTAGAATCAAAATAATATTGGAAACAAGGGCCTTGGTCATAGAGCTTTTCCTCAGCCAAAATTCTTTACATCAGAAAAAAAGAGGAGAGAACTGCTATTTTGTAATGCTCTAATGCAAGCTGTTACGATTCTTTCTGATCTCTACCTTAAAGGCAGAAGCAAGTTGTGCTAACAGCGTAGCCTGTGTATTTAACAGGATTACTAACCAAGCAGCACCCTGGACCTGGCATTAGGAAGCTGTTTCAAAGTGTTCTCTTATGTTGAGCCAGGCATGTAGCCTGGATCCTGACTTCCTCCTGCAGAGCCCTCACCCCTCACCCCTTGCCTTCTTCACAGTCTTCTGTCTGCAGGGGTATCTGCATGAAGAGGAATCATTTTCTCAAAGCAGCCGACTCAGGAAATAAGCTCATCTAAGAAGACAGATAGTTTTTCTCTTTTCAAAAGTTACATTTTCATGGTATTAAATCTGTAAATACCTGTAGTTTGGTGAAAAATATTGATTGTTTTGAAAATATTTTGATTTTTCTTAACTTTTACATTTTGGGGACTAGGAAATGGAAAATTTTCGTAACTTTTTTCCTCCACTGCTCAAAGATTCAGAAATTAGAGCTCGCAAGTAATGCAGCTGAATTCTTTTATTTTCCTGGAGTGCTGTTATCCTCTTAAACATCTTCATCTTTATCTCTATATCTATCTACTCTACCTATATATCATCTTGTCTATCTTCTACATATATGTCTGTATACACACATATAAAATCAGAACAAATCTTGGGTGTGAGCTTTGCTTTTTAGTGTGATTTGAGCAGCCTCTTCTTTCCTTTTCTTGCTTCTAATCTGCTATAATTAGACACTTCAAGGAAATCAGATAAAGTAACTGGGTAATTTAGACAACTTTTCTTTTATGCATAATTCTAAGCAACTTATTTAATTATATGAGGGTAGATAAGTCCCTCTCTAAGAATGAAGTAAAAATACCTTTGTGTTAACTATATTCCTAATAGCTCAGGAGCCTCCGTTACTTATTTCTTGTATTGCAGGCATTTAAAATTTGATGTCTAGGTGAAAGAAACTTACACTTACCAAAAAACTACTGCTTGAAAAAATACTGATAAAAGCTGGGTATAATTATTTATTTGAAGCCTTATTTATTTGAAGACAACTTTACAGGGATTTGTTTTACCTTGTGAAGCATATTAACCATCACTTCACTGAAATAGAGGTCACTTATCCAGCAAATTAACTCAGACAGAGAAAGTGGGAGGAAGCTAAAATCTGGCTAAATAAAATGATAGCAGAGCTTAAGTTTTTAACTCCTTGGAGAAATGCTCTTGTTCTCAGGCAGGGCTGATTTACTCTTGCCCTATTGTTCTTTCTAAAGATAATTTCTAAAGCTTGGTTATCTGCTTTCCTCATTTATTGGTAAAGGCACAACCCAAAAGCAGAGTGCTACATGTAATAGGCACAGTGACAGCCACAGATAACAGCATCTCTTTTTGGGTTGGGAAGGGACATAAAGTAACAGAAGTGACTGAGAATTCATAAAATCAACAGCTAGGGCTTTTTTCTTAAAGGGGGCTGGTGTTTTGAAGCCTGCAGCAAGTCTAAGGCAATTCCTATGTCAAGCTAAGCATGCCAATTGACTTGGTTCAGTTTTTGGATCAGGAATTGCACTGGATAAGCTGCAAGGCTCTTTTTTAACGTTGAAGTTCTATGCATGACTCAAGTCTTGAAGAAAAAGTTAGACTACATTAGTTATGCTCAGGTATAGAAGGTTGGAAGAACGCATGTCACTGTTCCTACATTACTGGACACTTAATGAGTGAGTGTTTTGTCTTTCCTGAGGGGTTGGGCATGGGAAAGGCCTGCTGGAGCCATGGGCCATCTTGTCAGGGGACTTGGACCTCTCAGCTCCCTTGCGGGATGGCTTTTCTCCTCACATATTTTGTCCTCCAGTGCCACAGTTCACTTAGTTGGGGTGTATCTTGTTCCCAGAGGGACAAATCTTAACCTTTAGACCATTCCTTTAATTCAATAACTGACTCAGGATAATGCACAGTTTAGTAGGTAGGAGCCTCTACTATCCTGAGGTTGTCTATTTCTTTTTAATGCTGCTTATTTACCTCCTTAGTCTACTTTTCTCTAAGTTTGAGCAGCAAAGAGGAGTATTTATAGGATCGAGAGAATACTGCAAGTATTTACTCTCTTACAGAGAGTAAAACTTTGTAGGATTTTATCATCTCACTTTTTTTAAAACTATGTGTTTGTTTTTTTAGCTCAATGTTGTTTTTTGCTTGGGGTGGGGGTGGAGGACAAGGGAAGAGAGTTGCACAGATGGCGACTGAATCATCTTTTTCTTTCCTTACCTGTTTCTTGATGTGTAGAGCATTACATTGCACCCTTTTCCTTGGTTGGTGAACAAATTTATGTGATTTTTTTCTATTCCTTGTTTATTTTGTTTGGAAATCAGAAGAAGAAAAATCTGTGACCCAAATTTACTCTGCCTTCTTTATCAGAAAGTCTCCCAGAGTTTACAAGATGCAAACATGATTATGTTACTTTTTTTGTTCAAAATCCTCCAGTATCTCCTCATTGCTTTTGGGATAAAGTTTAAATTACTTTATATGACTTACAGTGCCATAGTCTCCTCCATGATCTGCCCTCTACTTACCTCTCTGTATTATCTCTTGCAAAATTTTCTCTCATAGTCTACATTCCAGCCATACTAACTAAAGGACTTTCGGATTCCGGAGTGAATCACACTCACCTCTGTGTCTTTGCATATGCTCATCTATTGTCTGGAATGTTCTTTTCCCAGCTTATTTTCCACCTGCTCTTTATATCTCATGTCATTACCCCTGGGAAGCTTTCTCTGACGATCTAAATAAATGTTCTGTGTGCTCTGTAGTACCTGGAGGGTGCTCCCATCATAGCACCTATCAGACTGTTTTCTAATTGCTAGGGCACATCTCTTGTCAGACTGTTAATTTTCTGGGAGAAGGAATGGAATCTTGTTCACAGTTGAATCAGTAAATTTTTTTTGAATTAATGAATGTTTCCATTGTGTGTGTGTGTATGTATATGTGTTCCACAATGCACAGCACAGTACTGGACATAGAACAGAGCTTTAACAAAACTTACAGATTGATAAATACTTGTTGATCTTACTTGAGTTCTTTGGTTGATTTGCAGTTTTATGTATGGGGAGCTGACCGATAAAGACACAATTGAAAAGGTACGGCAGACGTTTGAGAACTACGAGATGAATTCCTTTGAAATTTTGAGGTACAGGAAGAACAGTGAGTATTCTGACTAATCTGAACTATTTCATTATGTGGTTGGAATAGTAAAACATCTTCTTTCTCTCTATTGCTGTTTAGATTTTTCTTCTTCTCATCAGTTGAGTGTTGTTACTTGAAGCAACCCTCAAGAAGGTTTAAAATCTACAAGTGCATTTAGCCAGCAGCTTACCATAAGTAAGTCAATAGGAAAAACACTAACTCTTGGCAGAAAGAGAGATCAGGAAATCTTGATTTAGTTAGTAACAAGAACCTTATCAAATATTCATGAGAGGAGCAATTTAACTGATCAGTTCATACTGTTTTCCCCAACTTACACAATTGCTTCAAATTGCACATGGAGAGGGCAACAGTGGAGAGAGACCCAAAGCTACTTCTCACACTTTCAGGTGCATAGGAAATCACCTGTGAGTCAGAATGCATGTTTCTATTCAGTAGGGAAAAGGCCTGAGATTCTGCTCCCCATGGATGCCCATGATACTGGTCCATACAGCACACTGTGAGTAGCAAGACAAAAAGCAACTGTCATGAAGACTGACTTCCATGAGGACAGGGAGTATGTCTGTCTTTCATGACTGTATCCCCTAGACCCAACACAGTGCCTGACACTTGGAAATTGCTCAACCAAAGCTTATGGAGTAATTAAATATATAAATAAATGAGTGGTAACTGATAAACTAAAGAAGTTAGGAATGATCAGTAACATAGCCATGTTAAAGACTTTAGAATTTGTCTTAGCAGTGTTGGTGGGGATTGAGGATGGTGGAAAGGGGTGCTGTGGCTTTTAAACTTTAACTTATTTTATTAGAGAAGTTGTAGGTTTACAGAAAAATTATGCAGAAAGAACAGAGTTCCCATATATCCCCTCTTACACACAGTTTTCCTTATTTTATTAACACTTTGCATTAGTGCAGTACTTTTGTTACAATGAATGAAACAATATTATTATATCATACTATTAACTATAGTCCATCGTAGAGTTTATGGTTTATGTTGTGGCAGTTCTATGGTTTTAAAAAATTTTATTCTGGTAAAATATATGCAATCTAAAATTTCCCATTTTAACCGCATTCAAATATACAACTCAGTGGTGTTAACTACTTTCACAGCCTTGTGTGTTGTAGGGTTTTAAATAGGGTAATCATATATTCAGATTGGCATTTTAGGAAGATGCCTTTGGCTTCAGCGTTGAGATGGGAGCCGGACAGTTAGGAATCATCCGGGTAACAAGGTGATTGTGGCATGGCCAGGAGAAGAGGCAGGTGAAATGGAAAGATGCCCACACGTGGGATGTTTAGAGAGACTCAAAGGCAGAAATGGGAAGAGGCTGAGCACGAGGACGCTGTGAGACATGCCCATGGATTGGCTGTGCCCAGAGCGCCAGACGGCCCCGGAAGTAGGAAGCATTTCCGGTCACAGTCTCCTCAGTCGCCGGAAGCCGAAATGTTTTCTGCAGGTGCCCGCCGGCCCAAGGAGGCGCTCTGTGAATGTTTGTGGAGGGACTTTGGAAGGAACTTGATAGTTACCCAGAACAGATGAGTGAAAGGAAATTATGTGAGTCAAACTGAGGGCATCGAGCTGGAGTGAGCAAAGCGTGGGGCTGCCAGAGGGGCAGACTATGGACGGGAATTGACGGGAGAAGGGGAGGGAGGATGTCAGGTTTCTGTCAGCCCTCAGCGGAGGTACAGATTGCCTCTGCTATCAAATGTGTGGTTCAGTACAGTGAAACGTCCAACCTTTTAAGGCAGCATGGAGTCTCAAGAGAGAAATGTAACCCCTGTTGGAATTTAAAAGAATGAACTGTCGTTATCTAAATGAACTTGAACTTTATTTTCTGGTTTTCAGATGAATGCATTTTTATTATGGAGAGTGCATGAGGGTATGAACAAGAAAAAAAATCCAAGACTCAGACAAATACTATAAACTTTTGATGTGTTTCCTTCTAGTTTTTGTCTCTGCACATTTTATATAGACGATTGAAATTTTGACATATATACAATTTTTAGTGATATTTTGAAAATCTTTTATTATAAAATATCTCTCATTGAAATTCCTCAAGAATATACTTTAGAAAGTATTTTATTAACTCGACATTTCTGTACTGTTGGGTATTTGTGAGGTTCTGAATTTTCTGAGGGAAGTATCGTTGTGCACAAAATATTGTCAACATTTTGAGCTATTTTCTAGAAGTTGAGAATTGCTGTTATCGAAGAATGTGAATTAAGATTCCTGAGACATTTTACCAAGCAGTGTTCCAGAGGAATTTAACCCACTTCTAGGTTCACATGTAGAATGTGAGAATGTCTGACTCACTGCACCTCACCGGCAGTGAATAGTATAATTAAAGGAATTAAAAAAAAAATTATTAAATTATCAAATTCCTTTTTTCCTTTTTGTACGTTTATAATTCAGTATCAGAATATTTAGGAGATTAAACCATTTGGAATTTATTTTTATATATTATGTGAAATAGCAATTTTCTGTATTGCTTATTCAATTGTACCAGCACTATTGATGAAATACTCCAGCTCTTCCCTTTTGATTTGAAATGCCCTCTTTTTCATATGCTAAATTCCCACATTTTGACAGACTTGTTTCTGTCCAATTCTTTTCCCAAAATCCTTTTGCAACTTATTAGTTATGTGAGCTTGGTTAAGATGCTTTCTACTCAGTTTCCTCATCTTTAAAATGGGAATAATATCATAGTACCATTCCACCTCAGAGAGTTGTTGTGAGACAACTGGCCCATTTGTTGGCACTCAATAAATGATACTGTTATTTCCATTATTGTCCTTTGTTTTGGGGCCAGCACCAGTAACTCTTAATTACTGTAGTTTCATAGGTAGTCCCTGTTATGATTTGTCTTTTTGAAAAATTTTAAAGTTTCTTGGCCATTCTTATACCTGTTTTTTATTTGAACTGAATTCGACTTACCAAGTTCCAAGGAAAAAAAAAGGAATAATTGAAATTCTGATTGATATTCCTAAGTTTATATATAGATGGTTTGAAATCTTTATAAAATTGAATTTCCTCGTCTACAAATAATGTAACTCTCTCCATTTATTTTAGATTTTTGTTTTATGCCTTTCAAGAAAGCTGTAGTTTTGTTGAGGTATAAGCATTGATTTTTTTCAGCTTTCCCTTTGTTATGATTGAGACTGGCCCTCATCTCTCAGAACGATTGGAGATAACTTCAGAGTTTCATTAAACACCTTGAGATACATCCTCTTTTTAAATCATCTAAACATCCCTGTGAGTGAGATTCATTATTTCAGTCTTCCAGGTGAGAAATTTAAAGGTAGAAAGAAGGAAGAAAGGAAAGTAATAGTTTTAAACATCTGTGACCTGTGTAACAGACGTGTACATTTTTACTCAATCCAAAGTAGGTCTGTTATCTCCATTTTATAGATGAGAAACTGATTTTGAGAAGAGTTAAAGTGATGTGGCCAAGACACAGAATGAATAGAGAGATAGGGCTCAAACCCAGGTAATGGGCTTCCATATCAGATGTCCTGCTAGCCAGTGCCTACCACTCCCTCCTGCTATCTCATCCTCTCTGCATTTGTCGTTTCTCTATAAAGTTGACCCTAGACCAACCAGTCTGTTTTCTTGTGAAGATGAACATTCCCTCCTCTAGTTTGTGGAAGTATCGGAATGGCCTAGTCCTTCCCAAGAGCCAGTGCACAGTAGCTATTAATCAGTTCTGTTGCTATAACTGTGGTCTGGATGCCCAGTTGACTAATTACATCAAGACCCGGGGTGAGGGAAGATTTATGGAGGGCCAAGATTTTTTCGTACACCTGAGTCTTGCTGTTTTATTACCTGGATATCAGGGTTGAGGAACCCCAAAGTCAAGTTAGGTTTTTAGGTTCATTGCAACATGACCCAAAGGAGCTCCATAGGGGATAAGAATCACAGGTGGCCAGAAAAGCAGAAGTCTACCCTGGAACTGCCCTCCCAGTGGACATCCTCAGCCAAGAAAGAGCCTCTCTTTGAGAAATAGCCTTTGCTATCTCTTGGATAGTCAGATGCTGTGTTTTTCTTGGGGTTGTTATCAATTTTCCTTTAACAGAGGATCTATCATTGACCTTGTATCCTTTTCACAGACACTGGATATCAAATGCTTTCTTTTCTACAGTAGCCATGTGGATAAGGAGGCGAAGTTTATCCTTCTCTTTCTGATTGTGTATGTGTTTGTGACTGACCATTCATGCATACATTTTTTCCTTTGTACCTTTTTTTTTTAACTTTTTAAATTGTGTAGTGTAACATATATACAAAGCAAAGAAATAAAAAAGCAGTAGTTTTCAAAGCACTCTTCAACAGGTAGTTATAGGACATATCCCAGAGTTTGTCGTGGGCTACCATACGATCCTCTCATATTTTTTCCTTCTAGCTGCTCCAGAATATAAGAGGCTAGAGGGCTTAAATGCTTTTTTTCATTACCATTGACTTTTTTTTCCTTCTTTTTTTGTGAACAATAACATATATACAAAAAACTATAAATTTCAAAGCACAGCACCACATTTAGTTGTAGAACATATTTCAGACTCTGACATGGGTTACAATTTCACAATTTTAGGTTTTTACTTCTAGCTCCTCTAAAATACTGGCAACTAAAAGAGATATCAATTTAATCATTCAGCAGTCATATTCATATGTTAAGTCCTATCTTCTATATATAATTCCACCATCACCTTTGACTTTCCATACCTCTCTTTGGGGTTGTTTGGACTATGGCAATTCTAAATTTTTGCTGTTTGAAGGGTCTGTCACTAATATGGGGTAGTGAGATGGAACTATCTGATGTTCTGGAGAGGCTGGACTAGGTTTCAGGACTTATCTTGATCCTGGACACATCTGGAGGTTGTAGGTTTCTGGAAAGTTACTCTAGTGCCTTGAACCCTGGTGGAATCTTTTAAATTGCCCTTGGTGTTCTTTAGGATTGGCTGGAATGGTCCTGGTTGGGGGTTGACAGGTTATGACAAGTATTAAGGTCTACCCAAAGCTTGCATAAGAGCAACTTCCAGAGTCACCTCTCAACTCTATTTGAACTCTCTCTGCCACTGATACTTTATTGATTACACTTCTTTCCCCCCTTTTGGTCAGGATGGAATTGTTGATCCCATGGTGCCAGGTGTGGATTCATCCCTGCGAGTCCTCTCCCACGTCCCCAGGGAGACCTTCACCTCTGAATGTCATGTCCCAGGTGGGGGGAAGGGCAGTGATTTCACTTGCAGAATTGGGCTTATAGAGACTGCGGCCACATCTGAGCAACAACAGAGGTCCTTCAGAGGTAATTTAGGGATGCCTATTGGTAGTCTAAACTTCTCTGCTACCTACAAAAGCTTAACAAGAGTAAGCCTCATGATAGAGGGCATGGCCTATTGATTTGGGTATCCCTAAAGTTTGACACAGTATCAGGGGATTCCCTGATGGTAAGGTGTAATAGTTTCCTAGTCTTTCTCCTCTCCCTCAGGGGACTTTGCCAGTACCTTTTGGTTATCTGCTTAATATACTCTAGGATGTTTCCACACATTACAATAATCTATACAGGATTAAAGGACCTCTTTCTTATTCTGTGTTTCCTGTGTTTCAGTTGTTCAATGAGCTATACGGATAGGTTGAATTAGATTATCACTACAGAAAATTTCAGTTCTAGATCAAAGAAACCTTTCTTGCCTTGGTCTCAAAGAGTATGTGTGGTTTTAAAATATAGACACTGTCTTCCTTACCCCTGTGTTCTGAATTACTTTAACCCCAATGTTCAACTTCGTTCTTACCTCTAAATATCAGGTTATATATATAAAACAGGCTCTCAAATTCCAGAAATAATAATTATCACTCCAGACTTAATGTGTCTGCTCTAAAAGCTTACAGTATAGGTCCCTGTTATCTTATAAGCATTTTCTAAAGGTGATCATACCATTGTTGTTTTTTTGCTCCTGGCTTATTTTGTCTCACCAGATGTCCCACATATTCATTCACATCGTTGCATGCCTCACGACATTGTTCCTTTTTGTAGCAGCAGAACCTTCATTCATCATATAGAGGGCCCAAAGTCCACAGTCCATCAACATTCTCAATTTTAGATAATTTCATTGTTCCCAAGGGTCAGAAAACTAATAAACACACCCTGATCAAATAGGAAATCTAAACCTCTGTTGTTGCTGTGGTAGTGCTGATGGTTTCCTTTTGAACATAGCTCATAGCATGCAATAGCAGTTTTCTCCCGTACCCTGAACTTAAACACTCTTTATACAAGGATCATATCTTTGAAGTAATTCTTATGAGAACTCATTCATATTTCTAATGTGAGTCACTGGGCCACTGTCATGGTCAGGTTCATGTGTCAACTTGGCCAAGTGGTGGTACCCGTTATTCTGATTGGGCAAGTGCTGGCCTGTCTGTTGCAATGAGGACGTTTCATAGAATTAAAATCATGATCATGTCAGCTGTATCCACAGCTGGTTCCATTTGTAATCAGCCAAGGGGAGTATCTTCTGCAATGGCAGATGCTTAATCTAATCACTAGAAGCCTTTTAAGGATGATTCAGAAGAGCAGGCTCTCTTCCTGCTTCGGCTGGTGTACCTCTCCTGTGGAGTTCATCCAGAACCTCCATTGGAATCGCCAGCTTCACAGCCTGCCCTACGGATTTTGGACTCTGTGTTTCCATGGTCATGTGAGACAGTTTTATAAATGTTATATTTGCAAGTGTTCCCTGTTGATTCTGTTTCTCTAGAGAACCCTAACTAATACAGCCACGGAGGTCTGTACAACCCCTTTCAATCTTGTTCATCTTCAATATGGTAATATTACTTCTAGACCAACTAGAGAATCACATTTGCTCCTATCTACTCCCTTACATTGGAATTCAACTTCATTAGCTAATGGTTCACCCATCTCTAGCTTCTGTGTCTCTCTAAGTCCCCTATATTCTGAGTTATAAGCCTCTGATTATACCTTTATGCGGGTCATAAAAGTGGAATCATACAGTATCTGTCCCTATGTGTCTGGCTATTTTCGCTCACCCTTATGTCCTCAAGGCTCATCCATCTTGTCATGTGCTTCAGAATGTCATTTTGTCTTACTGCTGCATAATATTCCATCATATGTATATACCACATTTTGTTGATCCACTCTTCTGTTGATGGGCATTTGGTTTGTTTCCATCTCTTGGCAATTGTGAAAAATGCTGCTGTGAACATCGGTCTGAAAATGTCTGTTTGTATCATTGCTTTCAGCTCTTCTGGGTATATATCAAGTAGTGTTATTGCTGGGTCATAGGGCAACTCAATATTTAGTTTCCTAAGGAACCGCTAAATAGCTTTCCATAGTGGTTGCACCATTATACATTCCCAGCAGCAGTGCATAAGTGTCCCAGTTTCTCTACATCCTCTCCAACATTTATAGTTTCCTGTTTTTTTAATAGCCATTCGTATAGGTGTGAGGTGGTGTCTAATTGTAATCTTGATCTGCATTTCCCTTATAGCCAGTGAAAACGAGCATCTCTTCATGTGCTTTTTTTTTTTTTTTTTTTTTTTTTTAAAGAGGGAGGAAGGGAAGGAAAGACAGAGAGAAGGAAGGAAGGAAGAAAGGGAAACATCTTCTTGTTTTATTGTATTTTGTTTGTTTGTTTGTTTTTTACATGGGCTGGGGCCGGGAATCGAACCGAGGTCCTCCGGCATGGCAGGCAAGCACTTTGCCCGCTGAGCCACCGCGGCCCGCCCTCTTCATGTGCTTTTGAGCCATCTGTATTTGCTCTTCAGAAAAATGCCTATTCATATTTTTAGCCCATTTTAAAATTGGGTTGTTTGTTCTTTTATTGTTGAGTTTTATGATTTCTTTCTATATACAGGAAATCAAACCTTTGTCTGATATGTGATTTCCAAATATTTTCTCCCATTGAGTTGGCTGCCTCTTCACCCTTTGACAGAGTCTTTTGAGGCGCATGTTCTAGTTTGCTAGCTGCTGGAATGCAATATACCAGAAACGGAATGGCTCTTAAAAAGGGGAATTTAATAAGTTGCTAGTTTACAGTTCTAAGGCCTAGAAAATGTCCCAGTTAAAGCATGTCTATAGAAATGTCCAATTTAAGGCATCCAGGGAAAGATACCTTGGTTCAAGAAGGCTGGTGAAGTTCAGGGTTTCTCTCTCAAGTAGAAGGGCACATGGTGAACACAGAGTTTCTCTCTCATCTGGAAAGGCACATGGTGAACACAGTCAGGGTTCCTCTCTCATCTGGAAAGGCACATGGCGAACACAGCATCATCTACTAGCTTCTTCTCCTGGCTTCCTGTTTCATGAAGTTCCCCAGGAGGCATTTTCCTTCTTCATCTTCAAAGGTCACTGGCTGGTAGACTCTGCTTCTTGTGGCTGTGTCATTCTGCTCTGCTCTCTCTGAATCTCCTTCATTCTCCAAAATGTTTCCTCTTTTATAGGACTCCAGAAACTTATCAAGACCCACCTATATGGGTGGAGACATGTTGTCACCTCATCCAGCTTAACAGCCACTCTTGATTAAATCACATCTTCAGGGAGATGATCTCATTACAGTTTCAAATATGCAGTATTGAATAGGGATTATTCGCCTTTATGAAATGGGATTTTGATTGAAACATGGCTTTTCTAGGGGACATTTATCCTTTCAAACCAACATAGTGCAGAAGCATTTGATTTTGAGGAGTTCCCATTTATCTATTTTTTCTTTTGTTGCTTGTGCTTTGGGTGTAAACTTTAGGAAGGTACCTCCTATTACTAGGTCTTGAAGATATTTCCCTGCATTTTCTTCTAGAAGCTTTATGGTGCTAGTTCTTATATTTAGGTGTTTGATCCACTTTAAGTTAATTTTTGTGTAGGGTGTAAGACAGGTGTCCACTTTCATTCTCTTGTCTATTGATATCCAGTTCTTCCATGCCCGATAATTGAAGACTCTATTTTGTTCCAGATCAGAGGATTTGGGTGCTTTGACTGCAAATTTGGTGGTCTCTTTCTGCACTCTCGATTCAATTCTTCTGGTCAATGCTTTTGTCTTTGTGCCAGTTCCATGCTGTTTTTTTTTTTTTTTTTGGCTTTTAAAAGGAGGAATTTATTAACTTGCTAGCTTACAGTTCTAAAGCCATGGAAATGCCCCAATTAAAGCAAATCTGTAAAAATGTCCAAATTAAGGCACCAATAAGAGGTTACCTTCACTAAAGAAAGGCCAATGAAGTTCACAGTTTCTCTTTCAACTGAAAGGCACATGGTGAACATGGTGACGTCTGCTAGCTTTCTCTCCAGGCTTGTTTCATGAAGGCTCCCTGGGGGCATTCTGCTACATGGGCTCTCATGGTTCTCGTGTTCTCTCTCAAGGGTCTCTCATTCTCTCCAAAAAATGTTTCCTGTTTTAAAGGATTCCACTAAACGAATCAAGACCCACCTGGAATGGGTGGAGTCACATCTCCATATAATTAAGGTTAAAACACACTTTTGGGTGAGCCACATGTCTGTGGAGATAATCTAATCAACTTTCCAACCTAAAGTGCTGAATAAGATTTAAAAAAACAGCTGTTTCCACAAGATTGAATCACGATTAAAACATGGCTTTTCTAGGGTACATCACATCATCCCTTCAAACCATCACAAGAAGCTTCTTAAACAAAGAGAGAAGAAAAACGAATAATGCAACCTGTTCAATGTGATTAATAGAATATACATTGTCCCTGGGAATAGTTTCTATTATGCCATCTGTATACTGAAAGACATAGCTCTCAGGTCTCCCTTATTCTGACCGTAGTTAATAGAAATTTAGATTTGCCAAATAGGGCTTTATGCTGTATCTTCACATCACGTGTAGAGGGGTTCATCCTCATCAGTTGACCTTACATGGACAACTCCTTAGTAAGTATTGATTTGTTTTGATTTTTCTTACCCAGGTAAATTAAATTACAATTTAATTCAATTGTTATTTTTAGGCATCTTCCTTCAAAATAATAAAGTGTTGAACTTTACCATTTAGTCCAGTTAATGGCAACTTTGATAATTCTTTGAGTTAATCTTTGCTTTAGCTAGATGCAAGGCAGTGGTCTATGGCTACAGGAAACTGGTTCTACTATCTGCTTCCAGTCTGCTTACAAAAACTGACTTCATGGCCAGTTTTACCACTTTTGATGAAGAGAACAATTAAGATTCATTCCTCATTCTGTTTTCTTACTGTGGCAGAAAAATCTCCATGGAATAAAATTCCATGCCCTAGTATATGTTGGTTTCTTCATGGTGCAAAACAGCAATTTTTAGGAAACTTGATCCTTTCTCCCAAATGGGAATCTGACAGCTTAGCCTTATCTCATTGCACTTAGTTCAGTTTAGTAAATCCTTGTAGGCTTTTTTTTTTAATTAATTAAAGAAAAAAAAAATTAACACAACATTTAGAAATCATTCCATTCTACATATGCAATCAGTAATTCTTAACATCATCACATAGATGTATGATCATCATTTCTTAGTACATTTGCATCGATTTAGGAAAAGAACTAGCAAAACAACAGAAAAAGATATAGAATGTTAATATAGAGAAAAAAATAAAAATAAAAAGACACAAACAAACAAACAAACAAAAAACTATAGCTCAAATGCAGGTTCATTCAGTGTTTTAACATAATTACATTACAATTAGGTATTATTGTGCTGTCCATTTTTGAGTTTTTGTATCTAGTCCTGTTGCACAGTCTGTATCCCTTCAGCTCCAGTTACCCATTATCTTACCCTGTTTCTAACTCCTGCTGGTCTCTGTTACCAATGATATATTCCAAGTTTATTCTCGAATGTCGGTTCACATCAGTGGGACCATACAGTATTTGTCTTTTAGTTTTTGGCTAGACTCACTCAGCATAATGTTCTCTAGGTCCATCCATGTTATTACATGCTTCATAAGTTTATTCTGTCTTAAAGCTGCATAATATTCCATCGTATATATATACCACAGTTTGTTTAGCCACTCGTCTGTTGATGGACATTTTGGCTGTTTCCATCTCTTTGCAATTGTAAATAACGCTGCTATAAACATTGGTGTGCAAATGTCCGTTTGTGTCTTTGCCCTTAAGTCCTTTGAGTAGATACCCAGCAATGGTATTGCTGGGTCGTATGGCAATTCTATATTCAGTTTTTTGAGGAACCGCCAAATTGCCTTCCACAGTGGTTGCACCATTTGACATTCCCACCAGCAGTGGATAAGTGTGCCTCTTTCTCCGCATCCTCTCCAGCACTTGTCATTTTCTGTTTTGTTGATAATGGCCATTCTGGTGGGTGTGAGATGATATCTCATTGTGGTTTTGATTTGCATTTCTCTAATGGCCAGGGACATTGAGCATCTCTTCATGTGCCTTTTGGCCATTTTTATTTCCTCTTCTGATAGGTGTCTGTTCAAGTCTTTTTCCCATTTTGTAATTGGGCTGGCTGTCTTTTTGTTGTTGAGTTGAACAATCTCTTTATAAATTCTGGATACTAGACTTTTATCTGATATGTCATTTCCAAATATTGTCTCCCATTGTGTAGGCTGTCTTTCTTGATGAAGTTCTTTGATGCACAAAAGTGTTTAATTTTGAGGAGCTCCCATTTATTTATTTCCTTCTTCAGTGCTCTTGCTTTAGGTTTAAGGTCCATAAAACTGCCTCCAATTGTAAGTTTCATAAGATATTTCCCTACATTTTCCTCTAACTGTTTTATGGTCTTAGACCTAATGTTTAGATCTTTGATCCATTTTGAGTTAACTTTTGTATAGGGTGTGAGATACGGGTCTTCTTTCATTCTTTTGCATATGGATATCCAGTTCTCTAGGCACCATTTATTGAAGAGACTGTTCTGTCCCAGGTGAGTTGGCTTGACTGCCTTATCAAAGATCAAATGTCTATAGATGAGAGGGTCTATATCTGAGCACTCTATTCGATTCCATTGGTCGATATATCTATCTTTATGCCAATACCATGCTGTTTTGACCACTGTGGCTTCATAATATGCCTTAAAGTCAGGCAGCACGAGACCTCCAATTTCGTTTTTTTTCTTCAAGATGTTTTTAGCAATTTGGGGCACCCTGCCCTTCCAGATAAATTTGCTTATTGGTTTTTCTAATTCTGAAAAATAAGTTGTTGGGATTTTGATTGGTATTACATTGAATCTGTAAATCAATTTAGGTAGGATCGACATCTTAACTATATTTAGTCTTCCAATCCATGAACACAGTATGCCCTTCCATCTATTTAGGTCTTCTGTGATTTCTTTTAGCAGTTTTTTGTAGTTTTCTTTATATAGGTTTTTTGTCTCTTTGGTTAAATTTATTCCTAGGTATTTTATTCTTTTAGTTGCAATTGTAAATGGGATTCATTTCTTGATTTCCCCCTCAGCTTGTTCATTACTAGTGTATAGAAATGCTACAGATTTTTGAATGTTGATCTTGTAACCTGCTACTTTGCTGTACTCATTTATTAGCTCTAGTAGTTTTGTTGTGGATTTTTCCGGGTTTTCGACGTATAGTATCATATCGTCTGCAAACAGTGATAGTTTTACTTCTTCCTTTCCAATTTTGATGCCTTGTATTTCTTTTTCTTGTCTAATTGCTCTGGCTAGAACCTCCAACACAATGTTGAATAATAGTGGTGATAATGGACATCCTTGTCTTGTTCCTGATCTCAGGGGGAAAGTTTTCAATTTTTCCCCATTGAGGATGACATTAGCTGTGGGTTTTTCATATATTCCCTCTGTCATTTTAAGGAAGTTCCCTTGTATTCCTATATTTTGAAGTGTTTTCAACAGGAAAGGATGTTGAATCTTGTCAAATGCCTTCTCTGCATCAATTGAGATGATCATGTGATTTTTCTGCTTTGATTTGTTGATGTGGTGTATTACATTAATTGATTTTCTTATGTTGAACCATCCTTGCATACCTGGGATGAATCCTACTTGGTCATGATGTATAATTCTTTTAATGTGTTGTTGGATACAATTTGCTAGAATTTTATTGAGGATTTTTGCATCTATATTCATTAGAGAGATTGGTCTGTAGTTTTCTTTTTTTGTAATATCTTTGTCTGGTTTTGGTATGAGGGTGATGTTGGCTTCATAGAATGAATTAGGTAGTTTTCCCTCCACTTCGATTATTTTGAAGAGTTTGAGGAGAGTTGGTACTAATTCTTTCTGGAATGTTTGATAGAATTCACATGTGAAGCTGTCTGGTCCTGGACTTTTCTTTTTAGGGAGCTTTTGAATGAATAATTCAATCTCTTTATTTGTGATTGGTTTGTCGAGGTCATCTATTTCTTCTTGAGCCAAAGTTGGTTGTTCATGTCTTTCCAGGAACCCGTCCATTTCATCTAAATTGTTGTATTTATTAGCGTAAAGTTGTTCATAGCATCCTGTTATTACCTCCTTTATTTCTGTGAGGTCAGTAGTTATGTCTCCTCTTCCATTTCTGATCTTATTTATTTGCATTCTCTCTCTTCTTCTTTTTGTCAATCTTGCTAAGGGCCCATCAATCTTATTGATTTTCTCATAGAACCAACTTCTGGTCTTATTGATTTTCTCTATTGTTTTCATGTTTTCAATTTCATTTATTTCTGCTCTAATCTTTGTTATTTCTTTCCTTTTGCTTGCTTTGGGATTAGTTTGCTGTTCTTTCTCCAGTTCTTCCAAGTGGACAGTTAATTCCTGCATTTTTGCCTTTTCTTCTTTTCTGATATAGGCATTTAAGGCAATAAATTTCCCTCTTAGCACTGCCTTTGCTGCGTCCCATAAGTTTTGATATGTTGTGTTTTCATTTTCATTCGCCTCGAGGTATTTGCTAATTTCTCTTGCAATTTCTTCTTTGACCCAGTTGTTGTTTAAGAGTGTGTTTTTGAGCCTCCACGTATTTGTGAATTTTCTGGCACTCCGCCTATTATTGATTTCCAACTTCATTCCTTTATGATCGGAGAAAGTGTTGTGTATGATTTCAATCTTTTTAAATTTGTTAAGACTTGCTTTATGACCCAGCATATGGTCTATCTTTGAGAATGATCCATGAGCACTTGAGAAAAAGGTGTATCCTGCTGTTGTGGGATGTAATGTCCTATAAATGTCTGTTAAGTCTAGCTCATTTATAGTAATATTCAGATTCTCTATTTCTTTATTGATCCTCTGTCTAGATGTTCTGTCCATTGATGAGAGTGGTGAATTGAAGTCTCCAACTATTAGGGTATATGTGTCTATTTCCCTTTTCAGTGTTTGCAGTGTATTCCTCACGTATTTTGGGGCATTCTGGTTCGGTGCGTAAATATTTATGATTGTTATGTCTTCTTGTTTAATTGTTCCTTTTATTAGTATATAGTGCCGTTCTTTGTCTCTTTTAACTGTTTTACATTTGAAGTCTAATTTGTTGGATATTAGTATAGCTACTCCTGCTCTTTTCTGGTTGTTATTTGCATGAAATATCTTTTCCCAACCTTTCACTTTCAACCTATATTTATCTTTGGGTCTAAGATGTGTTTCCTGTAGACAGCATATAGAAGGATCCTGTTTTTTAATCCATTCTGCCAATCTATGTCTTTTGATTGGGGAATTCAGTCCATTGACATTTAGTGTTATTACTGTTTGGATAATATTTTCCTCTACCATTTTGCCTTTTGTATTATATATATCATATCTGACTTTCCTTCTTTCTACACTCTTCTCCATGCCTCTCTCTTCTGTCTTTTCGTATCTGACTCTAGTGCTCCCTTTAGTATTTCTTGCAGAGCTGGTCTCTTGGTCACAAATTCTCTCAGTGACTTTTTGTCTGAGAATGTTTTAATTTCCCCCTCATTTTTGAAGGACAATTTTGCTGGATATAGGAGTCTTGGTTGGCAGTTTTTCTCTTTTAGTAATTTAAATATATCATCCCACTGTCTTCTAGCTTCCATGGTGTCTGCTGAGAAATCTACACACAGTCTTATGGGTTTCCCTTGTATGTGATGGATTGTTTTTCTCTTGCTGCTTTCAAGATCCTCTCTTTATCTTTGACCTCTGACATTCTAACTAGTAAGTGTCTTTGAGAACGCCTATTTGGGTCTATTCTCTTTGGGGTGCGCTGCACTTCTTGGATCTGTAATTTTAGGTCTTTCATAAGAGTTGGGAAATTTTCAGTGATAATTTCTTCCATTAGTTTTTCTCCTCCTTTTCCCTTCTCTTCTCCTTCTGAGACACCCACAACACGTATATTTGTGCGGTTCATATTGTCCTTCAGTTCCCTGATCCCCTGTTCATAATTTTCCATTCTTTTCCCTATAGTTTCTGTTTCTTTTTGGAATTCCGATGTTCCATCCTCCAAATCACTAATTCTATCTTCTGTCTCTTTAAATCTATCATTGTAGGTATCCATTGTTTTTTCCATCTTTTCTACTTTATCCTTCACTTCCATAAGTTCTGTGATTTGTTTTTTCATTTTTTTCTATTTCTTCTTTTTGTTCAGCCCATGTCTTCTTCATGTCCTCCCTCAGTTTATTGATTTCATTTTTGAAGAGGTTTTCCATTTCTGTTCGTATATTCAGCATTAGTTGTCTCAGCTCCTGTATCTCATTTGAACTATTGGTTTGTTCCTTTGACTGGGCCATATTTTCAATTTTCTGAGCGTGATCCGTTATCTTCTGCTGGCGTCTGGGCATTTAGTCAGATTTCCCTGGGTGTTGGACCCAACAGGTTGAAAGATTTTTCTGTGAAATCTCTGGGTTCTGTTTTTCTTATCCTGCCCAGTAGGTGGTGCTCGTGGCACACGTTTCTCTGCGGGTCCCACCAGTAAAAGGTGTGTGGGTCCTTTAACTTTGGAAAGCTCTCACCGTGGGGGACGTTCGCCAGCCGAAGCGGCTTGGAAGAGTGCCAGCCGGCCCGGGGATCCGAACGCGGGGAGGGTTGCTGGCCGCCGCAGCCCAGGAGATCGCCCGTCCGAATCTCCTAGTCAACCCGGGGCGCCAAGCGTGGTGGGAGGGCACCAGCCGCCGCGGCCCGGGAGAGTGCACCGTTCCCAGCCGGACCGGGAAGTCACGTGTTTGGAAGGGACCCCGGTCACCGTTCTCCGCGGTCTGGGGATCTCCGATCTCCGATCCAAATCTCCCAGTTGGTCCGGGGGGCTGCGCATGGGCAGCGCGCCAGCCACCGCGGCTTGAGGGGACCGCCTGCCCAGTTCTCCCAGCTGGCCCAGGAAGGAGGAAGGGAGGGACTCCGTCTGCTTGCCGCCCTGGCCTGGGGAAGCCCGCGCCCCTCGGCGATCTCACCAGAGCGGGTTCTCCCAGCCAGTCAGCCATTCCAAGATGGGGTACACTGTCTTTTTGATCTCTGTCGTGGCTCCGGGAGCTGTTCTGTATCATTTCCACTCCCCTAGTAGGTGTTCTGGAGGAGGAACTAAGATCTGCGCGTCTTACTGAGCCGCCATCTTCTCCGGAAGTCCCACCTCTTCTTTTTAACCTCTTTCTTAGGCTTTTTCTCATAGGCTGTGTTCTCTTGAATAGTAGCATGGGCTTTCTTGAACATCTCCTCCATCATGTCTGGAGTTATGATATTCTTTATGTATTGAGAGAATTGTTTCTTCTAAGCATCTTCATCTTCCTCTGTTAGGTAACGCATTTAATCTGCAGCATTCTGACACATGATGTGCTTCCGATGTACTTCTGCATTGAATTCCTTGCTTTCTGAATCATAACCAGGAAATTGTTTGTTACTGTGACGAATAGACAAGCCTCCATCCACAGCTCCCTTCAGAGCCCAAAAAGCTTTATTTCCAGTGATAGTTCTGGCAAGCCCTGCATCCAAATAGCAGGTAAAGGCACCAGGTTGACCATCAATACTTTCCACATTTTATGCATCTCCTTTCACCTCCACTTGGCCTTCATAGATTTTATCCATGCCAAACTTATTGAGAAGCCTGTGGGCCAGCAATAGGCCAGTACAATATGCAGCAGCATAATGTGTCAGGCCAACGTTCACACCATACTTTGGAAGTTCGTGAGCATAAACTGCAGATTATCATATCCCCTTCTATACAGGCATAAGCAATCTGACGAATGATATCCCTGTTAGTTACATGAACTATCACCCTGTATTGGGGTGTGTTGTACTTATTTTTAGCCTGGATTACCCAGCGTTTCCTAACATAGTAATCGATTTTACCCTCTTGTCTTCTTCTAAATTTCATTTGGCATCTCTTCAAATAGGCCTGATTCTTGACAACTTTAACAAACCCCATCCTGCAGAACGGAGACCAGCATCTGCAGCTTGCCACAGACCTGCAGGCTGTTATGTTTTTGATTATTTATATATGGATAGGGAAACGGTCTTGGGAGGAAGACTTGAGGACACTTAGACAGTAGTCCACCCTGACTTCCCATCTTGTCACTGTGTCCACTGTTCCCTATTCGATGTTTATGACTCCACATCTCAGGACAAGACTGGCCTCACAGTTTCTCCACTAGGGGGAGGATATTATACAAGAGTCTGCTGTGACCTCTAAGTGACTGGGCATACTTTCCCAGTGAGCAGGCCTGCAGACTGTCTTTATCTGGTATCCCTGGACTTAGAGGAGCTAGAATTCTAACTTATCACAGAACCATCTGTTCTGGCTTAGAGAGAATACAGGGCTGTGTAAGCTAAAGCAGTCTGGTGTGTGAGTGTGTGTGTGTATGTTTGTGTGTGGTGTCACTCCAGTTGACATCTGGCAGTCCTTGTGGGGTCAAGGAAGGGGGAAGCAATTGTCTTTACAGAGAGTAGAGAAAGGATCAAAACTACTTTTAGCTGATTGGTAAATGGTACATTGTAACTCTCTGTTGTGTTCCCCTCCTTTTGCCCTTCTTTTCCTTCTTCTCCTACTTACCCCTCTTGGTTTTCCTGATGAGTAATGCTTTTGTTCTTCCCATGGCTCAGGAAGCCCTGTCTTTGCCTACCTTGCTGGTGACGTTTGTGACAGAACTCACAGACCCGTGGAGGTCTCTCCATTTGAGCTTATTTCAGTGTAGAACTTCCAGATGTGATATAGCTCATGACTGGCAAAAGAAACAGGCACAGAAATATCTCTTAAAACTTAACAGTCAGTGTATTAGTTAGGGTTCTCTAGAGAAACAGAATCAACAGGGAACACTTGCAAATATAAAATTTATGAAAGTGTCTCACGTGACCGTAGGAACGCAGAGTCCAAAATCCACAGGGCAGGCTGCGAAGCCGATGACTCCAATGGATGGCCTGGATGAACTCCACAGGAGAGGCTCACCAGCCAAAGCAGGAATGCAACCTGTCTCCTCTGAGTCCTCCTTAAAAGGCTTCCCATGATTGGATTTAGCATCACTAATTGCAGAAGACACTCCCCTTTGGCTGATTACAAATGGAATCAGCTGTGGATGTAGCTGACGTGATCATGACCTAATCCTATGAAATGTCCTCATTGCAACAGACAGGCCAGCGCTTGCCCAATCAGATGAACAGGTACCACAACTTGGCCAAGTTGACACCTGTCCCTAACCATGACAGTCAGAATTTATGAGATGAGCAGCTTTTCTTCTGGGACTTTGTTTCTGTTGGAAAACCAGATAGAAGGGCATTGAGAGAGGAGAATGTTTGTTTCCATCCACATTTATTCAACACATGTTCATAGGGTAGGTTTTGGGTGTTTGGCCTTATGCTAAGTGTTGAACATAAGGAAATTTCTGAGATGCACCCCCTGCTCTTTAGATGTCCATTGGTGGTGGTGGTGGTTGGACAGACAGGTAAAAAATAACAATAAGGCATAAATAATCTTCTAATAGATGTCTGCCTGAGGCACAGTGGGGGCACACAGGAGGGAGTGAGCAGTTCAGCTGGGGGTAGGTAGTATTGGGAAAGGGCTTCCTTGAAGGAGGAGGGTACGCTAGCTACCTTGTTTTTATGTGGAAGATGACCATCAGGCTTCCCCTAGGGAGGTCATCTTGAGCTAGGTTCTTATTGGATTGTCCCTTCCCATTTGGCCCTTTTGAAAACAGGACATTCACTTTTTTCTAGGGAGGTTTCCTTCATAGATAGCCCTGAAATAAAGGACAATTTTGGTCCAGATATATTATTGTCCACCAAGACCATTTATTTCTCTTCCTGTGCTTTTAATCTCAGTGAATGGCAGGTCTGCCCAGTCACCCAAATCAAGAACCCGCCTGGATTGGCTCTTCTTTCTCTCTGTAGCTATTATTCACCAACTCTTATTGATTCTTACTCTAGCTGCCCTCCTTGTCTACAGCATCAGTCCAGGCTGTGACACTGCAGCAGTCTTCTAACTCATATTACTGGCTTTTATCTGTCTACCTTATATTTTTAGTCCACTAACTACACTGCAGTTCTGTCCTTCTAAAATGAAAATAGCCTTATGTGTCTCTCTCCTCACCATATTTAAACTCTTTCACTGGTTCCCCTGGGCCTCAGGGTAAAGCTCAAAGCTCTTAACTTATTACTGAGTTCTTAGGGACCTGGTTCCTGATAGCCTCTTTAGTGTTACCTCTGGTCACTCTCTGTATCCTCCTCCCCACTCCCCCACAAGCCAGGTGCCATTTTTTCAGTCATTTAGAATGTCTTGTTCTTCACCGACATGTTTCCATTTTATAATTTCCTGCCTTTGTGGGTACTTTCCTTCTGTGAGAATATCCTTCCTTTCCTTCTTAGGTTCAGCTAACTTCTATTTATCTTTCAGAAATTTTCTCAAGTATTACCTCTTTGGGGAAGCCTTCCTTGATTTCCCAGCCTGAATTAGTCATGTCCAGATTTCTGGACAGTCATGGCCATAGCATCCTGTAGTTTTCTCTGCTAAGAACTTAGCCCACTGTACCGTCCATGATTTTTAATTTACTTGTTGGTCTTCCCTACTAGAGAGCCTGCTCTCTGAGGCCAGGGACTGTGTCCTTTTTTTAATCTCTGATACATAGCACTGTGTCTGGTGTATAGTAGTCATGTTTATAGAATGAACAAATAAATGAATGAATATATTCTTTCTTCTGGTGTCTTAGTTTCCTAGAGCTGCTATAATGAAGTATCACAAACTGGGTGGCTTAAAACAGAAATTTATTCTCTCACAGTTCTGGTGGCCACATTTATAGGATGTCAGCTGGGCCATGCTTCTTCTGAAACCTGTAGGGGAAAATCTGTTCCATGCCTCTCTCTTAGCTTCAGGAAGTGACTTGTTGTCAGCAATCCATGGGGCTCTTTCCCTCACCTGTCTCATGGCATTCTCCCCTCTGTCTGTCTGTCTGTGTCTGATTTTCTTTTCTTGTAAGGACACCAGTCATATTGAATTAGGCTGTATCCAATTCCAATTTTGCTTCTTCTTAAATAATAACAAATTTAAAGATCATATTTCTAAATAAGGTTGCATTCATTGGACCAGACATTAGAATTTGAATATACCTCTTTGGAGGCGGACACAATTAATTTCATAACACCTAGCTAGACATGATTCCTATGAAAAAGTGTTTTAGAATCCAGAAAGAAAAATATGGTGGTGGAAACTTGGTAAACAAGTTTTTACCTTCCTTCAGGATAGTTAGAGTCTGGTCATCTTGGTGTGATGGGGGATTTCACAGTGCCTGCCCACCTTCACTCACCTTCCCATGCCCTTTACTCAGTCACCTGAGAGTCAGCTCCTTGAAGGGCCACGTTCTGGGTAAGAGAATCAGAGCAAATCTGGGAAATTCTAAGGATCCCCTTTTTCATCCTTTTATGCTGTATCGCTTGATGAACTAGGGCTCTGAACTCCCTGCCAGGCAGGGCTTGGGGTGTCTGCCCCTCCTCCTCACCAGTGCTGGGTTGAATGGGTTGGAGAGATGGTGGTGGAGATCTGATGCAGAGACCTTGGTGATGTTTGCATGTGCTACTGTTTTCTAACTGAAAAATATACTTTCTGCTTTTATTGATAAGCTTTGGAGAATTCAATTCCAGCTTTGTTTTGAGCTGAAGAAGTGTCTGATTCTGAAAGAGACTTTAAAAAAATTCTAGGCCATGGTTCTATAAAACGATTCCACTGAGCATGTTCATGAATAGCACATTTGCGGGAGTTGCCAGAGAACCCTGCAGAATCTGTGCTGTCCCCTTCTGTTAACATTAATGAATTCTCCATGGCCAGACCACCACACAGTTCCTTTCAAGCCAATCTCAGCAGTCCGTTTCTCTGCTTAATGGCATTGGGATGGATGAAAGCACCACTACCTTTTACAAAAGCCCAGAAAAATGAATGAGATTTTTAAAAAAGAATGAAAAAAAAGAACTCATTTTCTGTCCTTGCTGTGTTGACAAAAATTTACCCAGATTCATGAGTAGCCTGTGTAAAAAACCATTCTTTGCTTAACTCTTTTGTCCTTTGAATTCTAAGTCTGTCTTGGAAAGGTGCTCCAGGGTAAAATTTGGCAGATGAGATTTCTGCTACAAGGCTCTGAGTACTTCTAAACTCTAAAGGACAAGAAATAAAATTGTCTAGTCCTACTTCTAGCTGTCATGTAAAAATTGTGCTCTTCTTATTTACCATACAAACCCAGAATCCATGTCTTTGAACTCCTGAACCCTATACTCTGTTTAGAGAGCCCCAACAGGCTATTATAGGTCTCATGTGGCAACTGCAATTGTCATAACCTTGATGCATATGGGTTGTTGGTTATCAGAATGGATGAGTGCCTTTGGTGGCCTTTAAGAGCAGTAAAGATCATGCATCCATCTTGGATTCTGGGGTTAGGGATGAGTGGATGGGAAAAAGATTAGTGTTATACTTTTCCTGGAGGAACTAGTCCAGTGGGTGGAGAAGCCTCAAGGCAGCCTCTCAGCTTTAGCTGACTGCCTAAGCAGATAGCATATTTTAATTTCCATTTTTCAGGTGATATCTGAGCCCAGAACACTTAACTTGTTGTCGATCACAAACCAAGCTGGAAGCAGAAATGGGATTTGTATGTAGATTCCTGTACTCCAAGTTTAGTACCAGGCTCTTAGAGTTTCCTGTTCAAAGAGGACCTGTTCACCAACTATACTATTCCCCATTCTGGAGCAGACTAAGATTTTTTGGTGCTTTCTCCCCACCATACCTGGGGTTTGAATTGATTTATTATTCCATTGACCTTGGAGAATGTAATGCTTGGTGTGGTTATTTGACAAACTTGTCCATTTAAAACCCAGAACCAACTTGATCTCTGCAAGATGGAACAGCATGGGAATGGGGAACAACTTAAGCTAAGTCAGGAAGTCAGAGAAATGTTTTGATTGCTTGGTATTATTTGGCAGAAAAGCTTTGGGCCAGTGTGACCCAGAGCAATCTGATCCTAGACCCTTTCTAATTGTCTAGGCTCTATATTCCTCAGATTTCCTTTTTGTAAAATGGTACTAATATCTGCCCTATGTACTTAACACTATAGTTAGGATAATGTGCACTACATGGGAAAAGTAAATTGCGACATATATCTGATTGAATCAATGTGTGTTTCTGAGTAGTGGGTCTTGATTGTTGGGATGTAGAGTGAATAATAGGAGCTCAGGAGGACCAAGAGGATGTCTGTTTTGGATACTGTAATTTGCGATGTAAATGTCCGTTCTCATTTGGGATGTGGTTGAACCTGCCTTTTCTCTTTTCCATATGCTCCAGGCTTGGGCAAGTTTGCTCGGCTGACCAGAGCACTGACAAGCAGCAGGGGTATCCTGCAGCAGCTGGCTCCCAGTGTGCAAAAAGGCGAGAATGTTCACAAGCACTCCTGTCTGGCAGAGGTAAGGGCAGGGAACACGCTTACCTTAAGACTCACTTCTTTGGGGTAAATTGGCTGAGAAAATGGTGCAAAGCTAGTGTGTCAATCCAGAGCAGATCTTCAGGACCTCCTATCTTATACACTAAGCTGAGCTACACACCAGTATATGTGAGTTTGAGTAAGTGACCTAACTCCTTAGAGCTTTGTACTTTATCATTTGAAAAGGGGGCTTGAAACAGCTCAACCAACTTGATGGAGTTTATAGATGTAGATTTACTTTTCTGGGGGGATAAAAATGCCACATACTTGAAGGAATTTTTCCCATGTACACTTTTGTTATTGGACCAATAAATACAATTTTAAGAAAAGAAGATCTAGGAAGCCAAAAAGAAGAACATAATCATCTATAATCTCACCAACCTGATAGCATTGATATAATTTTTTTATTCCTACCTCTTTTCTTTGCAGATATCCAATTTCCTCAAGCCTGAGTTACACATTTTTTCACTTGCTAATGTTTATGAAGTTGAGACACATTTAATAATTCCTGTGTACATTTAATGTGGTTGTGTGGTCTTTTCTTTAATACTTAATATTTCAGAGGCATAATATTCCATTGTATGTATATATTACAACTTATTTAGCCACCCTTCTGTTGATGGACATCTTGGCTGTTTCCATCTTTTGGCAGTTGCAAATATGCTGTGAGAAACGTTGGTGTGAAAATGTCCATTTGTGTCCTTGCCTCATGTCTTCTGAATACATACCTAGCAATAGCATTGTCAGATCATATGACAATTCTATCCTTAGCTTCCTGAGGAATTGCCAAACTGCCTCCTATAGTGGTTGAACCATTTTACATTCCCACCAACAGTGGCTAAGTGTGCCGCTTTCTCTCCAGCACGTGTCGTTTTTTGTTTTATTGATAATGGCCATTCTGGTGGGTATGAGATGATATCTCATTGTGGTTTTGGTTTGCATTTCCCTAATAGCCAGGGAAGTTGAGCATCTTTTCTTGTGCCTTTTAAACATTTGTATTTCCTCTTCTGAGAAGTGTGTATTCACGTCTTTTGCCCATGTTGTAATTGGGTTGTTTGTCTTTATGTTGTTGAGTTGAACAATCTCTTTGTATATTCTGGATGCTAGACCCTTATCTGATATGTTGTTTCCAAATATTGTCTCCCATTGTGTACGCTGATTTTTTATTTTCATGATAAAGGTCTTTGAAGTACAAAAAGTGTTTAATTTTCAGGTAATTCCATTTATCTGTTTCTTTCTTCAATGTGTGTGCTTTGGGTGTTAAATCTAGGAAACTACCTCCTATTGCAAGTTTTATAAGATATTTCCCTACATTTTCTTCTAACAGCTTTATGGTCTTAGATCTAATGTTTAGGCCTTTGATCCATTTTGAGTTAATTTTTGTATAGGGTGTGAGATATGGAACCTCTTTCATTCTTTTGCATGTGGATATCCAGTTCTCCAGGCACCATTTATTGAAAAGACCGTTCTGTCCCAGGTGTGTTGGCTTGACTGCCTTATCAGAGATCAGTTGTCCATAGATGAGAGGTAGATATCTGAACCTATATAAATATATAGATAAGTCTGTATCTGAACACTCTATTTGATTCCATTGGTCAGTATATCTGTCTTTATGCCAGTACCATGCTGTTTTGACCATTGTAGCTTTGTAATATGCCTTAAAGTCAGGTAGTGTGAGACTTCCCATTTCATTTTTCTTTCTCAGGATATTTTTAACTGTTCAGGGCATCCTGTCTTTCCAGATAAATTTGATTATTGGTTTTTCTATTTCTGCAAAGTAAGTTTTTGTGATTTTAATTGGTATTGCATTGAATCTGTATATCAATTTAGGTAGAGTTGACATCTTAACTATATTTAGTCTTCCAATCCATGAACACCGTATGCTCTTCTATTTATTTAGGTCTTCTGTGATTTCTTTTAGCAATTTCTTATAGTTTCCTGTACATAGGTCTTTTGTATCCTTAGTTAAATTTATTCCTAAATATTTTATTCTTTTGGTTGCAATTGTAAATGGAATTTTTTTCTTGATTTCCTCCTCAGATTGCTCATTACCAGCGTATAGAAACACTACAGATTTTTGAACGTTGATATTAAAACCTGCCACTTTGCTCTAGTAGTTTTGCTGTGAATCTTTCAGGGTTTTTGGCATAAAGTATCATATCATCTGAAGATGGCGAGAGTTTTATTTCTTCCTTTCAAATTTTGATGCTGTGTATTTCTTTTTCTTGTCAAATTCCTCCAGATAGAACTTCCAACACAATGTTGAATAGCAATGGTGACAGTGGGCATCCTTGCCTTGTTCCTGATCTTAGGGGGAAAGCTTTCAGTCTTTCCCCACTGAGGATGATGTTAGCTGTGAGTTTTTCAAATATTCCTTTTATCATGTTGAGGAAATTCCCTTCTATTCCTATCCTTTGAAGTGTTTTCAACAAGAAATGTTAAATTTTGTCAAATGCCTTTTCTGCATCTATCGAGCTGATCATGTGGATTTTCTGCTTTGATTTGTTGATATGGTATATTACATGAATGGATTTTCTTATGTTGAACCATCCTTGCATTCCTCGGATAAATCCTACTTGGTCATGGTGTATAATTCTTTTAATGTTCTACTGGATTCAATTTGCAAGAATTTTGTTGAGGATTTTATATTTATATAATATTTATATAATCTGTATTCATTAGAGAGATTGATCTGTAATTTTCTTTTCTTTTAGTACCTTTGTCTGGCTTTGGTATGAGGGTGATGTTGACTTCATAGAATGAGTTAGGTAGCCTTCCCTCCTCTTCAGTTTTTTTGAAGAGTTTGAGCAGGATTGTTACTAATTCTTTCTTGAATGCTTGGTAGAATTCACATGTGAAGCCATCTGGTCCTGGACTTTTCTTTTTTGGGAGCTTCTTAATGACTAATTCGATTTCTTTAGTTGTGATTAGTTTATGGAGGTCGTCTGTTTCTTCTCAAGTCAACGTTGGTTGTTCATGCCTTTCTAGAAAGTTGTCCATTTCATCTACATTGTCTAGTTTATTAGCCTAAAGTTGTTCATAATATCTTCTCATTACCTCCTTTACTTCTGCATGGTCAGTGGTTACGTTTCCTCTTCCATTTCTGATTTTATTTATTTGTATCCTCTCTGTTTTTCTTTTTGTTGATCTGCTAGGTGAGGGTCCATCAATCTTATTGATTTCCTCATAGAACCAACTTCTGGTTTTGTTGATTTTCTTGATTATTTTCATGTTCTCAATTTCATTTATTTCCTCTCTAATCTTTGTTATTTCTTTCCTTTTGCTTGCTTTGGGGTTAGCTTGCTGATTTTTCTCTAGTTCTTCCAAGTGAACAATTAATTCCTTGATTTTTGCTCTTTCTTCTTTTTTTGATATAGGCGTTTAGGGCAATAAATTTCCCTCTTAGCACTGCCTTTGCTGCCTCCCATAAATTTAATATGTTGTGTTTTTATTTTCATTTGCTTCAAGATATATACCGAATTCTCTTGTAATTTCTTCCTTGACCGCCTGGTTGTTTAAGAGTGTATTGTTGAGCCTCCATATGTTTGTAAATTTTCTGGCCCTCTGCCTGTTATTGACTTCAAACTTCATTCCTTTATGATCCAAGAAAGTGCTTTGCATGATTTCAATCTTTTAAAATTTATTAGGACTTGCTTTGGTCTATCCTTGAGAATGATCCATGAGAAAAAGGGATATCCTGCTGTGTGGGGTGTAATGTTCTATAGATACCTGTTAAGTATAGTTTATTTATTGTATTATTCAAATTCTCTGTTTCTTTATTGATCCTCTGTCTAGATGTTCCATCCATTGATGAGAGTGGAGAATCTCCAACTATTATGGTAGAGGTGTCTATTTCTTTTTTCAGTGTTTGCCTCATGTATTTTGGAGCACTCTATCTATGTGCCTAAATATTTATGATTATTGTGTCTTCTTGTTGAATTGTTCCTTTTATTAATACATAGTGTCCTTCTTTGTCTCTTTTGATTGTTTTATATTTGAAGTCTAAGTTTTTGGATATTAATATAGCTACTCCTGCTCTTTTCTGATTGTTGTTTGCAGGAAATATCTTTTCCCGACCTTTCATTTTCAATCTGTGTTTGTTGTTAGGTCTAAAATGTGTCTCCTGTAGATGAGCATATAGATCAATCCTGTTTTTTAATCCATTCTGTCAGTCTGTGTCTTTGATTGAGGATTTTAATCCATTAACATTTAGTGTTATAACTGAAAGGGCTGTACTTCTACCATTTTGTCTTTTCGATTTTATATGCCATATCTAACTTTTTTCTCCTTTTACGTTTACTGATAGTCTTCATTTCTACACTCTTCTCCACACCTCTCTCTCCTACCTTTTCCTGTCTTCCTCTAGTGCTCCTATTAGTATTTCTTGCAGACCTGATCACTTGGTCACAAATTCTCTCAGTGATTATTTTGTCTGAAAGTGTTTTAATTTCCCCCGCTTTTTTGTGTGTGTGTGTCTTTTTTTTTTTTTTTTCACCATCAAAATTGAAGGATGATTTTGCTGGATATAAAATTCTTGGTTGGTAGTTTTTCTCTTTTAGAATCTTAAATATATCATACCACTGTCTTCTTGCCTTTATGTTTCTGCTGAGAAATCTAAACATAGTCTTATTGGGCTTCCCTTGTATGTGATGGATTACTTTTCTCTTGCTGCTTTCAGTTCTCTTTCTCTTTGACATCTGACATTCTGATTCATAAGTGTCTTGGAGTATGTTTATTTGGATCTGTTCTGTTTGGGGTACGCTGCACTTCTTGAATCTGTAATTTTAAGTCTTTCATAAGAGTTGGGGAATTTTCAGTGATAATCTCCTCCATAATTTTTTCTCCTCCTTTTCCCTTCTCTTCTCCTTCAGGGACACCCACAACATGTATATTCATGCACTTCATGTTGTCATTCGATTCCCCAAGTCCTGCTCATATTTTTCCATTCTTTTCCTTATCTTTTCTTTAGCTTGTTGGATTTCAGATGTCCTGTCCACCATTTCGCTAATCTTCTCTTCTGCCTCTTTAAATCTAGCATAGCATATTCCCGTTTTTTTTTCCATCTCTTCTGCTGTGCCTTTCATACCCATTAGTTCTGTGATTTGTTCTTTCACAAACTTTTCAGAAACTTTTGATTTCTTCTTTTTGTTTGCCCATTGTCTTCCTTATATCCTCCCTCAGTTCATTGATTTGATTTTTGATGAGATTTTCAAAGTCTGTTTGAACATCCTGAAGTAGTTGTTTCAGCTCCTGTATCTCATTTGAACTGGTGTTTTGTTCCTTTGGGTCATATCTTCAATTTTCCCAGTATGATTTGTTATTTTTTACTAGTGTCTAGGCATTTGATTTCCTTAATTAGTTTATTGTGGAGATTGTTTTCACTCTTTTACCTAGGATTTTTTTGCTGGATGACTTTGTTTTCTGTTTGTTCTTTGACATTCAGTTCAGTTTATTCTAGACCTCTAGCATAAGTTTTGTTTAACGGATCAGAATTTTTCAATTCTTGTTTTCTTGTTTCTTGAACTGCCTTTATGGAGCCCCCTTTTTTGTCTTAGGAGGGTCTACTTAGATATTGTAGACCCCAGTCAGATATTCCCAGGCCAGACTGGCCTCTTCTCAGAAGGAATGAGTCACTTTCATCAGTTTTCCCTGAGGGTGAGACCCAGCAGGTTGAAAGACTTTCCTATGAAGCCTCTAGACTCTGTGTTTTTCCTGTCCTGCCCAGTATGTGGTGCTTTTCTGCCTTTGGGTCTCACCAGCATAAGGTGATGTGGTACCTTTAACTTCAGCGACTCTTCCTGCTGGGAGCATGGTTGAGACAGAAGAGAGGTTGTAGGCTGGCTTTAATTGCTTCAGTTTTTCAGTTTCTGGGGTCTGAATTCCTTGAGGGAGGGATTCCACCTGAGTTGGGCCTCACCCCTGTCCCCAGGAAGGCACAACCTACAGGGAATTATCTCCTTTCACTTGACCAGGCTCTCTGTCTCTCAGGTAAGCTTAATTCTGCCCTTGTCTGGGGCAGTTGGAGCCTGAGAAGCCTTGCAGTTGTATCTAATGAGCTGTTAAGCAGTAGAAACAAAGCAAAAAAAAATATCCTTTTCAGAGCAGGACCCCTATTTCTCAGGTTTTTTGATCAAGAGCTTTAGTTGGTATGTTGCTCTATGTATCCCCAGGTCCTATGTGTCCCCGCCCCCGTTTTTTAGGGTCCAGACCTTTTCACATATTTTGTGCTGTCTAGTGGAGAAGCCATAAAATATTGCCAACATGGCTGCTGTGGCTGATGCAGGGCAGCACAAAATGGCTGCCGAAAGTGCTAGCCTTAAATCTGCCTCCTACCCTAGCAACAACGGTGACCAATCCCCATCCGACATGTGTCCCTGCGTGCTCCCAGCCTATATAAGCCTGTGCACTTCCTCAATAAAGCGGACGCCTTCCACTCACCCCTGAGGGTTGTCTCCTGAGTCGTGTGCCATGTGCTGTGTGTCTGTGTGACTGACTCAGTATGGCCACTTACCCCCAGCCATCAGCTAACCAGCCATCAGCTACCCAACAAGTGGCGCCCAACATGGGGCCACCCCTCCCCCTTTGGTGGTTCTCTGTGACAGCCACCCCCGTCTCAGTGATAGTCACCCCCTTTGGTCGTTCTCAGTGACAGCCACCCCCATCTCAGAAAGTGGCCCCCTTGGCGGTTTCTCTGTGCATACCGCCCCCTCTAAATTCTCCTTATCATGGGCAACACTCCCTCCTCTGATTTCATGGCTTAGGCTCGAGCCATCCACGCCTTATTGGCCGCAAGGCGGGTCAAAATCCCTGAGAAAACCTTACATGAGTACTGGGAAGTCCTTAAGCGATCCAACACCTGGCTCGAAACTGCCTCGATATGGGACCCAAATACTTGGTCCAAACTCCTTCAGCGCGTTCGCACCGCTGAGGAACACGAGGGAAAAACCTTTCCTCTAGGTCTTGTTCCCACCCTCCTTGCGATACATGCATGCCTCATGGGAGCCCCTTCTGAAGTGCTTTCACTTTCGCCTGCCACACCAGCTTCAACCTCCCCACACCCCACCTCCGCACCCGATCCTCTGCCTGCTTCCGAACCCAAACCTCCCCTTTCCGAACCCGAGCCTCCCCTGCCTCCATATCCTCTCTTATCCCCACCCTCCTGTTTCATCAATTCCCGCTAAATCGTTTGCTTAAGATTCATTGCAGGAGTGGCTAAAAGAAGATTAAACGCTGGAGAAGTTTATCGCGAGCTGAAACACACGTTGCCAAGAACCCCCTGACCTACCTCCCCTCACATACACTCCCACCTCATACACTCCCGCATACACTCCCAACTCATGCAACCAACACCACCATTGTCTGGGTTTTGGCTTTGTCATAAAGTTGCATCACCTACATCTCCACGGTCTCCATACTAGCCAGCCTAAGCTGCACATCTCAGTCCTCCTGTGTGATGATCAGCAGGCAGCCAATGATGGGTAAGACCTCCCGGGGAGGCAACCTAAGACAGGCGCTGCTGCCGCTCGCTTCCAGTGGCTTAGCTGATAGCCAAAGATGGGTAAGACCTCCGGAGGAGGCAACCTAAGATAGGCACAGTTACCCGGAAAGCTAAAAAACAAAAAAGGAGGAATTGATGGAGAAGCCATAAAATATTGCCAACATGGTTGCCGTGGCTGATGCAGGGCAGCACAAAATGGCCTCCAAAAGTGCTAACCTTAAATCTGCCTTCCTCCCTAGCATCAACGGTGACCAGTCCCAGCCCAACACGTAAATTTGCCCTCCGCCCTAGCAACAGCGGCCACCAATCCCCATCAGACACGTGTCCCTGCATGCTCCCAGCCTATATAAGCCTGTGCACTTCCTCAATAAAGCGGATGCCTTCCACTCACCCCTGAGGGTTGTCTCCTGAGCTGCGTGCTGTGTGCTGTGTGCTGTGTATCTGTGTAACTGACTCAGTACGGCTACTTACCCCCAGCCATCAGCTAGCCAGCCATCAGCTACCCAACAGTCTGATCTCAAAAAACCTCTGTTTTTTTGCCCTGTCATCCCTGCCCCTTTTGTGCCGGGGGAAAAATTAGTACCTTTAACTTTTATTTGGTGTTTATCTGAGCTGGGGGCTCAGTAGTCAGAATTTGTTCATTACTTCCATAGTTGGAGCTTGGTTGAGTTCAGCCCCTGCTGCTAGTAAAGTCTCTTTCCTTTCCTCTCCAGGAACCAGCCCGTGGGGTAGGGGTGCCACCCTCCATGGCTTTGGGATTTACAGTTCTGGGTGGGATTGCAGCTGATTCACCTTGTCCAGACTGGTATATGCTGTGTGTCTGGTCACTGATGTGTCCCCAGCAATTGTTCTGTACTGTTCCTGGCTATTTATTAGCTGCGCTGGAGGATGAACAAAATTCCACACCTCACTTAGCTGCCAGGAACCTGGCTAGTCAGTTTTAAAAATCTGGTCTCTGGCCATAGCCTATATCTGATATTCTGCTTAGTTTCCTCATTATTAGATGCCATTGGTCGAATTAAGATTGAATGAGTTAGGATACCTCAGTCAAATTTCTTCAATGTTCACAGAAACAAGTGGCACAAAGCACATGTGGAGTGGGGATAGCAGCTGTTGTTTTCAAAGTGGGCTTTTCTCCCTGTTAGGCTGCCGATATCCTCTAAGCAGTGATCTAGTTAGGAGCAATTTGGCTTTAGACTTCACCATATTCTCCTCGTGGACTAATTCTAGAAAAGGAAGCACTTACTGCATGCAGATTCTGTGCTTCCCATCTTCTCTCCCTCAGTTTTGAAGGACCATTTGGCTGGTTACAGAATTCTTGGTTGAAAGACTTTATCTTTCAGGATTTAAATATATAATACCACTGACATTTTGCCTCCGTAGTGCTAGTTGAGTAGTCGAACTCTGTCTTATACAAGTGGTTTCCCTTGTATGTAGTAGGTTGTTTTTCTCTTGCTGCTTTCAGGATTTTCTGCCTCTCTTCAACATTTGACAGACTGATTAATATGTGTCTTGGGGAAGGCCTATTTGAATTTCTTCTGTTTGGAATTTGTTGAACTTCTTTGACTTGTATATTTATATCCTTTATAAGGGTTGGGAAGTTTTCCCGCATTATATCCTCAACTAATCTTCCCAGCCTTTTAATCTTCTTCTCCTTCTAGGACACTCCTTCTAGGATTCTCATATTTGGGTGCTTTGTTTTGTCCATCGTTTCCCTGCCATCTAATTCAATTTTTTCCATCTTTTTTGCCACTTGCTGTTTTGAGTATTTGAAATCAGTTGTTCTGTTCTCTGGTTCACTTATTCTCTCTTCTGCCTCTTCAAATCTGCTTTTGTGTGTCTCTAGTATGTTTTTTATTTTGTCTACAGCATCTTTCATTTCTGTGATATCACTCTTTTTCTAATTATTCTTTCAAATTCTTCTTTATGCCCTTCTAATGTCTTCTTGATCTCTTTTACATCATTAACCATCCCATTATTTTATTTAGTGAGTTACATGAACAGCTTTGATTAGTTGTTCCAGTGTCTGTGTCTCCTCTGGTATTTTATTTTGGTCATTAGGCTGCACTTTATCTGTCTGCATCATGGTATGCTTGGTGATCTTCTCCTGTCTTTGTGGCATGTAAATATCTTGATTGACTTACTTTGGAAATTGATTTCCTTCAGTAGTGTAAAGCCTTATTTTTGTGCGATTGATATGGAGCAGGATGCAGGGCATGGGGCAGGGTATGACAGTGTGGTGATGTTTTGCAGCACAGGTATAAGCACAGGTTGGGGATGCTGCTCTGGTGTCTGTAAGTGTGGGCATGCAGTGATGAGGAGCTTGGGGCTGTGCAGGTGCATGGGTCTGGTGGGGTGGCTCTAGTGTGTGCTGGTCTAGGGTGCAGGGCCCTTTGTGCACATGCCCAGAGCTCAGGGCAGTGGGTTGGTGTTGTGACTTCATGGGCTGGGGGCAGATGTGGCCTGGCTGAGCAGGTCAGTGCTTGCCCAGAGCTTGGGACAGTACTGTGGGCATGTGCATGCACAGATGAGGAAGGGCTATAAACTGATAATACACGTGTGCAGAGCTCAGGGTGGGTGGGATGGGGTTGTGCAACTGTATGGGCTGGGAGTACGTGTAGCCTGAGTATGGAGTTAGGGGTCCGCAGCATTTATGTTGGGGCAACTGCCTGCAGGGGGCAGGAATGGGCAGGTAGGGCTTGGGAGGGGCAGGGTGAGACTGCATTTTTGCAGGAGATCTGAGTTGGACTGAGGCAGGTGTGTGCATGCTTGGGGTAGGGGTATGGGACAAGTACACACGTGGAGAGGGTTATGGCAGGGCAGGGGTGCTTGGAGTGTGGGGCAGGGGTGGATGGATGGGCAACAGGGTTCAGGTACATGGGGTGTAGGGTGAGTTGTGGGTCACCAGGCTGTACTGGTGAGGGTAGCACACTCAAGGTGGCTTGACTTACATCCTGGTCCCTGTCTCCCTGTCTCCCCAATTCGTGTGTTCATGAGGGCTCTGGGCTTCCGCATTACACTGTTTGCACCAGCCAGATGGTCTCCAGTTCTCTGCCTCTCAGTTCCTCAGCTTTTGCAACCAGGATCCCCCTTTCAAGGAGGAGTCTTTAATTCCACAGAAGAACACCTTCCACCACCTCACGCTCTGTCTTTATAAGGTGGTAGAGAAAAAAATGAGTATTTAATTTTAAGTTGAAAGTTATCTTTTTAGTTTTTACCTGTTTATTGAGTAATCTTTTTGCATGTTTGTTTTGTTTTCAGTGTCTGCCTTTTTCATTTCTAGAAAGTCTATCTGGTTCATTTTGAAATATTTCTATTCATTTAAAATAGTTTCTTACTCATGTCTGCTAGTATCTCTTCCCTTTTTTTTATTGCTTTAAAAATATAGGCATACTCTAAATCATCTCTCATGGTGTTTAATTTCCTCTTGTGTGAGCTTATCTATTGTTGGAGTTTTTTGGGGCGAGTCCCTTTGGTCCCTAGTTGATGAAACATCTTCAGTGTGGTGGTTTTGAGTTTGCCTGTGGCATGTACCATAAAGTTTCATATGGTTCAGACTAGTTTTAGCCCTAGGACTCCCAGCTGTGGGTGCAGTGTGAGGTAATCCAGGCTTTATTACAGTGTGTAGCATAGACTTGGGGTTCTGATTTCTCATAGATAACCTTTTTTCTACCCAAATGTCCAGACAGACTGACAGTTTCCCTTTTATGTCTCTGAGATGTGGTAGAGAGGTATTCTGGACCCTGTTTCTCAGCATGGTAGTCCTTCGTCACCCCAGCAAGAGCATGTGGGTTCCCCTGCTGACCCGTATATCATATGTTGAATTCTGATAATCCATGGTTCTGAAAACTCCTGGGTCGTTTGGTTTCAGCTCTGTTTTTGAGTTCCTGTTGTGTTTCTGGTACATGAGGTTTTAAGCTTTAAAATTTATTTTTTAATGTTTGTTTTAATCTTTAAACAGTGTTGCAGTGTGTTTGGTATAAATAGACAAGTTTAAATAAATAAAAATAAATAAATAATACTATCCATTCTGCTTAGTCCACTGTACTGACTGTTAGCCTTCTGAGTACTTAGGCTAGTATGAATCTGATAGATTGCTACAAGTGGAATTAGGGAGACAGGGCATTAACATTTAAAACTGGGTAGAAACTGCTGAAGTTCACATGTCAAGGCTGTTCCAGTTTATACTACCTTTTTGATCACATTCTTCCCTCACCATTATCAGTGTTCATTGTTTTCAGTTGTTTTACTCAATTTTAACTTTTTAATCAATTTTAAAAGGAAAAACATCTATTTTTAATAACTTTATGGATTTGGGCTGATAAATATAGAAGAAGCCTTGCTGACATGCATGAGAGTGTTGCTTGCAACTATCTGTCAGTAAGAACTTGCATGAACATGAGGCAGCCTGAACCAGCCACCTAGGAAAACAGCTGGACATATATGCAGAGAACTGGAGTTTCCATGAAGTTCACACCTCGAATGCATGCATAGCCAGGTTTGCTGTCCACATTCTCTGAGAGTGAGTGTGCTGTCGACTGCTGAGGGGAAAGGGATGTGGGTTTGTCCTGGGCTGAGTCTGCACCAGCGTCCTTAGTGTTATGGTCCTACAGGCCAGAATCACTGGTAGAGGCTGCCAGGATTTACATGAACATAGATGTTATTTTTTTTTCCCCCTAGAAGCGGGCTTTATTTTCCCTGAAATTCAGATTTCTTGATTTTTTTTATTTTTGCTTTTTTGGTATTGAATTCATTTGGCTCTTCAGACTAATGGAAAGTGATAATACTCAAATGGTTCCTTTCTGTGTGGACCTTTTGGAAAATGAAGCATCTTTGACAGTGGGAATTTCTTCCCTAAGTACTTGGGTTTTGAGCTCATTTTGCCTCTTATAAATTGTCTTTTTAAATATACAGAACTGTCTCAAATGTAATAGGCCATGCCTGTAGGTAGGAGGTTGCTGTTATAGGAGGTTTTAAATGGTGGTACTTTGAAGTCAGCTTGGAAAGTATGACTTGGACAAATGAGCTTCCCATTGTCTTCCAGCCCCAGGGCCTGTGCCTGAGCCTTGCTGCTTTCTGTTTCACATGAAGGCTAGAGGGTTTCATCTCATCAACTCTTCTTTGTCTGGGGTCTTGGGTCTTATGGGAAGATTCTCTGTTTTTTTCTAGAAGAACATTTTGTGTATGTGTTTATTAGATTTTATTTATTTAGTTTTTAAAAATGGAATGCTTCACGAATTTGCATGTCATCCTTGCGCAGGGGCTATGCTGATCTTCTCTGTATCGTTCTAATTTTAGTATATGTGCTGCTGAAGCAAGCACATTTATTTTAATAAACTTTGTTTACTCAAGGCAGGCAGGGGGGAACTGCAATGTTCAATGATGCCAGGGATCAATTCTATACTTGATTTTGGTGAAAAAGTTATAAATGATCAATGGAAATAAAGTTTAGTGTAGTTTTTTTCCTTAGAGACAGTATGATGTAATGGAAAGAAAAGGAGATATGAAGTCAGACTGACCTGAATCCTCCAAAACTCCACCACGTTCCAGTTGTGTGACTGTAAAAATTACTTGCCTTCATTTATCATTTCTCATCCTCATGATAAAAGGATAGTACCTACTCTAGAGGGTTGTTGTGAGGACTTGTGATGTTTTAAAAGACAAGTCTGGTCTTATTACTCTCTGCTTTAAAAACCTTTAATGTTTTCTTGGTATTCTTCGGATAAATTTAAAATTTACATCGTGACTTAAAAGACAAAACTCACCTTTCCAGCCAGCCTCAGTCAGCAACTTCCTACTCACCCTTAGCTTCACACTTTTCAAACTCTCTTTCCCTAGGTCTTGGAACATGCCCTTCCATCTGCCTGGAAGAAATTGCTCCAAAACTTGGCTAGCTTAGTTCCTACTCATTCTTCAGGTCTCAAAGTATGTATCACACCTCTTCTTCAAGGTCTTCCCAACTGCCCCTGCCTCATTCCAGGCTGTTAGGCCTCCTGTTCAGAAGCTCTCCTAACCATGTACAGTTTCCACTTTGAGCATTCATAACATTGGGAATACTTTTGCTCAATGTTTACCTCTTCTAGATGTAAGGTTCCCAAAGGAAGGGGCAGTGTCTTTCTTAATTACTCTGTATCTCTACCATTGAACACAATGCTGACACAGTCAGTGCTTGATAAATGTCCACCAAATGAATGAAGGAAGAAGGGAAGCAAGCACCTAGTCCAGTGCCTGACTCTTAGTAGGTCCTCATTAAATGTTGAGTTTCTTTCACATTAATCTCTTCCTCTTCTCATGACAATTGTCTGCCTTCATCATGGATAATGGAAAACTGTTTGTAATTGATTTGATAATGATGGCAATGTTTATATGATTCAGTCTCAACCACCAATTCTTAACTATCTTGATTTTTAAAAATAGAGCTTAAGATTTCAAAATAAAAAGCTAAAAAAAAAATACAGCTGAAGTACTTCTCAACATCATAGGAAGAAAATAGAGTTTATTGCTCAATTGCATTTCAATACAGGATTATATTTGTGAAGGTGTCATAATGTTGATACTCAACCATAATATAAATTCCAGAAATGTTAATAATTTTAATTGCTTTTCACTTCTTGTGTCTCATCTATTAAAGAACAAATGCATCATGGAAAAAGTCCTAAAAATAATGCCTGCCTGGTTTATTAAGAAGGATGTTCATGTCATGAGTTAAGCAGCTATTTAGTTCGGGATGTTTGAAGCCCCAAATCAAGCTTTATTTTGTGACTACGTCTCCACTCACAGCCTTGTTAACATCAAGATCTCCCTTTCCCTCTGAATGTGGTTCTTCTGGTGGGGACTGAGTTTGTCCTCACCTTGCAGTCATAAAGACACAAGTCATTTCTAAATAACTATACTTGGGGAAAGAAACACACATAGAGTATAGCCAGAGTGACTTTCAGTGAAAGGTTTAGAGAACCAGGCTGTCTCTGTACCACCTGGGAGGGTTGTTTGATGCTGGTGTTGGTGTATGTGTTTGATGCTCTCTCTGGCTCCTTAAGAAACCAGCTAAGCCATTCTAGTAAGTGCAGTGGTGAGTATCTTAGGACCACTTTCAAAGAGGAAGTTCTCAATGTTTGACTCCAGTTTTTTATGCTGTCACCATCCTGGGAGATGATGGTTGAGAACCCCATGTGATGCTAATTTGCATTTCTCTTACCTTGAATTTTATGATGGTCTCATAGTAGGCCTCTCTGTGGCCAGACCTGGCTCTTTTGGCCCTTCTTCCACTTTGCCGCCAACTTAATTTAACAGATTATGAATCTTACTTAAAATTCTTACCTTTGCATAAAGGACACATCAAGTCTTGTCCCTCCCCCCTTTATATTCAGCTTCATTTCCCAATATTGACCTCTCTAGATCCCTATCCCCCCAAAAACAAGACAACAGAAACAACAACTGAAAAAATCCCATGCTTCAGCCATACCAGGCTCTTCCCGCACTGAACTTTTACCTGACCTTTTAATCACAAGCCTTTTCATATACTGTTTGTCTGCCAAAAATGCCCTTCCTGACTTTTATCTGTCTTTGGCTTATAATTCATATAAGATACTGACACTCACCTGACACTAAATCTTTCATGACAACTTAAGTTACTGAAGGCCAGTTCCTCGTATGTGCTCTGAACCTCATCCTTCTCCCATGTGCTGGTTTGAATCTATTGTGTACCCCAGAAAAGCCATGTCCTTTAATCCTCATTCAGTATTGCTCAATGAAATCATTTTTATTGTTTCTACGAAGATATGACTCACCCAATTATGGGTGGTAACCTTAATTAATGTGGTAACCTTATTATGGGTGGTAAAATCTCAAGGTGAGATTGCTTACTGGAGCCCTTTAAGAGGGAACCATTTTGGAAAAAGTTAGAGAGCCATGAGAGCCATCAGAACCTAAAGAGCCAACAGAACATAAAGAGCACTGGGGAAGCCATTGAAGTGAAAGCTAGCAGATCTCACCATGTGCCTTTCCAGCTGAGAGAAAAGCTCTGAACATCATCAGCCTTCTTGAACCAAGGTATTTTTTCCTGGATGCCTTAGATTGTACATTTTGCTTTAATTTGGATATTTTCACATCCATAAAACTATAAACTTGCAACTTAATAAATTCTCCTTTTTAAAAGCTATTCTGTTTCTGGTATATTACTTTCCAGCACCTTGCACACTAAAGCATCCCACTTCCTTAAATACTTTGCCTCCCCAATTATTACCTCTCTTTCCTTCCCATCAGCCTCTCCTTGGACACAGGATGATTCCATTATCATCTGTAAACATCAGTCAGCTCCCCTCTCACTACCACTTCTTTTGCTGTTTCCCTTTATAACCAGACATTTTTAAAGAGTAAACACAATGTCTCTAGTTTTTCCCTTCTAGTAACCCTCAACACACCCTAATCCACTTCCACTCTAATGAATATATGTTATCAGGGTCACCAACAGTCTCAGTGTTGTTGAATCCTGTGAATTCATCCATCTTGTTCGAGCTTACCCTCTCAGCAGCATTTGACAGATTCAGCACCTTCTCCTTGCTTGGTTCTCTTAGTGCAACTCTCCCGGTGTGGTACCAAAAATGTGCCCCACTCAGATCTCTCTTTAAGTAGAGAAACTACTGTGAGATGACCATCAGCCCCCAGCTGTACTCCTTACACGATGGTACTCACACTGAGGTCCTGCTTCCTCTGCTTGTTCCCAAACAATGAGTCAACATAGTGAAGGTCTTGAGCTAGACTATTCCTGCCCAATGCAGAACTTCTCAAATCGGCATCATTTGCCCAGAGACTCTCCATTTACTTGACCAAGATTTTCTCATAACTTCACTGCAGTCTGAAACTCTGTTTACCCATTCCTCCTTCCTTCCTTTCTCCTTTCACAGATACCAGACCTTCATGGTGGCTAGAAGTCTTTCGGCACCTACTCTTGCTTCCTTCCCCTTTATCCTTGCCAGGCATTTTCCTCATTGCATTTCTTACATGTCTAATTCTGTTTAAAGGGAAAATGGGAATGAGGTAGATGGGTGAGGATATAGGCTGATTTTTAGATATGTGGCCATTGGAAGATGCAGAAACCTCTCTCTGGTTCTGTTTTTTCAGTGATTCACAAGGCAAAAACATGAGCTAAGAATGAGGCATAACAAAGAAAAGAATTTAAGAGCTAAGAGTAAGATACAATTTCTCATCGCCTCAGCAAAAATTACTTTGCATAGTGATATTCATTTGACAAAGAAGAGTTTCAGGTAAATGTAGTTTGGTTCTGCTTCTTTCTTAATCTAGTTAGGTATGGTTTGGGGACTGGAGGAGTTACTCTTAGGGGAGACAGGCTATGACCAGTGTGGCTCGTTTGGGAATTTAATTGGGAAAGCCCTGGAGAAGGTCCACAGTGGGAGATGTTTTTGTAAGATGACAGAATGACAAATTACAATCATTGAGGCCCTATAGAAAGTGTAGTTTATCAAGAGTCAGTGTACAATAGAACAGAAACTTTGGACTAGGAAACTGGACTTGAGTTTAAGGTTCTGTTTTTCCATCTGCAATCTGGTTTTGAGCAAATTATTCGCCTTATGGGTCTATTTTCCCAAACTGTAAAATGAAAAGCCTTCTTATCTCATGGTGTTGGTATAAGATGTGCTGCTTGTTAGTGTGCTATGAAAAATTTTTCAGACTGTAAAATGGATTAGTGAAAAGACTTAGCAACTCGGGGCTGAAAGTCTGGCTTGTACTCTCAGGTTCTCTGCTTACTCATCCCTTGTATGATTCAGGATGAGTCACTTTACCTCCCTGAGCCTCCATTTTACCATCTGCAGAACCTCTTCACAGGGTGATTATAAGGATTAAAAAATACAGTAGAGGACTTTGGAAGTGAAAATACTAGGGAAATGGTTAGATTCGTCAGTCTGATTTTCCTGTTTTTTATATAGGGAAAAACCCTAACTCTGTTTTACTTCAGAATCAGTTTCAAGATGAACATTCTTTGACCCTATCAATAATGGCCTGCAGTGAGCACTGCTTGTTGGCAGAGCCTGGTGCTGGGTATTGTTGAGGGAGAGGTGGAGAGAGAGTGAACTAGTGATATTACACTAGATTGGGTATCTACCTTTGGTGGATCCCAGACCAACTGGGGACTAGGACACACACACAAACACATTCTTACTAAGTGCATTCTGAAAGGGCTGCCAGCTCTCTACCCTTGGAAGCTTCCGTTGTTAACAGTACTAATCAAATGGAGGAAAATAGAAGCACAGGCTCATACCAATAAGCACATTAAGGAGAGGTGGGAGAGAGAAGAGAACTGGGTTGTGGTCACCAGGGCCACTATACCAGGTCATTCTCCAGGAACATCTGCGCTCCATGCCTGGTGAAGCTCAGTTTCTCCACAAAACTCTTTTTATTTTTAATCAGAAACATTACCATATGTATTAAAAATTACAATCTATTCACCAATAGCAAAATAGCTGAATTATGGGCTGTTCACATGACAGGATATTATACAACCATGAGTCATTAGAGAAAAATGTTATATGCACTATATAAGCATTTTGGGATGGAGGACATGTTCAGCGAGGAAAGGATACAAAATTACTTTGTTGTCAACTGCGAGTTAAAACATTATATGACAATTATATAAATCCATGTAATTTTTTTTATTATTAATTAAAAAAAATTAACTAACACAACATTTAGAAATCATTCCATTCTACATATGCAATCAGTAATTCTTAATATCATCACATAGATGTATGATCATCATTTCTTAGTACATTTGCATCGATTTAGGAAAAGAACTAGCAAAACAACAGAAAAAGATATAGAATGATAATACAGAGAAAAAAATAAAAATAATAATAAAAATAAAAAATAAAAAAAGGAAAAAGAAAAAAAAACAAAAAACACAAACAAACAAACAAACAAAAAACTATAGCTCAGATGCAGCTTCATTCAGTGTTTCAACATAATTACATTACAATTAGGTAGTATTGTGCTGTCCATTTTTGAGTTTTTGTATCTAGTCCTGTTGCACAGTCTGTATCCCTTCAGCTCCAATTACCCATTATCTTACCCTGTTTCTAACTCCTGCTGGTCTCTTACCAATGACATATTCCAAGTTTATTCTCAAATGTCCGTTCACATTGTTGGGACCATACAGTATTTGTCCTTTAGTTTTTGGCTAGACTCACTCAGCATAATGTTCTCTAGATCCATCCATGTTATTACATGCTTCATAAGTTTATCCTGTCTTAAAGCTGCATAATATTCCATTGTATGTATATACCACAGTTTGTTTAGCCACTCGTCTGTTGATGGACATTTTGGCTGTTTCCATCTCTTTGCAATTGTAAATAATGCTGCTATAAACATTGGTGTGCAAATGTCCGTTTGTGTCTTTGCCCTTAAGTCCTTTGAGTAGATACCTAGCAATGGTATTGCTGGGTCGTATGGCAATTCTATATTCAGTTTTTTGAGGAACCGCCAAACTACCTTCCACAGTGGTTGCACCATTTGACATTCCCACCAACAGTGGATAAGTGTGCCTCTTTCTCCGCATCCTCTCCAGCACTTGTCATTTTCTGTTTTGTTGATAATGGCCATTCTGGTGGGTGTGAGATGATATCTCATTGTGGTTTTGATTTGCATTTCTCTAATGGCCAGGGACATTGAGCATCTCTTCATGTGCCTTTTGGCCATTTTTATTTCCTCTTCTGATAGGTGTCTATTCAAGTCTTTTTCCCATTTTGTAATTGGGTTGGCTGTCTTTTTGTTGTTGAGTTGAACAATCTCTTTATAAATTCTGGATACTAGACCTTTATCTGATATGTCATTTCCAAATATTGTCTCCCATTGTGTAGGCTGTCTTTCTACTTTCTTGATGAAATATAATTATGGTGTTCAAGTAAACCAACCATAGATAATTTACCACCCAAAATATAAGTTTTGCACCAAATAAACATCTGTCCCTTTGGTCTCACACAGAAGTTGGAGTTTGAACATATGGGCCAGTATTCTGATGTACCTCAGTTCAATCTGGATCAGTTTCATTCTTATCTTTGCTGGAAGTCTGATCAATTTTTCAGCTTTTTTAACAGTTTCCAAATGGAGTAATGCTGACTTTCATAGCTTCTGTGCTCTAATTCTGAGTCTTAGGTGTCACATAAATACCCAGAGTTTAGGAAACGACTGGGTTTATATAGAAATAGCTCAACATCTCAGAATTTAGAAATAACAGTTACAACTCCTAAATATATGTGACTGCTGTAAGAGCTTACAATCTAGGAATCTTTGCAGTAGGCCCCAACCTGATAACCCATGCTCTTGACTTCATTCTCCAAATTTGTATATTATAGTTAGTCCGTATGAGTGAGGCATGATAACATTTGTCTTTTTGTTTCTGACATTTCACTCAACATACTGTCCTTAATGTTCATTCACCTAGTTGCTGCAAAGCTCTTGAAGTGTCACTGAGTATCTAACATATGGCAGACGTCTTAAAGTTGGAAGAGGTCTTTTCCCATCTGTTTTGACTCTGCTCCCACAGACTCCCTCCCTTTTGAGGATACTAATGTCTTTCCTGATATAATTGAAACTGAATGACCCTGAGCAAGGTTTTTCTTGAGGGTGGCAGTTGAGGAGCTCATCATAGTGATGCATTTACTCTTTTTAATTTCTAGCTTGAATCTGTACCCACACACACTTCAAGGAGGAAGGTGGGTTAACCTCATGGGAATCTTTCTGACGAACAGGAATAATTTGTCATTTGTCACTGTACTCTGAAAAGACTGTTGGAGCCAGATATCTGGATGCAAAAATACTCTTTTGGTTAGGGAATTTTTCTTAAGGATATGGTTTTCTGTAATAAAGAACTCACTCTGTGAAATTTCTGTCTTCTATTTTCTATGGTATCATGATAACTGCTAAAGTGTTAATGTGTAGGATCTTAAGTTGGATTATAAAAGCACAGCCTTTAGTATAAAGACTTGAAAAGAGAATGTGTCACGTTAATCTCCTCAGATGTCCTAGCATCAAAACTCCTTCCATAATGCTAAAACCCTATGGTTTAAATGTAAAAGGCTCTATCCCTCAGATGGGAAGAGAGAAATTGAATACAAATCCCCAACAACTCTTGCTCTCTAGTCTAATGTCTCTGTCAACCCCATTTGAACACAAAAAGAAATAGTAGCAGGTGAGTCTGTGGTCAACTTGATATTTTGGGGAGATTTAAAGACACTACTGACTCAGACCTCACTCTGGCAGGGTCCTGGAAAGCATCAGGATGGGAAATTCACTTAGAAATGATTATACTTTCTTTTATCAACTATGACTGGAATGGCCATTTTTCTTTGAAAAAGCATTTCCTCCTGAGCGGTTGTTATCATGAACAGGTGGCTCTGGTTTGCAATCAGCAGGTGGCTGCTTATTTGTTGATTCTATTGAGTTATTTTTGGTAAATAGTCTTATCAACCAGACTGTATCTTGCAAACAATGCAGTAAAACCCCAAATAAATAATTTCCTTTTCCCGTTGTTTTTTCCTTAGCCGAGTGTGCAGGAGTACATCCTCACAGATGTTCATAAATTATCTACATTCTGTTGAATTTTTAAAATTAAACTTTTAATTCTGAGATAATTGTAGATTCACATGCAGTTGTAACAAATAATACAAACACATTGCACATACCCTTTACCCAGTGGTAACATCCTACAAAGCTAGTGTAGTATTACAACCAGGATATTGACATCAATACAGTCAAGGTGGATAACATTTCCATCACCACAAGGATTCTTCATGTTGCTCTTTTATAGCCACATCCACTTCCCTCCTTCCCACATCCCCTCTTTAAGCTCTGACAACCACAAATGTGTTCTTCATGGCCATAGTTTTATCATTTCAAGAATGTTATATAAATGAAATCAAACAATACGTAACCTTTTGGGATTAAATTTTTTAATCTCTGAAGATTCGTCTAGGTTGTTGTGTTCATCAGTAGTTCATATCTTTTTATTGCTGAGTATATTAGTCCAGGTTTTCTAGAGAAACAGAACCAAGAGGAGATAATCTGCAAATATGAGATTTATAAAGGTTTTTCATGTATCTGTGGGAATGGAAGAATCCAAAATCCATAGGACAGGCTCTGAAGTTGGCAGCTTTGATGAAGGGTCTTGACCAATGAATGCCGCAGGAGAGACTCGCTGGCTGAAGAAGCAGTGAAAGAGTCTCTCATCTCCCTTATTAGTTGTCAGCTGATTGGATTATCCCCTATGTGAATGACATGCCCTTAGTGGATCATTGATTTAGTCAGTTGCAGATGTAATCAGCTTAGTGATGATTTAATAAACCAGACTTCTGTCTTATCAACCAGCCATGAAATATCCTTGCAGCAACAGTCGGGCCAGTGCTTACCTAAGCAGACAACTGAGCACATCACCTGGCCAAGTTGACACCAGAACTCAACCATCACACTGAGTAATATTCTACCAGTGTGTTTCATCTGTTAAAGTACATCTGGACTGTTCCTAGTTTCTGGCTATTATGCATACATCTCCTATAAATATTCATATACAGGTTTTTGTATGAATTTAGTTTAGTCTTCATTTCTCTGGGATAAATGCCCAGGAGTAGAATTGCTAGGTCATGTGGTAGTTCATGGGTGGTTGTTTGAGTCACTGCCAAGCAGTTTTTTTCAGAGTAGCTGCACCAGCTTACATTCTCACAAGCAGTATATGAGTGATCTAGTTTATCTGCATCCTCACTAGCATCTGGTGTTATCCCTGTTTTTTATTTTAGCCATTCTGATAGGTAGGCACTGATAGTTTATAGTGATGTGAATTTCCTTAAAGCTAATGATATTAAATATTTTTTCATGTGCTTATTTACCATCTATATATCCTCTTGGGTGAAATGTCTGTTTATATCTTTTGCCCATTTTCTAAATGGATTGCTTTATTATTTATTGTTAAGTTTTGAGAGTTCTTTATATGGTTTAAGTACTAGTCCATTGTTTAATATGTTGTTTGCAAATATTTTCCCTAGTAGTAACTTATTTTGCCTTTCCTTTAACAAAGTCACAGAGCAAAAGTTTTTTAATCTTGATGAAGTCCAATATATTAATTTTTTCATTTACAGATTGTGCTTTGGTGTCAGCTCTAAAAACACTCTCCTTAGCCCTAGAGCCTAAGGACTTTTCTTCTATTTTTTTTCTAAAAGTTTTATAATTTTACATTTTACATTTCAGCCTATGATCCTTTTGAGTTAATTTTTATATATGATGTGAGACTGAGGTTCTTTTTTATTTCCCTACAGATACCCACTTTCTTCAGCACCATTTGTTGTTGAAGATACTATCTTTTCTTTACTAAATTGCTTTTGCACTGTTGTCAGAAACCATTGGGAATGTTTTGTGTGGGTCTAGTTCTCATTTCTGTATTCTGGTCTCTTTATCTATGTACTATCTTCCCATCAATACCATACAGTTTTAATTACTAAGGCTAGATTGATTCCTCCAACTTTATTCTTCCTACTCAAAAATTTTCGGCTATTCTAAACCCTTTGCATTTCCATATGAATTTTAGAATAATCTTGTTTATATATACCAAAAAACTTGCCAGAATTTTGAGAGGAAATGTGCTAAACCTGAATATCAGTTTGGAGAGAATTGACATCTTTAGTATGTTGTTTTCCAGTTTATGAACATGGTATGTCTTTCCATTTATTTCATATTTTCTTTAATCTTTCATCAGCATTTTGTTGCTTTTAACATACAATTCTTGTAGATTGTTATATTTACACCTAAGTATTTTATTTTTTTAGTGCTTATAAATAGCACTGCATAATTTGGGTGTTCATTACTAGTATATAGATACAATCATTTTTTCATGTTTTATTGTATTGTTTGACCTTGCTGTTTTTTTGTTGATGTTTTGAGATGTTTTATGTCATCTTAAAATAGGACTAGTTTTCTTTCTTTCTGATCTGGATGTTTTTTGTTTTTTAACTTTTTTTATTATGAAATATAACATATACAAAAAAGTGATAATTCAAAGTACATTTTAATAAATAGTTTTAGAACAAATTTCAAACTATGGTGTGGTTGCAGTGCCACAATTTCAGATGTTTCCTTCTAGCTGCTCTAAGACACTGGAGTCTAAAAAGAAATATCAATATAATGATGCAGTAGTCATACTCATTTGTTAAATCTTTTTTTCTCTGTTACAAGTCCGCCTCCTTTGATCCTTCCCAGTCTTTAGGGATAGTTGAGCAATGACAATTCTAACTTCTTCATTATGCGGTAGGGAGATACAACTAGTTGATGCTCTTGGAAAGACTGGTAACTCTGGGTTTCAGGGATTATCTGGCTAGGAACCATCTGGAGGTTTTAGGTTTCTGAAGAATAAACTTAGTGAGTCAAATCTTTATAGAGTCTCAGACAGAGCTCTGGGTACTCTAGGGTTTTCAGAAATATCATTGGTTGTGGCTTAGCATATCATGGCAATTAGCAGTATGTAGCTGAAGCTTGCATAAGAGGAACCTCCAGAGTAGCTTCTTGACTCTATTTAAAATCTCTTAGCCACCGATACCATATTTTATTACATTTTTTCCCCCTTTTGGTCAGGTAGGCATTGTCAATCTCAAGATGCCGGGACCAGGCTCATCTCTGGGAGTCATGTCCCACATTGCCAGAGAGGCTTATACCCCTGGACATGGTATCCTATTTAGGGGGGAGGGTAATGATTTTTATTGCAGAGTTGGACTTAGAGGGAGAGAGTGAGCCCACATCTGAGCTACAAAAGAGGTTCTCTGGATGTGGCTATTGGGCATGATTATAGGTAGGCTTAATTTCTACATTACAGAAATTAAATTTCATAAGAGCAAGTCTCAAGATCGTGGGATTGGTCTATTAATTTGGGAGTTCTTAATGTTTGAGAGAGTATCAGGGATTTCCCAGGTGGTAAAGTTTAATAGTTGCATATTTTTTCTCCAGTCCTTCAATGGGTTTTGCCATTGCTTTTTAATTCTCTGCCCAACATACAAGGATTGCAAGACTTTGTTCCCAATTGTAGGCTCCATGTGTTTAGGTTATTTAACTGAATGGTCCAGTTAAGTTAGATTGTGTGCTATAGAAAATTTAGGTTTTGGGCAAAATAAACCTCTCTCCCTTTGGTCCTGTATATTATGTGAATTCTGAAGTACGTACAATATCATCCTTTACCCTGTATTCCGATTTACCTTAGTCTAAACCAGGTAAATTTTGTTATCTCTAACTGAGGCCTTGATCTGGGTATCTTTTATTTCTTTTCCTTGCCTTATTGCAATGACTAGAACCTCCAGTGCTATGCTGAATAAGAATGATGAGAACTGATATCTTGCCTTGTTTTTGATCTTAGCAGAAAAGCATTTAGTCTTTCACCATTAGGCACAATCTTAGCTGTATGTATTTTGTAGACTCTCTTTGTCAAGTTCAGAAAGTTTCTCTGCATTCTTGTTTTACTGAGAGTTTTTATCATGAATGAGTGTTGAATTTTGTCAAATGCTTTTTCTGCATTAATTGATATGACCATGTGATTTTTCTTCTTTTGCCTATTAATATGATGGATTATATCAATTGATTTTCAAATATTGAACCCACTTTGTATCTCTGGAATAAACTTCACTTGGTCTTCATGTTTAATTCTTTTTATGTATTGTTTTTAGTAGAGATCTTTACATCTGTATTCATGAGGGATATTAGTCTGTAGTTTTCTGTTTTGTACTATCTTTGTCTGGTTTTGGAATCAGAGTAATATTAGTTTCACAAAGAATTGGAAAGTGTTTCCTTTGCTTTTGTTTTCTGGAAGAAGTGTAGAATAGGTGTTAACTTTTCAAATTTTGGTACAGTTTTCCAGTGAAAGCAGCTGGTCCTGGAGATTTCTTTTTTGGGAGTTTTAAATTATGAATTTAATTTCCTTAATAGTTATGGAGTTATTCAAATTATCTGTTTCAGTTTGAATGTATAATGATAGTTTATGTTTTTTGATGTCCATTTCATATAAGTTGTCAAATTTATGTTTGTAGAGTTGTTCATAGCATGCCCATATTATCCTTTGATGTCTCTAGTGTTTGTAATGATATTCTGTTTCATTCCTAATATTTATAATTTGAATCTTCTCAGTTCTTTTGCAGTTTTGCTATGTTTGTCAATTTTATTGATATTTTCAGAGAATCAGCTTGTTTCACTGATTTTCTCTATTTTTTTTTTCTGTTTTCTAATTCATTGATTTCTACTCTCATCTTTATTATTTCCTTCCTTCTGCTTGCTTTGAGTACGCTCTGCTCTTTTCTTGTTAGGTTCTTGGGGTGGGAGCTTAGAGTATTGATTTGATTCTTTTCCTCTTTTAGTCACAAAATTTAAAATTTAGTTATAAATTTTGCTTTCAGTACTGCCTTATTTTCATTTAGTTAAATGTATTTTTAAATTTCTCCTGAGACTTCCTCTTTGACCCATGGACTATTTAGATATGTATTGTTTAGTTTCTAAGTGTTTGGAGATTTTCCTGTTCCTTTTTTATTATCAGCTTCTAGGTGATTCCATTATGGTCAGAGAATACACTTTATATGATTTCAATTCTGTTAATTTGTTGAAGTTTGTTTTATGGCTCAGGATATGCTCTACCTTGGTAAATATTTTGTGGACACTTGTAAAGAATGTTTTCTGCTCTTGTTGAGCATAGTTTTCTTTGACTTAGACCCTGTTGTTTGATGGTGCTGTTGATTCTCTACCATGACTAGCTTTCTGTGTAGTTGCTTTATCACTTGTTCAAAGGGAATGTGGTGAATTTGTCTGTTTCTCCCCTTCAGTTCTATCAGTTTTGCTTCACATATTTTGCAGCTCTGTTATTTGGTACATACATATGAGGATTGCTGTGTCTCATTGGTGGGTTGACTTTTTTTATCATTATACAACGTGCTTTGTCTCTTTCGTTCAGATTAGGGCATTTCTATTGCTTTATCATCAAGTTCACTTTCCTCTATTTCTTCCATTCTGCTATTGATCCTTTCTATTGAATTTTTATTTTTTCTATTTTTCAGGTCCAGAACTTCCTTTTGATTCTTCATTATGTCTTCTGTTTATTTGCTGAGACTTTCTATTTCTTTAGTGAGAAATAAAAAGCATTTGTTTTAAGCATGTTCATAATTTCTTATAAGGTATTTTTACAATGGCTGCTTTAAAATCATTGCCAGATATTTCTGACATTTCTGTCATCTTGGTGTTGGCGTATATTGATTGTCTTTTTTTATTCAATTTGAAATTCTTGTGATTTTTTATTGAAGCCTGGACATGTTAGGTATTATGTTATGAGACATAATTTAGATTTTATCTAAACCTTTAATTTTAGGTAGCTTCCTTTGACACCACTCTGACTGAGGAAGGGGAGTACCTCCTCATCACTGCCAGGTGGGGGTACAAGTCTAGGTAACCTGTCAGCCTCCATTGACACCAAGGTGTGGCTTCTCATTACTGTTGGGGTGTAGTTAGAAGTTCTAGCTCCTCATTAGGTCTCCACTGATGTCTCCCTGGCTGGGAGGGGGATGGGGACCACATTACTTACTGCTGCCCACTTGGTCTCTGCAGATACCTGGAATGGGGGTGGGTGGCCTCATTACTTCTGGGCAGTGTTGAAAGTCCTGACTCTCCACTAGGTCTCTTCTGACACTGCCACACCAGGGAGAGGGAGGAGTGCCCCAGTGCTGCTCACATGGCTCCCTACTAGGTTTTCTCTGGCATTGTCCTTAGGAAGGGAAAGGAGAGTGTGGGGTGCTTACTTACAGTCTTGAGGGGATAGAAGCCTTGGCTTCCTACTCGACCTTTGCTGTACTGAGTAAGGGTGGGGTCACATACTTTATCTTTGGTGTTTGACCATAATAGAGCAGTTATTATCTAAAAGTTTTCTGACTCTCAAGGATATCTCTTACCCAGTTTTTTGGCTAGGGAGACCAGGTGTTTGTTGGTGCTTTATTTTATCTGAACACATTGGCATTTCCAGATTGCCAGTTTCTTCAGCTCCACATCTGGGCTATATGTGGCAAAAAGAAAAAAGAAAACCCAGTGAACTCACTCTCATTTCTAGTTAGTTTGCCTTTTTTCTCCCACCTTTCAGAGTCTTCTTATGTTTGTTTTATGTATGTATATAATATCCAGGGTTTTTAGTTAGACATAGAAGGAAGAATAGGGAAAGGTACATCTCCCCTTCTCCCCAGAAGTGGAACTCCCAATGCCAGTTGATTTTATTTGCTTTTTTCTTAGAGGCCATGCCCTTTTCCTACCTCAGATCACAGGGCCCAAATGCCAATCACACTTAGTTAAGTTCCTTTTCATAAGGAGAAAATTAAAACTCCAATCGTAGAAGAGCTCTGTGCATTGATGGGAAGGGTAGAAACCTTTTTGTTCCCCAAAGATGCACTCTGGTCACTCTGTGTGGATTTTTAGCTTTCCTTTACCCACCTTCAGCCATAGGAGGGTTTAGAGATGTGCAGCTTATTTTATATTCATTATAAATATATTATATTCATTTTATATTTATTTTATAGTCTTGTGCTTCTAGAAGATAAAAGAAGTAACTTCTAGAAGGAAGGAGAGGGCATTTAACCCAGATTTATAAGCTTCCCTGATTCTGTTCTTTCCTCTAATGATTTTCACTGATTCACTATCTACAAAAATTCACTCTTCCCCAGACCCACTAGGTCCTGTGGGTTTTGGTCTCTGCTCTTCTCTGAGCCCATCTAGCACATCTCTCTCTGTCACTCATGTACTTCAGCCACACTGGTTGCCTTTCTCTTCCTGAAGATATCAAGATTATTCTACTTCAGGGTTGTTACACCAGTTATGCCTTCTGCGTAGAATAATTTTTTCCACAGAAATTTGAATGGGTGGTTCTGTTTTGCCATTCATGTTTCAATTCAAACAGTCTCCTGCCTCTACTCCTCAAGTTACACTCTATCGGATCACTGTGCCCCCCTGCATATTTAGCTCTTATCACTATTCAAAATTATCTTGATTATTTAGCTACTATGAGAGCAAGAGTCTTGCTGTTTCTTTTATTGCTGTATATACAATGCCTAGAACAGTTTTTGGCTAGAGCAATGAATATTTGTTAAATAAAATTGCTTAACACCCTTTTCCTCAGTTTCTTACTTTCATCATTGTATAATAATTGCTAATAAGACAATGTTTTGTTTAGAATTAAGTGAGATAATAAATGTATGTGAAGAACTTAGTGTTGTGCTTTGCTCACAGTAAGCCAAAGAATAATTTGTTGTTGTTTCATCATGTTTATGTTTTCACTGTTATTTCTACTATAATGTTCTCTTCCATTCTCCCATACTCCTCTGTACCTGTTATAGTGCCTAATGGTCTATCAGAAATGTCGTATTTGTTAGTGACAGATGCTGACTGGTTAGATGCTTGCAATTAAGTTCTAATTTAGAACTGGGTGATCCAGGGAAGATTGGTTTTGCTGATCAGATTCCACCACCACTGGAGGGGAGAGAGAGTCAGGAACATCCCTCAAATCTTAGACCTTATTGTCTAGTCTTTAAAGCTGAATTAAATGTGGGTCAACAGAAGAGTAATTAAATGGGTGGGAACTAGCATGACTAATGTATACAAGGGAAGGAGCATGCTTGCTAGATATCCTCTCCTTGCTGTTCCTGTTTGTTCTTTGGAGGTTCCAAGGCAATGCATGTCAGTGAAGAAGTGTGGAAGACCAAAGGCTTCCCCACTGTTCACATGGGGTTCAAGAGAACCAAGAAGCTGAGTGGGGGTAGGGGAGAGGGAGGCAGTCCACTGGCTCAGGATCATTGGGACTTTAGAAGCAGACATGCATTGCCACTGCACTGGTGAACCTTTCACTCAGAATATGATTGCTGAATGTCTACCAATTGGTGATTCAAATTGTGGGGGATTTCCTGTCATCTGCTGCTAACTTTTGGCTGATTCATAGCTAATTAACTCTTGGCAACAGGTATGCCATTTATATCCAAGTTTGCTTTTTTTGATAAATGTTGGGAGGAAATGAATTGTTTCTTTGCTAAATACGTTTGAAGGTGACCAGTGGCTTTCGGTTGTCCATACTCTTCCTTGCCTGGATTTGCTAAGGCATCGGATGCCTATTTGTAGTTTAGAGAACTAGTGGTTATTATTGGATTGCACTGTATTAGATTGTTAGCCCAAGCGCTATGTAAGGAACTAAAAGAAGATAAATGCCCTATAAATGTGTTGCAGTCAGGGCATGTCCAAACAGGCATTGTCTGAATGCGTGCCTAACACATGTTGCAGCAGGAAGGGGCCATTGGGCTGTTAAAATGATTTTCTTCTTTGAGAAGGCAAGGATGTCATGCCATTGCAAATGTGAATGTCAAATTCTTATCCAGCTTTTATGTTCTATGGGAATTGTAACTCCTTTTTTTCTATCTTGGATTAAGATAAGGCAGTTCATCTGGCAAGTCTTCAACCTCATTTGGCAATAGAATCCTTATTGTCTCATATTACAGAGAGTTTCAGATGTCTCTGTCTGACTGAACTAGGTAGGTAATCCAGGAAGCCATCTGGAGGTTGAGTCATGACAAGACATTTTCTCAGGGCTAAATGGCTCATGGGACTCAGCCTTGAGAAAGTTGTGAGAAATAGTGTGCTCCCTCCCAGGGAAACAAGGCTTCACCAATGGCTTCAGATCTTACTGATAGCATAATTATGGCTTTTTGTCTTTAAATAGGATAGGAGGATAGTGAGAGCTAGCCCCTTCCTCTGAGAGAACCAAGCTACCTACCACTTCTCTCTCTGGTGAAGAGTAGCTCTTTCTACAGAATGCTGCTAAGTGCACAGCTGGAGGGAGAGAGAGTAGATGTTCAGATGCTTTAGCCTTGGAGCAACCTCTGCTTTTTTCTGTGTGATGTATTTTAATATTGTACTGGTTTGAAAGGATGTATGTACCCTTGAAAAGCCATGTTTTAATCAAAATCCAATTTCATAAAGGCAGAATAATCACTATTCAATATTGTATGTAATTAGATCATCTCCCTGGAGATGTAATCAAATCAGGAGTGGTTGTTAAGCTGGATTAGGGGAGATGTGTCTCCATCCATGTGGGTGGGTTTTGATTAGTTTCTGGAGTCCTATAAAAGAGGGAACATTTTGGAGATGAAAGAGATTCAGAGAGAGCAGAGAAGAGTGACATAACCACAAGAAGCAGGGAGCCTACAAGCCAGTGACCTTTGGAGATGGAGAAGGAAAATGCCTCCTGGGGAGCTTAATGAAACAGGAAGCCAGGAGGGAAAGCTAGCAGATGATGCTATGTTCGCCACATGCCTTTCCATATGAGAGAGAAACCCTGACTGTGTTCACCATGTGCCTTCTCCCTTGAGAGAGAGAGACCCTGAACTTCATTGGTCTTCTTGAACCAAGATATCTTTCCCTGGATGCCTTAGGTTGGACGTTTCTATAGACTTGTTTTAACTGGGACATTTTCTTGGCCATAGAGCTGTAAACTAGCAACTTATTAAATTCCGCTTTTTAAAAGTCATTCTGTTTCTGGTATATTGCATTCCAACAGCTAGCAAACTAGAACAAATATACTTTAAAATCCCAAGGACTAATTCTCTGGGTAACTTGTATGAATTTTGTAAGTGGATTAAATGAGTTGAGACTGAACATTTACAGGAACAGGGTCATCCCTAAAGTGATTCTTAAATGTAAATTTCAGTGCATGTTGGGCATGATATTTTTTCTCTGTGAGCACATTTCTAGAAAATTGTATGTTATTAAGGAAAATATGATCATTTTGGTTTAGGTAATTCAAATGAATTATCTCAGTCTAAGAGAGCTTCTTATACGCATATGGGAAATTAAATTTAACTTAAAAAATACTTGGCTTTTAAAAATAAACGATTTGCTACTTATAGCAATGGCACTGAAATTTTGTAAATAAGTAGAACAATTCTTCAGCTTCCAAGGTTTCTTATTAAAAAAATCTATAAACCCATAGGTAAATGTGTCAAGATTACCTTTTAGGTTAGCCAAATGGAGAGCTTCTCCCCAACTACTGTGTATGTTGGGTTGCAATTCCTTTGTCGTTAACTGTGAGTAGCCCTCACATGGTTTCTGATTTCTAAATTCATGAAATAGATGGGTAGATATGAAAAACTCCAGTTTTCTGTAACTGTCTAGTTGGCAAAGAGTTGTGTATTAAAGGTCTTACTACTGTTTCTTAATAAAAAGTAATATACAAGGAGACAGGGAAGGATGGAAATGAAGGGAGGTATGGGATTTAGTTAGTCCTCTATGGTGGCTAGTGAATAACTAGGAACTGACTGGATCAATTGTTTAGGGGACTTACATGACTGGACACAGATTGTATACCAGTGTGGAATGGGTGGAAGGGCAAAGATCACTGCACAGAACTGTAAGTTTCCTTAACTGTGGAGGCTGGCACCCATCCCCCACTGGCATAGCAGGTTGCTTTGGAGTTACTTGCCCATGGGAAAAAGAAGCAGATTCTAGTAGGAGCAAAGGAAGACAGCTCATTCAAGTTTCAATTGTGGAATTAATGAATAAATTTAGACATGTGAAATACAAGCTCTGAGCACAGATAAACCTGAGCAAGCATTAAAGGAACTTGGAGGTTTTTCCCCAGCAGAGAGGAAGCAGAGAGGAAGTGGGGAAAATGGGCACATAGAGCTAGATACCAATTCAAGCTCTTGACTGACAAACCCAGGGGGCTGGTGTCTGCTCTGAAAAGGATTCCTTTTTTTTTCTTCAGTTTTTAACAGCCTATTAAAATAAATCTGCAGGCATTCTCAGGTTTCAGAACTTCCCCAGGCAAGGGTGGATTTAAGGTATGTCTGAGAGATAAAATAAGGTGAAAGAAATAATTCCTAAGGGTGTATTTTCCCCAAGAGTGTGGGTGGGAGACAGGACCCATCACAATTGGCAACTCTCATTTAGAGAATTCAGCCCTCAGGGATTGGGTAATATAAACAGTTTAGGCCCACCTTTTGCCTCCAACTGTATCTCAGCCAGACTCCTGGCAGGGACAGGGTCTGTTAAGAATTAAAGTCACCATACCACTTTATACCAGTGGGGACCTGTGGGCTGAGAAGCATCACCTGCTGGGAAGGATAGGAAAAGCATCAGGGTCTCACAGGAAAGACTGGCATCCTGCTGGGTCTCATCCTCAGGGGACCTTAATACTGATTATACCTTATTGCTGAGTCCTGGGCCTGTCTTGTCTGGGAAAACCTGATTGGGGTTGATCCTATGTGGTAGGACAAGGACCAGAAAAACAAGAGCTGAAAAATTCTGATCAGTTAAACAGAAGCTATGTAAGAAGTCTAGAATGAGTTGAAGTGAATGTCAAAGAACAGATAGAGAATAAAGCTGACAATAAGAAAACCCTAGGTAAAAGAGAAATATCCTCCAGAATAAACTAGTCAAGGCAATCAGATGCCGACACATCAGCAAAAAATCATGTCATACTAGGAAGAACAAAGATACAGTCCAAAGGAACAAATTAACACTTCAAATGAGATACAGGAGTTGAAACCACTCATTAAAGATCTCCAAACAAATCTTCTAAATCAAATAAAAAATCAAATCAATGAGTTGAAAGAAAATATGACAAAAAGGATGAAGGATATAAAGAAGCCACTGTGTGACCATACAGAAGAACTCAAAAACTAGAAGCAAATTTGAGGAGGCAGAAGAATGGATCAGTGAACTAGAAAACAGAACATCTGAAATCCTGCACACAAATGAACAGATTTTTTTTTTCTGGAAAAGAATGGAAAAATACAAGCATTAATACCCACAATTGGGTGAGCCATGTCTCCATGGAGCTTATCCAATCAAGTTTCTAACCTACAGTACTGGATAGGGATTAAAAAGAAACAGGGGTACAAAGGTAGTTCAGTGGTAGAATTCTCACCAGCCATGTGGGAGACCCAGATTCAATTCCCAGTCCATGCACTTCCCCCTTTCAAACCAGCACAGCATATAAAAGTCCTAAAGACAAATGGTAGAAGCAGTGCCTTTACAGTAATAATATTAAATGTTAATGGATTAAACTTCGCAATCATAAGATGTAGATGGATAGAGTGGATTAAAAAACAGGAACCATCTATATGCTGTCTACAAGAGACTAACTTCAGACCCAAGGAAAAAATAGGTTGAAATTGAAAGGTTGGAAAAAGATATTTCATGCAGATACCAACCAGAAAAGAGCAGGGGAGCTTTACAAATACCGACAAATTAGACTTGAAATGTAAAACAAAATAGATAAAGAAGGACTCTATATATTAATAAAGAGGCCAATTCATCGAGAAAACATCACAATCATAAATATTTATGCACCAAGCCAGAGTGTCCCAACGTAAGTGAGGGAAGCACTGAGGGGAGAAGTAGATACCGCTACCATAGTAGTTGGAGACTTGAATACACCACTCTCATCAATGCATAGAACATCTAGATGCAGAGGATCAATAAGAAAACAGAGATTTTTGAATAGTATGATAAATGAATTAGACTTAACAGACATTTACAGAACATTACAGCCCACAAGAGCAGGATATACATTTTTCCTAAGTGCTCATGGATCATTATCCAGGATAGACACATGTTGGGTCACAAAACAAAGCTCAGTAAATTTTAAAAGATTGAAATTATATTGAACACTTACTCAGATCATAAAGGAATAAAGTTGGAAATCAATAACGGGGAATACTGGAAAATTCTCAATTATATGGAGGCTAAACAGCACACTCCTAAACAACCAGTGGATGTAGGAAGAAATTATGAGAGTAATCATAAGTATCTTGGGCAAATAAAAATGAGAACACAACTTATGCAATGCAGTAAAGGTGGTGCTGAGAGGGCACTTTATTGCCCTGAATGCCTATATTAAAAAAGAAGAAAGAGCAAAAATAGAGGAATTAACTGTTCACCTAGAGAAAGACAGCAAACTGACCCCCCAAAAAACAGAAGGAGAGATATAACAAAGATTAGGGCAGAAATAAATGAAATCGAGAACTTGAAAACAATATAGAGAATCAGCAAAATCAGAAGCTGGTTCTTTTGAGAAAATCAATAGATTTGATGGATCCTTAGCTAAGCTAACAACAAAAAAGAAAAAAAACAGAGAGAGGATGCAAATAAATAAAATCAGAAATGGCAGGGGGGACATAGCTACTGACCCTTCAAAATAAAGGAGATAGTGAGATGATACTATGAGCAACTATATGCTAACAAACTAGACAACTTAAATGAAATGCACAGCTTCCTAGGAAAGCATGAACAATCAGCAGTGACTCAAGAAGAAATAGAAGACCTTAACAAAGCAGTTACAAGTAAAGAGATTGAATCAGTCATCAAAAACCTCCCAAAAAAGAGAAGTTCACGACCATATGGCTTCACATGTGAATTCTACCAAGCACTCAAGAAAGAATTAGTACCAATCCTGTTCACTAATCCAAATAGAAAAGGAGGGAAAGCTACCTAACTCATTCTATGAAGCCAACACTACCCTAATACCAAAGCCAGACAGATACACTACAAGAAAAGAAAATTACAGATTAATCTCTTTAATAAATGTAGATACAAAAATCCTCCACAAAATGCTTGGAAATCAAATCCAATGACTCATTTAAAACATTATACATCATGACCAACTAGGTTTTCTTCCAGGTATGCAAAGCTGGTTCAACACAAGAAAATCATTTAATGTAATATACCACATAACATTAATAAATCAAAGGGGAAAAACTACATGACCATCTCGATTGATGCAGAAAAGGCATTTGATAAAATTCAACATTCTTTCTTGATGTACACTCCTTAAAATATAGGAATAGAAAGAAACCTCCTTGACATAATAAAGGGAATATATGAAAAACCCACAGCTAACATCACATTCAGTGGAGAATGACTGAAAGCTTTCCCTCTAAGGTCAGGAACAAGTCAAGGATACCTGCTGCCACCATTATTATTCAACATTGTGCTGGAAGATCTTGCTAGAACAGTCAGAAGAAAATAAAGGCATCCAAATTGAATGTATACTTGGATGGATTATTTGGTGTGTGAATATATCTCAATAAAATTGCATTAAAATAATGATATATATATTAAGGGTGCTGTAGCTATGATTTACTTCCATAAAGATTTCATTTATCTTAGTAATTTCTTTTAAACCCTTGATTAACACCTGAAATAGTATATTTTATAATTGTGTTGTGAGATCAGGGCTAAGATACCTAAGATTTGGCTTCTCTTCCTCTTGGTATCACTTAATAGGACAGTTGGGAACCTAGTGAATGCCATTAGCCTTTCTGGACATAGTTTTCCTATCTACATCTTGGGGATAATACTAACTTTGAGTTCTATACCAGCTTCAAGGGTTAAAGTCTGATGAATCCTAAAACCTCTTCTGCTTTAGCCTCACCTCTAGATGCTGACTGTAAAAACAAGAGGTCCAATACTCTAACCTCCAGTTTTGGGTAGGGGTTGGAGGAAGGTGGGGTGGGATGGAGGTCACTTAGCAGGTGACATGTAGACCTACCAGGTGTCAGAGCCCAACAGGACCATGAACACATTTGGTTCAACTTTCTTGACTAGCAAGTAAGAAAACTGACCAAGAGGGAAAATAACTCACTCAAGATCACATTGCAATCACAGTAAAAATGATTGCTCCTACTCTTCTCTCTTCTTAGTATTGAAAGATTTGATAATGTACAGAGAAAAAATTGATTGAAGGACATAATTGAGTCAAAAGTAACTGAGAAGCTTCTGCTGTGGAAGTTGCTCATCCCTTGGCTTGGCCAAATTTAGTGGGAAATTTGAGCACTGGATATGAGGAGGTAAGCAGCTCAGTTTTCCCTGAGGCAATTGTATTAATGATAGAATGAGTGATTTAAGATGCACAGCAGAGGAAATGTTCACCAGGTGACTCCTGGCACAGTTTTCCAGACAAGTCCTTTGAGTAAAAAGTCACCAGTAGAGGGAATGGAGGGCTAATAGGAGTTAGAGAAGGTTGTGGAGGTTATGAATGACACTGTACCTGTAGAACCTGGATGAGGCTGGGGGAAAATACCCTCAAGAGAAATCTGGTAAATAGCTCAATAGCTTCACACTCTTACCCTGGCTTTGCTGTGGAGCTACTTGTCTAAGATTACAGCTCCCTCTAACAGCACAAGAACTCTAGGGTCTTTCTCTGGGAAAGTGCAGGGAGAAATAAATTATTGACTTACTTGTTATTAAAAGTACATGGAACTGGGGCTGTATGATGGTGGGTCAGCAGGCAGAAGTCTTGTCTGCCGTGCTGGAGACCTCAGTTCGATTCCTGGTGCGTACCCATGCAAAAATAAAAAATATAAAAAAGGAAAAGTACATGGAACTGAATTCTCTCTGGTGCCCTCCTAGTTATGCCAATAGAATTGGGTGTCAGTGGAGACCACCAAATAAGAGTGCAATAGTGTGCTGGCTTTGCCATCTGTGTATATGTTGGGAGAGAGGTGCTCTTGAAGTGAAAGGACTGGATTTATCCTAGGCTTGGATCATGAAAAGAAGTGAATTAAATTGCTGGATTAAAGAACTGGATTAAAAGGCAGGGTTGTTAAAGCAGCTGTCTTCTGAATTGAGTCCTGTGGCTATAGCCCATCTCCATGATTTAAGCCACACAAATGTTCCCTTTTTGCTCAACTTGTTTCACTTACGTAGGTAGCCTACATTTGCCTCATTATCCGGTCTGCTGGTAATACTCTGTTTTAGAGACTGTTTGGGAATATATTTACACGTTAGTTAAACTGGTTAGAGGACAAAAGGTCTGGAAACTGAGTGAACTAAAATTTGGAATGGGTATGTTGAAGCAAGAGCCAAATGAGTCTCTGTCAAGCACTTAGCAGACTGTTGGCCTAGTGTACTTCATGGATTAAAGTTGGAATTATTACACACAATGTGTATTCACTCTCCTAAGTAAAATTCATTGCTTGCTGCTATTGGAGTATGGATGTGCAATGGGAGATTGGAGCCAATCATGATATCTCTGAGGGCACAATTGGTTGTGCACTGGAGAAGGCAAAAGCTTCCTTCTATAGTTCCCTATCCCTGGCTTTGTAACCTCAGTCAGCAGTATGACCAGCTAGTGCCTGGTGATGTTGCTGGTGCTTCCCCAGAACCCACCTTCACAGGAAATGCTTCCCTAGTAGCAGAACAGGACTCATGAGTGCTGATGAAAGGCTCTAGCATTGACAGCACCTTCTCTTTATCTAGTGCTTTTAATTTTGCATAGTACTTTCTCAGAGATTATCTTTATTACAACTTGATGTGACATTGAAGAAACAGCACTGAACTGAGTAGAAGGTGAGTTGTGACTCAGTTGGGACCCAGTTGGGACTCTGCTACCAAACATGTGAACTTGTGCTAGCAGTTTCCATTCCTTGGGCTTTGTTTAACTCATCTGAGAGGGGAATCCACCTTAGCTCTCATCCTTTTTGGCTTTAGGGTGAGTGTTATGTTATCCTTGTTTGGCAGTAAGGGGAAAAGGGCAGATGGGCCTTTTGCCTAATGGTAGCTGTTCTGTGAAACTGGAACTCAGTCTCTGGACTACTAGACCTGTGCTTTTTCCTGCAGTTCATTCTGCTTCATCAGAGTCTGGAGGCAGTGAGTTGAGCTGCGTATTTCAGTTCCCCAGGTCACTCTTAGAATCATTCTCTGGCGTGGATCCTTCCCCAGCCCTCACTTTGGTGGACCTCTCTCAGAGCTGGGTGGGGAGAGATTTGGGTAGGCAGTCTGGGTGACTTTAGCCTAAGGTTGTTAGTATAGATCTGTGATAGTGAGGGTTGTAAGTGATTCAGGGTCTGGTTGCCCACCCTGCTTATCTTTCACTGACAGATGGACTCACCCCTTCTTCTTGGTTCACTATTTGCAGCTCTTTAAGGCTCTCCTTATCAGTAATGCTGAAAACAAATTGGACTCATAGCTGTCAGTCCTCACCTGTGTTTTCCTTCTGTATAGTTGGGTGCCTTTTAAGTTTTCACACAGGTGACTCCTCTGTTGTCTAGCTGGAAACTGGTGGGACGTGACATTGACCAGGCCAGTACTTTTATTTTTCAGGATCCCAGCAGTGGTAGGCTGCTGGCAATCCCATGGCTCATAATAGCAATTAAAAAAATCATTACCAAATAGTACCAGTTATTTAAGCAGATATTATCTTTGAAATTCTTCCTCACTTGGGTCCCTTGGGTTTGGAGAATGAGGAGGAGATGAGATACTGGGATGCAGACTGGCATGCCTTAACATCCTATGGTATATCATGGATTAAAAACCGACAATGTAGAACTCAGGTAGTTTTATGTCAGATTAGAAAATGGATAGAAAAACTAAATTGTGTTATAGCATGTTTACATTTCATACTCTTTTCATGGGCATTTCTATTTCTTATGTTTGTGCTGAGTATTTCTACCATCCAATTACTTTGGTAAAAGGAGGGCAAAACCCAGACACATTGCAGTTTTCACTCACATGTCTTGTTAGAGCAGCAGGAAGTGCTGCTGATGGACGTATTTCTCTTTTGATGATCACGACTTGCCAGCAGTGGCCAGTACCATTTCTTACAAGTCTGCGGCTTGATTTCAAGGATGTTATCAGTGTCACCCCCTAGCCCTAGGCTGGCATGACTGGGCAAGGTTGTTTGTTATCTCTTCCCTCTCCCCTGTGAGGGGAATCTAACATAGAACTTTGTCTCTCTCTCTCTCTCTTTTATTCTTCTTCCTGCTCCCAGAATGGGAAATATTTTGTAGCTTCATGTCCCATAAATGCTCTATCCCATACAGACCTCTGAATCATGATCATACTTGACATGTATGTGGGTGCAGGGCACTGGTAGGGGGAGCGTTTTTAATAACAGAAGTTGACCCTGGGTGGCTTCCAGGAAGCAATGATTTACTGTGAAAGTGTGATACCAGAAGTTAAAAACAAAACAGAGCCCAAACCTGATGCTCTAAGGCATAATGGCAGCATTGAGCTTGAGAGTCAAAATCTCCAATTCCCCTCTGCTCTTATGTTGTCCGTTCCCTTCCAGACTCCTTTCTGGCCCACCCAAGATCCTCCTTCTCTCTGAACTCTCCACCAGTTTTCTTGATATCTGAGGTTGCTTCTTCTTTAAAGAAATCTAATTGACATTGGTGATTGGGGATAGGGATACAGAGTTAAAAGAGTCCCTCTCCCAAAGAGCTCCTAGTCTAATGGGGACTACAGATCAAGATGGGACAGAGAGTGTGAGAGGTGCTTTCCAGTGTCAGCCTAGGGAGTTATGTTCTGCTAAAGGGGAGCACTTTGCCTAGCAAGGGAATCCTAGAAGGCTTCCTGGAGGAAATGGTGGGGGATAGTCTGGCAAGGAACAAGGAGGGCAACTCTGAAAGAGGAAGGAGCACATATAAGGCAGTGGGCTTTTAGCATGGAACCAGATATTCATTTTGTCTGAAGCAGAGAGTCAGTGTGGGGAAGGGAAAAGTGGTGAGAGACAGAGGCAGGATCCAGTGAGAAAGAATCCCAGGGTCTGCCCAAGCAGTTTGAATTTTATCATGTGGGAAAAAGAAACTGTTAAGGGTTTTAACTAGGAGTGTGACATGATTTGATTTTTGCTTATGAAGGTATACCCAGGCAGCAATGTGAGAATGAATTAGGAAAATGACACCCATCCACTTTCCTGAAGTCAGGTTGTCACCTCCACTGCTGCACAGAAATGGCTTATATTCTCAACTCTCTTGTTCTTGTCCCTCAGCCCTATTGCCTGGCCAAACAACCACCCTGGTTGGACCTGATTCTCTGCCTTCTCGAGGGTGTGCCAAGTGCCTGCATGTGGCTGAGAACACTACCACTACCATGCTGAGAGACTCTTAAGAGTTGCTTGGAATCCATCCTCGCCTCACCCCCTACCCGCCTTTCCCTAGACAGTACACTCTTGGGCAAGGCAAACCTTTCTTAACCTTCCCTCTCCTCAAACTTCCAGCACTCCACTCCTCACTTTCCCCTATCCTTTCCTTGTTTCTTGCT